>NW_024609881.1:87682371-88282371 GCF_016920785.2 Ixodes scapularis
TGAAGCAAGCGCCGCCATCTTCTCCACGCCTTTGCGGTAGTAAATAGCTAGTAAAAAGGTAGTAATGGTCAGAAAAAGGTAGCAATGGCTGCATCTGCTAACTTTTTACTACCTATCGCGCGTTTGAGGTAGTAAATAGTTAGTGAAAGGTAGTAACGGTCAGAAACAGGTAGTAACTGCTGCAGTTACTAGCTTTTTACTAGCTTCTTTCTAAGAGTGTTGAGGCGCGAACTGTTCACGCGAGCTTACTTACTGAACTGCCGCCCCCTCCGAGAGTCCACGAGTCCCTAGAGCTCGCCTGCACGCGGACGGGACTGGACGCTGAGGCTTACATCGAGTCGCTCACTGTATACACCGCAATTGCGAAACGCGGGTAGGGTATGGCCATCTCGCTGTGGGCTTTGGATCCCTTCGCATGCACAACACTTTGACTGGGTTTACGCTAACTTTATCTAGTTCTCAGGGAAATTCATTCTTCGAGAAACGCAGCTAGTGCTTTTGCCGCATCGCTTGTTCCGGAGTGAGAGGACACCTATGAAGTGAAGACGCGGGTGTCGTGTCTTAGTTCTAGGCTTACTCGTCGAGATACAAAGGAGGAGTCTTATCCTTTACACATCGCTGACTTAAAGGGATATTACTGTCGCGATAGGGAAGATGATTAACATAAGGTTGCGTTAGGACAAAGAAAATCCCCTGTTCCTTGCGACCCAGAAACGAGCTCCTGAATGCGGACTCGCCGAGTTAGACGCGCTGTACTTGACTCCGCCGGCAAGCATTTTGCAGCTAAGTCAATGGCCGCTGCCACAATCTGCGGAAGGGTGTTTGTTCCTTGTGTTTGGTTTTACCACATTCTTCTGCTCCGAATGGCTTCCTGCAAAGACCTCCATATAGGGCGTCACCACCAGGAAACACGGGCCCGTTCGTTTTCCGAAGTGTTCAGGGAGGCTGACACTGACTCGGGCCGGAAGACCCCCGGCGTAGCCGTTCAGGGAGACGACGGCAGCAACGGTGACCAGCCGGCGGAACGGCGAAAAGCCGAAGGGGCTTCGTGGGCTCTGCGAGCCCGACGGACGCGGGTAGTTCTATGCCGGCGGCGACATCCACGCGAAATGGAGCGAGTCGGTCCACGTCAGGAGGACCAGCTGAGAGCAGGCACCCTGCTGCATCCTGGGGAATGGGACACTGATCACCGGACAAGACGCTGTCGACGCTGTCGACGCTGTCGACGCTGTCGACGCTGTCTGCCGCGGCTTCTCTAGAAGAGTCAGCTTAAGCCAACACCAAGAAAAACCAACGCCGAGGATCCCACCATCACGTACTCCGCTTTCAGACACTACAATATAACCACCTTCTCTGACAACATCAACGGCAGCCGCCTCTCCCAACACCACTCACGGTCCCAAACCATAGCGTTCACCTGTGCCTAGAGACTTCGTTGTACTGTCCGTTTTTTTATTTTTCCTTCGTCTCAGGTTTATTATGGATACCTGTGCCTCCTCAATCTATCGACGAATACACCAAACTTATGTAAAAGGACTCCTCTCTGAGGACCATGTTTATACGGAGTACCGGGCATTTTTCCAAGTCCGGGCCTTGAAGAAACGGGGGGGGGGGGGGGGGGAGGGTCGAGTGTCTGGGAGACCAGGGTGGAACACGACGGGATGGAGGGCACGTGAGAAGCGTTCAACCGAGGAGGCACGAGCTGGCGCCGGATAGAGCGTGCTGTGCGAGGCTGGGGCCGGACAAGAATATGGGAGCCGGTCAGCCCATGGTGATCCCCGAACCAGTCCACCAGCGAGGTTTGGACCTGGAGCGGCGTGAACGACGAAACCTGGCCATACCGGACTAGGCCTTGACGGTCCCGGAGTGGTTCTGCAACGAGACTCGAGCTATGATAACCCGGAACAGCTAGTATACGCAGCGCTGGTGTGGGAGGGACGATCCGCTGACCTAGACTTAGACTCCTATTGCAAGCTAAGAAACAACAGGCGACAACCAGGGTCGGCGGCCCGGAAAGCTGGTTCTCGAGGACGTGCAACATGGTAGAACGGTAAACCTATTTGCTGTCTTCTCGTTGTGTTGTGTGACTCCTTGGTAGACGAGCGAAGCACAGACCGATTGGTCAGCAAATATTTGTTCTGCTTTGCAAATATATGTGGTTTGATCTCAACTCAGGCACGGATTTAAGGTCGAATTTTTAATTTTGACAAAAAAAAATATGTTTCGGGGGCATTTCTCAAATGAAGGAGGACGCAAACCGCATGTCACCCAGATTTTCTGTTTTCGAGTTATGGATATTTTAAGCGGCCGAGGCGGAAACTGACCTTTCTCTCGCCTGTCGGAGGTGTCATGTTTCACTCCTTTCTACTTTTTGCATTTTTTTGATAGTGCAATGTAACTTTTTTTGCCAATCTCAGAATAGGGATTATTTAAGGTCTATAATTTTATTGTGATTATTTCTCCTTAGTTTTCTTTTACATATCGTCAAAGTGTGTCTCTTTGACAATATTTGTCAAAGTTTCATTAGTTCTTCCGTGTGACCTATTTGAGATATCGTAACATATTTAGTATCATCAAAAAGCTAAGAAAATAACCTTTCTATTCATTACAAATTTTACGTTATGTAGAAAAGGAAAAGAGCAGTGTATTTTCGTAAATCAAGGACTATCTCAAAATACTGTCGAATTGGACTTCGATTTTCCATAAAAACCCTCCTTTTATTTGCCTGTTTTTTTTTTCTCTAGCTAGATATTGCAGTGTTTTATAAGGTAATATAAATATAAAATGTAATATCTTGTTTGTATGGCAGCCATAAGAACTTTAAATCTGATTTTAATTGACTGTTTTGTCAGTAAATCAACGTACTTGCAAAAATACACTAATTCAAAATTGGCGCCTCTTATTTTTTTTAATAGATACCTTTGAACGCACCTATTCTCTGATAAATAATTTTAACGCGATTATTTTTTATGAAATTTATTTTAGAGAATTTGTCCATATGACGTTGTTGGACGATATTTGTGAATGTTTACCAGCTCTTCCTTGTGACCTATATGAGGTGTCTATATATATACATATATATATATGAGGTGTCTATATGAGCTTACAGTATATGTAAGTAGGTATATGTAAGTATATGAGCTTACAGTATACTGTAAGCTTTCTTCCCCTCCTCCATCCCCTCACCCTCCTTCTCCCTTCTCCCTCCACCCCTCCGCCTTGTCCTCCTCCTTCCCCTCCTCTTCTCCTTCTTCTCCCCCTCGTCCTCCTCCTCCTCCTCCCCGCGCGGTGCATTATGGGAAATAACCCATAATGCACCGCGCGGACCTCATGACGTCACTAGGGTCACGTGACGTTACGAGGGTCCCGCGCGCTGAACAATGGGACATTTCCCTTGATGCAACGCGCGACGTCACGTGACCCTTGTGATGTCACGTGGCCCTTGTGACGTGGCGCGGTGCATTATGGGACATTTACCATAATGCACCACGCGGTTAAACCGACGGCGACGGCGACACCGCTCAAGCCGGAAACGGGCGCCTAAGAGCTGCGCTCTAAAAAATCATGATATACCTTAAAAGCTTCCGGATATATACGGTGCCCGAAAATTCCCTGAAACCAGCAAGATTTCCTTTATTCCCACATAGATCTGAATATTAACTTAATCTGGGAAATCTTTTCCGGGTTGGCAGCCCTGCGTGTAACTGGCACTATAATTTAAAATGAAGAATTAACCAAGAATAGTTTTTGCGCACGGTGTCCACAAATAATGAAAAAAAAAATTAATATATATATATATATACCAAGACATTTAAAATTATCTTAGCACTGTTAGGTTCGCATTCTTAAACTTCAATTTTGGGAATCGTTGCACCGCTGTGGCATTTCTAATTACAGGGTTTAAGCAATTTCTGTCGTAATGTTTTTCATTCTTCTCTGCGCACCACAATGAGACATGGTGGGGCTGTGTGCTCCAAGAAGCTCCAACGACCTTAATGTCTCATAGTTTAAAGAAAAACAAAACGACAGTCGCATTGGCCACTGTGCGATAAGAGCTGCGGTTCAGACGAATCCCGGAGAAAAGTTCACCAGAAAAAAGGCCATCCGAGAAAAGTTCACCGGAGAAAAGCTTACCGACAAACATGCGGATACGGACAAAAGCTCACCGGCCATTGAGCCCATGCGGAAAAGAGCCTACCGATTTTTTTTCTCCTTTTCATATTTTCACATTTTTCAAATTTTTATATTTCACAGAGGCTGTTGAATCGTGCGTAACATGTATCAATTAATTCAAATTCGTCAAGGAAATAGTTCGAAAAATTAATATTGTCTGCGTAGCACCTAAAATGCAAAACTGTAATTGCCAAAAATCCGAAAGTGCATGCGTAACAAAACGGTTCCCGAAAATCTATGTGAAGCTTTTTTTAACCTTTGAAAACAGGGAGAACGGTCAGTAAGATATTGAGGTTTCTTTGTTCCACGGACATGAACGTTTTCTAGTCACTCGTGCTGGTGTTTCCACACGTTGTCTTGGTGTGACAGTACCCTTCTACGGCGAGCGACCCATGATCTTCAGAGCTGCACACTGCTACCGTTGTTACTTGTGACCTATATAAGAACTAGTCTTCAGTAAGGTAGCGAAACGGGCGAATTGGTAAACGTTATACATGATGTTTGCCGCTCAAACGACGAAGACGAATTCAAGACAGCAAACACGACAGGACAAAGCTGTCCTCGCAGGTAAAATAATATTAAGGAAAATAACAGAAAACAAAACAAAACAAAACAGGGTAGCCGACACTGATTACACCAACAAACACCTAGTTATCTATCAGGCACCACACAATCTTCGCAGCTGAAATGCTTCAGAGACCACTACGCGTATTATATTATGAAAGACAAACCTTTTTATCTGAGAGAGCTACCAACGGCGCACTGTCAAGTTGTCAATAAATGGTTGTCTTTTCTACGGGTATCCGATGTTCTGATTTTATACGTGCGGCGTCATTAAGATGGAAAATGGGTGATTACTAATTTCTGAGGAATTACCAAAAATGCCTAATAAACTTCAAGAATATTACAAAAAGACTACAATTATTTTAATTAAGTGACGCATTCTAATTGTGTTAAATTGACACGTGTGTCGCACAATCCGCTAAGCTAAGAAAAAATTTAAAAACATCGGTCAGCTTTTTTTTTTTTTTTTTTGCATCCGCTCAAAGGTCGGTGAGATTGTCTGTAACTGCCGATTTTGAGGTGAGCTTTTCTCCGGTGAGGTTTTCTCCGGTGAACTATTCTCGGGTGACCTTATCTCCGGTGATTTTTCTCCTCCGCCCGGTTCAGGCCAGCGTTCCGACATGACAATCCGCAGGTCGCTCGATTGCACCGTAGTCGCTCAAGTAATTTTAAACTCTTTAGTGTAAATCGGAATGTCAACCTGCGACACCCCACCGCTTCCGATCACGGCTCAATCAGGGGTACCAATGCTGGACAGTTAACGTCATCTGATCTTGTTGTTGCACAACTGATACGCGAACAAACTGTCACAATGGCCATAATTCCAGTCTTTTGTTCACAACAAACAACACCATCGCGATGGTGGTGCTATGTTGGTGATACTCAGATATACAGAACCACGTTGATTGCCGGTTTGCACTCGACATCGGAAATAAAGAACCAAACTCAGCACAGAAGACAACCAGGCACCAGTTAGAAAAAACATTTTCCTCTTCTTTGTCTTAGAGTCCGGTGATATAGTGAAAATGTCACTGTCATATCTTCATCACTAACTAAATTGCGTGTTCTAATTCGTCTGAAATCCAGTAGAGAGCGATTTTTGCTTAGAACAATTGGTGAGTGATTTAACACTGTCGGATATTTCGGGTGTACGTTTTTTGTTTTTTTTTCTTTTTGTTGTAATTTGACTGCTGATTGTTGAAATGAAAGAGATCTCCTAAATTATAGCCGAAAATGGGGACCATTTTTTAATAACATTTTGAAACGGCCGGAAATGCTTAAGACTGCGCAGTTATTGCCGATTCGGAAACAACATTCAGAGAAAAAACAGTCTGTGTACTATATATATCAGGATTGTGTCTCCGCAATGTAACAGATATCCCGTGGAAATCGGCAGTGTCAAAATGGTATCGGCTTTCTTTCAATATCATTTTAGAATCGGCCGAGAATGCCTAATACTACGCAGTAAACGTCGATTTAAAAACCGCATTCAGAGAAAAACGCGGTTCGTGTGCCATATACAGGGTGTTTCACGAAAGGTGGACGAATTCGTAATGTAAAAACTACGCATCCCACCAAAAAAAGGCTTGTGTCGTTTTGGTTCTAGGCCAAGGGCCTATTTAGGAAAATTATTAAAGTTCACGATAATTAAGATGCTAATTATTTTCGCGTAATTAATTTTTTTCAATATTGAGTTCAAGGGCATGGTTTTATATGGAAACGTGCTGAGCATCATCGAAAAACACTGAATAAAAAAATTGGAGTGCGATGGACGGCACACGCTGCATTTTACAGTTTTCTGAAGAACCGCACAACTTCGACTGATTTTTAGGTTTCGGTTTGCAATCGGAGCGCTTCTGGGCATCGACGGTACCGCGCCCCGTGGAGAAATATTGCAACCAACATCTGCTTCGTTGTCCTCGCGCAACGCAGCAGAGGCAGGTTGCACTATTTCTCCACGGGGCGCGGTGCCGTCGGTGCCGAGAAGCCCTCCAATTACAAACCGAAACTTAGGAACCCGCCGAAGTTGCGCGGTTTTTCAGAAAGCTGTAAAATGCAGCGCATGCCTTGCATCGCACTTCAATATTTTATTTAGTGTTTTTTGATGATGCTCAGCAAGTCTCCAAATAACACCCAACCTTTAAACTCAATATTAAAAAAAAATTAATTACGCGAACATAATTAACAACGTAGTCATCCCGAACCCTAATAATTTTCCTTGATAGGCCCCTGGCATTGAGCCAAACGACACAAGCCTTTTTTTGGTGGAATGCCCAGTTTTAGCATTATCTAATTTGTCCACCTTTCGTAGAACACCCTGTATATCAAGATTGCGTCGGCGCAATATAAAAAAAAATAATAATACGTCAACAACGGCGGTATTTAACAGGTAGAGGCACAATTTTCCTGATACAATGGAAATATAGGCAGTATTCGCACGACTTTTCCAACACGAGGTGAATTTTGCCACAATACTGTGCGTATGGCCTCATTCACACACACCTGTATGAATGAGCCGCAACGCTAGAAAGCGTACGTTCTGGTGTGAATCGGCCGTAATTTCCGCTTAAACAGGTCATTCAAAGTGTGCACTTTTATATTTTTCTAAGACAGAAACCTAAAGGTATATGCAAATTTGACTTTCTCTAAAAAATCTAGACAAGCAGATGTACATTCCACCTCAACGTGAGTTTAGGTACCTATAAATGCAAAGAAATGTTTCAGCGCCAGACTCGTGTAAATGTAGAAGTAAAACTGGGGTGGAGGTTGTGAGTTCTATTTTTATACTATCAATTTGGGTACAGATTACACCTCAATAAAGGGCTACTCTCTGGGATGTCTATGACAAGAGGCAAATAAACAAAAACGTTTAACAAAGGCATTCATTTTCAGAAAGACTACAGGGCATGAACTTGCAAGCTCAGGTTACATTGCAGACTAGGGCTAAACATATCCCCGAATGCTCATTTTACCGCCTGCTTGAGTAAATTATTATAATTTGATTTGGTGTACTTCAGTTTCGTTAATGAACTGTAGGCACCGCTATCTTTTCTCAATTTTCGAAAAACAAAATTTTGTATTCTTTTAGCGAAAATAACGGGTATCGATTTTGTAGGAGCATGTCAAATATAAGCGCCTGTAATCAGAATCCAGGCTATTGCGAACATGCAGATGATAATCGAAGCAATACTCACAAAACCTGAACCAATCAGGGTGACAATAGCTGCAGTACGACCGTTTATCGTGGTGAAGCGAAGGAGCCCACGCACACGACATCTTACTAAATATGCGGGAATCGTTGGCAAAAAAAAACAAAAAACAACAGCGTAAAAAATTACAAAATCAACGAAAAGAACAATAGAAGTAATATCGTGGACCTAGGAACAAAGAGACCTGGGTAGCATTTACGCAGTTAACGCTGGAATCTGTCTAGAAGTGAGTAGATGATATTTCAGTGGGCTTCGAGACGGAACTTTAACCCTTTCAAGCTAGAGGTAAATCAAGTTCAACGTCACAGCTACATTCTACATAACAAAAAAAAAAAAAAAACACTCGCTCACTTGTTTTTACAGCGAAGCTGTTTATGGTTATGGTTGCGTGGATGCTTCGTGTGCAGTGACTTAAAACTCTGCGCTCGCACCGCCGCACGCGCAACACGTAAACGCCTTCCCCGTATAAAAGATTCGAAATAAACAACAGAAATAAAGCGTTGACGAAAGCGCGTGCAAGATGCCTTTGTTTTAGGCTTTTGCTTTAGAACAGTTACTATTGCGGACGCCGGTGCTGGACGCGCACGCCTTAACTGTATAAAAAGATTTGGACAAACGCGCGTGCGATATGCCTTTTATTTTAGTCTATGCTTTAGAATTTATTGCTGCAGATGCCGGTACGTGGCACACCACACCCTGCATTCTTCTTAATGATTGGCTAATTTAGCAATAGGTCTATCCACTAGATTAGTTATCGATACCAACCATTTTCAAGATGAGTAGACTGTCAGGTAAATAATAAAGGTTCATCAAAGATATGCCGCTGTGCGACCCGCGTCGGCCATTTGTACGCTCGCACCGCCCTCTCTTCGTCGTCGTTCCAAGCCGATTGCGTGCCTAGTTTCCTTTCCTTCGGCTCCCCTGAAGTTGCAGTCCAGTCGCGCGTGTTTAGTTTCCTCAGGCTCCTCGGGACGGCTCTGTGTCGTCTGCTAAAACAGCTTCGCTGGTGACCCACCTTTATAGAGTGGCATGGCTCCTTGTGTTGTTGTTTTTTGTTTGTTTTTTTGCCTTAAGCTGCTAACAATCATATTAAAAAATGTTGAGCAGACATGTTTTTATTGTATACTAACAAGGTAGAGGGGCCTAGATCAATAAACTGGTATCTTGCTCACCAAGCAGGCAAAAGTGACCCCCACTTGGCTTGGCTGCCGCCCTATGGTGGAATTTTTACCACCAGACGGGGGGCTCTGCGAGCAGCCGAGGAGAGCCGGAAGTGCTTCACTTGGTTCCCGCTTTAATCAGCTTAATTGTGCGCCTAATTAGCTTCCACCCCATAGACTTTGGTGTTAATTGATTGGCGGTGACGAGAGGCACCTGTGGGCACCGCATTTTCGAAATCGACCCAGGATTTTACGGAATTAAGTGGACTCTTCCTCCGGAGCGCAGCCGAGGGCCACCAGCCCTAACCGAGCGGCTCGCGGGCGGTGGGATTTCTTCGCTGGAGATGGCTTCTAAAGTGAGTACGAGCAACGGAAACACGGTTTTAGAGGTTCCCGGCATGGATCTCCACCCCGAGGACTACGCGGGATGGTTGCACGTCAAAATCGGCAAGAAATCTAACGAGACACAGGCTAAGCATAACGCGCGGGCAGCGCGCTGCAAGACCGCGACGGCTACCAAGGCCTCCCGAATGTAACGGATTCTACCCAAGGAAAACAACAAGATCATCGTCCGACCCCGCGGAGGCCTTAACCTGATCAAAACGCCGGTGGTGACCGCGAGAGTGGCGACAAGATTGGCGGTCGACGGCTGAGGCTGTGCCCGACACCCAATGCCCGAATGTTCAGCAGAACATTATGGTGATCAGTGCCCCGGACGAGGTTGGAGCGCGAAATTACGCGAACGTAAAGGCAATCAAGATCGGCGACGGGTCCTACGAAGTCAGCGCCTACGCCGCGGCTCCGCATGGGACAGTGAAAGGCGTCGTGGAAGGCATCCCGCTGGAGGACTCGGCGGGGACGATCACTGAGAACGTTGTGAACGTGCAAAATCTCCAAGCCAAGGCGGTCCAGCGCATCGGCACCTCGAAGACCATCATTGTGGCCTTCGAGGTGCCGAAAATGCCTAACTAGGTATATTACGATGAAGGACTGCTGCGGTGCACCCTGTACCGCAAACACTAGGACGTCTGCCGGACCTGCGGTAAAGTTGGACACCACTCGGACGTCTGCCCAGCGCCGGATGCCAAGAACTGCCTCGGCTACTGCGCCCCAGCAAGTCAGGGACACCAGTGCACACCGAAATGTAAGCTGTCCGGTGGTACCCATATCACTTCCGATTGAGAATGCAGGAACAAGTTCAAAACCCCGCACGTGGTTCGCCGGAGGCAGTGGGAACGCAAGGCAGAAGTATTGGCGGGAAAACAGGAAAAGGCGGGAAAGGGAATTCCCCCACCGACCGCCGAGAACGTTCCACCGTTGCAAGAGTCAGTGCGTGCTTCAACACGCGCGTCATCGCGATCGCACTCGCGCAGCAGGAGGCCGGCGGCAAGGTGCCCTGGGTACAGGTGGCCGAGCTCGAGTACAAATAGGCAAAGGCCCTCAAGGAAGCCAACCGTCAACAGGCGAAGAAGATTGCCAGCAGGATGCAGTTATCCGCCGCATGGCGACGGACATGGCGGCACTGAGGGAGATGATCCAACAGTTGCAAGGCCGGGAACAAAAGCCGCCGAAGAGAGCGCAGAGACGGCGGTAGAGCCGCCGATAAAGCGAATGAGCACGGAGGGGAGCCGAACCCGTCGAGTCGAAGAAAGACAAGACAAAACGGACAAAAATATCAACAGAATCGAGGAGAGCTGTAGGGCCATGGACGTGCGCTTTAGCGCACTCATGGACAGCTTCATAGAGAACATCACCGAACGTCTGGACACAATGGCCAACCTCCAACCGGCCCAGCAATGGCACATGCCCTGCTAAAGGTGTGGGTGTGGAACTGCTGGAGTCACAACTACAAAAAATGGTACTCCAGCAGCACGTCCGGAGTCAAGAGCGCAAACCCGACTTCGTAATGCTCCAAGAAGTCTTCATCAAGGACACGAAACTCTCTGGGTATAGGAGATACGCCGGGCCAGTAGGCAACAACAAAAAAAAAAAAGAAGTCTGCGTCTTCGTGCGTAAGGGCCTCGATTCACTCGAACACACGTGCAGAGGAGACCCCAACATAGAGAAACAACTGATTGAAACTTTGATTGGCAAGGAAAGCGTCTTTCTGGCAAACATGTATAGCAACCCCAAACACGCCAGGCGAAAACTCAAAAACATGTTTCACGGAACTCTGGAGATCGCGGGTGACTGCACCCTGGTCATAGGAGGGGACTTTAACGCTCCCCACATCAATATGGGACACCGTCGAGTCAGCATCAAAGGACGGGACTTACTCCAAGACGCCACAGAGGCCGAGCTCGGCTTCATCACTGACCCAAAAAACCCCACTCTCGCCGGAAACTCGGTATTCCGGGGCACCACTCCGGACTTGGTATACTGGAACATGGAGGATACAGAATGGAAGAACACCGGACAGGACCTCGGTAGCGACCACTGCGTCCTGGAGCTGACCATCCCGCTAAGGGGGACCATGAAGGCTCCCCGAAAATACCACTGCACATACTGGGACGCCTTCACACGAATGGAACCCACGGGTGAAATCGCCGACCTCGACGAGTGGGTGTGAAACATTCGCCGTGTGGCCGAGGAGGCGTCCAGGAAGATCGAAACGACGGAAGACACTGACACCTTTTGAGGTGGGGAATGAATAAAAAGACTGAAAAATAACTAGTCCCCTGCCCGCTCCCGCGTGAGCACTGCGGGCTGGAAGACACGGACAGCAAGATGGACAGTAGGCTGGCCCACTTCATCGAGGCCGAGCAGTCCATACTGGTCCGATGGAGGAAACAGCGCCTCAACCGCCGCCTCCGCAAGAAAGTAGCCCAATTAAACAAGGCCATCCAAGAGCACTGCAAGGCGCTAGCCGCGCAGCAGTGGGAGGGCATTTGTAACGCGGCGGACGGTCAAATGCACAACGGCGCGACGTGGAGTCTTCTCGGACCCCTGCTGGGCGAAACCAAGACTAAAAACTTCCACCGCAACCGACTGGAGGGCATCATCCAGACGGCCGTCCGAGACTTGGGTGAATGGGAGACCAAACGACGTCTGCTCGACAAGTACTTTCCCGGAATATCGACGTACCACCACCCAGACTACGTGGGAAAGACCAACGAGAGGCTGTACAGGGATCTGGAAACATGGGAAGTCCGAGTGGCACTGCAAAAACTCAACAGTAAGCCGGCGGCAGGGCCCGTCAAGACATCGAACAAGGCACTGAAGAACATGGGGGACGACACCATCAGAGCCCTCACAGCGTACTTTAACGAGTAATGGCGCAGCGGTAAGCTCCCCAAGCAATGGAAAACCGCAAAAAAATCCTGCTCCCCAAGCCCGGCAAACCTCCGAGCATCGAGCACCTCTGGCCCATTTCGCTCACGTCCTGAGTGGGAAATGTGATGGAGGACATGCTCATGGGCCGGTGGCAGCGGTACTTGTAGGACGAACGCCTATATCCAGACATGTTCGGCTTCCGGAAGAAGCTAGGCACGCAAGACGCCATGGCGCTAATCAAAGAGGACATCGTCAATGCCGAAAAGGGAGAAGGCAGAGCTTTTCTGGGCCTCGACCTCCAGAGTGCGTTCGGCGAGGTAAAACACTCCGCCACCCTGCGCAAGTCAGCGGGCTCGGGTTAGGGGCCCGGAGCAACGCATACATCCGCGACTTCCTCACGCGGCACACGGAAAAGCTGTGCGTTAATGAACTGGACCTTGAGGAGCAAGAGCTGGGAAGCGTGGGGATGCCCCAAGGCTCCGTCATCTCGCGTTAGCTCTTTAACATAGTTACGATCAAGATAGCGAAACGACTCGAGGAACAGGGTATAGAACACTCGATGTATGCCGACAATATCATGCTGTGGTCGTTAAGCAATGTGGAGGAAGAAGCGCAAGACGACCTGCAGGAAGCAGTGAACGCCATCGAAGAGGAGCTGGAGGGAACGGGCCCGATCTGCTCCCCCAGCAAGTCGGGGTTACTGGTGATCAACCCCAGGCGCAAATAATGGAACAGCCTGGCCATTTGGACGGGCGAAGGACAGAGGATACCACGCGCGGACAAGATCCGGTTGCTGGGCCTTATTCTCGACAGCCGCCGCCGCAATACTGAAACTATCAAAAAGCTGGAGACCAAGACCAACGCAGCCGTCCAGCTTATCACACGGGTGGCAAACCGCAGAGGAACATGCGAGAGGGCAGCCTTATGCGCCTGTTGCGATCCTCCGCAATAAGCCACCTGGCCTAGGTCGCGGCATATCTCAACTGGACGGCGGGTGAGAAGAACAAGATGAACTGCACGACCCGCGAAATGTACAAGAACTATAGATGAACAAAATGGCTCACTTCAGTGAGCGGCTCGGAAAGGCTCAGCTCACAGAAATGAACCGGCACATTTGAACGGCTCACCGGCTCCCTTCGGTGACTGGGTCGCTCAGGAGCGAGCAGGATCTTTTTGAGCCGCTTCTTTAAAGAACGAGTAAGCCGTGGTTCTTTCGGAGAGAGAATGTCCTATCTCTCTCGTTCACTGAGCCGTTGCCGCAGATGTCCCGAACCGTACTGTCGGAGCAGGGTGGCCGGGTCCACGGATGGCGCCGTTCGTTGACCGCTGCCGTTCGAACGATGTCCCACGATTCCCGCCGATCGTGCATCGTGTGCTGGTGCGGCGGTTCGAAGGTAGCAGTGAACTACTTATAACACTCGTATTCTACTCATGCATATATCCTTTTGTGAAAGCCATATAACTAGACTGCGTAGCACAGGTTACACAACCTGTGCTATGCAGTATAGTTATTTGGTATTAAAAACATATGCAGTAGTAAATAGCCGTGTTATATGTACTTCCAGCGTGTATGGAGAATAAATTTATAAATTTATTTTATAAATTTATAAAGTCCCTTCTGCGCGCTCGCCGCTCGCGGAAGGTGATCGGGAACGACTGGAAATCTTAGATGGCATTTGACGAAAAAGCACATCACATGTGATGTGCTTTTTCGTCAACAGCCGTCTAAGATTTCCAGTCTAGCCAAATGACACAGGGAGCACAGCTTGACAGTATCTTCATTTCGCCTTGCCGTCCCCAACATCGTGAAGTGGCACCAAATTTGGCTGGTTGAGTGGTTTGCTGGTGTCATTAATCTAGAAATGAAGTAGAAAGGGAGAACGTCAACATCCGAATTATGCATGAGCTGAAAAGGTTTATTTAAAGGATATGTCGCAGTTTCGCACGAAAGGCAAATCATCGATTGCCATAGCAAATTAGTAGACAGCTATGCAAAGTAAGGATAGTAGCTTTATCGGCCGTATAATCTTGTAAACATAGGCGCACTAACTAAATTAAGAAGCATCGCGTCACACGCGCACAATCAAATATGAACGCATCTGATTCGATGACCACGGAAACTCGCTGCCAAAACGCGGGAGTGAGTCAGCGCGGCAGCAGCAGCGAGCCAAGTATGCTTCGTGTAGGTGGTCGCGGGAGCGGACTCTGCCCCTCCGCAGATGGCTTTAAGATACAGCCGCGTGGCCGGGCGCGGGGTGCTTTCCTTGCTTGTTCCCCACTCTCGAGGGTTTTGTAGTTTATTATAAAAGTGGGGTTGTTTGTTTTTGGGTTTTATATTTGCCTGAATCCGGGGAGTAAAAATCGGGTGCTATTTTTAAAGCTATAATCAGGAAGATATCGACTGTTTTGTGGAACCATTCCAATCTTGGTTACTTTAAACATGACGTGACAAAATGTGTCTCTTCCGACAGTCCGTTTTCTTCCATTCCTCTCGAACTCCTTCCTTTTTTGAGGTCATTCAAATGGATCTTCAAAACCTAATTACAGTTCACAGATACTTAAGGTAAATTGTGCGCGTTGCTTGGAGTTCGCACTGCGGGTTTGGTTGTTCTTCGGGTTTCACCAGACTTCTCCAAAGCAAGTTCGGGGCGTAAAAATCGGGTAAAATCGGGTTTTGCCCGAAAACGAACAACCCTAGATATAAACGCCAATCACAGAAAAAGATGAAAAAACTTACCGTCTCAACCGGAGCTGGCAAGAACACAGAACCTTGGTCGCGGTCGGGGTTGGTAATCAACCGCGCTGGACAAGCGGTTCGGGCAGGCTGGACGATTGAGGGGGAGACGAGTTTTACGGGAAAGGAATGACTGTATGTGCAGTGTTTACAAACTTACATGATGAATCCCGGAGCGCTTCTTCAGATGACTCCCCTGTCGCCACTCTGGCTACTCTCCCCGGAGACCCTCCTTTTATAACTCCGACCCATAGCATCTTCGCGTACAAAACCCTCCAATAGCAACAGTCTTTAGCAAAGGCAACGCGTAGCGGACAGTGATTGGTTGGAGACCCCAGGCTTGAGCATTGTTCATCGGCCCCTTGGCAACCGTTCGGGTACCCGATTGGCCGCCGCGAAGGTCACCGTACGTTCAGGTAACCAGCAGTCGGAAGATTCCGTCTGCAAATGATCTGTGCAATATTCCTGCAAATGTGAGTTCTCTATGTAAAGAATTTCTTGACATATAAAAGAAAACATTAAGTGCTGCCAGAAGCCGAGATCGACTCCCAGCTTCGGTGCAGCTCGAAACTCGACGCCCTGCGCGGCCGTCGGCAAGCGATCCGGCCCGAAGAACTTTGAAACCCTGCGGACTACAACCATGACCTTTAGAACACGCGCGGTATCTTTAGAGTAGACGGCCGAGGTGAAAGCAGAAACAAATTTTACCCACGGAGGCCTGTTGATATACCGGGCTGGTTTGAGGTACTTTAACTGTGCATGCTGATATCCGACAAGCCAAAGTCGTCTTCGGAGTCAGTGTTGCTGCCATCAATAAGAAAAATCGCGCGCAAGTGCATTTCATTCAGGAGAAATGCGATGGTTCCGCCGCGTAGCTGCAGCAGCGGCGCACGGCGTCATCTCGGAAACTACGAGCGCGCGTCACCGGAATCCAGTGGGGCTTTAAAAATCAAAAGCGGCGGAAAAACGAAACTGAAAGAAATAAGGCCCAGCTCTCCAACAAGATGGCGCTTGCTGTCGAGAGGCACTCAGAAAGCGGCAAAATACGAATTTTAAATCATCGATAGTGGGCTATCAATGGGAATAGGCGCGGGCAGGAAAGAGTTAAACGAAGTGCTTGAAGACATTCGTTGTCGTTTTTTTCGAAGCGGGTAATCAAGCATAACAACAATATGAGCGAGCTCAAGGTGAAGGCAAGCCGATAACCAATGAGGGGTTAATCTACGCATGGCTACCATGGGCTCCGCGGAGGCTCTGTCGACGCTAGCCCCAAAGCCCCATTCAGTTACGGCCCTAGCAGGAAGGTGCCACTTTTGTCAATAAAAAGGCTGTTTTCGTCGTCATGGCAGCAGAAACGGAATGGAGTTGTTTCCCGCATGACTAATAGATGGGGTGCCAATCGCATCCAGCAAAAGACCCTTCCAATGCCCAGCCCTGATCCGGCTCTGACTCGGGGCTCGGCACGGCAGATTGAATAAGAGAGAACCGGCTTCCGAAAGAGCCACCACTCACTTTTACTGAGCCACGGCTCACTTGCTTTTTAAAGAGAGTGGCTCAGAACGTCCGGCTTGCTCATGAGCGACCCATCTCTAGCAGGTTGCTTCGTTTACAGCAAATTCATACCTCGGAGAGCATTTTGAATAGCTCAGGGGATGAATATCTTTGTAAAAAGTAAACTCTCATGCCGTAATTATTTGAAAGCCAATAAATCAAGCCGCTCCAATGCAGTTCCAAGCCATGCGTTTGCTTCTCCGCACGGCACGTCGTAGCGAACATTTCTATTGTAGTTTGTTTTTCTATTTGTGCTGTTCCTGTGCGGCTGCAATTGTTGTCTTGAATTCTCTGTAGAACGAATATTCACTCAGCTGGAAGTGATGCTTCACGGGCAGAGAAATCGCTTTTCGCTAAACTTGAATTCAGTCAAAGCCACGACTTGCGGCAGGTGCGAAGTGTATACGGAGCTACGCCTTGGCGAGCACGAAAACTTCTGGCGCTCATTTCAGCGCGCCACTTGGAGGGCAGTTTCTTTAGGAACGGTTGTATATTTAAACAACAAAAAAGAGGATAGCGTTTTCTTATTTTCCAATTTTACCTACCATTTTATCTTAATGCTAAAATTCCATACTGTAAATATACGTACTTTCCGTCATGTTTTCGTACTGCTTAGTCCTTTCCCCTGACCGCAATCGCTCTCGGCAGGAGCAACCAAAAGTCACATTGGCCACTGTACGATAGGAGCTGCGGTTCAAAACCGGCGTTCCAACATGACTATCCGCACGTCGATCGATTGCACCTAATCACTCAAGGTGTCTTAAACTCTTTAATGTAAAACGGAATGTCAACCTGCGACACCCTGCCCCCTCCGACCAGCGGCATCAATTCCTGACAGCTCATCTTGTTGTTACACCACTGATATGCGAACAGACTGTCACACCAGTGATAATTCCAGTATTCTGTTCACGACGCACAACACTGACATCGCGATGTTGCTGCAATGTAGCTGACACGCAGAAATACAGAACCACGTTGACTGCCGGTGGGCACTCGGCATCGGAAAACAACTGAACTCAGCACAGAACCCACCCAGGCACCCGACAGCGACACCTGCCTGTCTTGGACGCAGTTTCTGCGATTTCCATGTCAGCGTCGACACATCTACTGTAGACACATCGCTCCCTGTGGTCCGCATGGTTCCGCGTGGTGCTGCAGTCCGGAAATCCTGGAGATGGCCATCTTAGCCCAGTGTGCGCAGCGCTGCTGGCACTGCTCCGGAACTTCGCTGCTTCTAGCGGCTTCGTTTGCTCGTTCGGTAAAATTATTGGTAAAAACGTCAATGCAACTGAAATGATCTGCACGTTTGGACTGCGAGACAGAATTATAGGTGGCCTTCGCTGCCGCTGAAGCTCAATGAACTCAACAACTTTTTTTAAACAACGTATGTGACGTGCTCGAAAAACAAAACTGAAAGGAGATGAGTCGGGAGGGCGAAAGTTTTCTCCTGTCTGGAGAAGTTCGTTTTGTATCCGCTTGGGGGCGCGTCAGTAGAAGGGAGGGAAATACGCAGTTGCTACCTTCATCCTCCATTTTTTCTTAGAGTGGAAGCACTCCTGCGAGTCCATGGTAAGAGCAATAATGGCTTGCTCGGGCCGACAGCGCGCGCTCGATGTTGGCTTCAGTCTCAAAACCGTCGACGGTTGTCAGAGGATTGCGGACAAGGCCCCCAAAAATTTCAGCCTTCACGCCACGCATGAGGACGCGAAGTTTCCTCTCCTCGGCTGCTTTCGGATCGGCTTGGGCGCACAGGCGCATGCCATCTTCAACGATGCTGGCCACGCTTTTGTTGGGGTCCTGCACCCTTGTTTAAAAGAGGTGTTCCGCTCGCTGCAGACGGTGGCGGTTGAGGAGCATCCGCTTCAATTTGGCGGCGCAGGACTCCCATGTAGCGAAGGACGCTTCGTGGTTTTGAAACCAGCGCCTCGCAGCTCTTTCAACCAACGAATAAAGGTTGCGGAGGCACTGCTCAGTCGTCCATCCGTTGTGGCGGGCTACATGTTCACACTATCAGAACCAATCCTCGATGTCCTTGTGGACATCCCCGTAGAAAGGTGTCGCAGTACGGGGTTGGACGTGCAGGTATACGACGGCGGCGCCGGCCGCGGTCTGCGACAACTGGTTATCCGTCATAGGCCTCGTTGGCTGCCCGGTCTTGGCAGGCAGGGAGCCCGATTCCGGGGGCAGCCCATGTTTGCGGCGACTTGATCGAGTCTTGGTAGGGTCTTCTTTGGGTCCTCGTGGACTTGGTGTCGGACTTGCACTGCGGGCCCTCAGAGGCGTACGCTGCAGGGACATACGATACCCCGCACCTCCCCCAAAATGTCAGGAATGACGAGGGGACGAAACAAAAAAAGTAAATAAGCAAACTGAAACGTTTAGTGGGGCGAACTTGATCCCAAAACAAAAATGAAACGGAAGATAACAACACAGTGTCGCGGGCGTCGAAGTCGGCGTAACAGCAGGATCAAACGCTGTGGTGACACTAACTGCGGATTGCCACGCGGAGCACCTTTTGTAGTTACGTGGGTCTCTGGAACATTCGGCCTAGACCGCTCGGCGCGTAGAACTTTCATAACTCAATGAGACAAGAAAGTACTTGAATAATCGAGAACGCCAAGTGGAAAGAGTAAATAAAAGAATATTAGGCTGCCTAGAATTGAACCCGGATCTTCCACGCGACAGCCAAGCAGGGTAACCATTCTGCCGCGTACGCGCTCCCTCGGCGACGAGTGTTGCAATATAAAGACGCTCAAGTTCTTTTAATTCGACATTTATTTGGTACACGTCCTTAGAAAAATCAATAAAAATAGTTTCAGTCTTAACTCGTGGATGTATGTCTGTTTGTAGATTGGTAATTAATTACAAAAGTTGGGATTTGCAAGACCGGTTCTTTCTAAAGCCGAGCTGGTTAATGAAAATGAAATCAGTGTCTACAAGAAAGTTAATTATTATGAGTCTACAAAACATGCTCAAGAATCTTGGATAGAAAATTGGTGAGAGATATCTTTCAATAATCACAAAACAAAAATTTACTCCCAGATTTGTAAATTGGAGTGACGGTTGCATGTTTCCAGTGATACGATATAATTCGTTTTAGCAGCTTGGAACTGATGCCGTCGGTACCAGGAGGAGACTCGAGGGGAACATTTTATGGTTAATACCATGCGGGTCAATTTTAATGTTCGGCAATAAATAATGGTCGTGTGCAAAATCATACTGGGGCAGTGGGTAAGACTCTTCGGTAAAAACACCTCCCAAGTACTCATTAAATTTGTTTGCATACTTCATTGGTGACATTACATTGCAATGCTGGTCAAAGGCCAGCATTGCAAGGCCTTTAGGTGGGCTAAGTATTTTCCAAAATTTGGGGGGATTTCTTTTTTTGCATCAAGTGCTTAGACCGTAGCCATAAAAGTGGAATTTTGCAACATTGGTTTTTCGTATGCACAGCTTTGCCTAAGTATTCTACTGAGTTCATAATTCATCATTATTAAGATATTTCACCTTTCTGAAACGGCGTCTTTCGGTGTTCTGCATTTTTTGTGATTTTATTGAGCCACGGCTTTTCTGTTGCATCACGTATTGTAATATTTACAATACATATAGCAATTATGTCTTTGAACTTATATCATATCCTTTGCCAATTTTCTTCTACTGACCGAGAAAACAAATCGGAGTTAAATTCAGCAAAAACGTTTTTAGGCCACTGTTGATACCATCAATGTTTGGCTTAGAGAAGTCGTGAATTTCCTTAGATTGTAAGGAAGTATTTCTTATAGATATATAAAAATCAATCAAAATAGCCACGTGGTCACTAACCTTGTCGAGACACGGGATATTAAAAAAAATCTTCTGGCACAGAAGGGAACAACACATCTAAACTAGCGTCGTCCCGATTGGGTTTCAGTATTACTTGCGTCAGGCAAAATGATTGCGACACGTTTAGAAAGGTGGATGCCAGCATATTGTCACGACATTCATGAGATACATTAACAGTAGTCCAGTCAATCCCTGGAAAGTTAGAGTCATTTCTAAGAAGAACAGGTGAGGTGAGGGGGGTAACGAGAGATAAGATTTCCACTAGAGTTAAACAGGGGATCATCAAAACCAGACGAAGAGTTCGGCGGTCGATAGCAAGCACCTACTAGTATGAACGAGGAAACAACCTTTACACGTACCCAGATTATTTTAATGCTGTCATCAGTTAGAATGGGAACCGCAGTCAAATTTTGTTTCACTGCAATAAAGATTCCACCACCGAGTGACTTTAACCCTGGAATGAAATGAAATGAAACCTATCTTTTCTAAAAATCGCGAAGTCATGGTTGAGTATTAACTCATTCAGTGTGTTATCAGAAAGCAGTCTCCATTCCTAACACGACGTCGGGTTTTCACATTGCAATAGTATCAGCGAGAGTGCCTTGTTTAGATAGTATGCCCCGAAAGTTGTCAAAAAAAAAAAGGACCAGTAATGAGAAGTAATGAAATATGAGGAAGGATACATGGAAAAAGGGGCGGACAACGAAGATTACTTTTTTTTTTTTAGTCAGTTAGTATTTTGGCTTGGAATGGTCCCTTGCAATTTAACAACGATGTATGTTTATGAATCGTACAAAAAACCCTTGTCATTCATAAAAACGTTTATCAAAAACTAGACGCACGCGTGATTCGGTCCACGATGTTCTTTTGGATAGTCCCAAAGCTTTCTGTGTGCTTCGCGTACTAATGGCGAGTGATCTTCTTAAATTCGTACCTTAGAAGATGCCTGGTGTTTCAACCTGTGTGTGTTTTGTAGAATCGTTTCCTTGTTTTTAAAGTTAAAAAATCTTACCATGATGGGGCGGGGAAGTTTGCGTCATCTCTCCCTGCCCGGTGAGCTCTTTCAAATTTGTCTGCCCCTAGATCAAAGTGATCTTTGACAGATCAAGTTATTATTTCTTCAAACATGACCCAGGTTTCTCTGGGATGCATTTGAATACAAGATTATCCCGGGGCATGCGGTTATCAAGAGCGTCCAGGTTGCTAGCAAGGGTTTGCGTAGTTTCAAAGTTAAACTACATTGATTCAACTCTTTCTTCGGGCGAGCGTAGGTCTAGAGAGGCTCTAGTAACTTATTTATATCCTGACAGTTTCTCAACCTTTATTTCAAGACTCGTGACCCTTTCGCTTAATTCACCGACCGCTACAGTGATCCCTCTAAGTTTTGATAGAATTTATAGATGGTTTAATTCAGTCCTTTGGGAGGAGAGCTTCCAGCTTCTCGTGCAAAGTAGCAAGAGTTGGCTGGTCGGGAGCTTCCTTGGAGCCAGAGTTTGCCTCTACGTATTCGGACAAGATGTGAAGTGAGCATGACCACGCTAGTGCGAACATAGCTGTGATCGACGGAAGAACAGCAAGAACTCGTGGACAAAAGAAAAAAAAAGGATGTCCACTTTACACATTTTCGGTGCTAAAAGGAAGGTAACATCCTATTCTTGTTCCAGAAACACGAACATCGAAACCCATGACTTGCCAACACGCACTGTACAGACAAACGTAGAACACTGGGATGTGCGGCCGGGTAGTACAAAACCAGCCACTCAAACAAAAGAGTGCGCGTGCACTCTCACCCGCAAATGTGGAAGACAACAGTAGCTTTTTCAGCCAAGCAAGCGGCCATAAATCTCTGACCGCGGAGGCTCGACGAGCCTTTTGAGCAGACACGTAAGTACGTGACACGCGGGTGTAGAACCAGCCGATGATTAGAATCCGAGCGGCGTGAAGCGGTCGAAATGGGAACAAGTTGGCTCCGTAAAACCGCTAAACAGGGCGCTGACCGCACATTCACACTGGAAGCGGATCCGCGTTCGCAAACCGGAGCGCATGCTCAGAACGAGCTTACATTAATAGCCTGCTAAGACAGGCAATCTTGATGGTGTGGAATGCACGCTGCAGAAGAACAGTGGAAGCTCGCCGTCAGCACCCGCTCAGCAACCACGCACACAGGTATGGCCGCCAGTGAATACTTTCTATAAGGATTCAGTACAATTGCACGCGCACTCGATGACATCAAGTGCGCGTGCAATACCGCGTTCGCAACCGCTCTGCGAACGCGGATTCGCTTCCAGTGTGGATGAGCGGTGAGTGCCGTCGGATTTTATGTAAAAGGACAGCACGATACGGTAACGATGCAGAAGCTCGTGCTTCACTTTGGGCTCGAGATAACTCGTTTATAAAACTGCAAGTGTGGAAGATAAAATTAGCTTTTTCAGCCAAGCAAGCGGCCGCAAATCCCCGAATAGGGGATTTGCGGCCGCTTGCTTGGTTGGCTGAACAAGCTAAATTCTCACTATTAAACAAAACAAAAAAAAATTCCCGCTTTTTTTTTTTTTCAGTGAAAATGAAGTCTATCAAGTCTGCAGGAGCATGTCAAAATTAAGCTTTTGTAATGGGAATCCCGGCTATTGCGAACATGCAGGTGCCGATCGAAGCAATACTCACAGCACCTGAACCGATGAGAGAGACAATAGGTGCAGTACTACCGTTTATCGTGGTCAAGCGAAGGAGCGTACCCACACGACATCTTCTTAAATAAGCGAAAATTGTAGAAAAATTGAAATAGCGGAAACATACAACAAAAGAAAGAAAAAGAATAACAGAAGCAACATCGTGGAGACACGAAACCAAGAAACAAAGAGGCTTGCGTAGTGTTTCCGCAATTAACGCTGGGATCTGCGTAGAGGCAGGTGGACGGCCTCCAAAACATAATGCCTCGCATAGAATCTGATAAATTAAGTGCCCTTCGAGACGCCACTTCCTCCTTATCGAAGTAGGGGTAATTAAAGTTCAGACTCAAAGCTGCATTGCACATTTTAAACAAAGAATCGGTGATTTTATTTTTGTCTTAAACTGCTAAAGTTTGCAGTAAAAGTTTTGAAGCAGACATTTTTTTTTATTTTCATTGAAACTAAACAAGTTATTTTTTTTTTTACTTGCGGCAAGCCTTGCGAATATAACTTTTATTTTATGATTTGTTTAATAAACATATCCGAACTTGTAGAAATTATGAAGTTGGTCCACCGGGTGGTTTCGGAAGTGCGGACGAAATAAATCCTGTCAAAACTACGCATCGCACAGAGCAAAGGTTGAAGCCATAATGGTCTGTGGCCAGTAAGAATAAACTGATTATCTTAGACCAATCAGCATACGTGTGCGCTGCGCTACGCCGCGTTTGCTTCACTCGACGTAGTAGTATCAAACCGGGGTCACACTGCTCTCTCCGAAGTCACACAAGAGTGAAAAATAAAATAAAAAATAAACAAACGACGGTGACAAGCCTCAAAGACATGCAGTATGCTCGCGATGGCACCTTTGGCAGGCATTTTGTCGTTCGGAGCTCTTGAACTAAGCACGATTGATTGCAGGCCTTCCAAAGATACCCTCGCGTACATGATGCTCGTGTTTGAACATATCCTCCTTTATTGTACAAAGCCTGTCAAATCGCGAAAGGCTCTGGTTTGAGGCTTGTCGCTGTCGTTTGTTTCTGTTTCTTACTCTAGCGGGACTCGGGCATCATATATCATACAAAATACACTCTGCAAACACGAGTCACCGCAATATGCGTGGTTTGAATGCCAGGCGCCCAAGTTTTTCCCCGAAATCATTGCGATCCAGCATTCGAAGCACGGATCTCGCGGTGACTCGCGTTCGGACCTGTATGAAAACTGTGTTTTGTATGATGCATAAGCGATGTGACCAAAGCTTAACATATATTTTATGTACGATTCGTGGCGGCGCACTGACTATGCGCGGTTTGGCTACACGAAGGCAAGAATAGCGGGGGGGGGGGGGGGGGGCGGATTCTAGAGCAGCGCTTCCATAAGAAACCGAAACCTATAGAAACGCTTCTAAATATATACATTTTTCAGAACAGCGTGAAATGCTGCACATGCCTCATAGAATTGTAGTATGTGTAGATTTAGTAGTTTTGAATTATTCGCATCACGTTTCTAATTGAAACCGCTCGATTAAAAGCAATATTTAAAAATAAATTGAATTACTATAATTAATTAAATTTTAAATTATACTGATGGCTCTTAATTTTCCTTTTGGTTCTTTGACACATACACTCCAGACATAAAGTTTTTTTTTTTGTGGGGTGCGAAGTTTTCTCAGGAGCAATCGATTTGTTCAGCATTTTCGATATTTTAGGACGTCACGACAAAGTTTGAATCGTGCAAAATACCTTGAGAGTTTTAGTGTTTGTACTACATTATATCAGCCATTGAGGTACATTCCATTTTTACAATTCTAATGTCCTCGATATATGTTTGTTTACTGTTGGAATTAATTCTCTGCTTACTCTTAACTAGATTCTGTTTTCGCTAGTAATAGAAATATAATTCTAACGTTTACACTTTGCATTTTCTGCGAAGTTTCTTTAATTTTCTAGGTTATTTTTTTGTAAACAAAAACTGCTGAACTCTCATGAGGTGAGAAGACTTGTTCTAAAGAAAAGACCTTTTCCTTTAAAGCCCTGCCGGCATTGACGAAACAAATATGTTGAAAATTAAAGAATACGTTTTCATATATGTTTATTGTACATATTTATAAAATATTTTTACGAGAGAAGGTTATTGAGGCTTTGTTAAACAATTGCATATTACCTATTCAAGTGCTCTTCAAAAATAAAATAAATTGTCGTGGTGCCGTGCTCCACTTTGAGCAATCTAGATACTCGTGTCATGATTAGTGTAGGCCCTGGTTAATACAGCTTGTTTAGACTACCATCACTCAAAATATTTGTTCCTCATGGGGCAGCCAAAGTAACACTGCGCTGCACGAGACGTGGAAAACCGTACGTAGTATGTTTTCCGACAAACAACTCAATTCCGTCGAAGAATTGGCAAGATATATTGTACACCACAAATTCCCGAACATTTCCCAGACAGCACACGACGTCGGGCACACATTGGTATTTAATTGGCAGGCAATGGTCCAATGTTGGGCCAAGGTGGCCATCCCACTGCCAATATATGTGGTACACTGGTATATACTGGCCACCATTGGCCTGACTTGACAAGCGGCTTACCAATGTTGGCAATCGGTTGGCTTAACCTGCCAACATTGGCCTATCTCAACCAATGTCTTACCAACGTCGGCGATCGTTTGCGGCTTAGCCTCGCCAACATTGGCCAATCTCAGCCAATGGCTTGCCAACGTTGGCAATTGGTTGGCTTAGGCTGGACAGCAATGGCCTGTCTTAGGCAATGGGTTACAAACATCGGTAAGCAATTGGCTTAGGCTGCCAACATTGGTCAATGTTAGCCAATCAGTTGCCAGCATTGGTAATCGATAGGCTTAGGCTGGCCAACATTGGCCTGTTTTAGACAATGGGTTACCAACATTGGTAATCGATTGACTTAGGCTGGGCAACATTGGCCTGTCTTAGCCAGTGGCTTACCAACATTATAATTAATTGGCTTCTTTTTTTTAATGTGCTCATCGCGCACGCTGAGAACAGTCTGTAGCTATTGCTCCGGGGGGGACGATTCTTGTTTTCACACGCACAGCAAATGAGCAACTGAATTAGAACGCTGTATGCGTTGCGAGCTGTCGCGATTTTGAACGTCCACGAAGAAGAACGCCGCAGTCGGTAACAGGTCAAAAGCAAACCCTAGCAAGGAGGTCGCCTCCTCCCGATCCTTCGCTCTGAAAAAGTGGAAAGAGATGGGAGGAGCTTTTACCACCTGTCACCGACTATAACTAATGCGCGTCATCCCAAAACTGATAGTTATGATCAGTAAATTCCCTACAAAATACAAAATGCACGCTTCCTTCAATTTGTGTGTATGTTCATACGGCAAAAAGAACAGTGCCTCTCCTCTTATGCCCATTTAGCGACGCAGCCGGGAAACGTTTCCAAGGGGGGGGGGGGGGGGGAGGCAGGGTTAAACCCTGAAAGCTCCACCCGCCTCCCAAGTACCTACCACACGGGTGTATTGTCAGCTGTATGTGACCTTGCAACCCACTTGGCTGAGCCGCAAAACACGGCTTATAATTCAGACTAAACCGCACAAAATTAAAAATAAATAAAAAGCACTAATATCTTTTAGCAAAAAATAAAACCTGGAAACAAATATCCAGCGATTGACTTAACAATTACATGTCTTCGCGAATGAAACATCACGTTGAATTAAGATCGCGAACACCCTATGTTTGAGGTAGGAGGTGACTTAAGTTGATGCCCCTTTCAATCTGCAAAGAAAGGTTATCACGCAACATATAACAGAAGAAGCTGGGGCATGATGTCTGCTTGCCCAAAAATGACGTTAAAGTGCGTACAAAATACGACAACTGCAGTAACGACTACGGTAGTGACAACGCCCGCAGAAATATGAACTGTAATAGAGCCAATGGGTTACCAACGTTGGCAATCGATTGGTTTAAGCTGGCCACCAATTGCCTGTCTTAGCCTACCAACGTTGGTAATTGATTGGCTTAGTCTGGCCAACAGTGGCCTGTCTTAGCCAATGGCTTACCAACATTGGTAATCGATTGGCTTAGGCTGACCAACGTTGGCCTGTCTTAGCCAATGGGTTACCAACATTGAAAATGTGTCGGCGCAAGGTATCAGGGTGCCTCGTTTTCTGGAACCGAGCTTTAAAAACGAATGAAGAACTCTATGCAATGAAAATCACTGTTTTAAGAAGGCGTCTTGATAAAAAGGCTGCTAGGAAGACGCTCTAATTAAACGAGTTACTCATTAATTAAAACGAATTGGCAAACTTTACTACATACTTATTTGAGGTCAAAGGTGTCAATTGAAAAGTTGTTTTTTGAATAGATTCTTGATGAAGGCGTTTACAACATGGTAGACCCCAGGCAGCACACTTGCTTAGACTAGCTATGGGGCCAAGATTAGGCCTTGGCCCTAGTAGACTGGATCGGGACTGCTCAGGGGATTCGGCGAACTGCCGGCGCGGCGTCTCACTGTATTTCCTGGGCGCCGGAGTTACACAGAACTGCCAGGGAAGGGATTTTCTTGGCGCCTTTTGTATATTTTTGGTCCGAGCCGACCAGGGTAGACCGGCGGGCGGCCACCAACATTTCAAAATTTTGTGGCGCTTCAGTGTATTCACAGGCCCCAGGATTCCACGGAAGTACACCGGAGTGGTTTTGGGTGTAGTTTATTGGCTTTGCAGGATTCAGTGCGCCAAGGAACGACTGGCGTCGTCACGAAGCTCTTCAGAAAAGCGCAGGTCTCGAAATTCAAAAGATCGGTTCATTAGTGTAGAGAGCGAGTCGAATGAACGCAATAATACAGTCAACAAATTGATCTATCCATGACATTTTTAGCATTCATGTCTCACTGAATCACCACATCTGAAACTGGAAAAACCTGCGAGATAATTTTTCTCTGTTTAATTTTTCAACATCACGCATCGTCGCAACGGTTCACGTACTTCGCGGCGACTCTGCTTCAGCTTAGATAAACCGCAGCACATGCTACGGGCTCTCTAGGCCTATCAGGCGCCAAAAAGGTTGCGATGCTGCGCGGGAGATGCGCCAAGCACTGGAACGCCTCCGCAGGCGTGTGCAAAGTCTCAACGACAAAGGAGCATCTTGTAACACCAGTGAGCTAACGGTGCTCGGAATTCCCACGCTTACATTTCAGCAGAGCAGGCGCGGTCGGCCAGATCGACGCGCAGTCGGTTCTCATGCCACGACTGCTACGCCTTTGCTCTGTCTTGCACCGACATTCGAAACAGCTCGCTCGAGGCTGCGTGCGGGCCAAATATATAGTATCTTTACAACGTGTAAAAAGTAGTTTTCACCTCGACAGGGGTGCAAGCAGCGGCACAATGTCCGTCAATGCCCACGTCGAGAACGACGAAATATACATTAAAAACGCTTTTTCACACCCGAAACATATGTTTCATTACTTAATCGTGAATTTTGCGCCACCTTAGGGACGTCCTATTACCTCACTGTTCTGCAAATTCCTCAAATATGCAGACGCTATTGCTCATTTTTTTTTTATTATTATTCTGCGATATGATAAGTCGTTAGCACTTTTGAGCCCAGAACCCCTCAATATGTTGTCATCGTTTCGTTTGATTCGCGTTTTTTTTAACTTCAGCTTTGGGGATCTTTGCATCTGTGTTGCATTTATGATTACATGGTTTAAAGAATGGTACAGTTTTTGTTACATCTACACAACCCTCGCGAAAGAAAAAAAAAAATCTGTTATTAGCGTGCTGCGAAATATACAGCACAGCTTATTTCTGAGTAATATGTTTTACTTTGTAATTTCAGTTTATTTGGGGACATCGTGCGCAAAAAGAAGACGCGGTTATTTTTGCATTTGATTTAGAGTGAGGGTTTTACGGCGCAAAACATAGCATCTTCATACCTCCCATTTTTGGTTAACATTTGGGAAGAGCAGTTCCTTTGAGACTCCAAAAACTATCTCGGCAAGAACTTTTCTTGGCAATGAAGTGAATGGAGGAGAGCCCGCGAACAGCTTTATTCAGCGCTCAAAATGAAAGAGGGATCGCGGGCCTGTTTCTTCCATTGCATTGCCAAAAAAAGTTGTCGCCGAGTAGCTTTCGTGCTGCTATCCTGTTCACTCGGTACTCACAGCAGAGTAGACGCTACGCGTATTTTAGGCCAATCGTGTCTCCGGCTACGGTCACGCGACTATAGTCTCCAAACGGGTCACATGCAGAGCACGGCTCCTGCCTGAAGGACACTGCTTGGTAGACCACTCACATAGCGTCCATTGCACTATCAGCTTTGGGGCGAGCTCACAAAAGTATCCACAGACAAATCCTCTCGCTGTGTTCATTGTTCGGATGACCCTCGAAGATAACCCTTCTGTGGGCGCACTCACCTGGGGACCTTGAAGAAGCAGGATGCAGGCGAAATACTGGAGGGAGGGAAACGTTTTCTCCTCACCTCTCCAGCAACTCATCTGCTTCCCCCTACCATCATTCCTTTCCCTGGCCCTGACTGAACTCTTAGCTGCGGCCTGTGTGGCTCAATGTTTGAAAAGTCCCACGCGTATATCGGCAACAAGCGATTTCTTCGAAGAAGTCACATAAATTCTCGTGATGGTGGTTTGGTTCGGAAAATGACAGCTTGTACCGCATCGTGTTGAATCTTCACGGAGCCCTACCATCTCGTTTGTGTGTGTACGTGGTTGTTCTCCAATGCCCATATCGATAAATACCTCGAAATACATCTTTCAACTCCGCTAATTTTTGGTAAGTGCACGGCAACCTGCTTGTTGGCAACGAGTTACCGCTGTCCTACGTGTACTCTTCGAGATTATCTATAGAATTAGGCAATGTCTATTCCCCCGGCAGCCGGGACAATAATCCTTTTCCAAATTCTACAAAGAGTCGCCTCCTATTAGCTGCGTGAAATCATGCAACTCCCCGTAGAATACTGACTTTCTCGTTCTCCCGGCTGTTCGTGGAAACAAGTTTCATAGACAACTTTTCATGAACAGACGTTTCATGGACATGTTTCGTCGACACTAACATATCACCGACACTCGCTAGGGGAATCGCACGCTGCGGGGACATTTTTTCGCGGAAGCGGATATTCTGCCGGCAGCCGGGAAAAGAATGCCGGCAGTTGTCCCCTATTGGGTCTCGTATAAAACGAACTGTGAAAAGGGATATTTGAAGCTGTAGAGTAGCTCACTGGTAAGGTGTCTGGCTCATACACAGCGGGACCCTGATTCAATCCACTAGTGTGGGTTTATTTTTTTTTCTCGAACATTTTTTAAGCATTTGACGATATTTACAACATGCATTTTTGTATGATTAGCTCTGAAAACAAAAAAACGAATGTTGTGGACGAAACTTCGTTGAATTAAATGGTATGAGACTGCACCCTTCCCGAAGGTGAATGGAGGACATAGCCCGGGGAAAGCAATTTTCGCCAGTTTCGGACGGCGCGTGTGTCACAGTTTTCGGCTGCTCATTAGAAAAATATTAACCCAATTGTTCCACCTGTACACGCCGCTTCCCAGCAGCCCGCCGGCGGCCCAAGCCTCGCTGTCCTCCATTGACCCCCCGAAAGGGAGTCTCATACCATTTAATTCAGCGGAGTTCCGTTGACAACAATAATCTTTTTCAGTGTTAATAGTAAAAAATAAATGCCGTAGGTATCGCCAAATGCCTAGAAAAAAAATCCCACAATGACGATTAAACCTGGGTCCCGCCGCATAAGAGACGGACACCTTACCAGGGAGTTACTCTACAGCTTCAAATATTTGTTTTCACGATTCGCTTTATGCGATACCCAATAAGGGGCAACTGCCGGCATTTGTTTCCCCGGGCCATTGAACTGGCGGCAGACTATCCACTTCCTTTTTCCGCGGGTGCGTCATCGGCCGGCAGACCCATTCACGCAGGTTTGCGGCGACGTTCTGCGACGGCTCATTACAAGAATGTTAACCCACGCGTCCCCCCATACATGCCATTTGCGGCGGCAATTACAGGTAACTTGTTACCAGAAAAAAGCAAAAAAAAAAAGCTAATGAAATTATTTTGTAAAACAATTAATCTGCTAATGAAACAGCGTGTCAATAAAACGATCTGTCAATGAAACGTCATTCGATGAACTGATTGCCACCGCCAATGAGAGGCGTCTGTCAGGAGAATTTCGGGGAAAATATTTTTCCAGCTGCCGGGAGAACAGACGATATGGCCTAGAATTACCCCGGTTCTGTTTGGTTTGCAATCTTTTCAGCTGTATAAAAGCTTAGCAGTACCTCTTTACATTTCGCAGATCGGTTGCACGTTTCTACTTCTCTGCGAAACATGGTGTATGTAATAAACTTCTAGGAGATTTGAAGAGAATATTTTGTGTCTGTTTTGCTGCCTGCTTGCAAACTCATGTGCGAGTACTTTTTCTTTACAGGTTTCCTTCATGTATTAAACAGGTTCATTCAGTTCGGGGCGTTTTAAATAAGTTTTAGATATCCAACGTTCCAGACGATACCCATACAGGCTTAACGAATAACGCATGGGTGCCAGATGCTAGCTCGAGAGAGATTCATTTCAGCAAGCATTTGTCAGCGGAGGGATGCTGGGGTTAGGCTTCTGCTAGAGCAAGTGAGCCAGCACTGCCTTTCGTGGCTTGATCGCGTCTGTTCATTTGCTTGTGCATGATATATTCAGTTACATATTTCAGAAAGAGCTAATGGTGGCCAGTCATCCTTGACTTCACGACGACTTGGTTAAAGTTGCGGAAGAACTTTTAGTCCATTGTGAGCCAAGCTGTTCAGAACATCGCAATGTTACAGAAACAAGTGAACTCATGGAGAGCCTCGGCCCATTCACAACGTGTTGCTTGCGAGTGTGCTTTACTAAGAGCAATGTGGGTTTGAAAGCGTTGATCTTCGACTTTGGATCTTTTCGTAGATGCCATCAGTGCGAAGCTAAAAATTGAAGAATCGGCAGCTTAAAAAATGGTACTGGAGTGGCTGGCAGGGTCTTGCGACAGGGGAAGCGGCAGGAAGAGGCATTCGGAAGCCGTAGTGGCTCCCCAGCCCCAGGACCCTCACCAGGACCCTCCCCAGGAGCAGGCATAGGCTCCCCACTGAGCCTTCTTCCTAGCCCCTTTCAATAAAAGTTTAAAAAAGTATTAACTGATCTTGAATTAGTCCTTTTCTCGCCAGATAAAATAGTGCATAGACAAATCATAGGAGGACCTTGCAATTTGTGCCCAAAATACTTTTTTACAGTGGGCAAAACATACAAAACAGGCCAAGGGTTCTTAAAACCAAATGTTGGAATAACCTGGATTTAAACGCATTGCCATCGTTGCATAGCCAGCTTTAAAGATGTGGCATTAACATTGGGACGTGCCAATGAATTAGCTTGACTGCCAATATCGGCCTATTCAATGAATTAACTTGTATGCCAAAATTGTCATAGCCAATGATATCGTGTGGATGCCAATGATGGCTGAAATATTGGTTCAACGATGGCCCAGCAATGGTGCCAATGATGGCTGGAAAGTTGGTTAAAGTATGGCCTCACATTGGTGCCAATGATGGCTGAAAAATTGGTTGAACGATGGCCCAACGTTGGTGCCAATGATGGCTGGAACATTGGTTGAACGATGGCCCAACGTTGGTGCCAATGATGGCTGGAACATCGGTTGAACGATGGCCCAACGTCGGCGCCAATGGCTGGGCCAACATTGGAAGAGTTTGCGCTTGGCCAGAATGCCAATGTTGGACCAATCTCTCGAGCCAGTGTTTGCAATTGTTGGCCCAATGTAGGTCCAATATTGGTGTGCTGCCTGGGTTATCGCCAAACAATTGTACGATCGTGAACACACCGAACTTAAAAGAGCCACACAAAGCTCCTGTGCACAATCTAAGAAACGTCCCTTAATAGTTCACTATGGCATCTGAAAGTTTTGTTCGGCGGATATAAAAAGCTGAAATGTTGCAATGCAGCCATACTGAACGCTTTGACACATTCAGCAACATTTACCTTTACCTCTGTTGTTCAAGCACTCAAATGGCGTTTCGGCCAGAATCTTTATGATTTTACTATTTGTCATTGCCCTACAGTAAATATACTTTGAAATTTAAAGAGGTTTATATCAGTGTGCGTTTCACCATTCCGGTAAAACGTTTGAACCTCCGTTTATCAGTATAACCCAAATGCCCACCTGTTCGATCAAATTATTCGTCACCCCAGTAAAACTGTTTACAGGCTTGAGCATGGCGGTATGCTGACCTATTGAAACCGCATAGTGGCGTGGCCGGTTTAAAACTGCCCATACCCTGGCAGCACACCAATGTTGGTTCGACACTGGCCTAACATTGACAAAGGCCGGAATCAATATTGGACAGTATTGGAAGCGCTACCCTATCCAACGTTGGCCCAGTAATTGGTACCAATGTTGGGCCACTGTTCAGCCACCGTTCCAACCAATGTTGGCCCCAACACAGGTGCAAATGTTGGGCCATCGCTAAACCACGGTTCCAACCAATGTTGGTCCCATATTGGCAAAGACCGGCGTAATATTGGACGATTCCGGAAGGGCTACCCGATACAATGTTGGCCGTCATTGGTGCTGATTATGGGCTATCGTTGCACTTTCCCAGCTGTTTGCAAATGCACTCGCCAAGCTGTCTGCAAAAATGAAGTCAGACAGGCACAAGGGATTGTTTTGAAATCTGCTAGAAGCTTATTACACACAGCCTATTCTGTAGACAAGTACAGACTAAGCTATTTGTAATATGAGAAGAGGTACTACTCAGCTGTTATAAAACTGAGAACATTGCAATGCAAACAATAGCCGGGGTAATTCTTGGGCAGTTTCCAGACTCCAGGCAGCTGGCAGATGTTTTACCCCGAAACTCAAACTGTAGTTGCCCATCATTGGCAGTGCAATCAGTTCATCGAACGACGTTTCATCCACAGATCGTTTCATCGACGCGCGATGTTTCATAAAAAAAACCTCAGATTACATTTTTTTCTTTCCTTTCCTAATGAGTCCCTGCAGTGTCTTTAAGGAGCGGCGTGAAAGGGTGGGCTGGGTCATTGAGCTGGCGCCTCAGAAATACATGCGCGACGAAATTCCCCTACTGAGTGCATTTTCGTAACGAATGTCGATCAAACGTTAATGTCGACGAAACGTGTGTCCATGAAACGTGTATCCACGAAAACGTGGCCGTGGAACGTGTTTCTACAAAACGCAGAAAGAATAAGAAATTAAGTATTCTACCTGCAGTTGTGACATGATTTCAGAAAGCCAATGGCAGGTTACTGCTGGAAGAAATTCGGCGAAAATATTTTCCTGGCTGCCAGGAGATAGACACTAACTAATTCTAGAAGTAATCCGGAAGAGTGCCCATAGAAGAACGATGAATTGTCGCGAAGTACGTTGCAGCGCACTTACGTTTACTACACGGGACTTGAAAGGTGTAATCCGAGATATTTGTCGACACGGGAGCGGCAGAACAACAACTGAAACACAAAAACGAGAAGGAAGGTGTCCGTGAAGTTTCAACACGTTGTTGCACTAGCTGTCATTTGCCGAACCGAACACTAAACGCAACACAAAAATCTCTCGGGCTGCTGTGAAGAAATCACTTGTTGCCGACATACGGGTAGGACTTTTCGAACGAGATATTATTTACTACAGAAGCGGTATCCACAACAGCCACGCAGGGCGCACCACACGCCAAACTAGGTCCGCAAGCAGGCATTCCGAGAGTGTCCACGGCTAATCCGTCATCCGTCAAACAACGCGATCCCGCTTCTGCCATTTCCAGCCCAGAGTCACGCGATAAAAAGTCTACGTTCGATTCGTCCGCGAGTGGAGACCTTCTACCACGCTTTCAGCTTAGGGAGAGAGAGAAAAAGAGAGAAGGGTAGAAAGGCAGCAACTCCTTCCAGGCCAAAATGGGAGTGCACACACAAAAGGCTTATCTTCAGGGGCATCTCATCAATGAGCTGAATGAGAAGATGTCACTTGTACAAAACGCTGATAGTGCAGTGAATGCTATGTGTGGGCCAGTGGGCTTCAAGCAGGTGCCCTGTTCTGCCCTATCGCCAGCTTCGAGTCTGTAGTCATCTGACCCTAACCGGAGACACGGTTGGCCTTAAACACGCATAGCGTCTACTCTGCTGTCAACACCGAGTGAACAGGACAGCTCTTTGATGGCCAGCGTTTGAACTTCCAAAAGAGCTGTCCTGCCCAAAAGTCACCCAAGACGATGAGAGTTTGAAGATACTATATTTCACGCCGTATAACCCACATTATAATTTTAAATATAGAACTAAGCGCGACAATATTTGGTGCACGATGTCCGCAAATAAATAAATAAATTATATAATATATATATATATATATATATATATATATATATATATATATATATATATATATATATATATATATATATAGATAGATAGAGAAAGAGAGAGAGATTTTTTTTACCAATATATTTCAAATTACGTGTACACTGCTAGGTTCGCGTTTTTAAACTTCAAATTGTTTTACGAAAAAGTTACGCATAAAAGACACCTCGGACAGCACGTCTTCCGACTTTGAACACGCGGTGAATCACCGGCGCTCGCAGACGGAAGATTCCGACGCTGCGCGAATGGTTTTTGAAACATGCGGCCTAGGTTAAGCCGGGCGCTACGGCTTCGCAACCGTTCAAAGGGCAAAAGATTCGCGACGACAAAGTAACGTCCTGAATCTTCAGTAAACTAACTGTGCTCGAGAGTCCCACGCTCACATTTCCGCAGAGCGAGCGCGGCCGGCCTGATCATGGCGCAGTCGGCTCTCGCGTCGCGATTGCTATGTCGTTGCCCTGCCTACACTGATGACATGTGCACTGGCAGTCGAAGCAGCCCTCCGAGATTTCATTCGAGTCCAATAGACGACTTTATAGTGTGACAGATTGTCGTAACAAGAGTAGAACTCATTTCGCCAGCGGCATAAGCAGCGACTTTACGTTCGTTGACGCCTGCGTCGAGAACGACGAAATATGTACCGAAACATTAAATATAAAAAAAAAAAACAGCACACAGAAAGAAATAGAAACATGGTATAGACACGGACAAAGTAGAAGACGTTAACGCTAGGAAATTCATTACTTACGAATTACTAATTAACTAATAACTAATAACTAATTAAACCTAAATAAACGGAAGATTTATGTGATGTCAAAGCCGAGGTAAGGCGATGCGAAGGAAGAGCATCCGGAGAAAACTGCAATAGTCCTATAGACAGCTACCGAGCAGCACAAGACGTCGAGATGGCGCTGAAATAAGCTCCTAGACGTTGGGCAACGTCGAAGGCCTTAACAGACTTTTTATCGACGGCATTGGTACGTCCACATGAGAGGTTCAGACAACGTCAAACACGCGACGAAGTGACAACTTCATAAGCTCCACCTCGACGTCTTCAACAGTAATCGACGTCTGTTCGACGTCTTGTATGAGAAGTTCTTTTAACGACAAGCAAGATACGTCATAACAATTTCCTCAGCGACAGCTTGACGTCATTGGCATTAATAGACGTCAGTTTTACGTTTTCTCCGGGAAGTTCTTCGAACGTGGAGCACGAGACGTACCAGCAATGTCCTGAGCAACACCTTGACGTCATCGACATTACTCGACGTCAGTTCTACGGTTTTTTTTTTTTTTTTTTTTTTTGAAGGCTATTTGAACGTTGAGCGCCTAACGTCCCAACAATGTCTGAGCGGACACCTTAATCACCCGGAACAAGCGCCTTGTAGATCTTAAGGTGCTGTCATATTACCGTTAAAATGTCTCTTCAATGTCAGCATTTTCGATACTGTGCATGTAATTAACCTTTCAACCTGGCCTGAGACGCATAAATCTCTCACAATATTAACATTCTCGTGATTGTTGTTTTAGCAGGAATTGCTTAAACAGTCGAGAATTCACAACAAAAACCAGGATTTAGCTCGTGGTCAGCGGGGCTGTTTATAGCACTTTTAGCGTTTCCAACTTAATATCAGCGTCTTTGAAGCAGTAAGAAAATGATAATAATGTAAGAGATTTCAACAGGTGAGCCAGGTTGAAAGATGGACAGCATGCACAGTATCGAAAGCGCTGTCATTGACGAGAAATCTGAGAAGTGATATGACAGGTCCTTGGGCACTATAGGACGCTTGTATATGGTGACTCTCACTTACACCCAAAACTGTGTAACCATGGAAGTGGTCGAAATTACCGATCACTAGGGAGCTGAAGGAACACCGTGTCTAATGATTCTATGAGTGCGGGCCGGGGCACTTGGGGGATTTAGCAAATGGTATATTCCGTCCGAATAGACATGCTTTCGAGAACATACCTTCGAGCAACGACGCCAGATCCGGTTGACTTCATTGTTCCACGGTGACCCAGATCGAAACCGTTATCAATCGACATCCCGTTCAGTCTCGACGTATGCTCGACGTTTTATGGTCGTTAAATGGGACGTTATTTCAACGTTGACATAACGTTATCACAGACGTGCGCTCGACATTTTGTCTGTCACAAGTTCGGAAAATTATTACAACATCCAAATGATTCCCATGCAAAAAAAAATTATAATTTTGTTAAGACGGCTGACCGGACGATAGGTCCATGCCCTGGTGGAAGGACTCACTGCGAGGGGCGAGGAACGGGACGGAGATGTAGCTGGAAGGCGAGATGCGCGAAGTAAAGCACTACTTGAAGACCATTCTTGACAGACTCCCACAACCCAACAATGGCCAAGACAAGTAAAGGTTGCATTGTGTGGCGGTGGAATTGTCGAAGCTTGGCTCCGAAGAGGGGACACCTTCACCAGTACCTACAATCCCTACCACCAGAACGCAGACCAAACGTTTTGGCCATACAAGAAACGTGGAAGGCCATCACCATTCCGGGATACCAAGCCTTTAATCACACCAACTCATCAGGGGTCGTACGAGTCACCACGCTAGTGCCTCGCAACCTACCAGCACAACTTCATTCAACTGGCATCGAAAACATCGAGCACACCTTCATCGAAATCTTGGCGGGCAAGAAGAAGAGCCATCGCAGCAGGTTCATCCTCAATGTATACAGTCCTCCGAAGGCACGACACTCGTTTCACCAGTGCCTGCGGGCCACCATAGACATGGCCAAGGGAAAAACTCTGCTAATCGTTGGTGACTTTAACGCACCACACATGTCATGGGGCTATCCGCAAGATAGCGCTAAGGGTCGGCAGCTTTGGCAGGACATTGCCACCCTGGGACTGGACCTACTCACAGACCCGACGCAGCCAACTCGGAAAGCCACGGGCGGATGCAAAGACACATCACCAGACCTCACACTAAGTCACTGCTTGGGTGCAGAATGGCACAACACCCTGGAAACTCTGGGCAGTGACCACTATATCCTCAACATTCTCCTGAGACGCGGCCCTACGAAGCCCATGGGAAGGCCTCTGCGAGTAGTCGAGTGGTACACTTTCAAGCAGGAGCTTGACGAAGTGGACCGAGAGGGAGAGATCAAGGACCTGAATCAGTGGACCGCAGGCATCAGAGAAGTTGAAGCCTCAGCCACAAGAAACATTCCCGAGGAAGCAAATCTGACCGCGGCGGACAGTCGGCTCCTGCACCTATGGGAAATGAAGACAAACCTTGAAGCACGCTTAAGGCGAAAGAAAGGAAATCGTCGGCTACGCAAGCAAATCGCAACATTGTACAAGACCATCGAGAGTCACGCTACCTATCTCACAACTAAGCAATGGGAAGACACCTGCAACGAGTTCGAAAGAGTTCCCAAAACTCCAAAGACGTGGAACATCCTTCGACATCTCCTCGACCCCGGACAAAGCCGAACCACAGTCCGAAATCAGATGGAGTGTATCCTGAACTCATTAAAGGGAGATGGAAAAGAACTTGTCCAAGCAGTACAGAACAAGTATATCGGACGAGCTCCGCCAACACCTGCGATGGAATACACGGGCCAGCCAAACCCTACGCTAGACGAAGAGTTCCGACCCTTCGAAGTCATGGCTGCGATCCGAGAGCTCAAGACTCGCTCCGCTCCAGGACCTGATGAAGTCTCCAACAAGCTACTGCGGCACTTGGATGACAGAGAGATTGACCGGCTAACATCATACATCAACGTCCGCTGGCAAAAAGGAGAAATCCCAGAATCCTGGAAGACTGCGAAGATGGTGTTTATACCCAAGCCTGGGAAAAAACTTCAACTGGACACCCTGCGCCCCATTTCGCTCACGTCCTGTCTCGGGAAGGTCTTGGAGCATGTCGTGCTCAATCGCCTTAACAGGTACGCAGAGGCCAACATAGTCTTCGCGGACACGATGGTCGGGTTCAGACCCAAGCTCTCGACGCAGGACGTGATGCTCCGACTGTATCATCAGATTGTGGCACGGGAATACGCACCCAAAAGGGACACCAGAGCCATACTCGGGCTGGACATCTAGAAAGCATTCGACAATGTCAGCCACGCAGCCATCCTCCGTGGGCTATACTCCATTGATGTGGGCGAGCGCATCTTCAAATACATACAGAAGTTCCTATCAAGTAGGCAGCTGCACGTCTCGATCGGCGGTTTCCAATCTGACCAGCAAACTCTGGGCGGAGTCGGAACACCGCAAGGTGCAGTGCTCTCTCCGTTTCTCTTCAATATCGCCATGAAAGATTTACCGACGAAACTACAAGGTATCCCCAACCTTCAACACAGCATATACGCAGACGATGTCACTCTGTGGATGGTAGGAGGAAGCGATGGCACCATCCAAGACTCGCTGCAAGAAGCTATACGCATCGTGGAAGCCTACGCTATGGAGCGCGGACTAGCCTGCTCTCAGGAAAAGTCGGAGTTGCTACTCATGGCCGGCACCACGGTAAAAACTCCCTTAAGCATCATACTGCAGGTCGGAGGCAAAGACGTCCCTCGGGTCCGGCGACTTCGGATACTCGGTTTGTGGTTGCAAGAAGATGGCAAGAACACATACAACATCGGAGTCCTCCGTAACCACGCACAGCAAATAGGAAGACTCATAGCAAGAATCGCCGGAAAACGGTACGGGATGAAAGAGCGGAATGTCATTCGCCTTATCAAAGCCTTCGTGATTAGCCGGATTGCCTACATTGCACCCTTCCTGGACTTGACACTCACGGAGAGGCATGCCATCGATCGCATCATCCGCTGCGTATACAAGAAAGCGCTTCACCAAACAGCTTCAACAAAGACCAAGCGACTCGAGAAGCTTGGGCTTCACAACACCCTCTCGGAAATCATTGAGGCACAGAGGATAGCCCACTACGAAAGGCTATCTCTGACCACAGCGGGAAGAACCATCCTCACAGCTTTGGGCATCAACTACCACCCAACACGGCACAGTACGCGAGGCTAGCTTCCAAACGAGCTACGTGAGCAACTAAAGATTTCGCCTCTACCTCGTCACATGCAACCAGTGCACGACGCAGGCAAACGCATGGCCAGAGTTAAGGCTCTGGAGAACACTCCACAGCAAGGCTGCGACGACTCCGAGGTGACCTATGTCGACGCGGCCTCAGCTGACAGGGGTCGAATGACCCTTGCAGTTACGAATCGCTCCGGCCAAATCCTCACGGCAGGCAGCATGTATACCAGCAACAGTGCAGAAGCAGAGGAGGCAGCCATCGCCTTGGCCCTCACCCTCAGCACCCCGAAAGTCATCGTCAGTGACTCCCAGATGGCCATCCGCCAGTACATGCGTGGTCACATCTCTGACAAAGCCCTTAAGATCGCCACTGGTCATCGTCTGATCGACCACCCAATCCGCATACTGTGGTCTCCAGCCCATGCGTCACTCCCAGGCAACGAGAGTGCTCACAGTGCAGCCCGCGCTCTTACCAACCAGGCTAGCACACCAAGTGAGCACTCGACCTTCGCCACGTGGAACCACGACAACCTCTACACCTTTAAGGGGGTGCTGGTCCACTACCGAGTAGAACGCCGAGCCTACCCAGAGGCTCACAGCACTCTCAGCAAGGCAGAATCCATCATCCTCCGTCAAGTCCAGACGGAGACCTTCCTCAACCCGGCGCAGTTGCACTCGTGGTACCCAGATACCTACGACCCGTCTTGCAGGAACTGTAGCGAGATCGCCACATTCCACCATATACTCTGGGGGTGTCCGGAGTTGCTTCTTCATTTGAAGAATAAGGAGTTCATCAAGCAAGCCAGGCAACCAGGCGCCTGGGAATCCTTCCTGCGGGATCCTGACACCACGACTCAGAAAATTCTAGTCCAGCTGGCCTCGGACGCCGCCGGGAACATCGCGTCTCGTCTGTCTACGGAGGGGATCGCTTCGTCAAGAGTCTCTCCCTAAGAGAGACTCGGTTGACGCGGGGATCTAACAGTCTTGGACCCAATAAAGTCTACCTCACCTCACCTCACACTGGTCGAAACGGGGAAGTCTGTGCGCGCTTGGATACTCTGTGAGATGCTCCTCGGCACCACACTCATCCACGAGCACGCGTACTTGGGGGCCTGCAGAGCCGCGCCGAGGTCTTCCCGCGTTTTGCCTTCCGCTGTCGCTGTCGCTCCCAACTTTCACGTCGGGTCTACCTCTCGGTCCAGTCTCCGCAGACACTGCCTTGACTCGGCTCGAAACCAAGCCGAGGTCCTCACTTTCCCGTTTCTTTTCTAGTCGAAACAACAACAACAACACTTAAAAAAAAAAAAAGAAGAAACCGCCCGAGTTGGGGACAGAACATTCCGCCGCACCCTCCTCGAGAGGGGACCACTCCCACGGTTTTCAATTAGCGCGGGGGCCGCGAAACTGCCCAGGCCGATGGTCCCAGCTCTCCCGCTCAACGCGCGGGGCAATGGGACGTTCGACAACCGGATGCCCTCCCTCGCGAAAACTCCAAAAAACGACGAAAAATAGTCAAATTCTGTGACAATGTCGTGAAATGGGACGTTATGATATCGTCGATATGAGGTTCTCAATTGACATCCCGTTCAGTTTAGACGCATACTCGACGTTTTATGGTCGTTGAATGGGTCATTGTGTCAATGTTAATATAACGTCATCACTTGACTTCCCATCCAATTCAGACGTGCACCCGACGTTCTAAGGTCGTTATGTGGGACGTTATGTCGACGTAAAATCCACGCTTTTTTCCAGGCATTAGCCTTTCCATATTACGTCAAAGGGACCTGACGTTCAGACTTTCGACGTTCTTTGGACATGTGGTTCCTGACGTCATCGACGTTCTTTCGACGTCGTTTTAACGTCTCTGTGCTGCCTGGGTAAGGACGAATTTGTGATAGCAGTTGGAAAGCACCGGCGACTTACGCCCCATAATTCTTCGGCGCTTGAGGGTATGTAAAATAAATCAGGGATGGGCAGGAATACTAAAATGTGTATTTGGAAACACAAATACTGAGATACATTAAAATAGTAGCTAAAATATTGATACTAAGATATATCTGTAAAAATGTATTGCGATACGTATCGGAATTACATTTTAAAAAGAGGCAAAATGTATTTGGAAATACAAATACAGGAATTCATTTTAGGGAGGGCAGAAATACAAATACAGAAATACTGATGGTGCAATACATTTTCCAAATTTTTTGAGTTGCCAACTGAGATGAAGCTTGAAGTTTGAAGTGGTTGTTTTCGATCCCGAAATTACTTTCCTGTAGGCTTGGCACTTTGCCTTGAAGGTAGTGGTTTCGGACGACAAGGAGTCTTCAATGGGCCCAAAAGAACGTTCCATCAAGGGCTGACCGCGGTCCCTTCCATGACATCGTCTGTCTGACGAGGGAATCCTGGTAACATTGATCACATGATGTCACGGTGGAATGAACTAGTATTCTTTATCTGGAGGTGTGACCTTGAACATGAAACTTTGCCACGCTGCTGTATGAAAGGACAATACGTACTTTCGTTGTAGGTTACCTAGTTGAGGATCGTGCATGCAGTGTCATTTGGAATTTTTGAGAAAGGTGGACCACCTGAAGCATCTTGGAATACATGTCTTATCTTTTGCTACGGTTGAAAAAACGATACGGTAGCATCCCTGTTCTGAAGGTCCTTACTACTGACCCTCTGCGACCGACGCACGAATTTCAGTCTTCAAGATCTGCCTATAATTATCAAAACAAAGACATCGTGATTTGCGAGCTGATATTGCCGGCACAGGTGCGAGCTGTCCGAGAAACAGCGGTCTCGAGACGAGTCGCGGGACTACGTAGTCTAGGATGGCACAGCGAGGCCACTTCTGGCCTCCTCCTGGGATTCGGACCACCAGAGCAGGGGGTCACGTTCACGTCGGCTGATGACGTACCCTTGAGCCGTGCAATGTTACGGGCGCAGCCGCAGATGCATTCGAATATGTGTTCAACTTCACAGCGTGAGTCTTCCTACTATTTCAAGTCAACCACCGCCAGGCTCGTGCTGCAACGGAATGTGACTCAGCTTTGCCGGCTGGGTGTACTCTGTTCGCTAAGAGGAGAGATACGGTTAGCAGCGGGCATTGGATGCCAGCAAACAATGACTCAAAGAATCCCTACCTAAGGACCTGCGGCAGAAGATGCTCTGACTCCGCTCCTGGCACGCCACCTGGTTCGAGTCCCCGACTACGCAACACTTCTCAAAAGAGAGAAGAGGACGCATAGAAAAATAGTTTGCAGAATCAGAAGGAACCTTGTTCAGCATAGTAACAATGCCCCAGCATCTCCTTGACTGTGGTGCCCTCAAAAGTAAAAAAAAAAAAAAAAAAATGCGTTCGGACATTTTTTTTTTTTTTTTTTTTTTTGGGGGGGGGGGGGGTATTTTTTACGAAATTTAACGAAATACATTCCATCCCACTTGTATCGCGATACAAAGAAACATTCCAAATGTATTTCAAAACAGGAATACAGATACTGGTGAAAAAAATGTATCGCGATACAAAAATACAGATACGAAATGTATTTCTGAAATACTATCGCGATACATTTGTATTGCGATACTGCCCAACCTTGCAATAAATCAATAAGTAAATACAGCTTGTTAAATAAAATTCCCGCCCAAGCGAGCGCATGAATGACTCTCTTCCACTTTCCTACATTTTCAGTGCAAAAAAGAAGGTCGCGGGTCTATAGCCAAGGCCAGGGGTCTCAAACACGCGCCCCGCGGGTCGCATGCGGCCCGCGACTTGCTGGGACGCGGCCCTTAGGCAACCGGCTGTGACTCCCGGTTCTCATGTCTCGAGCGCTAGAAATGGCTTGCGCAATAAGGATCTCATCTCGTCGGTCAATTTTCTCTCTCAAAAAGCAGCTACACTCTTAGGAAAAAGGGTCAGTATAGTCCTCCCTAAAGGGAGGAACGCTCTTGACACATATGTTCCTTCCGAAAGGGAGAAACTTTCGTCCCTTAAGCAGGGGAGCAAAAGTTCCTCCGTCGACTGCATCTCATTATGGCGGCCACGAATCCAGCAAATCGAGCTCGATAAGGCTTAACGAGAACACTAAGTCTATTGTACGAAGCAAGAGGAGCAGCAAATAAAAACGTAACACGAGCTTTCCGCGAACTGTATTTATTTCCGAAGTTACTTTACCCCTGCTGGTAAAGAAACTTACGTTTCGAAAGCATGCAGTCACCCCGTCTTCTCATCGTCAGTACTGCAATGTTCAACGGAGACAACCGGCACCCAGTTCGCGCACTTCATGTCTTACCTTTGCTATTCTTCGAGCCACAATTCCTTCGTCAACCGTTGCGTCAACCGCACATCACGGAGGAGTGAAAATCATTCGCCCGCAAAACCAAAAGCCGCTCTAAAAAAAAGCAAATCTGAAGCAACCTCTTGGCTTACCTCAGCACGGTAACACGACATTATGGCGTAGCCGCGTAGCGTAAAAGGATGTTAAATCGCTTGCCACCAGATGGCAGGTTCAAGCAGAGTAATCGCAAGTAGCGAGGCTAGGTGGCGCTAGGTACCGCCCAATTCATGTTTTACAAAAAGATATTTTTATTTTCCCACGCCACAATTGCGTTTCCTTTTCTTCGGGAATTTCTAACACATGTAGACCCGTTACGCACACTACAAGCATCAGGTGAGCATATATTGAGCGCATACACAGGCATCGCACATACTAACATCAATACAACAGCACACTACCCCGATCACTATTCCCGAGCCCTGCGTTTCCGTCTTTTATACTGGTCGTTTTGAACGTACGGAATTTTTCGGTCACTCCCTAAGCAATAAAAATTATTCCGAACATGTTCATATTTTTCCAGCAATGTCATACATCTGACACTATTTTTAATGGCTTAGGGGATTTATCTCTTATTAAAAAGAAAACGCTCGATCATGCCGTAATTATCTGAAAGCTAATAAATCCAGCCGCTCCCATGTGGTTCCAAGCCATGAGTTTGTTTTCCCGCACGGCCCTTCGTAGCCAGTATTTATATTGTAGTGTTTGTTTTTCTATTTATGCTGTTCGCGCACGGCTGCAATTGCCGTCTAGAATTAATCTTTGTGGAGCGGATATTCACACAGCTGGAAGTGATGCTTCACAGGCAGAGAAATCGTTTTTCGATCAACTTGAATGCAGTCAAAGCCGCGACTTGCGGCAAATGCTACGCCATTGCGAGCTCGAAAACTGCTAGCGCTCATCCCAGCGCGCCTCTTGGAGGGCAGTTTCTACAGGAACCGTAATATATTTAAACGAGTAAAGCTATACGCACTCCGGAGTGCATTTCGGACACAATGGCTATACGCACTCCGCGCAGAGCTCATGCCGCTCGGGCCACCCTTTTCAAACGGCGCGTGTATCACTGGGGAGCTCGTTAACACAGCCCCCCGCCTGCGTTCACGCCGCTTCGCGGCGACAGTATCGGCTGCTAATTACAAAACTTAACCAGTACACGCCGCTTCGCGGCGTCTAGCCGGCATCCCGAGCCCCGCTGTCCCCGATCGCACCTCCAAAAAGGGAGACCCATACCATTTAGTTCTCCGAAGTTTCGTCGACAACATCATCGCAAAAAAAGAAATGTCGTAAATATCGCCAATGCCTCAACAAAACAAAAATGTTTGAGAAAAAAAAATTTTTCGCTCACCGCGGATCGAACCCGCGCCCACTTGCCTTCAAAGCGGACACCTTAACCGCTATGCTATGAAATCTTTTTTTTTTTTCTTTATTGACTATGCTATGAAATCGCTTAGAAGTTTCGTTGTGAACATTTCTTTTATACGAGTTTAGAGGAGTGCGTATAGCCATTTCCAACGAAATGCACTCCGGAGTGCGTATAGCTTTACTCTATTTAAACAGTAAAATAAAGGATAGCGTTTTTTTTCGATTTTACCTGTTTTTTTTATGCTAAACTTCCATTGTAAATATACGTACTTTCCGTCATAATTTCGTACTGTTCAGTCTTTTCCCCAGAGCGCAATCGCTCTCGGGGACCAACAGTCACATTGGCCACTGTACGATAGGAGCTTACCGTTCAGACCAGCGTTCCAACATGACTATCCACACGTCGATCGACTACACCTAATCCCTCAAGTGGTTTTCAACACTTTAATGTAAAGCGGAATGTCATCCTGCGACACCCCGCCCCCTCCGATCACAGCCCGACCAGCGGCATCAATGACGACAGTTTACGTCATCTCATCTTGTTGTACACCACTGATACGCGAACACACGGTCACCTCGGCGATGATTCCAGTCTTCTGTTCACAACCCATAACACTGCTATCACGATGTCGCTGACAGGCAGAAATACAGAACCACGTTGACGATGTTGCTGACACGCAGAAATACAGAATCACGTTGAACGCCGGTTGGCACCCGGCACGGGACAACAGAACCGAACTCAGCACGGAAGGCACCCAGGCAGCCGGCAGGAAAACCTGCCTGCCTTGGACGCAGTTCCCGCGATTTCCATAACGTCGAAAACGTCGACACAGTTCCTCGTGGTTTCGCTGCTGTAGTTCCGCCTGTGTCCCGCAAATCGGAGACGGCCGTCTTATCCAGTGTATGTAGCGCTGCTGGCACTGCTCCGGAACTTCGCTGTTTCTAGCGGCTTCGGTAGATCGTTTGATAAAATTAGAGGTAAAAACGTCAATGCAACCGAAATGGTCTGCACGTTTGGACTAGAAGACGGAATTACGGGCGGCCTTCGCTGCCGCGGAAGCTTAATCAACTCAACATTAATGTATTAAACAACGTGTGCGATATGCTCGAAAAACGAAACCGAAAGAAGATGAGTCGGGAGGGCGAAAGCTTTCTCCCGTCTGCCTGGAGAAGGAGGAAAACGTCTCGGTGAATAATAAGGATTTCAATTTTTCTTTCATCGGTCTGGGTTTATTTATGCGTGTTTTGGTAACTAAAAATAAAAAAAAAAACTTTACGAAAAAAAAAAAAAACAACCTTGGGAAAAAAAAAAACGCTCCTCTGGGGATTGAACCTTTGACCACTTGGTCAGTAGTGCGATGTTTTACCCCTGCGCCAACTGAAACAAGGAGCTATACGACCTTCTCCTTTCACCTGAACTTCCGTTCCTCCCTTCTCTGGGCAACTTGTCCGCAACAAGGAGGAACAGTCGCTGTTGCTACCTTTCTCCTCTTTTTTTTCTTAGAGTGCATGCTCAATGTCACAGAGTTCGGGCTTTTTGTGTGTTTGTTTTTTTAATTGATTTTTCTTTTTGTTCTTGCCGTCTACCCGGCTGGCCCGGCGCGTTGAGCGGCAGGGCTCGGGCTTCGTCCGCTTTTTGTTTTATGACCCCCTGGCCCCCTCGACGGTTCAGTGGGAGGGTTCGGGCCTCGCCCGCTTTCTGTTTTATAGCCCCCTGGCCCCCCTCGTCCCGAAGACGTTTCTCGCGATGTTCTTACTTGGTGGCGATGGGCCGGCTCGCTTCCCTGAATGTTGGGAATAGCTTCCAGATGTCCGAGTGGGGGTGCGCCATGGTTAGCTGGGGTGGGTTCACTGCGGGGCTTGCCAGTGTGACGTGTGTTCTTTTTTTTTAATGTATTTTGTTGTTGCAACTGCAGAAAAACAATTCATTTTTTGGGAGCGAGGGAGAGTGGGGTCTGCCTCTGGAATTTGGGAAGTGAGGACCGCGGCTTAGTTCCGAGCCGAGTGGAGCCAGTGTGCGCGAAGATTCGGCCGGGGGGTGAGCGCAACGCGAAGTTTGGGCGGGACTGCGGAAGCGACGGAAGGCTAAGCGCGTGAGGAGTTTGGGCTCCCTGGTCCAAGCGCTGCTTTGGGCGCCCAAGTGTGCGTGCGTTCGTGGGTGAGTGCCTGGGCCGAGGAGCCACGCCGACAGCACCCAAGCGCGCATCGACCTTATGGGTTCGGTAGGCATCATAAGAAGCCGCGTCACCGCCATCACCCACCGGACTCAGGTTCGCGCCACTCACCCCCATATCACTTTGTATAGTTTATCCCCGTTTTAATTGTTTTTTTTTTCTTCCTTGAGTGCAAGAACTTAATTGCAGAAAACGTTCTTTGAATGAGCGCTGTATTTTCATGTCAAGATAAAGCCACTGGCTACGAGAGTCCAGTATTGGACAGCTTATGCCGGCCTATCCAATACTGGAAAGCTATTGGCTTTGACAGTTCAATGTTAACTAGCCAATGCCCATGTATCACCAATATTGGAAAATCACTGGCTTCGATAGTCCATGATTGGCCAATGTGCTTCCAATATTGGGAAACATAGGGTTCCATTGGGTTATTGTTCGGCCATTCTTTGCCACATCGAATCCAATGTTGCACCAATACTGTGTGCTTCCTCGGTAGGTTTGGTCAGACAACACACCAGCCTAGTCAAAATGTTTACGGGCCTGATCATGGTGGTATGCGGACCTGTTCACACTGTATAGCGGTGTGACCGACTGGATTGAAAGAGAGAGAGAGCGAGAGGGAGAGAGAGGGGGGAGAGAGAGCTGGCCTGCCCTGGCCTGCCAGACTTTCTAGGTCGGCTGGCCCTTGGAGCGCAGTGGAAATTTTCGGGAAGGCTCGCATGAGCTCGTCGGCTTAACTGAATGAACGAAGCATAGCTTATTGTAATGTTTAATACAAAGCCACGGATCTTTTTGCTCTCTGAGAACTCGGAAACCGGTAAAATTATCCATCTGCTTTCAAAATGTTAAGGTGATAGTACCAATATATTGTCACGTATGACAACGGATGAGACGACAAAACTAGCTGGATTCGATTTACCTACACCACCGGCACCCGTGCAGAAAAGTGTAGGGCGATGTACGGTCGCATCTCAATACACATACCGGAAGTACATTGTCCTACACTTTTCCGCACCCGTGCAGCAAGTGTAGGTGAATCGAGCGCAGCTACTGAAGCAAACTGAACGTTTAATGGGGCGAACTTTGCCCTAAAGAAAAGAGATAAATGCTAGCATGGCAGGTGTTGGGGGCGGCGAAACAGCTAGATCGAACGCTGGGCGATACTGACTCCGCTCGCCATGCGGAGTGCCTTATGTACCCTCATGGGTTTCTGGAACATAAGGCTTAGAACTTTCGGGGCGTAGAACATGTGGAACCTAATCAGACGAAAATGTTCTCAAACTCACGAGAACGCCAAGTTCAAAGAATAAATGAAAGGACATTCCGCTAACTGGGAATCGAACCTAGACAATCAGCGGGATAGGCAAGCTCGGTAACCATGCGGCCACGCACGCGCTCGCTCGGCCACGCGCGTGGCAATATTTAATTCCTGCAACAATATCCAAGATCCAATCGACCACAAGGTAAAAATTGCCACAGACCTCTCACCTCTGGGAAGAAAATTATAACAATTTAGAAAACAATAATATAAGTAATATTGCTCGGCATGGGGGGATACTGTCCCAAACGTATTCCCAGAGAGCATTTTCAAAGTATCATGTAGTGACGAGTTAGAGATATTTGCGGTTACTCCTAAAACGGTTCACGATTGCACATTCCCTTTCCAGTAGACTTATGTTTAATCTTTTCCATAGCGGTCAGTAACCTGATATCAGTGGGGACAAAAGAGCATTGTGCTCGAATATCTGCACCCCGGTCGTAATGAAAGACACGTGTGAGGCTGGTGCACCGCATTATATAGGTTCAGCTAAACCTTGCTGTTGGCCTTGCTCGTTCATGATGCAATATAGAAGTTTTTGCGCGACACAAGAGACGATCACAAGGGATTAGACACGGACAAGCGCAGCGCGTGATGGTTTGGTGTCCCCAAAAGGCACGCGGTTGTTGTGGCATTCGACTCTTGCATTTCAGGACTGTTAAATAAGGTTTTCATTACTTGGACGCCCAGTTACCTTCAGGCTGTGAGAGCCAATGAGGCCCAGTACACCATTCCTTGCTACGTCCTAGTGTTGGTGCTGGGACGCCACCTGTTAATAGATATGCATAATTGTCCTTGCTTGGTGAATGGCTCCACCGAAGTCTTCCGTTAAAAGACTGATTTCGAAAACGCTGTTGCTAATGAAAAACTGCCATCGACTCGGGTCACCTACGATCGACTGGATTGTAATCTCGAGTCAGCCCAAAAGTGCGCTTGAAGCTGTTCAAGAGTAGGAATCTTGCTCATGTAGTCAAGTAGGCGTCCCTTAGAAGGCGAGCTAAAAGTTCCAATCGGGGAAGCGACTTCTGTTTTAGAGGGGCAAGTCGACCCTTGGCTATCAAGACTTGCGTTGTGCAGGTTCCCTCCAAATATACTGCTGTAGGTGTATTACTGTTACATACGACCGTGGGCTGGCATTTCTAAACACATAGAGCTAAGCCGAAGAGTCTCTTCTGAATTTCGGAAGTAGGCACATACTGGGGAATCCTGACGACTAAAGAAACGCTAGGTCGGAACACCAGGAATTCCATACGGTATGTTCTTCCAATGAGAGATTTTCGTCCCAAGGGCACTTCTGCAACCATAGTGCTTGAAATAGCGATTCGACTTAGACCATAAGTCCTGTGTAACCAGGGGGGTGAAAAAATTGTGCTAAGAATTGAAGAACGTTTCGCTTTGTGAACGATCGTGCTGTCAAGTAGGTGGTCACGTTCCCACATAACTCCTAGCTTCTTCATTGTGGTAGCCTTTCCAGCTGAATTTTTATAAGCGATTCCTCGTGTAGAAATTGTTTCCGCAGATATGACGAATTGGACGCACACTGCCTTAGCTGCGTAACTGTTTCTTTGAATATTTGTCACATATGCACGTGGGCTTGTAAATCATCTGCCTCAGATCAGAAGCAAAGTAGAATGTCGTCCACATAAAATGAAAGCGGCAGACGATTCACCATGTCAAAATACCGTTACTTCATTGACATAAGATAATGGTGTTAAGTTGCAGACTGTAGAAATTGGATGAAAGACGTCCCGAAAGGGAGGCGGGACGTGTCATGCGGCGTTCGACCACACTAGGCGTGTTTTTTTTTGTTTTTTTTTTTGCGTAGCATGGGAGTTGATCTACCCACAGAAAGCGAAGTGCATCGTGATCCCGCGGACACATGCCGATCTGCAAGAGGGTTTTGCGAATTTCTGCATTCATGACAACAGGACTGCGGCGGGTCTTGAGAAAGAACCAGAGCAAGGCTTTTTTTTTTTTCAATACTAGGACCCTTTTCCAGCCAGCTGTTCAAAGAGGGCTTGTCGGGCAGATGGGATGATGCATCGAACACACCTCCGATGTTTGTTGTTACACTTTCTTACGCATGACTGCGTGATGTTGTAGGAGAAAAATAAGTATTTCCCTGGTCCTTAAACGGTTGAACTTTCTCAGCATGACCTTCATCAATATACTGCCGAATAGTTAGATCGTGGTGTTCAAGCATTTTTGAATAAACACGAAACCGTCGTATCTGTGTAAAGAGTCGAGGTTTTGCCTTGTCTCGGTTGCCATTATAAGTTCCAAGGCCGTGACGCTTGATCATTAAGGGGTGGTTTCATTTGAAATCGAACACGCTTGTCGGGGTGGGTCTTTCGATTTTTTTAAAATATATGTAATTGTCCCATTCCTGAAAAGAACAAAACCGCTTTTAAATTTTTTTTATAAAATATTTCGCTTCACAAAAAAATTATTGAGTGGAGCAGTGTGACAATCTGCTTTTACTCCGTGATTTTTCTACCCAGTTCTGTACGCTGGTATGAATACGGAAAGCATAGAAAACTCACTGTAATTTTTTTTTTGTGATCTTGTATGTTATTTCGACTACGTTTAAGTTCAAAGGAAAATACTTTTTTATTTTTGTTTACTGAGGTAAAAAATGACAAACATTGTCTCTTTGAGAATCCGGTGACATCTTCAGAGCCTTGTAACTGTGAGTTATTATATTTGTCGCTTTCGCTTACCAAATAATATGCGGGTGTAGCCCTATACATGGGCTATTGATGGGCATAAGTTTCGTTTATTTTATATTCACGGAATTTTATATATAAAATTTGAAATATCGTCGAAAATGAAATTCACCGATATTTGGAACACACTTTATTGAAAAAGGCCAATCTTTATTCCGTTGAATTTCTTTACTGTTGCTGCCGTTCGTATGAACTTTCGTTTGGTTTGATGCGTTTTCTCCTTTTTTTGTTTTATATTGTCTAGAAGCGATCAAAATCGCTCCCACGTTCTCAGAACGGCCAAACGCAGTATCCGCAGGTCGGCTTCGCTGCAATGAATATACTGTTTAATTGTGTGTTCAAATGCAGAGGGCAAATTCATTTTGATTGAGAACACTGGTGCTTGGCTGCATATTGCATCTTCTTCATTTTGTAATTATGGTAACTGGCATTCCTTAGTCTGATAGTTAGTGGTACAGAGGATGTTCCATTATCCGATGTCTAAAGCCAGGGTACAAAGGGCGGAGAAAACGGAACGAGCTCTTCTTGTAGCCAGACCGGGGTCGTATATCTGTTTGTGCTATGCACAGCTTCTAAGGCATGCACAGCCCGCGCGGTCCCTCTCCCGTCTTCGGTAGGCCCCGGAAGCACCCGCCACGGGCCGCCAATCCATATGTGTCTTGTGTGCAATCAAATAACCATGTAAGCGCCTGTTCTTTATCGGCAGTGTGTACATCAATAATATTTAATATCACTTGCCCCTCTTTAAGAAGGAAAAGCAGTTTACAAAAAAAAAGGGGGGGAAGGGGAGGCCTGAGTTTACATAAAGCGAAGGAAATTATTTACAGAGCACAAACACCAATTGCCGATAAATAGTCACTTTTATTAATTAAAGCTCTATATTGAATGCACTTTAAAAACAATATGTTGCTGTGCTTAAATTAAAATAGTCCACTTTAGGAGTCCGACACACGCAATATCCACTGTTGGAACTTTAGATAACAGCATCGGCTTGACTCTGCGGAGACGATGGAGCGCAGGGGCGAGCTGAACTTTGTACCGCAGCGGTCGGATGCAGCCGAGAAGTTCAACAACCTTGAAAGTCGAGACGGACAAAACGAAAGCTGGAACCAAAGCGAGCGAGCGGTGAACCCGAGACGGTGGCTGGCTGGCCCTTCTGTTTGAACGAGTGTGTGCAGCTAAAAATAAGTGTTCGGGGCTGTTCAAGACTGTTCGATAACCGCGAACGCCAAGAAGCAACGATTCCCACATGCATAGAAGGCAGCGAATGCAGTGACTTAATGTCTCTGTAAAGTTCTAGTTTTTCCACTTAGTCATATTGAGCTCAATGCAAATATTTTACAGCCTTCGGCAATATGGAAAAGCGATTTGACGATTTTATTTTAGGTGGCTACGGTAGATTCGCTTTGGCTAGGTACACATTGCTTGGGTTTGTGAATAAATAAACGTTTGTTGTATTTTCCCCTTCAAAATAAAGCGCGTCCGGCCAATGTGGACTTGACACCGCTGCATAAACAGTATCGGCGAATGTGCCTTTTTTTTATTGTGGGAGAAGCGCTAAGTAGATTCACTCACCCTCAAACTCACACTCACACTCACAACAGAAAAACGGTCATTCACGTCGCGCTGACTTTCAACTCAAATTGTATTTTCGCCTTTTTTATCCCGGGAGACAGTACATCTCGTGCTAATGTCACCTTGTACTCCGCGACAACTTTTCTTGGCAATGCAGTGGAAGGTACAGGCCCGCGTCCCCTCTCCCATTTTGAGTGTACGCAGGCTCTCCTCCTCCCCCATTTCCGGGGAGTATAGGTTACTGGCCTGACTCGCGAACTGTGCACCACAGATGTGAGGAGCGTATCCCTTTGCGAGCGCCTACGGAGACACATTCTTTTTTCTTGTGCTTCCTGAATGCATCGATCTTTTTCTCCGGTAAGTCAAAAAGCACAACGCTTCTTGACATTGTTTTAATTTTTTTTCAACAAAGTCCTTTGACGTCTGTATCAAGGCGCCGTCCTACGTACGAAAATTATGTACTGTGGTGAGGTGCTTCAGTAAGCCGCCAACTCCGTCACATGAGTTCTTGCCGTGGCCCGGTGCCGAAAAAAGTCATCTTGCTTCGTCAGAGGCGGCTTGACGAAGTTCAACGAGCTGGTAGCGGTTCTTGAAGTGGGATACGGCTCCATCAGACACGTAGGGGATGCTTGAATAAACAGGAACGTTGTCCTCCAACCAGTCTTCAATCAGTCGGATTGCCAGCAGAGCGTGTGCTGTGTCATGACAGAGATCTTCAGACACGACACCAAAGCTCTGGGGAGCCTTGGCAGTTGAACTGACGCACGTGAAAATCGAGATCTGCTGTTTGTGCCAATGGTACTCTTGAATTTCGTTCGGAAGCGAAACGCTCCAGTTCTCGGCGAAATCAAAATGAAGCACAACGCGCTTTTGAGCTACTTCGGTTTTGGCGAGTCGGATTGCGTCTCTCTGGAGGTTCCGAATGTAGTCATGTGAAATGTACCTAACGGTCCAAGTCTGTAGTTCCTTGAAGAAAACACGTGATTCAGTCGTTTTTTCGATTAAGTCTCCTTTTCCCCCATGTAAATTGTGACCATGTTCCTCTTCCAAATTTCCCAAAATTTGAGATCTGAAATTACGGGCATTCGGACATTCCTTGCATTCGCATCTCAAACAACAAGGTGACGGTTCTGAATAAAGACACATGGATGTCAGAGCCTGCTTCGTGATCTCTTCTTCACGCAAACGGGTCAACGCAGAAAAACAGAGGTCGAAATTTGTGCAGTACACGCAGGCACATACTGTTTGGTTTGGGTTGATCTTCACCCATTTTGGGCGGAGTGAGTGGAATTTAGTAATCCCCAATTTAGCCTCCGGGTTGGCTTTTCGAAACATCAGGTATGTCTCCCGGATGGACCTTGTCATGTATCTTTTGACTACGAGTTCCTTTTTGCCGTCCTTAACGACTTTCACAGCATCCTTGGTGTTGGGACTTTGAACTGAACAGTCAAGATCGTCATCCGTGTAATACTCAGTGGCCAACTGCAATACTTCGTCGCTAATCTTCTGCCCAATGTACAGATCTGGCGATTTCCATGGACCAAGAGTTGTCTGCAGTTTTCTCGACTTTCGCAGCAGGTATTTTGATGCGTCTGGAATTAACTTTTTTTCTTCGACGACCGTAACGCTTGAAGGAATAAGCGTCAAGAGCTGACATCTTTAATGAATTTCTACTTAACAACCATTACAGGTTAAAAACAATATATGACATGAAACCAGGAACATCGGAAGGATATACGTTTCCCAACTACATGGAGGCCTTCAGACACCAAGAAAATAGAAGTAGGTTATGTCTGCGGTTATCATTTTACATTCTGTCTGCATGTTCTATTTCTTTGCCATACCTTCCCCGCTTTATTTTTTTTTTCTTTGCGGAAATATATTCAGGAACAATATCTCTCTTGTTGTCGGACAGCGACTCCTGCGCTTTTTTTATCATAAAGAGACGGGTAAGCACCCTTTTTCAAACTTTGGTTTCTAACATGAAGGATTGTTTACACAGGAGTCCAGTAGGACAAAGAAAAAGTAATAGAAATAATCTCATGCAACTGGTTCTGCTCATTCAAATACACACCTCGCACCTGAATGCAAACGAGAACAAATCGCTGTTCCCAATGAATGATCAAGCATTCTAGACACTTTAAATAATCAGCTGCCCCTAAGTGAGAACCCCTCATATGCGATAGTTTTCACGTAAGATCCGCATTAGAAGCTTCATACCCAGTGGGGGCATTCTGCCTTTAATCAAACTTTCATGTGCGCACAGGCAAAGCGCGACCGAAAGCAACAGATGCGTTCTGGAGATCGAGCATCTGCAGCAAGTAGGGAAAAAAAACACGATGCGCGAAGGAACAATGAGCAAGTGGAACGTCATGCATGCTCGTGGTCGATGTGCAAATTCGGCTTTTATGGTCTAATCGTGCTTCGAGCAACTTCGTTCACTAGGATCCTCCTACTTTTCGCCGTGATTTTTTCGCGCCTATTCAGGAGGACAATAAAGTTACACATGCCTCTTTTTTTCATTAGAGTGTACTTTACAGCGATAAAGCTCTAAAATGAAATTTACAAGCTCCAGTACTGTACTTTTGCACAACATTAGGACTAGATAATGGAAAGAATTTGGGCAACAATAGATCAATCAATAGTTACCATTAAAAACAATTTGTTTCTTGCTCTGAACTCTGTGAGCAGATAAGCCTTTTGCAATTTTAATTATTCGAATGTGCTCGTGGCACATAAGATTCACAAGGCAACAGTTATCTAATTTCAATACATACATACGTATATATATATATATATGTTATGATTATTCCATTCAAGCCGGACATTAGTGAAGCTCCGGGAGGAGCCTCATATTATTACTCGAGTTTTCCAGTTGAAAACGATTATAGGGATAAAATTCAATATTATATAGCAATATTGTTTTTAATAAACTGACTTTGATATCAGCCAACTGTATCTGATTTATATTAAATAAACTTGATTTACTTCATTTAATTAAAAAAACATATTTTTTTTTCCTTGTTTCTCTCAAAGTATTATTGGTGACGGCTGTCACATGCATCGTCTCCATCGGTTTGATTGACCCGCAAGGACCGTATACCGATCGCTCTTTGGAAACGTAAGTTAAAACAAAGTATAGCGTGTGAACTAAGAAGTTAATGCTTTCGCCATTTTTATTAATTTCTCAGTAACACTAACCCGTCGGCAGCCTTCGCTTTTTTCCTTGGTTTCCTTTTATTGACCATACCACCATAAAGCAATGTGGACACATATACTCACTTAGGAACTATATTGCGTTTTAAGACTTTCAATTGCCGTGAATCTCAATTGCAGACAACTGCGAGCTTTGGGAAAACAAGCGTCCCGAGACGGATGGATTGCCTACTTCTTTCGGCTCAAGATATATAAGAGCATGCAACAAAAAACTGTCCAATATTACCACCAATAATCGGAGTGCCACCCAAGTAATTCCATCCTGGGAGTGTTACTTGGATTATGAAATTGCTATAATTGAAATTTAAATTGAAATAATAGGTAAAAAATCCTCCGAGGTTCAAAAAAACTTGGATAGTTTAATCGGACGTTTCGGAGGATGACCCTCCTTCTTCAAGCGTGACTTAAAAGCAGACATGTACAAATTACTCAAAAAAGGTAGTTATGTTAAGTTGCCGAGTATCGCCGCCAAAAGTAATCGGAGTAGAGTAGAAATTCCGCATTTGTAATAGTAATTGAGTAAACTATTAACTACTGTAAAAAGTAACGAGTCACTTTGAAGTTACTCTCGAAGTTATATTTTTATATTTTCGTGGTAGCAAAATGGACTTCAGTTTTGATCCGTAATTAATCTCTGCGAGCCTAAAATAAATGCAGTCAATTTATGACTTCCAAAATAGTTTATTCGCTCGCAGAAGCCATTGCCCTTCACAGTTCTTATCGTAGAGTTTTCCCCTTTTTCGTCTAATGGCGTCCCCAGCCAAGCCAAGCAGACGTTCCACCATGGCGCTGGATGCAAAGGCCGCGTTCAATTTCATAAACAGGCCGTACAGGGTCGGATAAGCGAGTGCCGGCATCTTTGGTGTCCATGACGAAACATGCAAGCCTCACCTCGGCCTAGAGGGTCTTTTATACCGAATTCTCCTCCTTTTTTATTTTTTCTTCGGCACGTTGAGTTTGTTATGACTGGTTCCTCTTTATTCTTACGACGTTCGGAGAGTACGCCGAGCGAGTACACCTGACCTTCAAGGGATCAAATCTCGCTACACGACGATGAGATCATCCGGACGACTGCGCGTCTCGTTGCAGTGTTAGTGCTACGCCACTGAAATAAAATGCTTTGTTTTAAAAGGAGAGTGGGTTCAACAAAAGGATCTCCCAAGGGTGACTCGCAATCCTCGCCAACGACTACGGTATCCTGACGCGCCTCACGACTAGAGGTCTCCCTGGGGTGGGGGGTCGGAAGGACGCGAATGATTACGTGAACAAGCATCGGCGCTCGTACAGTTGCAGCTGGAAGCGTGAACGTGCTCCCATGAACGGATTATCCGTGTCTACGTTTGTGCGCGGGGGAGTTCCGCTTTGCAACGGAGTATGCGCTGACGACGAGGCGACCATGAGAACAGGCGCCCAGCTGCGAGGTCATTCCAGTGGCGCCAGCCATGAAACCTACCACTTGAGTCAGAACTCACAAAAGGCAGACAACATGAAAGCAACAACAACCCTCGGAGTGTCCCCGCCTTTCACGAACGCAGCTGGAGGCGCGGCGCCTGCGTGCATTACCGGATAAGGTCAATACCCGACCAAGGCTTGTTAAGCATCTCTGCCGGCGTTCGTGCGCGCCGGTGTTATGTTTTGGCACCTCGTCGCCATCTTGGCCCAAGGACGCCTGTGATGCAGTTTCTACGACGTGGGAACGGAATATGAGAGGGCCCCTTGGTTCGGGAATACCAGTTCATCTGCCAGGGTCTTATCCACTTCTGCGCTCAAACTTTTGTGATAAGAAAAAATAGCATTAGATTTCGAAAGTAGTTAGTAATTTGACTAGAATTCATCTGGAAAACGTAGTTAAATTAAACTACTAATTAGCCAAATAAAGTTGTAATTGAAAATTACCAAGTTACTCGGAAAAGTAGTTAAACTACAGCAGTTTGAGTAGAGTGGTTGAACTACGTCCAAGTCTGCTTAAAAGTGAATAGGGTCACATAATGGCCGAGATTCTCACTCGGAGAGGGAGAGGAGAAAGTAGTACATGAGAAGAGACGACAGAACTCCCTACATAACACAAATACCCACAAAAAAGTGAAGGCATCAGCAATTAGATTTGAAGTTAAGATTTACGACATTCGGAACATTGAATGAAACACAACAGTGTCCCCAGCACCGAAAAACCTCCTCCGTCGAGGAAACTGCAATGGCATGCAGGCCCCAAGGGCGAGAAGCCGCATGCGGTTGGCCGAGCGAGGTATCTAAGGCCGACCCCCGCCCGCCCAGCCGCAGGCGAGGGACGCACCTTGTCCCCGTGCCCGTCCGACTCCTACGCCAGACCAGAAGCGCCAAAGTGCGCCGCTCACAATACATCTGCTAGACAAAGAGCGAAAGGGGGGGAGAGAGGGGGGGGGGGGGGATTGGAAGGGGCGACAAAATTGGCCGTTCACACGAGCTGTACGCAACTCGGTCTCCCCGGGCTCTCATTAATACCACACTTGACCGCGTCAAATTTGTATATGAGATGGGCTTCCTTGATGTCGCGTTCTAGGTTTGATCTAAAGCCGGAGTGAAGCAGAATGACAGAGAGTTTATCAAATGAGTGGTGAGTTTGTGCCACGTGTTTAGAGAGTGGAAGACTGGGTAATTTGGTCGAATGGGATCGGTGGTTGTTAAATCTTTTATTGAAGGCTGTCATGGTTTGTCCCACATTCTGCATCTGCCACACCTGACACTTAAAGGGACACTGACAGGGTATTTATGCTCGCCGAGGTTTTTAGTTGTACGTGACATATGAGAGCTCAACTACCCAGAACAGAATTTGCGGCTCGAAATTCGGTTTCTTTCCGCCCGAAAAACGCCGATCAAGAACTGGCCGGTTCGAGTCTCGCTCACTCTCTTTTTCGCGGTCACGGGCCGTTTTCTAAGGTATCGATGCGACCACCAAATTTAATCAAAGTCGTGGGTCACTGAAGGCACACACTCAATATTAAAAATAGAAAAAAATATGAAACCCATTTTTTGTGGCTTCTAAAAAGCTGTAAATACGTTGATTGAAAAAAAAGGTTCCACAGACAACCGGAAGCATTCTGTGCGTTCGTCGTTTCGCGTATCGTGGGACTCGCGGGGACGGCGATGGCAGCGGACGACGGGCGTGGGACCTCTATTTCAGAACTGTCGTTCGCGGTACCGGCGAATTCTGTCTACCGTTAAAAGAGAAATTTGGGACTGATCAAAAGAATTGGTATTCATCCCGTACGACACGCCCGGCCACCAAGCCGATTTGCACGAAGACGTCGCCGAGCCGTCGCTCCCTTCTCTTGGCTGAAGACATCGCTCGCGCAAACGTCAAGCACGACGTGTCTACTTCGAGTTGAATATGCACGCGTACGATTTCTTCACTAGGTGCGAATGTCCCCAAAGCGTGGTGCTTCCCGACTTCGACCCTGGAGTGCTTTTGCTAGAGAAATATCGACAGCAAACTTCCCAACTTACAGTTTACCGGCTGAATTATTACTAAGGAAAGAGATCCACCAACCAGAGAAGCCCCGGTTGCTCAGTGGGAAAGACGTCCGGTTCACACGCGGTAGGACCGGGTTCGATCCCCCGTGAAACTTTTTTTTCCAAACATTCTCCGATGTTTACATATCTTTTTCTTTTTTTTACAATCATCACTGAAGAAACAAACAAACAAAAAAATAACAAACAAATGTTGCGGACGATACTTCGCTGAATTAAATGGTATGGGATTTCCGTTTTGACACCTGCGAGCCAATGTAATCACTTTCCACAAAATGCAAGGAGCATATAAATCAGGTAGCGTCCGCTTTCCGAGGTGCCCGTATATGTTCTACAGGAATTGCAGCCAGCCATTGGTCCCGATCCCGTTGATCTTTCGGAAACTCTGTCGACAATGCCACTTTTTTTCGGATGCAGGAAATATGAGCCAGCTCTTCACGCAACATCTTGGGTGTATTCTTTTCGGAGCCGATCATGGAAATTCACCACGGGTACTCACTACTCATCTCCAACTCCTCAATGTACAAAACAACTTATCTTGGAGTACAGAACGACGAGCGGAACAAACATAACTGCAAAAAAATCGCACGGCGAGCAGTACCGCACGCCGCATCGCACGCCGCATGTCGTGTCGTCTGCTACGGAGAGGAGAAAAAAAAAAAAAAACGCACGGTCGGGTGTAGCCACGTGACTTCCGCCACTCACTCTCTTCTCTCCACTTCTCCGACCTCCGTCGGGTTTCGGTTTCGGTTTCGAGCAGTTGCGTCTTTTGGCTTTATTTAAAAAATGTGCTACTCTGTTGCAAAATATTAATTGGGTAGTCCTCCGACACCATAATAAAGCGCCTGGCAAAAATGAAAAAAAAAAAATTTTCGGGGGGGGGGGGGGGGGGGTCAGTGTCCCTTTAAGGAGGTAAACAACGTCACGAGTGCGGCACGTAAGGTCGCCGTCGATCCTCATGGTGAAATTCTATTTCCTGCTTCTGGCAGTATCGGTCGTGACGATGTGGGCGCGCACCTTGCACCCAGCTTCCCGCATGGTCTAAATCCCGAGGAGAACGCCCGTGTGGTGCGGGAATTAGCGAGTATTTCCTTTAGGGTTCTAGAACGTCGGTAAGTGACACGGGGAAGTGATGGAAGTATTTTGTTTAGTCGGTGGCTATGTTCGATTATATTAAAGTGTTTGCTACGATTTTTGTTGACGTTAGGGAAATTAGTGCTGTACGTAAGGACAAGGTTAGTTGGCCGGCGATCGTCCCGTGGCGCGGTGCGATCCGCCAACAGTTGGTTGCGGTCAAGTGCTCTTGGTCTATCTATCGCGTCGTCAATGACACCTCTCGGGCGTCAATGACACCCGAGAGGAGTCAGTGACGACGACTTTCGTTAACGCTCTCCCGATTGATAGACGCGCCGTCCGAATCCGAAATTTATGTTCCCGCGCGTTGCCGAGCAGCCAATTCGGCGTGGGCGTCGTTGCTAGGGGGTCTATCGCCTGCGCACTGGAAATGCGCCGCCCATTCCTAAGGGGGGGGGGGGGGGAGGGGGGGGGGGCGGGAGGGGGGCGGGAGGGGTTCTGGTTTGCGTCCCAACCCAAAAGCAAGTTCGTACGCCACTCAGAATGACCAAAGGCCTCCTTAACAGCGCGTTCACACTGGAAGTGGTTCCGCAAACGCGAAGCGGATCCGCGCGTTCTCAACCGCAAAGCGGCTGAGATGGAGCGGTTGGAGCGCGTTTTTGCCGACCGCTTCGGGAGCGATTTTCTAAATCGCTTTCACGAACCGCATAGCGAAAACCAATCGCCAGGCGTCGCTGATATGACGCCAGTAACTTTCGAAACTAGACGGCACCTGTCGCTGGTGAGGCGTCCAAAGCGCTATACTCTTAGCGTTACAGCAGAAAAATCAACGGAGAAACGTGATCTTCACGTCCGTCACTTGGATCCGCCACGAAAAGAATTGACTCGTAATCTCAACGGGCTTCGCACCGGCGATTTGGTTCGGGTTTTCTCTATCGCGGTACATTTTTTTCACCACTATCTGTATTCCTGTATCGAAATACATTTTGAATGTTCCCTTGTATCGCGATACGATCAGGGTGAAATGTATTTCGTTACATTTCTTAAAAAATAGCCCCCCCCCCCCCCCCCCCGGAAAAAAACACAAGCCCGAACGCATTTCTTTTTTTTTTTTTTTTACTTCTGAGGGACCCAGGTTCAAGGAGATGCTGGGACATTATTACCATGTTGACCAAGGTTCCTTCCGATTCTCCAAACTATTTTTCTATGCGTCATCTTTCCTCTTTTGAGAGGTGTTGCGTAGTCGGGGACTCGGACCAGGTGGCGTGCCTGGAGTGGAATCAGAGCATCTTGTGCCGCAGCCCGCAGGTCCTTGGGCAGGGATTTCTTGGGTCATTGTTTGCTGACATCCAATGCCCGCTGCAAACCGTCTTTCTTGCCTTAGCGTACACAGTACACCCAGCCGGCAAAGCTTAGTTCGCTCAGTCACAGCCCGTTGCAGCACGAGCCTGGCGGTGGTTGATTTGAAATAGAAGGCTGACTCACACATTGAAGTTCAACACATGTTCGAATGCGTCTGCGGCTGCGCCCGTAATATTGCACGGCTCAAGGGTACGTCATCAGCAGACGTCAAAGTGACCAACTGCTCTGGTGATCTGAAAGCAAGGAAGGAGGTCAGACGTGGCCTCGATGTACCGATTGAGACTTCGTACACCTGCGACTCGTTTGAGGGCGCTGTTTCTCGGAGTGCTCGCATCTGTGCCGGCAATATCAGGTCGCAATCCACGAGGTCTCTATTTGGAGTATGCAAGGCCAATCTTCAGGACTGCAATCTATGCGTCGGTGGTGGAGGGTCGGCAGGAAGGACCTTCACAACAGGGATGCCACCATATCATTTTTTTAATCGTAACAGAATATAAGACATGTGTTCCAGGATGCTTCAGGTTGTCCACTATTCTCGAAAACTCCAAATGAAACTGCCTGCACGATCTTCAACGAGGTAACCTACAACGAAAGTACGTATTGTTCTTTCATAGGGCAGCACGTGGTAAAGTTTCATGTTCAAGGCCACACCTACGAAAAAAGAATACCTATACATTCCACCGTCACATCTTGTGATAAATGTTGACAGGAGAGTCTTTATTAAACAGGGGCGTGGTGACGTTTTGATGGTATTTAGGATGACATAGAGTTTATTTAGAGGTCGAAGTCTTTTCGCACCCTTCGGCACACAGACAAGATGTCATGGACGGGACCGCGGTTAATCCTTGATGGAAATTTTTTTTAGCCCATTGAAGACTCTTTGTCGTCCGAAATCACTACCTTCAAGGCAAAGTGCCAAGCGTAGATGAAAATAATTTCTGAATCAAAAGCTTCCACTTCAAGCTTCATATCATTTGGCGTCTCAAACAAATTCGATAACTGTATTGCAGTATTAGTATTTTTGTATTTGTATTTCTGCCCTCCATAAAATGTATTCCTGTATTTATATTTGTGCCCTTCATAAAATGTATTCCTGTATTTGTATTTCCGAATACTTTTGGCTTATATTTAAAATGTGTTTCCGACACGTATCGCGGTACTCTTTTACAGATGCATTTTAGTATCAGTATTTTAGCTATTATTTCAGAGTATCCCAGTATTTTTATTTCCAAATACCTTTTCGAGTATTTCTGCCCAACCCTGGGTAAGAGTTCGTTTATTATTCAAGTTGCCACAGCCCGAAGCCCACTGCCTTGCTAGTATCTGCCTGTAGAACGACGGAACCCGCCCCTGACTGACCGAAGTGTCAGTTTTTGTACCCGCTAAGATAGTCGCGTGAAATATATAATGCTTTCGACAACGTGAATGACCACCACGAAGGCCGATAGAGACCTCGTGAGCTTGATTGCGTAGCCAACGCACTACTGTGGAGCGGGCAGGGTACCTGCACTAGCTCTACCCGTAACGAGTACTACTAAGGAAATAAAGGGAACATACTCAAGAAACATACTGTACGCACCAGGCGATGCAGAGGTAATCCATACCGCGTTTATCTGAGCTTGATGTCAAACAAACAGTAGACTCGATCGATGTGCGAGTGACGAGAGAGTCCGCCACCAACGAAGCCACGACCGGCTAGCAGCAAGCACATTCCCCCGCACCCCGGTCCACCCCACCGCTCACAGCTTCGAAAATGGTAAGAGCGAAGACCGAAGGGGGAGAACTGGCCCTCTATCCCGAAAACAAGGTCAGCCTAATTATGCGGGAAGGGTCCACTTCGAAGAAAAGGTCCGGAACATTCTTTTGTGAGTCAGCAAGGCGCGCCTAGATGGGCTTTGCTTGTGGGCAAATCGAGGGAATCGCAGGCAAGTTTCGGGGGTCTATGTCTTTTTTTCGCTGCCTGAACTCGTATTGCGTGCGTACACCCCGAGGAACAATCTTCAGAGAACCAAAACAACCAAAATAGCAAAAATGTAGGCTCTGGATCCTAAATTAAAGTGAATTTGGGATTGTAAAACAAGGTTACCAGACTCAGGTCTCAAAAGATCACCCGTGATAGCCGAGAAACCTCCAACCGCTTCTCGCCAACCGCCTCTTGGTGTGTCTGAACGGGGTTGCTCGCGAACCGCATCCGCAACCGTTTAGCGAACGCGGATCAGCTTCCATTTTGAATGCGCCATAACTGCAGTGCTAGAAATGTATATGAAACGTTTAACCACTGATTCCCCAGGTGAATGCCAGAAGAAAAAAGTTCGAGATCTGCTCAAATGGTTCGAGTATTTTTTTAAGCCAACTTGCCTCTTCCAAGATGCAATATTGTACCGCCGAAGACCGTCGAACAATCCAAAACTTTGTTGTCCGCGTAGCATTTATGCTTTCTAGCACTGGTGACATAAACAAGCTCAACAGGGTTCTCAAGACGGTGCTACCGTAAGTCGCTTGGGACGCAAGTTTGTAAAGAGCATCAGATTGCGGCAGCGCGCCCGTGAGGCGTGCCCATATAGTGTTTTGATCAAGCATAAACGTTGGTTTACACAAGCACCGTCTTCTTAGGCTTCCTTCAGTACAAGTAACCGAAGCATTTGTATTCAGAATGGCGCGTGCCAGGCTATCTTCTTTAACTGGTATCCACGCTTAGTATGAAGCACAGATGTCCCGCTGACTTGTTCGTGATCTTTCGTAAAGTAACAAAACGGAAGAAAACGCCCGTGTAAACCAGATTTAAACCCTGGTCCAAATGTCCACAGATCACCCACAGAAAATTTCTGTGGGGTCCTAGAGGTCTCTATGAGGCACCCATGGGGTTGCATGGCTGTCCTAAAATCTCTGTGGGGTCAGGCTTGTGGTTTTATGGGACATGTGGGTTACTGTATGGGGTCCTTTGGGTAACCCACACAGCCTGTAAGGGCTCTTTTGGGTAAACCACACAGCCTGTGGGGGCTCCTTTAGGTAACCTACACAGCCTGTGGGGGTTCTTTAGGTAACCCACAGAGTCTGTGGGGATGCAACCCTGGCTTTTATGGGACATGTAGGGAATTATGTGGGTTGCTGTAGGTACCCCGCAGCCTGTGGTGATAGAGCCTAGGATTCTATAGGACAAGTACGACATTGTGCGGGCTGCTTTATGGATGCCACATGCTAGAGGAGCGCTCTGTATTGCTACACGGGACATGTGTGAGGCCAATGGGAAGCCTGTGGATGTGCGCCTCAAGATATATTCTACAGAAGTCATGCAAAATGTAACTTTTTTGTAAGTCTTTTTTTTATTACATTGCTCACCCCAGTGCGCCGAACACTACGCCGACGACGTCGACCAGGCGTTTTTTTTTTTCAAAATATGGCTTCCAATGCTAACGCATTAATACGTTATGTCGACATTGTTCCGAAGTTGTCAGTTTCGTGTTATGTGCTCTGACCTTTTCAATCTTGTGTGGTCTGTATTCTAGCGAAAAGGCGTATTGCCAAAATGCAGAGCAATAAATGTATATGTTTATAGCCAACAGAGCAATTAGATGCAGGACGTGGCTTATGTGGACTCTCAATAGGCTTATTTTACAGACATCTAATGAACCGCAAGCAAAACAAGAGAAAACGCTAGTGCACAGACAAGTATACATGAACAAATGCAATCATCTTCGAGCAGAATAGTGATTAAGTCTAAGAGAAGGGCATAATTTAAAATGACCAAATTTGGAGACAGACTGAAAAACAAAAAGCGAGCAGTTTTTCTTGAGTAAAATGCATGTACCCAGGTAGCACACCGCGTCGGCCGGTATCGGGACTACGCTGGCCGGTCCTGTAACAGGATGGCGGCGACCGGCCATGGGCGCCGGTGAGCTACCGGCCCCGGCCGGCGTCGGCGTTTCGTCTCTACTCACTGGGCAATTCAGCAGAGGTTACAGTGACTGGCCGGAATCGTGTTTTTGCTGTCTTTGCTGGCCAGTATTTTTATAGAGGTTTCAATAACTGGCCGGCATCAGTATTTTGCTGTCTTTGATGGCCAGTATTTACATGAAAGTTCAGTAACTTTCCAGAATCTGCGCTTTGCTCTTCACGCTGGCGAGCTCCGCCGTTCAAGTTCCGTTTACTGACCGACATCGTTTTATTTTTTATTTTTTTCCGTTTTCACCATGCAGTCAAGTCATTGAGATTCTGATGAACTACGGCATGAATAACATGAATAGTGAGGCGAAATGTTTGCGTTGATAAATCCTCCGTAAATGACTGCTGACGCTGGCGTATTTAATCCCAGCATGGCAAGGCCACGGTGTAAGATACACTCTTTAGGTAAGGACACGGTGGGGCTGAACGCGCGGCGCGAGGAATCGGATAGTGTTCATTCGACGGGCATCCGAAAGGCTCCATCATTCCGCTGCCACCGTGCCCGCGGCTGACAGTGTCACCGGCGGCCAAACGGCGAAACTCTGTGAGAGCGAAAAAAATGATCTCGCTGCCATGACACCCCGATACACCGCGGTCTTTCTGCACGTGCGACGACGTCGCTGGAGCTCTGCGCGTGTGGTACATGAGGCGGCACGAGCCGTCTTGTACGTGCCCACGGGTCGACGAGTCACCTGCCGGCGCCGCTTGAAACCATAGTGAGAGAGAGTGAAGAGCGAACTTTATCATGCACGTCGTGAGGAGCGCGCTGTCCTTACCTGAAGAGTATTATCTTACACCGTGGACGAGGCTGACGTGTTTTACCGCGAAAACGAGAGAAAAAACAATGCGGCGAGGAAAACACATTCAGGATATTGAGAATTTGAACACGTACGCCACGTAAAATAAATTTTACAACACCGAATGATACTTTTTTAGGAATCTAGTTTAATTTAATGTATTATACTTAACGTCCGGCGGTATACGCACGTGTTTGGCCCAGATAAAAAAAAATAAAAACGGTATAGCGGAGCCTCCGAATGAAAAAAAACACGTGGCAGGAATGAGCACGCGCAGGTGCCATGCAAGACGCTCACCATCCTTGGAGTGGTGTTCTCTCCAACGCTGGATTTTTCAGCCCACATCGCTGGTGTTGCCGCCAGGGCCCGGCGTACGCTGGGCTTTGTTAGGGTGCCTACATGTCTGTCTGTCTCAGGGTGAAGACATCCATTGTTACCCTGAATGTGCCAGCGCGTGACGCTTTCGCGCATTCGGTGCGTGACTTGGGCGGCAAAATGGCGTCTATGCATTAGCCAAAGCTACGCGCTCGAGCTGAGTGACACCGGAGTTCGCGCACTTCAAAATGCATAAAAAAACGATTGGGCAGAAAAATGGCTGAGATGTCACCACTCAAGCAAAAGCGCGCGTGTGTATGAAGGCACTCTAGGCTTTGTCGCGCGTGTAACGAAATCCTGTGAGTCAGGTGCGCCACGCATTCTGTACACGGCAATGGTGCTCCCAACTCTTGCGTACTATTGCTCCGTGTGGTCCCCATCTCAGCAGCACCTGGTCGATCGCATCGAGAGCGTCCAGCGAAGGGCGTCTCGTACTATTTGCGATAGGGTGGGCGGCAATGCCTTCGGGCTGGACACAACGTACAACGACCCGCTGAGGACACTTGGGTGGCGTCCCCTTCGACACAGGCGGCAAGTGTCCCGCGTGAGCCTGGCATGCCGGGTCCTAGACGGTTCTTTGACCGGCTCGTACCTCACCACAGTTTTGCGAGTTGGGAGGAGGACTGGACAACCCGAAGAGCTGCGGGCGAGAACGATGCGCCACAGTTCTTCGACGCTCCCAGCAGCCATTAGAGAGTTCTTGAGACTCCCCCTGAATGTGCGGAGCCCTCTGCCGACCAAAAGAGCTGAATCAAAGGAGCTGTCGACGATGTATGGGGCCTCATTGGCATTCTCGTGATCAACAGTACCTCTCTCTCTTCTCCTCCTCCTCCCTTCCTTTCCGCAGTGGTCAGATTTAGTTATTATTCAGTCTGTTAAGTTACTGTTCTGTTCCCGCAGTTGGTGGTGGGCTGTCAGGCGCTCCGCGTAAGGGTTCTCACCTATCTGTTCAGCCCCGCACACCACCACTTGCGCCCTTGGAAGTGCAAGTAAAATTATTATTATTATTATTATTATTATTATTATTATTATTATTATTTGTAGCGTACACCTCTTTTGATCTGCCAAGTGAAGAGTTGTTTTCTTCGTTGTGTCTCCCGCGTTTTTCAGCACTTTATAAAAGATGTGTAATTGACAAACACTATTGGTACAGCCCTTTCAAAACGCCCCGTGCCCTGCAGCGCAACTTAAGGGAAAGTGAACGATTTTTCATTCCTCGTGTATACACAAAGTATGGAAAAAGTATGCGCTCTTTCTATGTCCCTGAACTTTTCAATACATTGTCAGAGTCATTCTTGGAACTCAGGTCAAAGCGTCAGTTGAAAAAACAACTAAAAACAATTTGCTAAATATCCTGCTTCTGAACATGTCCTTTTTGTGCATCTCGTGTTTTTTCTTTTTTTTTTTTTTTTTTTGATTTCACACTTCCCAGTTCTTGAATATTAGATTTTTTGTGGTCAAAGAGTGTATTCCGTGGCCATCCTTTCTTAATCCCCTTTAGTGTATTTATTGTGGTGTATGATTACATGTCAGTAATTTTATTTTTTAAGAGTTATTTATGCATAGTTCTGGGAATTGTTTTTTTTTAAGTGTTTTGTTTGTTTTTTGTAATCAAGCTTCAGAATTTGATTTTCTTCACGCCGCTGCTGGGTCCAGTCCTACAAGCCTCTTTTGGCTTTCGACGGACCCGCATTCTTATATGTTGTTATGGAATACGTGAAATAAAAAAAATATTATTTATTTATTTATTTATTATTATTATGATTATTATTATTATTATTATTATTATTACTGCCCGCCATCTTGCTTCGCAAGATCGCGGGCAGTAAGGACAAGTGCGACGGGTGCTCTCAGCCTTTTTACGGCAAACAAAAGTATCTCCGATGTAAAGAGTGCGGAAAACGCTGGCACAAGAAGTGTGTCATGCTTCCGGACAGCGAGGTTGGACGAATGATGACTGGGGTAAGCCCATTTATATGCAACGACTGCATCACCGTCGAGCGCACGCATAGTCCTAGCTCGGACGAAGCTAGGCCTGACGACGAGCAGGACTCACCCTGCCCGGACCGGCCCGGCGAGGTCGCCGCGACTTCGGTGGCTGTTCTCCGAGACCTGCTGGCCGACGCCTTGAACGGCATCTCTTTCCTGACGGACCAGATGACGGCTGTGAGGGAGGAGAATGCTCGCCTTCGCAGCGAGCTGACGAGGAGCTCCGAAATTCACTCGGTCATGTTGCGCAACATCCAGACGGAGCTACGAGACCTCCGGCATCGCCCGAGGTACGTCGGCGTACCCCCGCCTTCCGCTGCCGTGGCGGGCCGCCATGATATGAATGCTTCCGTGCTGGGAGGAGGGGGAGCCGCCCCATTCCCCAAGGGGAAATCGACCTCGACGGTGTCTGAAGAACCTGTTTCCTTCAGCGAGGCGTGCGCCGTGACTCCTCGTTCGCCCCCCGAGCATCAACGTGACCAGAGCCGGTTAACCTTGAGCGGCAGAGCCTTCCGCGAGACCACGACGGAGTTGCTGACGGGCATTCCCTCCGTTGCCGCTACGGCGACGCGGGCAGAGGGGCCGGTGGCTCAGCTGCTCACAGCAATCGAGACGAGGGAGGAGATAGGGGAGAGACCGGTCCACTGGCCCGTGGCAGCTCAGCGGCTCAGCCTGGCTTACCGGAATACAGTGCGAGAAAGGTCCCTGGACTTCGTTCCCCCGGCTCCATTCCCCAGCGGCCATTCTTTAAGGGACGTTCTAAGAATGGAGGAATTACCGCCGTATCGGTGTCTGTGCGACATTCCAGAGCTGTCTTCGTGACACGTCTGGACGCCAACTGTTCTTCGGCGGATGTCAGAGAACATCTCGGACAATTCCTTGGCCCAAAGGAGCTTCGATGCACAAAGCTGAAGACACACTATGGTGGGTACTCTTCATTCCACGTCGCTGCTGTGGACGACGACATTGAGGCATTGTTTGACCCGAACATCTGGCCGGAGGGCTGCCTCTTCAGGGAATTTCAGGGTCGGCTGACGGGAAGCCGCGTGCATGATGAGAATGAACGTATAGAGTGATCCCCAACCATCTTGCCTGGAAATGACTAGCACGCACATTTATTATCAAAACGTTCGCGGTCTTCGTACTAAGGCCAGTGACTTCTTTTCTAATGCGATATGTACTGACTTTTCTATATTTTGTATAACGGAAACCTGGTTATGCCCAGAAATACTGTCTGGGGAGTATTTTTCGTCGGATTTCCTTGTGCATCGCAGTGATCGTGATTTATCTCGCGGAAAGAAAACGGGAGGCGGTGTCTTGATGGCAATCGATCGGTCTTTGAAGCGCACCAGGCGCGCCGATTTAGAGACTTACTCGGAATCTGTGTGGGTAGAGCTGGAGTGTGATAATCGAGAACGCGTTCTAATAGGTACTTTTTATTTTCCTTCATACATTGAACCCGAGGAGTTCAATGATTGTCTCCTTGGAATTGAGGATTTAGCAGACAAACTGGGTGAATGCAAACTATTAGTAATTGGCGATTTTAATGTACCAGGTGTGTGCTGGGAAACTCACAGTGCTGTTTCAAGTAATTATTACGGTGCAAAGAAGGCCGGTCATCTTGTTGACTTTGCCTCTTTCATGGCCCTGAATCAGTTCAGCAGGGTTAAAAATAGTAAAGGCGCTATGCTTGACCTCTGTTTCTCAAACATTGATAACGTTTCTGTAACTAAGAGTGAATTTCCTTTAGTACCGACAGACTAATATCACCCTGCACTTGAGGTGGCTATAACCTTGAATGTACCTGTCAGCCGTATACCGGCTGCTAGTCTCACTTACCTAGACAAACTGCATAACTTCGCTGCTGGTGACTATGTGGGATTATATAACCACTTTTCTACGTTCGACTGGTCCCCTATCCTGCAATCATCTGACGTCAATTATCAGGTTCTTCAATTCACCACGGCGGTGCAGGAGGGAATGGATCATTACATTCCTCTAAAGAAGCATACCAATTCAAAATTTCCCTCGTGGTTTTCTCCGTATTAAAAAAAGTTGCTGAAGAAAAAAAGCTTCTTTCAGCGCAAATTTAAAAAGACTGGCAGTCTCAGGTGGGAGGCTGAGTTCGTTCATTACAGACGCCTATGTAAGCAACATCAGAGAATTGATCATAAGATATATGTGGAGTCAGTGGAGTCCGAATTGAGGAGAAACCCAAGAAAACTCTAGCGACATGTTCGTTCTCGAGGAGGAAAATTGATACATCCTGATATTATACTTAATGAGGAGAATGTGACCACGTCCAGTGTATGCGATATATTCGCGCGTCATTTCAGTTCTGTATATAAACACAATAGGAGTGGGTACCAACAGCCGCCATCCCCTAGTGTGAACGAATCCATTTCCTCCCTGCCTGTGGATGAGGGAATGATTCAGGAATGCATAAAAAAACTGAGGCCTACCATGTCCACAGGTCACGATGGTATTCCAGCAACACTTGTAAAAGCATTTCACGAAATTTTTACGCCCATCCTTTATGATATTTTCAACAACTCCTTAAGAGCAGGAGTGTTCCCTGATATGTGGAGGAAGTCAGTCGTAGTCCCAGTCTACAAGTCTGGAAGTCGTACCACTGCATCAAACTACAGGCCAGTGTCTCTGCTGTGTACATTTTCGAAGCTTTTCGAAGTGGTGGTCCAAAAAACATTGTCCTTTCGTTTAAAAAATGTATTAAGTTCCAACCAACACGGATTTGTAGCAGGACGCTCGACAACAACAAATTTGATTTCATTTATGTCCATTGCATCCAAAGTTGTGTGCCAAAGAGGCCAGCTCGACGTGGTCTACTTTGATCTGAGTAAGGCGTTTGATGTGGTTGACCATGACATTCTTTTATCAAAACTTTGTGTTATTGGTGTCTGTGGAAAGCTACACAACTGGTTTCAGAATTATTTGTCTAATAGAACATGTGTTGCTCGTGCGAACGGCGCGTATTCTTTTACGCACACGGCCACGTCTGGGGTACCTCAGGGATCAGTTCTGGGCCCGCTTCTTTTTTCTATTTTTGTGAACGATGTGTGTAAGCAGATTGTAAACTCGTCTTTTTTGCAATATGCTGATGATATTAAGATATTTAAGGAGATTAGAACTATCTCAGATTGCAAGTTTCTACAAGAGGACATAAACTCATGGTGTTCACTGAACGGTCTCCTACTAAACAGCTCGAAAACCAAGGTCATGTCCTATAGTCGCAAAACGCAAACGACGTGTTTCCCTTACAGTGTTCGCTCAGACGTGCGGGACTTGGGAGTGCTTTTTGACTCCTCCTTGAGATTTGATAGCCATGTGGCTCGTATAAGTACCTGTGCCTTGCGCGCGCTCGGTATCGTTCGTCGAACGACTAGAGTATTTAAAAACCCCACAACGTTTGTAACCCTGTACCGCTCTTTGACAAGGTCTCAACTCGAATATGCATCTCCTGTATGGAATGGCAGTTGTAAAACTAACCTCCTAAGGCTGGAGCGAGTGCAAAACAAATTTTTATCTATTTATCGATATCGATATCTGCGAGATGAAACATCTCTATCATAGGGTAACAATGTATTGGACGTCCTACAAATGAACAGCTTATATCACCGTCGAGAAAAGGCAGATCTGGTTTTCCTTTTCAAAGTCCTTCATGGTATGGCCGACTGTTCAGAACTGCTCTCACAGATATCTTTGCGAGTTCCTCGGACAGCGACCCGTTTGAAAACGTCTTTTTACTCTCCTCAAACGTTAAATATCTTGGACCCAACGTTTCGTATGTGTCGGGCATATAATGGCATTGGAAGTGATCTTGATATTTTTTGTGTGACTGAATTTGTCAGATCTCTCAGATTCTTGTATGGGTCTCTCTGAACCTGTCGGTGATTGTGATGTTATTATATATTATTTTAAGAAGGTATATTCGTTGTTGTGGTAGCCTTCCTACTCTGCGTTCGGACCCTGTGTTCCGTTCTTTCCTTGTTGTGTATATCGAATCTTTGTGTCAGCATGCGTTATATGTATCATATCTTTTACTCAATGTTTTGAGTTTTTTATGTTTTTTTCCTACTTTTTTGTAGTGTGTAAGTTTCGGTGTGCCAGCACCAAGACCGCATGGTCGTTCCTGGACACCTAATAAAAATTATTCTTGATTCTTGAAATTCTTCTTGATTCTTGATTATTATTATTATTATTATTATTATTATTATTATTATTATTATTATTATTATTATTATTATTATTATTATTATTATTACACTTTATCAGTTAGTAATATTGCGATAGACGAGGTTACTGTAGAAACTTGTATAAAAGCAATGCGTCCGACGCTATCTGCCGGTCATGACGGCATCCCCCAAGCTATACTCAAGTCTTACGGCTGCATTTTAACACCAGTCCTTTGCGCTATCTTTATTAATTGTCTGAAGTCGGGCATTTTCCCGAGTATTTGGAAAATTGCTGTTGTGGTCCCGATTTTTAAGGCGGGCAAGCGGACTGACGCTTCTAACTACAGACCTATTTCTTTACTCTGCTCGTTTTCTAAGCTCTTTGAGAAGGTCATCCACAGGTCTCTGTCTTTTTCACTTCAAAGCACGATAAGTACCAACCAGCACGGTTTTTTCGCTGGTCGTTCAACGACGACAAATCTGGTGGCATTCGCGGCTGCTGCGTCTAAGGTTGTGTGCGACAGAGGTCAATTTGACGTTATATACTTTGATTGTAGCAAGGCCTTCGACATTGTAAACCACAGTATACTTTTATCTAAGCTCTCTGCAGTTGGTCTTTGCGGTCCGATTTACTGTCTTCTGGAGGACTACCTAAGGGAAAGGGTTCGTTATGTGCGTGCGAACGGGTCTTGCTCCTCCACGTATAACGCAACTTCGGGTGTACCACAGGGTTCCGTACTGGGCCCGTTGCTATTTTCTGTTTTTGTGAATGACGTCGCAAGCGCCATCACCACGTCTTCTTTCTTGCTATATGCAGACGATATAAAAATATTTAGAGAAATAGGCGGCGAACCTGACTGCATGGATTTACAGTCTGATATAACCTCGTTTGTTGGCTGGTGCTCACGTAATCACCTGAAGATCAACCACTCCAAAACAAAAGTCATGACCTATTCTAGAAAAACTGCCACAGTACCATTTAACTACACAATTAACACTAATCAACTATCCCGCGTTGGCGAAATCAGAGATCTTGGTGTTGTATTTGACTCTGCTTTGCGTTTCCAGGGTCATGTTATCATATTGTGAAGTCTGCGCTGCGCACCCTGGGTCTTGTGTGTCGTGTATCACGAGAATTTCGTGACCCTAAAACATTTTTAACCTTATATTGTTCCCTGTGTCGTTCTCACCTTGAGTATGCATCTGTTGTGTGGGGTGGGACGTGCCACTCTAATCTATTGAGGATTTCTCGTGTACAAGCGAAATTCGTATCTATTTTTAAACACCGTTTCAACCTTGCAAAAGCAGTTGATGACGTGCATAGTTCACCCATTCGACTGCAAGACTTGCAGGGACGCCGAAACACTGCGGAGCTGCTCTTTCTTTATAAATGTATACATGGTCAAATAGATAGCTCCGACATCCTGCATCAGGTTTCTCTGCACGTACCGCGAGTGACGACAAGAAAAACGTCAACCTTCTATCTGTCATCTAGAGTTAATACACTTGATCCAGTATCTCGTGCGGAACTCCTTTATAATAACTCTTCTCTTAATCTCGATATATTTCTTGACAACTTCTCCGATTTTGTTAAATCTGTGCGGAAGCTCTTTTGTGACTTTCGATGAACTTCCTGAATCAACTGCCGGGTTTCCATATGCATTTCTATGACTTGTTGATTTCTTGTTTCTATTTGTACGGAGCTGTATGTGTAGTGTTCAGACGTTCGCGTCTGTTTGCGTCCAAGTGAAGCATCCATATGTATTGGAACATTTTTTTTCGTGTCTTCATTTCTCTGTGCAATTTTTGTGCACTTTTTTGTTTTGTTTTTCTGTACAATTTTGTTTACACAGTTCTCGTGTCTTCTTTTTTGTAGAATTTTATGTAAAACTGCCTTCCGTGTATTTTTTTTTCTTTTTCCTTTTTGTGTGTGTGTGTGTTTTTGTTCTTTTTTACGTGCGCCAGCACCAAAACCGCAAGGTTGTTCCTGGGCACAAATAAAAACTATTCTTGATTCTATTCTTGATTCTTGATTATTATTATTATTATTAATATTATTATTATTATTATTATTATTATTATTATTATTATTATTATTATTATTATTATTATTATTATTATTATTATTATTATTATTATTATTATAAAAGAAAAAGTATAACTGTCTTTTTTTCACATTTCTGTGGTGTATGTTTCTGTGACTCCGAGAGACTCATCACCTGGAAGTTCTGTCCCTCATATTTTGTGTCGATCTTTGAATGTGCTGTGAACAGACGTGCCGTGTGAGTGCGCCCCTTTTTTGTCCATTCTGCTAGACTCATCATCCCGAAGATCTGTGCCTCAAAGTTTTGTGTGGATCTTTTTTCTTTTTAATGTCCTGTGACCAGACGGACAAACCAATTTTAACTCTTTTTTTCTCCTGTTTTCTTCAAATAATTTATATTGAGTAGTACCGCTGCAGTGGACATTTGCTGTGGTCTTCTAGTGTCTTAACGTGTTTTTTTTCCCTTTTTTTTTTCTTTCTGACCGATATGTTACCGATTCTACCTAAAAGGGTTCAGTCACACAAGACCACGTCGGCTTTGACGAACCTGACAGCTTCATGAGTATAGTCCTTGAAAATAAATGTATTATTATTATTATTATATCATCAGAAGCATCAGAAGCATCAGGTTGCTTGCGCACTTTTTATTGATGTGGAAAAAGCATTCGATACCGTGAGTCATAATATTTTACTAACTAAATTGCAAAACATTGGATTCCGCGGCCCATTCCTTTCACTACTTCACAACTTTTTGTCGGGAAGGACACAACTAGTTTCCATAGCGAATATCCGAGGCTCCAAAGTTAGCTTAAAAGCTGGGGTTCCTCAGGGATCCGTTTTGTCACCTCTCCTTTTTAACATCTTTGTAAACGATATGTCCTGGGAAGTTTCTTCCTGTAAATTATTTCAATACGCTGATGACACGGTATTGCTATCGCAACACCTTGATTATGTTGCAGGAATCGCTTTACTCCAAGACGACACTTGTCACCTACATGACTTGGTTTAGAGCTAATTGTGTCACGATCAATATACATAAAACTAAGCTTGTTTGCTTTCATAACCCACTTAAACTTATAACTACCGATTATCCACTTTATATGCATACATCTCGGTGTACACCTTGCGACTGTCGTCCTGTGTCTTATGTTGATCAAGTTAACTATCTAGGAATACAATTTGAGAGTGACTTGTCGTGGAAAGCCCATTTATCACAACTTTGTAGAAAACTTCGAAAAGTATCCTGTTTTCTGTATAATGCCAAATCTCTAATACCCATTTCAACCAAAAAGACAATAACTCACGCTTTAGCATACAGTGTATTACGCTACGGAATAACTATTTTTGGTCACAGCCCAGGACTATGGGGCAAAAAAATTTACTCAGTTTTAAAAGGAATATTTAAAAGCATAATGTACGGTGCAACGTCACAAACTGAAGAGGAAATGCTAACATGCTTGGGCTTGCCTTTTTTTTATCCTTTACTTGTACACAGGTTGTTCTAAAATACTTCTGGAGCGATACTTTTAAGGTACCTCGTGTCTTATGTAGACCTCTTCGGCGTGTTGAGCGGTTTGAAGTGCCTTTCGTAGAAACAAAGTACGGAAAAAGAGTGCGAAATTTTTACGTTCCATTTATTTTCAACAATTTACCAGGTGATATCTATGCTGTGGACTCTTTAAAAAAATTGAAAGAATCACTTCAAAGTATTAGGGAGAAGTTGTGACTGCATGTTTCTGTTTGCATATGTTGGAATGACCATCATCACCTACATTGTTCTGCATCTGTAGTTGAATTTGAGCTGTGAACTTCTTGTTTGTGGGGACTCTTTCAAGCATGAATTGTAGGGTGCTGTCCCACAAGCCGCTTCTGGCTTTGACAGGCCCGTGTATCTGCCTTGTTAAATCCGTGTTCCAATAAAAATTTATTATTATTATTATTATTATATTATTATTATTATTATTATTATTTTATTCGTTTATCTATTTAATCCGAATCTAAACCAGGACGATGATATATTCTCTTATGTGGGCTTGCCGCGTTTTCTACGCCTTTTTCATAGATGTGTCATCCTAAGACATTATTGGCTCAGTCAATTTAAAATACCTAGAACTGTCCAGCGTTCTATAAGAGACAGTGAACACTTTATAATTCCTCGTGTATGCACTAAATATGAAAAATGTGTTCGGTCGTATTATGTTCCTCGCATATTTAACAAATTACCAGATTTTCTTGATCAAATTGACTCTCAGCGTGTCCTAAAAAAATGCATAAAACAATTGTGCTAGTAGCAGCCTATTGAATTATACACGACTGAAATCTCTCTAGCATCGACAGGAGGCTAGTTATTGTTACCATGTGAGTGACTGTTCGACCATCAGCCTGTATGCCCGTATGATGCTTAAGTATATATATGTATTTAAGTGTATATTTAGGGGTAGATCTAGGCATGCACGTCTATATACGTTGCAGTGCACTCGATGTATATATGCCCAAGTACTCATTTATTTGTGTGTGAAACCCGTGAAACAACTTTAAATTGTGTATATATGCCCAATTACTCATTTATTTGTGTGTGAAACCCGTGAAACAACTTTAAATTGTGTATACCTGTCTTGCATTCGCGCCTGAGAACAATCAGTCTCATCACCACGGGGTCTAGTCGCACAAGCCGACCCTGGCTTTGACTGACCCGCCTCGTACGTGCTAAAGAAAGAACAAGCCGAATAACATTATTATTATTATTATTATTATAGATTCGCTGCGGGATGGCGCCGAGTAAAGGCGCCTGCCTGACCTGTTCCCGCTGCTTCTACGGACGACAACAATATCTGCAGTGTTCCGGATGCAGACTGCGTGCGCATACCAAGTGCGTATGTTGGCCTGTCGACGTACGCGAGTTTCTGCAATCCGGCGTGCCCTCTTTCACCTGTGCGAGCTATGAAAAGATCAGCGGTGGTGCTAGCCCTAACCACGTCGCCATGGCCTCCAACGACCACCGCAACGTGGCCCCCCTCTCCCACTTCTCCGTGTCGCCCTCACCCCCCACCCCGCCGCTCGTCCCGAAAAGGGTGAGAGGTCACTTCCCTCCTCTCCCTACATCGGCAACACGGGCGTCGATTCTCTGCGGGCCCTTCTGCTCGACGCGCTTAAGGGAATCTCGTTCCTCACGGATCAAGTTGCCGTGCTCAGGGATGAGAACGCGCAACTCCGTCGAGAGTACAAGCACGACGCCCAGCAGCAGGCAGCCACGCTGCACAACATACAGGCGGAGTTAAGGAGCTTCCGCCAGGAGCCCAAGCAAGGCGGAAAAAAGCCCCCATCGTCCTACGCTGCGGCGGCCAGCCTTCAGGACCCGGTTGGTTTGATCCGAGATCAAAGAGGCAACACTCGCCCTGTAACGGAGGCTACGTGTGCGTCAGGCGCCGCTGCACCTGCTGCCATTGGAGGCGAACGCTCCGTGGCCTCTATTCTGGATTCGAGGACGCACCCCCGCCATCAAGACAAGTTCAACCAGGACGGAGGAGGCTTCCGCGAGACAAGGCCAAAGCTCCCCAGGACGAGGCGTCCTTTGCTCAAGGGAAGCGCTTCAGCCAGCGGTATTCCCGTGGCACCACCTCCCTCTCAACCACGGCGACAACGTGCTGTGTTTGTGACACGACTGGGCCCCAACTGCGACGCTCCAAGCCTCCAGGCTCACATCGAGCAGGGTGGCACCCTGAGTGAGCTTGTGTGCACGCGACTTAAGACGCGTCACGATGGTTACTCCTCGTTCCACGTGACGGCTGCTGAGCAGGATATCGAGAAACTGTTTGACCCCCTTCTCTGGCCAGAAGGAAGCCTTTTTAAAGAATTCACTGGCCAGCTTACAGAGAGCCGCATCTATGAAGCGGCCCGCCAATCGCTGCCCTCCTCCGGAAATGCCGACGAAAATACATAGCCTAGATATCTATTACCAGAACGTCCGTGGTCTTCGCACAAAGACTAACGAATTTTTTTCTAACGTCGCTTTTACTGCTGATTTTATTATTGTTCTCACTGAAACTTGGCTTTGTCCAGATATTTCTTCTTCTGACTTTTTCCCACCAAATTTTACGGTATTTCGGCATGATCGCGAATTGTTTAATAAGAAAAAGACGGGGGGAGGTGTTTTGATAGCAGTTGATGCGTCATTACCGTGCATCAGACGTCCTGACCTGGAGACATCGCTTGAGTCAGTGTGGGTAGAACTGCAAAGTGTCAATGGTGAACGCATTCTGCTTGGCGCATACTACTTGCCGCCCGACACCTCTCCTGATGAATTCAACCGATGTCTTCTTGCTATTGAAAGTACAACTAGTGCTCTAGATAATTTCAAATTTATTGTTCTTGGTGATTTCAATGTCCCCAATATAAGCTGGGAAACAGCTACAGCGTCTTCTAATAATTACTACCTTGCTCAGAAATCTACGTTTTTACTTAACTTTGCATCATTTACGAATCTAAAGCAACACAATTGTATTCCCAACATTCTAGATTTGTGTTTCTCAGATTTAGATGATATACGTGTAACTGAGTGTGCCTCAAGTTTAGTTCCACCTGACAGATATCACCCCCCTCTGGAGATCGTGGTAGCTCTTCGAGAGGGCATGAGGCGTTGTTTACAGAGTCATTCTAATGTGACTAGTCACAATTTTTCCGCTCGAGACTACGTTGGTTTATACAACCATTTTGCCGAATACGATTGGTCATCGATCATTCGATGCACTGACGTCGATGAACAGGTTCGTGAGTTCACACGCATCGTTCGAGAAGGGATGCGCCAGTTTATCCCATTACGGAGAACCGCAGGTTCTAGGTTTCCCTTTTGGTTCTCACGTGAATTACGCAGATTAATGAATAAGAAGTTGCACGCTCACAGAAAATTTAAAAAGAACGGTCTCCCTGGATGGAAATCAGAATTTAGGCGTCTAAGGTCTTCATGCAGGGAAGTTATGAGGCGTGATCGTCAGAGGTACGTTAATTCTGTTGAGCTGCATTTAACTCAGAATCCCATGGAATTTTGGAAATACGTTCGGTCTCGATCAAAGACAAAATGTGGGAGGGAGATCACATTGCTGAACTCACAGGGAAACTCGACCACAGATGTTTGCGACATTTTTGCCCACCATTTCCAGTCCGTATTTAGGCATCAACCGAACTCTCCCATTAACGCCGCGCCAGCTGCCTCTAGTAATTCAACCTGTATTGCGTTTTTTGATGAGGAGCTATTACACGAGTGTGTAAAAAAGATGAAGCCGTCTTGTCTTCTGGCCATGACGGCATTCCGTCTGTCCTATTGAAGGCCTGTAGTGCAATATTTATCCCTATTTTGGTACACATCTTTAACAACTGCGTAAAAACCGAAGTGTTTCCCGTCTTGTGGAAAACAGCACTTGTTGTACCCGTACATAAGTCCGGTTCAAGAACAAGCGTCTCAAACTACAGGCCTATATCTCTTCTTTGTGCATTTACAAAACTCTTCGAAACAGCTTTACACAAAATATTGTCGTTTAAGCTCAAACATTCTCATCCCTAGCCAACATGGTTTTATGGCGGGTCGCTCAACCACGACTAAGCTCACTTGTTTCATGTCAACTGCTGCTCAGGTCGTCTCTAATAGAGGCCAACTTGATGTAATCTACTTTGATCTAAGCAAAGCGTTTGATCTTGTAAATCACGACATGTTGCTGGCAAAGCTGTCAAGGCTTGATGTCCACAGGTCGTTACTTTTATTGCTCAAAAGTTACTTGCGTGATAGACTGTGTTTTGTCAGCTCGAATGGTAATTCGTCTGCTGCTTATCAGGCTACGACGGGTGTACCTCAAGGTTCCGTTCTTGGCCCGCTTCTGTTTTCAGTTTTTGTGAATGATGTTTCGGCTGTGATCCGTCACTCTTCCTTTCTACAATATGCAGATGACATTAAGATGTTTATAGAGGTACGGGACGAACGCGACTGTGTTCTGCTACAAAATGATGTATATGCATTCGAAAACGGGTGCAATCAGAATGCCCTAAAACTAAATAGTTCGAAAACTAAAGTCATGTCCTACACTCGAAAGACGCATAATATTATATTCTCTTATGACATTTAGTCAGTTCTTTTGACACGTGTGAATGAAATCAAAGACCTTGAAGTTGTATTTGATAGTACATTACGCTTTTCGAGTCATGTTGACCCTATTGTGAGCTCAGCTTTACGTACGCTTGGTATCACGTGCCGCATTACTAAAGAGTTTAATAACCCTAGTACTTTTGTCACACTGTACAGTGCTCTATGTCGACCACACGTCGAGTATGCCTCTGTTGTATGGAATGGAATCTGCGCGACAACCTCGGCTAGAATCGAACATGTTCAGAATAAGTTTTTATGTATCTACAGACATCTTTTCTCGTCGCGCAATGCGTCTACCTCAAACGATGATCCAGCAGTCCCAGTCCAACATAGCTTGGCATTGCCCACCCTGCGGCGTAGGAGAGAACATGCCGACATCCTATTTCTGTACAAACTTATTCATGGCATCACTGACTGGACATCATTGATATCAAATGTGCGTTTGAAAATTCCCGTAAAAACTACAAGGCAAAATGCATCCTTCTACAATGCTCCCGTAACAAATCTTCACGACCCCGTGTCGAGAATTGGGCACACCTACAATTCCTCTTTTACAGACTCCATTGATATATTTAACAATAACACGCCGGAGTTCATCAGAGCGCTGAAGTTCCTCACCTAAATTTGACTTCCCATTTTTTTTTTGCACCTGATTAAGTTCCTCAGAACCAATTTTTATACTCTCGCTTTCCTTTCCTTTCGCTATCGTGGTGGTATAGCCTAGCGAGTTTATGTGACATATGTGATCTTTTTTAAGTGTTTTATTGTTTACTGTTTGTTTGTTGTGTGTAGTGTTGATTTCCATGTTTCCTGAGTGCACCTGTACTAAGACCGCAAGGTTGTTCCTGGGCACTTCAATAAAAACATTGATTGATTGATTGATTGACTATTATTATTATTATTATTTATTATATTATAGAAGAAGAAGTTACCGGGAGCAATCGCTCTTTCGATTGCTGTGTTCGTATGTTTTAAGAGTAATAACAACTGACAAGCAGTACGAGACTCAAGCTGAAGTACAAGACTCAGGCTCAAGCCCAGGAATCGTCGAGGAACCAGCCATCGATCCTGCCTAAGCCTACATCCTTTTTAATAACCTCGACTTCACGGTTAGGCCTCGGCGATCACTCGACTGGGTCTTCGCGACATCGGCCAACGGAAGCTCCCCTAGCAAGACAATCTTCGCGGTGAGTTTTAACATCGCACGCGGCCCGCAGTCTCTAAGTAGGCTTTTCCACACCTACACGTGCGTGAACTTTCAACGCCCTGACTGAAGCCGCGATCCCCATGGCCCCAACGGTTGAGTGCGCTAAATGCGCCCAAGTGATTCAGGCCGATGGAAAGCACCTGGTCTGTGCGAACTGCAGAAGCGCTTACCATCTTGGAAAGCTCTGCGCCGGAGTTTGCGATTCGACGTTTACCACCATGGGCACGGCAAAGAGAGAAAAATGGGTCTGCAGATCATGTCGCAGCAAGGATAGCAAAGGGGATCCCAGTACACCACCATGCAGCTCCTCCCCGGAAACGGGCTTTTTGATGACTCAGCTGGCGTCAGTGAATGTGAAGCTGGAAGCCTTACTAAAGTCAGCGTCGACTCGCTGCAAACGCTCCCCGCCAAGCTTGATGAGCTTCTCCTGCTTAAGCCTACTGTTGAGGAACTCAAGTCAACAGTTAAAGACCTCCAAGCGTCGGTAGACTGCTTCTCTGCACAATATGACTCTCTCCTGAAATTGGCAACGTCTAATGAACTAGCGGTGAAAACTTTTCAACATGAAATCTCGGGCCTCCAAGCCACAGTTCGGTCTCAAGCTACAGAGATCTCACGGATTCAAGCTGAACAAAATGACAGTGAGCAGTACTCTCGTCTTCCAAACTTAGAGCTGCACGGTTTGCCCTACTCTTCTGATGAGAACCTGATTACCTACATAGCTGAGCTTGCGAGTAAGCTGTCAATCGATAATTCGTTTCACCCTTCTGACATCCATAAAATCCATCGCTTGCCAGCCAAGCGTGACGGAATTCCACCAGTCCTAGTTCGGTTTTCTTCAGTTATAATGAAGGAAACTTGGATGGCTAAGCGCGGTACACTTCGTTTGCTAAGTCAGAAGGGTTGCCTACCTAAGCTCTACTTCAATGACAACCTCACTCGAACAAACAAAGAACTGTTTTGGCAAGCGAGGCAGAAAGGCAAGGTGCAAGGCTATAAATTCGTTTGGGTGAAAAGGGCCAAAATATTTGCCAGAAAAGCGAGAATTCTGAGCTGGTCCGTATCAACCAGCTAGCCGACATTGACAAGATTGCATAGACTCACGATGAATTTTGCTGAAGTGTCAGATTTTAACGATCTCTGTAGTTTTTTTGAAGATCCACAAGAGACGTTTTGCACAGTGATACATGTAAATATTAGGAGCCTCAATAAGCACTGGAATGAATTCAAAATAATTTGCGAGGAAATTTGCCCCTTAGTTGATGCGTTTATTCTTTCTGAAATTAATATTGTAGCAGAAGCGACAACTCAATTTTTTCTGCCAGGATACACTAGCATATTCACCACTCGACCATCGCGTAGAGGTGGAGGGATAGCAGTTTTCGTTCGCGACACCTGGTCCGTCACTCACCTTGCAGTAACCTTCAATCATGCTGAATGTATTGCGCTCAATATCACGAATTCGATTAGCTCTGTCTGCATTTTAGCAATATATAGACCACCTTCGGAAAACGTCCGATGTTTTCTGGACGAGTTTGATGCTGCACTTCGGCAGTTTGCAACTTACGATCATTTATGCGTTTTAGATTTTAACATTGATACCTTAACCCCGTCAAAGTCCTCAGTATGCACCTACCTCAACACTCTTTCTGCTAATGGGATTTCCAACTTGATAACAACTCCCACTCGAGAAGAGACTCTCTTGGGCAGGTTGGTTGCTTCGTGCTTAGACCACATTATTCTAAGAACTTGTTCAGAAAAAGTCCTATCGGCGGTTATTACACAGAAGCTAGCTGATCACTATTTTGTTGGGTGTCGTTGGTTCTGTGATAATTCTTGTCCCCTGAATAGCTTGGCGGGCACAAAAATATCAGTCTTTGACTCCTCTAAGTTTGATGGCCTTGTTTCTTCCTTTGACTGGAACGACTTTCTCCAATCATCTACATCCACTGATATTTACCAAAAGTTTGTGCAGGTTTTGAAGGCATTTGATGCTTCCTCCAGAAAAGAAATATACTTTAAAAGACGCCGACCTGACCACTACTGGTTGAATGCAGATATACTGGCAGCAATAACAGAAAAAAATAAACTTTGGGCTCGGCATAGGCGCGCTCCTAACAATGCAGAGCTTAAATCAAACTTCAAAACTTGTAGAAATATGGTTACAGCGATGATTCGTTCAGCTAAGCGCAGATACTTTTGTAAAAAGTTCTCAGAATTTCGCTCAGACATGCGCAAAACGTGGCTTCTCGTTAACGAATTTCGTGGTCACTCTTCCAGAAATTGAATCGATAATGTATTAAAAAGGTTCTTTGGCTCTAATCTGTCAACGGTTGTAAGGGATTTTAACAGTTTTTTTGCGACCTTTTCAGGTACGACACGAGATTCTTTCATGACTTTCGAAAATTTTGTAACGGCCTCCGCTTTCCTTCCGCCTATGATAGAATCAGATCTCTCTTCATTGTTATTCAGTTTCAAACCATCAAAATCACCAGGCATCGACGGCATTCGAGTTACTGATCTTCGTAGAAATTATGAGGTTATTAAGCATGTACTACTTCATATGTTGAACGGCTTTATTACGAGTTCCACTATTCCAGATGAACTAAAGACCGCTATAGTACGGCCCTTGTTCAAAGGCGGCGCAGGGAGTAAGATTGAAAATTACCGCCCAATTTCTATTTTGCCAATTATTGCACAACTTCTTGAAAAACATGTATTCCATACTATGACATAATTTCTAGATTTACATGATGTAATTGCACCCAGTCAGTTTGGTTTTGTTCAAGGAAGTGGAACCCAGCCATTGCTTGAAGATTTTGCCGATTTATTATTTTCTGGTTTTGAAAAACATCTTGTTTGCTGTGCTCTCTTTTTAGATATACCTAAAGCTTTTGATACCGTTAGCCACCATATCCTTCTGAAGAAGCTTTATAGTTACGGATTTCGTGGTCCGTTTTTTTCTTTTCTTTCAAACTACCTATCAGATCGCTCACAACTTGTAATTGCATCTGGGGCACGGAGCCCGCGAACAACATTAAGGGCAGGCGTACCACAAGGCTCAATCCTATCTCCTCTCCTATTTAATTTGTTTGTTAATGACATTTCTACTTTTCTTCCCCAAGCCAAACTTTATCAATACGCGGATGATACTGTAATTGTTACTCGACATATTAACTTTGAAGATGCTGCCCGCTCACTGCAATGCGCTGCGACTGTAGTCATGGATTAGTTTCAACGAAATCTTCTGGACGTTAACGTAAACAAGACTAAGCTTATTTGTTTTCATAATCCTCTTAAATATGTGTGTCTTGATTTCCCTTTCCTTTTACATAACTCAAACTGTGTATCTTGCAAGTGTGTTCCTTTAGTATATGTTGAATCTGTAAAGTACTTAGGAATCTTGTTTGAATGCGGTTTAACTTGGAATGCTCAACTCACGTCCCTCTGTAAAAAATTAAGGAGTACTTGTTGTCTGCTATATAATACAAAATCACTTATGCCTCTCTCAGTTCGCAGACTAGTCACCCATACTCTTGCATATAGTGTGTTACAATATGGCGTTACGGTGTTTGGAAACTGTTCCGGCTTCTGGCATGAGAAAATTGACTGCATTTTAAAAAATATTTTGAAAAGTGTTTCTTATGGCATGCAACTTCCCGATGGTACTGATCTCTTTCAACATTTACACTTTCCCTGCCTCCGAACACTTTTTATTCAAACTGTTATCTTACGATACTTTTGGACAGATCAATTCAAAAGAAAAAACGTTGTTCTTCGTTCTCTTCGTTTTCAAGAGACTTTCGAGATACCTTTCGCCCGAACAAGATATGGACGGTGTACACGCGAATTTTACGTGCCTGAACTCTTTAATAATCTGCCTTTTGAAATTCTACAAGCGAATTCAATGCGTCAACTAAAGAGAATGCTGAGACTTCACCTACTGGGATGAGATGTCGCCTAGCGTGTGCATATTTTGTTAGTATCAGTGTGTATGTGCCTCATTTCTGATTCAGTTTTGTACATCCTAAAGGTTTTCAGTTTGTTTTACTGATGTGTGTGTGACGAACTTTACACTGCTTTTTCGTGGACATATCAGTTGTTTTTTTTTTGTAATTTTTTGGGCGGCATCACACAAGCCATTTTTTGGCTTTGATTGCCCCCGCAATCTTGTATGTTTTCATAATTGTGTCCTGAATACAAGTTTATTATTATTATTATTATTATTATTACTATTATTATTGTTGTGGTTGTTGTTGTTATTGTTCTTGTTATTATTATTATTATTATTGTTATTGTTATTTTTATTATTATTATTATTATTATTATTATTATTATTATATTTTCAACCCTTGCTACAGGATGTTTGTCCTTTCTATTAAAAACTTGCCCGTGCAGGATGAGCATTGCTGAATTGCTCTGTTATGTCCGAATGTCGTCATCTCCATGTCGTGTTTTCTGGTGGTGCACTTGTCCTCCGGTCTTGTGTTCCGTCTCTACTGTTACTGCCTCGTTTTTATTTCATTATACTAATTACTAGTGCACTGCCTAATATTATGCTAAAAATGTATCTTATTTTCTGCGGAGATGTGTAGTGTTTTTTGGTTTTTTTTATCCACCAGTGTACCAGCACCAAGACCTCAGGGTTGTTCCTGGGCACTGTATAATAAAGATTGATTGATTGATTGATTATTATTATTATTATTATTATTATTATTATTATTATTATTATTATTGATGGCGCCCAGCTCGGACGCATGTATTATCTGCTCCCGCTGCTTCTACGGAAGACAGAGGTTTCTACGCTGTTCTGGGTGCCAGTTACGTGCCCACACCAAGTGCATCTGCTGGCCGGAGAATGAGACCACCTTTCTTCAATCTGGGGTGAGCTCCTTTATCTGCAAGAGTTGCGAAAAGATCAGCGGGGATACTAGGCCTAATGGCGATAGCCAGGCCGGCCTCGACGAAGCATCGCTCAGCCACCACTCCTCACCGCCCTCCCCGACCGCTTCCAACCGCCCGGAGGGGCCAGCTTCCTCCTCCCCCGGCGGTCCCAACGCAGACATGGAATCCTTACGGGCCCTCCTCCTCGACTCCCTCAAGGGGATCTCCTTCCTCACGGACGAGGTTGCTGCTCTTCGGGACGAGAACGCTCAGCTTCGCCGCGAGTACAGGCAGTCTTCCCAGCTGCAGGCGAGTGCCATACAGTCTTTGCGGACGGAACTCAGAGCTGTGCGCGAGACTCGGAGCCAAATGGGGCCGGCCGGCGGAAGACAGCTGCCATTTTCCTACGCCGCGGTGACGAGCCCCCATCATCCGCTATCTCCGGCGCGAGGGGGAGGAGGCACCCCTCTTCTCGCAGGGGGGGCCTCTTCGAGCGCGCCGGTCGACGGTCTCTCTGCGACCTTGAACGGGTCGCGCACCGACCTCGCTGAACCTGTCCAGCCTTCGGGGCACCCACGCCGTCGGGACCCATCCAACTTTAACGGGGCTGGGTTCCGCGGGGCGGGACACAAGTTCCCCACGGCAAGGCGTCCGTTGTTGAGGGGAGGTGCGGCAGCCAGCTGTATACCTGTGGCACTGCCACCCCCTCGTCCACGTCACCAACGCGCTGTGTTCGTGACGCGTCTAGGCTCATCTTGTGATCCTGCAGGCCTTCAGGCTCACATCCAAGGGCGGGGCCCTGTTCGTGAGCTCGTATGCACCCGGCTCAAGACACGGTATGAGGGCTACTCGTCCTTCCACGTGACGGCTGCGGAAGACGAAATGGAGAAACTTTTCGATCCCCTCCTCTGGCCAGAGGGAAGCCTCTTCAAGGAGTTCACAGGCCAGCTGACTGACAGCCGTACCTATCAAGCGGTATCTCCAACACCTTTCTCCAATAATGCCGAAACAGATACCTAAACTAGACATTTATTATCAAAATGTCCGAGGTCTCCGCACAAAAGCTAATGAATTTTTTTCTAACGTAACCCTAACTCATGCATCTATTATTGTGCTAACCGAGACCTGGCTCTGTTCGAATATTTCTTCATCTGATCTCTTCCCACCAAATTTCACAGTATTTCGACGCGATCGCACATTCTCTACATTGAAAAAGACAGGGGGTGGGGTGCTGATAGCAATTGATACGTCGTTACAATGCGTTAGGCGTCCAGATCTCGAGACATCATTTGAGTCAGTGTGGGTAGAGCTACAATGCGCTAATGGCGAGCGTATCCTTCTCGGCTCTTATTACTTGCCCCCTGATACCTCTCCTGATGATTTTAGCCAATGTCTACTAGGCATTGAGCGCACAACCAACGCCCTTGAAAAATTTAAATTTATGGTTCTTGGCGATTTTAATGTCCCCAACATATGTTGGGAAACAGCCTCTGCGTCCTCAAAACATTACTATATTATTTAAAAATCTCATCTTTTGCTTAATTTCGCATCATTTACGAACTTAAGACAATATAACTGTATCCCGAACACCCAGGGCAACATGCTTGATCTTTGCTTCTCGGATCTTGACTGCATAGATGTAACTGAGGGTGCGTCAGGCTTGGTTCCCCCCGACGGATATCACCCCCCTTTGGAGATTAGTATACCTGTCCGACAGGGCATGAGACGTTGTTCACGGAAACATCCTGAAGGGAATAGACACAATTTTTGCGCTGGAGATTATGTTAGTTTGTACGATCATTTCTCCAATTACGACTGGTCCTCAATTATCCTGTGTTCTGACGTTGATCAACAGGTTCGCGATTTCACTCGAATCGTCCGAGAAGGAATGGATCAATTCATCCCGCTTCGTAAAACATCAGGCTCAAAGTTCCCCTTCTGGTTCTCGCACGAATTACGTACTTTAATGAATAAGAAATTGCGCGCTCATCGAAAGTTTAAAAAGAACGATACCCCCGAATTAAAATCAGAATTTGGGCACTTTAGGTCTCTCTGCAAGGAAGTTTTTAAACGTGATCGTCAGGCGTACACTGATTCCGTCGAGTTGCAGCTAACTAAAAATCCCAAAGAATTCTGGAAGTATGTTCGCTCTCGGTCCCAGAAAAAAGGTAGAGGAGAGATCACCCTGCTGGACTCACAGGGAAACTCGACGACAGATGTTTGTGAAATTTTTGCACGCCACTTCCAGTCTGTTTTTAAGCATCATCCAATCCCTTCAACTACTGCCGCGCCAGCTGTCTCTGGGAATGCATCCTGTATTGCACTCTTTGACGAGGAGCTACTGCATGAGTGTGTAAAAAAAATGAAACCATCATTGTCTTCTGGCCATGATGGTATTCCGTCAGTCCTCTTGAAGGCATACAGTGCCATATTTATTCCTGTTCTAGTACAGATTTTTAACAACTGCCTAAAGAATGAGGTCTTTCCCGCCATGTGGAAAACGGCACTTGTTGTACCTGTGCATAAGTCCGGTCCAAAAACAAATGTGTCGAACTACAGACCTATATCTCTTCTTTGCACATTTTCGAAGCTCCTCGAAGTGGCACTACACAAAATATTGTCATTCAATCTCAAGCGTTATCTTATCCCTAACCAACATGGATTTATGGCGGGTCGCTCGACCACAACTAATCTCGCCTGTTTTATGTCAACCGCTGCTCACGCCGTCGCTAACAGAGGCCAGCTTGATGTGATTTACTTTGACTTGAGTAAAGCGTTTGACATTGTTAATCATGAAATGTTACTGGCTAAACTGTCAAAGCTAGATATTCACAACTCATTGCTTTCATTGCTCGAAAGTTATTTGCGTGACCGGAAGTGCTTTGTTAGCTCGAATAATAATTTTTCTGCTACTTATGAGGCGACAACGGGTGTGCCTCAGGGCTCCGTTCTCGGACCTCTTCTGTTTTCAGTTTTTGTTAATGATGTTTCGACTGTGATTCGTCACTCTTCATTTCTTCAGTACGCAGATGATATTAAGATGTTTATGGAGGTACGAGAAGACCGAGACTGTGTTTTGCTACAGAGAGATGTTGATGCTTTTGAAGAATGGTGCCGGGGGAATGACCTAAAGATAAATAGCTCTAAAACGAAAGTCGTGTCGTACACTCGTAAGACACATAACATTGTATTCCCATATGTTATTCAGACAGACCTTTTGGAACGTATGAACAGAATCAAAGATCTTGGCGTAGTGTTTGACAGCACCTTAATCTTCTCCAGTCATGTGGATCACATCGTGAACGCAGCTCTACGCACGCTCGGTAGTGCGTGCCGCATCACTAAAGAGTTTATTAACCCCTGCACATTTCTTATACTCTACAGTGCATTGTGTCGACCACAGCTTGAATACGCTTCTGTTGTATGGAATGGAATTTGTGCCACAAATTCCTTGAAAATAGAACGGGTTCAGAACAAGTTTCTTTCCATCTATAGACATCGTTGCTCAGCGCGCATTGTACCCACCACTACTGATGTCCCTGTCCCTGTTCAGCGTAGCGTGGCACTACCTACCCTGCTTCGTAGGAGAGAACTTGCCGATATCTTATTTTTATACAAACTTGTCCACGCCGTCACTGATTGCACGGTATTGACGTCAAGAGTACTCTTAAAAATTCCTCTAAAAACAACAAGGCAAAATGCGTCCTTCTGCAACAGGCGTCTACTCAACCTCCACGATCCTGTGTCCAGACTTGGGCATACTTATAATTCTTCTTTTTCTGAAACACTCGACATATTTAACAATAACACGCTGCAGTTTGTAAAAACGTTAAAGGCCATCACTTAAATTAGAACTGTATGCACTAACTTGCGGCGTTCACGCCGAAATTCCCCACTTTGAATGCATTTTTTTTTCTTTCTTTCTAGCAATTGGTGTTGGCGGTAGTACCCTTAAGCTTATCGTATGTTGTGACTTTGTGTTTACTTTTTATAATTTTTAAGTGTATTTTTCTAGGGCTTGTCCGTTGTTTGTGTTGTCCGTACTATTGCTTTATACCCTGTTCTGCCTTACATGTTAACACAGTGCACCTGTACCAAGACCGCAAGGTTGTTCCCGGGCACGAATAAAAAAAAAACATTGATTGATTGATTGATTGATTATTATTACCACGAACTATGGAAAACGTGTTCGCAATTTTTATGTGCCTTCAACCTTCAATGACTTGCCAGAAACCATATATGGTGTGAACTCTTTAAAAGAACTCAAACAAGTGCTCCAAGACTTCAATTGAACAACACAACTATGCGTGAGTGTGTGTGCGCGTGTATGGTTTTTATTTTTACATATCCATCTATTGCATCACAGTGTAGTTATTGAACCTATGTGTATATTTTTTTTCATCATATTTTATTTCATTCGAGAGTAGATACTGTATGATGAGCTTGATACTGTTTGTGTGTGGGGATATTGTGACTATGACCTGTAGGGTGCTGTCCCACAAGCCTTTACTGGCTTTGACAGACCCGTGCCTCGATTTGAAGAAATATCTACCCAAAATAAATTATTATTATTATTATTATTATTATTATTATTATTGATTATAAACTAGAAAAAGTAAGAGATGTGTTTATTGCTTACGGCGCCACGAGAGGTACATAACTCTCCTCAGATCATGTTATTGGCGATTTTAATTGAGTGTCAAAATATGCAATTTCAGGCAATATATCTAACAGAAATATTTCAAATGTTCGCATAGTCAGGCGATCTGTCCCCCGATAGCTTATGTTATACGGCATACCGCACCAGAAAATCGGAAATATAAATTTTTTTTTTTTTAGCAGGAAAAAAACGAGAAACAACAATGCCTTGTGGATGTTTACACTGTCGGGCTTGTGGATGTGACCCTTGTGACGCTACGAAACAAATGTTATAACACCGAATGATACCGTTTCTGAAAGCTAGTTCAGTTATCCGCACTGTTCTTCGGTGTCAGAAATAAAAACATGTCTAGGCCTAATAAAAAAGTAAAGCTGCGGAGTGCATGTAGAATATTTGTATGAACTTACATCTGTTTCATTGAAGACAAATAAAAGGACAGATACTTGATCGCGAAATTTAAAAACGGAAAGAAGAGGAGGATGAAGACGTGATCGCAAAGAAACGCCTCAACGGACCTCAACGCCTTCCAAATGTAAATATTGTATATAAATTCTTTTGATTACTCCTCCTGTACCGATATTTTACAAAAAATTGGTGCCGAAACCCGGGAAATAACGAAAAAACGATGGAAAGGCTCAAGAGAAGACGAGGAGTAATACGGTCCACTGTTACCAAGCTTGTCAACGACATTTCCTCGGCATTAGAGCTGACTCCATTACCAGAAAGTGACATAGAAGAGAAGCTCAACTTCCTCACATTGAAAGAAACGTCGCTACACCAACTAGATGCGGAGATCGCAGACCTCATTGACCAGAACGAAATAGAAGAAGAAACACAAACCTGTACTGCGTACGAAGAGACTATAAGCAACATTAAAACAAGAACGGCCCGAGCGTTACGAAAACCGCACTGCAACGAAAGATTTTTTTCTAACAACGACACTGAAGCAAATGACCCTAGAGAACGTCAAGCAAGTGGACCTAACGTCAAGCTTCCACGACTAGAACTTCCAAAATACAACGGAGATCTGGAAGACTGGCAAACGTTCTGGGACCAGTTTCAGTCATCTATAGACCAAAATCCAACACTGTCTCCAGTCGACAAGTTCAAATATCTGAAGATCTACCTGGTCGGAAAAGCCGATGCTGCTATCAAGGGGATTCCCGTGACCAGTGACAATTACAGCGTTGCGATTGAACTCTTAAAGAGAAGATTCGGTCAGCCCACTGTGATAGTTAATAACCATCTTTCCCATCTCACGGACACCAAACCAATAAGATCCTCAGAAGACACAGAGGGACTCAGGAAACTCCATGATGATGTAGTGACAAGGATCAGGAGCCTAGAAAGTCTAGGAGTGGATGTACATTCTTACGGTGTTCTTCTGCGCACCGTACTCCAAAGAGCACTCCCTTCTGATCTTCTGCTGAGGTACAACCGGAATCTGGACTCCAAAGGGCCTTCAGGGGACGAGGAAGACGATCTCACAGTACTTTTTGCATTCCTTGAAGCAGAAGTTATAACAAGGGAGAAGTGCTTTCAACTCTCCACACACTCTTCAAAAGAAAAGTTCCGTCCATCACAAGGGTCTATTGTTGACAAGATAAGTTCTGCATTGGCTCTCCCTACATTAGAAAAAGTGAGCGTCCACTGCTGCGTTTTCTGTGGCTCTGGTGACCACCCGCTGCAGGAATGCACGACACACCTGAAATTACAAGAGAAAAAAGAGAAACTTAAACACGACAACAGATGTTTTCGATGTGGAAAACAATTTCACAGAGCAAGAGAGTGTCGAAGCGCACGAACGCTTTCTTGCGCGAGTTGCGGCGGCAGACACCTCACAGTGTTGTGTGATCCAGAATGGGCTGCTCTCCGACCATCACCTAACGTTCCTGGAGGGCCTTCGCAGTTCATCGGGATATCTAGGGCGGGATCAAGTAGCCCCCAACAAGTGTTACTTCAGACTGCTTAAGTACTAGCTAAGGGTCAAATTGAGACAACACTTCGAGTCCGGATCGATGGGGGCAGCCAGCGTTTCTTTGTAAAACGGACTGTCTCAGAAAAGCTCCGTTGCCGACCCGTCGGTGAAAAAGACCTCACCATTTTCGCCTTCGGTGTCTCTGCACAAGGAACGAAAAGAAGGTGTCGCCGCGTCGAGATTCTTCTGAAAAGCCATCACAGCAGAGCACAGATTGTCATAGAGGCCTTGGAAGTCCACGAGATTTGTGGAGAAATTCTCTGCGTAACAGACACCAGCCTCATACAAAATCTACAGTCGAAGGGTATGACTTTGGCGGACCTTCCCTTAAAGAACGAAAAACCAGAACCTGGAGTGGACATCCTCATCGGGTCTGATTATTATTGGAAAGTAACGACTGGGAGTGTCAAACGTATCAACTTGTCTCTAGCTGCTGTGGAGACAATATTTGGCTGGTCTTTGCAAGGTCCCGTAAAAGTGAGTAACGCCTCTAATGTTTGTACGGCCACTGCTATGTTCACGATGAGCGTCGGCGACGCATCTAAAGACATCTGTTTAGAACTGCGCAAATTTTGGGAACTAGAAAGTCTGGGAATTAGGGACTCCCCACCGAAGGAACAAGAGTGTGGCTCTTTTCTGCATTTACTAAAATCGTTCAACTCCTCCGTGAAGAAGATAGACGGAAGATACGAAGCCCGGCTATTGTGGAAGTCCCCTGAACCTCTGTTACAAGACAATAAGGATGTTGCAGAAACTCGCTTAGCTGCATTGCTCAGAAAACTACGTAGAGATGACTGTCTGCTCATGCAGTATGACAAGGCTGTGAGGGAGTACCTTATTAAAGGGTTCGACGAACGAGTCTAACCTGATGATGACGAGGAACACAGTGAAAAAACGTATTACTTGCCCCACAGAGCCGTGATAAAAATGATCGACAGACAACCAAGGTACGCATAGCGTTCGATGTGTCGTCTCATGCCCCCCGTTGTACTTCTCTAAATCAAAACCTCCATGCAGGACCAAACTTAAATCCTGACCTGATGAAAATGCTGTTAAATCTTAGAAGGCACCCGATCGCCCTTTGCGCTGATATTGAGAAGGCTTTTCTACAAGTTTTTGTTGAACCCGAAGATCGTAACGCTTTTCGTTTTTTCTGGTTTCGAGACATCCCAAGGACTGCTCAACCGCACAACCCTCCAGAAATCTGGAGAATGACAAGAATCCCGTTTGGAGCAACCTGCAGCCCGTTCCTCCTTGCAGCCACTATACGACATCATTTGGAGAGTGTCCGAGGCCGGTTTCCAGAAACCACCATGACGTTATCTAGCTGTCTTTACGTTGATGATTTACTCCCTGGATTGAAAACAGTCAAACAAGCTCAAGTGCTTCACGAAGAAGCTATGGTTATCATGGGTGAAGCGGGCATGAACCTCCGTAAGTGGTGCGCAAATGACAAAGATTTACAATAAATCTTTGATAAGAGCGAATCATTAGAGGAGACACAAATTTCACCAGACGACTCAACAGGGAAATTTACGAAAATACTAGGCCTTCTTTGGAAGAGGGCCAGCGATCAACTTACTATTAACGTTGACAACATTCTGGGTGTCGTAAACCTTGCGAAGCTAACGAAACGCAACATTTTACAGACTTCAGCGAGAATATTTGAGCCTCTTGGATGGATCGCGCCGGTGACCGTGAGGGTGAAGTTGCTGTTTCAATGACTCTGGGAACAGGCAGTAGGATGGGACGACGATCTTCCAGGTGACATCACCAGAGAATGGGTAGATTGGTGCTCGCATTTGTCAACTATCCACAAATTAAGGATACCCCGGAGATACTCAAACCTAGACACCGAGGGCGATGGTACAGTCGTAGAACTTCATGTGTTTTCAGACGCAAGTCCAAGGGCATACGGTACGGCAGCGTACCTCAAGATCGACAATGACAAACATGTCACGACTGGTCTGATCGTATCCAAATCCAGAGTAGCGCCCATGAAGAATCTTACACTTCCAAGAGTAGAACTTATGGGGGCCTTGTTAGCCGCTAGGTTACAACGCTATCTTATCGAGAATTTACACATACACATACAAGCCGTCCTCCTGTGGACTGATTCAAATATCACGTTGCACTGGATCAAGGGTTCCAATTCAAAATGGAAACCTTTCATTGCGAAAAGAGTAGAAGAGATCCAACAACTAACGAATCCTATACAGTGGAGACATTGTCCAGGTACCGAAAATCCAGCTGATCTCCTAACTAAGAGTGTTACTCCTCTTTCACTTGCGTCAAGTGCAATATGGTGGACTGGACCACATTGGTTACAAAAACCATCGCGAGAATGGCCTGAACAGTCGATGAAAGATGAGTTAATGGAGGATGACATATCCTTAGAACAAAGACAAACAGTTCCTTGCAAGACTCTCTTGATTGTAGAACCCCTTATTTCATTAGAAACTCACAACAACCTTAATCGCCTTTTACGTGAAACTGCCTGGATTCTCCATTTTGTACACAACTGCAAAAGACTGACCAGGAGACACGGAGGCTTGACTGCCGTCGAAATAAAAGAAGCCGAAATCACATTGATAAAACAAGCCCAACGTGAAGAATACGCCCGTGATCTCATTACCCTCAAAGAAAGGAAGACGCTTGACAAAACATCACCTTTGAGTTCTCTCACACCGATTCTCGACTCCAGTGACATCATACGAGTGGGCGGAAGACTACAGAAGACACAGCAAAGAATAGAAGAAAAACATCCCATCATTCTGCCCAGCGCACATAAGTTCACGGAACTATTAATAAGATCTACTCACGAGAGGCTTCTGCATGCTGGTCTTTGTGACACCTTAACCAGTCTCCGAGAAAATACAGGATAGTAAGAGCACGGCAAGTTACTAAAAGAATAATCAAGCAATGTGTAACCTGCGATCGCTTTCGATGCAGGCCAGCTAGCGAAACAACCGCACCGCTACCGAGTATGAGGGTGAACCAAGCTGATCTCTTTGAAATCTCCGGCATGGACTTAGCGGGTCCCCTCCTCTCTAAAGAATGTGGCAGTGTTGGCAAGTGCTACATTCTTATCATTACCTGCGCTGTGACCCGAGCGGTACATCTCGAACTTGTAAGTGACTTGACTACCCAAACATTTATTCTAGCTTTTAGACGATTCATTTCTCGCAGAGGAGTTTGCCGTGTGGTAATGACGGATAACGCGCAGACATTCCGCCGCGCAAATCGTGAACTGTCAGAACTGTGGAACTGCATTCGTCGAGAGGAAGTCACAGCCATGTTTGCGTCTTTTGCGAATTGAGTGGCGTTTTATAGTAGAAAAGGCAGCTTGGGTGGGGGGGATTTTGGGAGCGTATGGTTCTTTGTGTCAAAACTTCACTGAAAAAGGTTTTAGGACGTAGTTACCTGAAATTTGAGGAGTTGATCACGGTATTAACGGAGATCGAAGCAGTGCGTAACTCCAGACCGTTGACCTTCGTATATTCAGAGGTTTCAGAACCATCCCCTCTCACACCAGCGCACTTCCTTGTTGAAAAGCGACTTACCTCACTCCCCCGCAGCGAACCTCCGAGCCTTGTAAGTGCAAGTTCCCTTGACATTCAGAGGCGGTGGAAGCACAAACAAAAGGTAACAGATCACTTTTGGAATAGATGGCGAAGAGAATACCTTAACGAACTCCGGTCTGCCCACCATTCTCGTCCCGTCCTGTCACGCACTTTGAAAGAGGGGGATTTTGTGTTAGTAGATGAACATTTACTTCCCCGACAATGTTTGAAAATGGGTCGAATAGCACAAACGTTTCGTGGACGTGACGGGAAGGTGAGATCTTGTTCGATAAGTCTCCCATATGGCAAAGTTATCAAACGGCCTATACAACTTTTGTACCCATTAAGGCCTGTTCCCACATGACGCGGATCGCTACAAGCATAGCGCTTACCTCGCGCTAAGCGCGTGCTGATGGGAGCGTTCACCAGCTTTGTATCGCACCGTCAAAACTGTTGCTCATGGCAGACGATAAGTAGCTGACGGCACGTGAGGAGCGCTACATCAGCGCTTTGCTGCATGTGAGAACCGGCCTTTAGAGTCACTTAATGAATGAGCAGAGCTGCTCATTGCGGGGGCGGAAGTGTGTAGAATATTTGTATGAACTTACATCTGTTTCATTGAAGGCAAAGAAAAGGACGGATACTTGATCGCGAAATTTAAAAACTGAAAGAAGAGGAGGATGAAGACGTGATCGCAAAGAAACGCCTCAACGGACCTCAACGCCTTCCAAATGTAAATATTGTCACGGGTGGTGACCAAAAGAAAACAGAAAATGAACAAGAAGAAATAAACGTTTAATGTGGCGAACTTGTGCCAAAAATAAAAGAGTACAAAAGAAAACAGCAGAGCGTCGCGGGCGTCGATGTCGGCGAAACCGCAGGATCGAGCGCAGAGGCGAGACTGACTCGACAAGGTCGCGGGCGGCCTCTTATCTAGAATGAGTCACTATCTCGAAGATTCGGCGGGGAACGTTCGAGCGTAGGGCGCTTGGGGCGAGAATGAACACGCACTTTCTAGAACAACAAAAACGATAGAAGTTATGTTCGCAGCAAGAACAAACGAGAACCCTCTGCAAGTCTGCGCGCGGCATTATCCCCCCCTTTAAAAGCGCATCGTCCCGATGCAGCACAAACCGAAAACAAAGCAAACAGAAATAACGGTAAACTAAAGAGTCATTTGGAACACATAAGGTCCACAGTCCTATCGAGCGTAGTACGGCTTCATGCGCACGACGTGGACGACTTCTGGTCTTGGAGGGCGGCGTGATGAAGTCCGTGTTCCATCGGGCATCACCTCGTAGTTCAGATCCCCGAGTCGACGAAGCACTTTGTAGGGTCCAAAGTAGCGCTTCAGGAGTTTCTCGCTGAGACCACGGCGGCGGATCGGTGTCCAGACCCACACCCTGTCTCCAGGCTGGAAGTGGACGTCTCGGCGACGAAGGTTGTAGCGGCCAGTGTCGATACGTTGTTGGGCTTGAATCCGGAGTCTGGCGAGCTGACGGACTTCTTCTGCCCTTTGGGCAACCACCTGGGCGTCGTCGCTTCCGTCGACAGCCGGTTCGTGGGGTAACATTGCGTCCAGCATTGTCGTCACTTTGCGACCATGAACCAGTTGAAAGGGTGTAACCCCGGTGGTTTCTTGCACGGCCGTATTGTAGGCAAAGGTGACATACGGCAACACCTCGTCCCATGTCTTGTGCTCCACGTCGACGTACATGGAAATCATGTCGGCGATGGTCTTATTGAGTCTTTCCGTCAGCCCGTTGGTCTGAGGGTGGTACGCCGTAGTGCGACGATGGCTGGTGTGGCTGAGACGAAGGACTTCTTGTGTCAGCTGGGCCATGAACGATGATCCACGGTCTGAGATCAGGACTTCAGGAGCGCCGTGCCGGAGGACGATGGATTCAATAAAAAACTTGGCAACTTCCACAGCAGTTCCGGAAGGAAGGGCTTTCGTTTCGGCGTACCGCGTAAGATAATCTGTGGCGACGATGATCCAGCGATTTCCCGACGTCGACGGCGGAAAAGGGCCAAGTAGATCCATTCCGATCTGTTGGAAGGGTGCCGTTGGCGGAGGAATGGACTGCAAGAGTCCGGCCGGCCTCGTCGGAGGCTTCTTTCGTCGCTGGCATTCATGGCATGATCGTGTGTATAGGTGGACGGTTTTGGGGAGCTTGGGCCAGTAATACTTTTCACGAATACGGGCCAGTGTGCGGCTGTAACCAAGGTGTCCGGACGTCGGGTCGTCGTGGCAGGCTTGGAAGATCTCCTCCCGAAGGTCGATCGGGATTACCAGCAGCCACGTCGAGTTGTTGTTCCCGAAGTTCTCTTTGTAGAGTACACCTTGTCTAATGGCGAAGGTCGGCAGGGCTCGTGAAAAAACCCGTGGTATGGCACTCCCACGCCCTTCCAGGTGTTCTATTAGTGCGCGCAGCTCAGGATCGTCTCGCTGACGTCGGGCCATGTCGTCGCTGTTCACTGCGCCCAGGAAACACTCGTCGTCATCGTCGTCGCTGCTGTCGGAAGGTGTTTCGACGGGAGCTCTGGACAGGCAGTCGGCGTCGCTGTGCTTGCGGCCTGACTTGTAGACTACGGTCATGTTGAACTCTTGTAGTCGGAGACTCCATCTCGCAAGGCGTCCTGACGGGTCCTTGATGTTCGCAAGCCAGCAGAGCGAATGGTGGTCCGTGACTATGCGGAACGGGCTTCCGTATAAGTACGGACGAAACTTCGTGATCGCCCAGACGACCGCAAGGCATTCTTTTTCAGTCGTGGAGTAATTTCGCTCCGCCTTGGACAATGTCCGACTTGCGTAGGCGATGACTCGCTCGGTGCCTTCTTGTACTTGAACCAGTACCGCGCCAAGTCCTGCGTTACTTGCGTCCGTGTGAATCTCGGTTTCCGCATCCTGGTCGAAATGTCCAAGAACGGGAGGTGCCTGCAGTCGTCGCTTCAGCTCGTCGAATGCCTGCTGCTGCTCCTCGGCCCATTCGAACTTCTCGGCGTCCTTCGTGAGGCTTGTGAGCGGTGCGGAAATCCTCGCGAAATCTCGAACGAAGCGCCGATAGTAGGCACATAGCCCAAGGAACCTTCGCACGGCCTTCTTGTCTGCCGGCGCTGGAAATGCTGCGACGGCGCGAGTCTTCTCTGGGTCGGGGCGAACGCCTTCGTTACTGACCACGTGACCTAGGAACTTCAGCTCGTCATAGGCGAACCGACACTTTGACGGCTTCAGGGTGAGTCCGGCGGTCCGTATGGCTTGGAGAACAGCTCGCAGTCGTCGCAGGTGCTCGTCGAAGTCGCTGGAAAATACAACGACGTCGTCGAGGTAGACGAGACAGCTCTGCCACTTCAGTCCTGCCAGTACGGCGTCCATGACACGCTGGAAAGTTGCTGGCGCCGTGCACAGTCCGAAGGGCATCACCTTGAACTCGTACAGCCCATCCGGTGTGACGAAAGCTGTCTTCTCTCGGTCCCGCTCGTCGACTTCGATCTGCCAGTAGCCGCTCTTCAGGTCCATCGATGAAAAGTATCGGGAGTGGCGCAGCCGGTCTAACGTGTCGTCGATGCGGGGGAGTGGATAGACGTCTTTCTTCGTTACCGCGTTCAGCTGCCGGTAGTCCACGCAGAACCTAAGCGTTCCGTCCTTCTTCTTAACCAGTACGACTGGGGAGGCCCATGGACTGCTTGAAGGTTGGATTATGTCGTCATTCAGCATCTCTTGAACTTGCTGATGGATCACCTCCCTTTCCTTAGCGGAGACTCTGTACGGCGATCGATGCACAGGGCGCGCGTCGTCCTCGGTAACGATGCGGTGCTTGGCAACCGCGGTCTGGCGCACCTTCGACGACGTCGCAAATCAGTCGCGGTATTCGGCGAGGAGGTTAACCAGCTGACGCCGTTTAGGGTCCGGAAGCTTAGGGTCAATGTCGAGTTGTGTTGGCGACGTACTGTCTTGCTGGGGCGGCGAGGATTCGTCAGTAATCGCGGTGATTTCGGCGGGGTCTCGGAGTTTCTCGACGTGGCCCACGGCTGCACCTTTCGTGAGGTGTTGCGTTTCGTTTCGGAAGTTCGTCACGAGGGCCACAGTCCGCCCATCCTGAAGTTCAGCTACTCCCCTTGCGACGCCTATGCCTCTTCCCAGGAGCAATTGGAGGCTTCCCTCGAGAAGAACTTCGCCACAGGAAGCTTCATCGATCCCGACAAGTACGAAAACACTCGACCGCGGTGGTAGGTTTACGTGGTTTGCGAGGACTCGGACCGTGGGTGACGTCGCTTGGGGTTCCTCCGCTGGTGGAGCAGGTTTTCGTAGCGTCAGCCGGTTTGTTCCGAGGTCGATGACGGCGCCATACTCGCAGAGAAAGTCCATTCCGAGAATAACGTCCCTCGAACAGTCTTGCAGAACGACGAACTTTACCGGACACGTCTCGCCGTGAATCTCGACGCGAGCAGTGCACCTTCCGACGGGCGTGATGAGATGTCCTCCTGCGGTTCGTATTTGGGGTCCATCCCACGGCGTCATGACTTTGCGAAGGCGGCGGGAGAGCCTTCCACTCAAGACCGAGTAGTCTGCTCCGGTGTCCACGAGTGCTGATGCGTCGTAGCCGTCAATGACGACATTCAGGTTATTGGACACCGCTGCAGGGGCGTCGTTTCGGTCTCTGGTAGCGTTCGAGTGGGGGCCCTCCGACGTTCGTGGAGGATCTTGGCCTCGGTCGTCTTCGGCAACTCCACCTCCAGGGGTTGCCGCGCCTAGTTTCCCCGGCGTGGAGCGAGGGGCGACAGGCTTTCACGTCGGGGTCGGTGCATCGGCGAAGCTGGACGTCGTGGCGAAGGTGACCGGAACTCTCGGCGGAACGCAGGCTCGGGGGACTGAGGTCGTCGCAGGTACTCGTCGATTTCCCGAGGGCGTTCACCATAACGGGGTCGCGGGTCGTTCGGGTGGAACCCGCGCAGCCCGAGTCGTCGGTATGGGCATCGGCGGTACACATGGTCAGCTTCCCCGCAGTGGTAACACAGCGGGCGTCGGTCGGCCGTCCTCCAGACGTCTGTCTTCCTCGGTGCAGGTTGCTCTGGGTGCGCCTGATCTTCCTGTCGTCGGGGGTACTGCGGCGTTGGGGCGTCTCTTCGGGGTGGCGACGTGGCTTGACGGGGAGCTTGCGGCGGTCGTCGGGCCATCGCGGCGTAGCTCAACGTCGGTTCCTCCGGTGCCACCGTGGTGACGGGAACCTCTGGTTGGAGCGCCCGATGCACTTCTTCTCGGACAGCCTCGGCGATGGAAAGGGTTGGCGGACGGCTGGTAGTTGGCAGCAACCTTCGCAGTTCCTCCCGGACAACCTCTCGGATAATTTCTCGGATGTCCGGTGTGCCCAGAGTGTTTTCGCCGTTAAGCAGTGTGTGTGCCGCGACGCCTGGATGTCGCTGGTAGTGGGAAACACGAGCTTGAAGCGCGCGCTCGATGTTGGTCGCTTCGGCGATGAAAGCTTCGACGGTGGTAGGCGGGCTCCGCACAAGGCCACCGAAGATGTTTTCCTTCACACCGCGCATCAAGACCCGCAGCTTTTTCTCTTCGGGAGCGGTTGGGTCGGCGCGATTCATGAGGTGAAGAACGTCTTCAACGAAGCTTGTGACGCTCTCGGTCGGCCTTTGGGTTCTCGCTCGCAGGAGTTCTTCGGCACGCTGCCGTCGGTGCTGGTTGGCAAAGATCCGTCGCAGCTCGGCCTGGAATTCTTCCCACGACGCAATGGACGCTTCGTGGTTCTCGAACCACGTGCGTGCCGTGCCTTCCAGAGAGAAGTAGACGTTCTGGAGGCACTGCTCCGGTGTCCATGCGTTATGGCGGGCAACTCGTTCGTAATGTTGCAGCCAATCTTCAACGTCCTCGTAGACCTCCCCGTGGAATGGCGTCGGAGTCCGGGGTGCGACGGGAAGGTATACGACTGCGGCGGCGGCGGCGGACGGGTTCTGCGAGGACTGGTTGTCCATCGTCGGCCTCGTTGGCTGCCTGGTCCGGGGTGGCAGAAGTCCGTGTTCCGGGGGTAGACCTTGGGTGCGGCGACTGGATCGGGTCTCGATCTGGTCTTCGCTCGGCCCTCGGGAGGCTGGGTTCGGACTTGCACTGCGGGAACTAGGAGGAGAGCGCTGCACGGGCATGCGGCTACCCCGCACCTCCACCAAAATGTCACGGGTGGTGACCAAAAGAAAACAGAAAATGAACAAGAAGAAATAAACGTTTAATGTGGCGAACTTGTGCCAAAAATAAAAGAGTACAAAAGAAAACAGCAGAGCGTCGCGGGCGTCGATGTCGGCGAAACCGCAGGATCGAGCGCAGAGGCGAGACTGACTCGACAAGGTCGCGGGCGGCCTCTTATCTAGAATGAGTCACTATCTCGAAGATTCGGCGGGGAACGTTCGAGCGTAGGGCGCTTGGGGCGAGAATGAACACGCACTTTCTAGAACAACAAAAACGATAGAAGTTATGTTCGCAGCAAGAACAAACGAGAACCCTCTGCAAGTCTGCGCGCGGCAATATTGTATATAAATCCTTTTGATTACTCCTCCTGTAGCAATATTTTACAGTGCACTTTCGATAAATAAAACCAGGATGTACCAGAACAAAATTAAGTACTACTTTCCGGAAGTCCGAAAATTAAGAGGTGTGCGTAATACGTAGCGCGCTAAGAACTAAGGTAAATAACTGCCTTAAAATAGCGGTGTTTTCGTTTCAATAGTGGGTAAAGATGACCGCCTTCAGACAAACTGTGGCTGCATTACTGTGGAAGTTTGACCACTTGCACATGTTCCCATTTTTCTCTCAATATTCCCATTATTATTACCTTCCTTACTTCGTCGAAAGGACTTGCGCTGTTTGCCTACTACACTGACCCACCTATTAGCTCGGAGGGAGCGAATTATCCCGGCGAAACAAGAGGGCCACGGTTTGTGCATTGCATTAATTCAAACTTGGGCTCGCACTTTGTATTTTCACATTCTGCGTGATTGTACCCTAAGGTAGGGGACCGGCGACTGCAAAGAAACATAGCAAATATTTAAAACATAAAAAATAATAAAAAATTAATTAAAAAAATTAAAAAGAAAGTTCTTGACTGGGATTCGACCACCGACTATAGGATCAGCAGCACCGCGCCTGAACAAGTAAGGTCAAACGCCCAAGCGGATGGGTCTGTTTTTTAGGAAGTTATGTCTGCTGAATTCGTTTGGATACATTGTGTCGTAAGTCTCGTATTTAATTTTTTGCTACCGGTTCAGGATTGTATTTCTAATATTGGTGGCAATGTTGACATCCTCAATAACGTATTATTGCTGTGTCTCCTAGTCGTTTTTAATGCGCTTTGCTGATCGTTTTATTCCAAGCGTGTTAACGATATGCGAACATAGCCTGCGTAAAGTCGCTAGGCATCCATAATAGCCAACAAATGCAATCCAATCCAATCCACAACCTTGTTTTGCACGTTTTGCCGGTCGTGTTGGCCGTGTGCGTTTCATATCTCCGTCTTAAAGTAAATTTACCGATTAGTTGTGATGCGTGGAGTTCCCCTTAGTTTCAAATGTGTCCGAAAAAGAAGGAAGCGACTGTGAGCCGCGGAACTACGTCGAATCTGCTCAATTCGCGACTCCAACTAACTATAGGGGGCACTGCTGCAGTTTCAAAAAGGCGAAAGTATTGAGGGTCGAAGATGCGGGCAGAGCCTTGGGGACCTATGTTGGACTTTCGAGAAACTAGAAACAGAAGTGACGTAGTGGCAGGAGACGCGTAACCAAGCAACGGCGCACACCGCGAAACCACCCTCTTTGACGCCGTGACGATATGGCAAGATTGGCGTCTGTCACTCACTTGAGAGGCGTCAAGAGCCAACCACCGAAGAGCGGAAGTAGCTACGCTGTCCCCCTGCCGTACCTACGCTTTCCCGGCGTTACCTATCTGGAATCTAGTCCCTACGCAAGCGTCCGTTTCTCCGGCAACCGGAAAGGCAGTTTCTGCTTTTAGTCAAGCGATGGCAGCCAATCCCTTGCGGCAGCGACCTTCACATCGGCTCTTTTTTAAAGAAACTTGTCAAACTAAAAAAATACACGTGTTCTATTGAAATGAACAACTGATTTTGTAGCGGTTCCAGAAAAAAGTAGATGGAGTAAACTCGCATAAAAAGTTAGAACAACATGCGGGACGTGGATGAGCGCGTAGTTCAAATTACTGGCGCTGATGACTGCTCAAGAAACGGGAGGATGTGGCCTCTTTGGTACGCGGCGCAACTGAGCTGAGCCCGGCGCTGTCTAGAGATGACAAAGTTCGTCTCTGGAACGAGCTAACCTCCCGGCTCAACTTCCTCGGGCCTCCAAGGAAGGAGCCGGAAGGTTGGAAACGCTACTGGTCCATGCGGGTGTCGAAGGCGCGGGCGCGGGCTACGGAGCTGGCGAAACAGGCGAGGTAATTTGCATAGTCTACTCATAGTGTGGACCAAGCTATTGAATTATTTCCTTTGCCCGCAGGCAAACGGGGCGGAGGCGCACGGTTGCGCTCACTGGCGTCATCATACTCACGTATTATGACGCTGGTGTGCGAGGACTCGGCCCTGGGCGCTCCCGGGTTTTCTTTATTTGAAACCAAGAGGCCTGCACACTAGCCACAACTTGACACCCGCCTGAAACTGGTTTTCGGGTTTGTCACTTTTCTTTTATCCCAATAAAGTGGAGATTTGGGCCAGTTCGTTCATTGCAAACAGAAAAAGCGACGAGAAAAACACAGGGACGCGGCCGAAGGTGCACTCTCAACTGGAGTTGAGTTTCCAATAAACTTCAGTTGAGAATGCATCTTGTCCTGTTTCCTTCGTCTGTGTCCCTGTGTTTTTTGTTTGTTTTCTTATATCATTGTAGATCTCAACATGCCTCTACTATGGAATCTGTCATGCTTCCATATGTGACAAAACACAAACGAAATGGCAGTGTGCTGAATTAAGTGAAGTGTGAAATAATGTATGTGATATATCCTGGATAATGACAAAGAATTTATATGGTGTTTACTAATCCACGCTCAATTTCACTTTAAAGAAAATATTGCAACCTGTGTTTTCAAACATGTTTATTTTTCACGTTACGGCATTGTTGCAAAAAAAAAGAAAGCAGTTTCAAAGACAAACTGCTTGCTGTCTTCTTTATACATTCAAACTGACACAAATCCAATATGCGATTATCGATACACCTGGCTCTGTGGTAGCCATAATAGATTGTAAAATGGAGCAGGGCAATGGAAGTGTAGAGAAAATGAATCAATGTCCAAACCCGATTCAAATATATTGCAGTAAAAGAAGCAAAACGGGTCTCACCAGTAGCCTCTTTGAGTTCTCCGTTTCCTACAAGGGCGAGCCAGATGCCCCGTTGGCTAACTAAATAACCCTACAAAACCTTCTGTTATTGTCCCACGCATTTTATGCACCCTGCGCACCCTGCTTGCAAGTTAAAAAAAGGCTCTATTAACATCACCGTGATGCACCGAATAGCTTTTCGGAGGCAGTTCTAGATGTCCGTAAAGGTAACACGGTGGTTGTGGGATGAACTGTGCAAAGCGTTGGAGTGGACACTGCTTATGGATGGCCATGACTGTGGAACAACAACTGAAGCACATACTGCCACAGGGGGGGGGGGGGCTTCTCTGGTGGCGACGATGTCAGTCGAGGTGAGGACGACGAGGGGTTCACTGTCGCCGGTGGCGTCCCTGATGGGCGGGACCTCCGTTGTGGCGACGGACTCCTTGGCGCTGGTGGTGTCCCTAGTGGGCGCGACTGCCATCATGGCTTGCGTGGGGCTCCAGGGAGGCACGGCTGTGGCGGGTTAGAAACTGGGCAACAAGGAGCTGCCTCAGAGCCCTGCCCCTGTCCGAGAGGCTGACCCGAGGGTGGGCAGGAGCCAGCCTCTCGTCATCCGCGACTGACCCCTCCGAGCTCGGCCCAGACTCCAACCCTGGCTCGTCAGGGTCACAGTCTGGCTCCGGTTCTAGCTCCCTCGATGAAAGGCAGATATTGTGGAGCACTGTACACGCCGATGTAATGACGGTAGCTGTTGTTGGATGATAATACAGAGTCCGATGCCTTTGCAGACACCGGAATCTGCTTTTCAACAGCCCAATGCAGCGCTCCACAAGGGACCTTATCGAAGAATGTGCCTTATTAAAATGGCCGCAAGCAGTGGAGGTCGTGTGGAATCCAGGAACAGGGGTGATGAGCCAAGGCTCCAAGGCATAGCCGGTGTCACCTGCAGAGTCAGAGGAAGAAATGTATGATATTAACTCTGTTCTCTTTAAAAGAATACTTCAACGATAGTTGAAATATACCCGTCGTGTTCAGAAATAGGCTGAATATGATCCCCAATACCCGTAAATGACAATTGCACATTTGTATTTTGAGCCTGATGGCTGTATATTTCGTTACAAGCAGCCCACACTGGCAAGCGCTCAGAGAGCAGCCAGCTGAGTGCACGTCACATCCGGTGCATTTGTGATTTAGTTTGTCTCGGGATGAGCAAAGCTGCGGTGAGGCAGACGTTGTCACGATGCCCTAGCTGTTCCAGCAACCAAAGCGGTCAAAGCACGCCAGCGATCGGGCCACCGCAACTGACCCCAAAGCTGCTTTGTGTGAATTTTGAGCGAAGGGTTTGTTCGTTTATTCTTATTTTCGGTGACCCACCAACAGCTTGACGCCTCCTTAGTGGTGCACTTATTCCTTCGGAAATACAACGCTAAACAGCATAAAAGCGAAACGTTAGGAAAGAACAATAGCCTCAACACACTGTCGAAATTTAAGCTTTTCATCAAATATATCAAGGCTAGCATTCGCACAAATCTGTTCTAAATGGTTATAAGTCAATTGTAGGCGTGTTATGGGTGCAGCATGATAAAAGCCGATAGGATAAAACAAAGTATAGAGTCTACAAGACTGACGAGGAACGTGCAAATAGATGTGGCTGAGTAGCTCTGGGGAGTCAATTATACCATTTACAATCTTATACAAGTATGTCAGTTCACGAATTGTTCTCCTGCTGTGCAACCAGTCTAACTTCACGAGTTCACAAATCCTCTCATAACTATAGAAATAATTCGGTTGAAAATAACGATCAAACAAAACACGAACAAACCTACGTTGAACACTCTCAATTAAACCTGAATTTGTCACTCCAATACAGTTCCAGACAACTGAGGCATATTCAACACGACTACGCACCAGTGAAGAAAACAAACGTAAAATACAAAGTGGTTTAGAAAAATCGCGTGTCACTCGTGTAATGGCTCCCAGCACTCGAAAGGAAGCATTCGTAATTGTGGTCCCGTGATGGTTGAAATTAATTGCAGGATCCATAAAAACGCCTAGATCACGAATGACCTCAACGCGAGTAATATTGGTGGAATCTAATACATAGGGAAAACTCAGAATTTCACGCTTCCTAGAAAAGGACATAACTTTCGTCTTTGACTCATTTAAGAGTAGGTCATTTGAAAAACACCACGCCGAAATAGAATCTATATCGCGCTGAAGACATTTACGATCGTCAACCGTTTTAACTGCTGTAAAAAACTTAATATCATCAGCAAATAACAAAAACCGCGTGTGTTTGATGTAGGAAGTTAGATCATTAACAAAAACCAAAAACAGCAGAGGACCGAGGTTACTGCCTTGAGGAACCCCAGAAGTAGATAAAAAAGGAGCAGATAATCGGCCGGATACTCGCACAAGGTTAAGCCGAGGAGATAAGTAACTATCGAGGAGACGGCAGTATTTAAGGGACTTAAGGGTTAATCTTCTATCATCTTGGGACGCACAAAAGAGAGTCCCGTTGAGTGTGGAGTTCCTCCCTTCGCTTTTGTGCTGGCCGTACAGCTGTCCGTATGACGTCAGGTTCAAAGCATGTCTAAGTAAGACAGTTATCATCACCACCTGTGAAGGTTCCTAGACGGGCATTACAAACGGCTTTAGTGACATCTAGGAATTGCTCTTTGCTAATTGCCTAATTTTTTTAAATGACTTTTTGTGCCTTTTTTAACAAGATATGGATGTATCCGATGTGATACTGCTCTTTTGAACATGTATAGACCAAAAAAGAAGCACCGAAATTTTGTTGTACTATTCCTTTAAAATTGTTGACAACTAAGCAGGTTAAACGGCTGTTTGCAACCTTTCCCCCCATAGTTGACAGCTGCGTCAGTGTGTTTCCAAGGAGACGTGTCTGGCCAGAGCGCATGCCATTTATCCATGTTCGGAACAGTATATGTGATATTGTAGCTTATAAGTGGTGCAGAGCCATCATGTACAGAACCAACAAATAAAGTATGCTTACCGAGCAGGAGCCTGCCATCGTCTATCAGCCGGCCTTGCTCGAAGTTGCTCCGGAGCCACGAGCAGCGCCACGCGACGGAGTCGTGCAACGACCCAGGATACCCTGGGTCGATGCTCATCCCCCGGCAGTCGGCGTCACACACCTGCAATAGTGAGACATATGTCGACATTAATTCAACTGAATCCACAAACAGTTGATTGCACTCATTGTCATGGGGCTCTGTCAAACACTATTTACATGCTGATCAACACACCACCATAAATTATGTGGTTTACAAATTTAAAGTATTAAAACAGCGCATAAACAAAACAAAACATACGACGGACTGAATGAAGGAGGACACAGACAGTGCGCTGTCTGTGTTACAAAGATTAAAATTATATGATAAATAGCCACTACCTTTGATCCACGTAATAGCTTAGGCAAATTTGTTTTTTTCTTCAAAGGAGAGTTTACACTTTATCATGCAGGATAGGGACTAATGCTTAAAAGCTTAACACGACATGAAAACAAACAGAGATCGAAAGCATTTCAGCTAACAAGCCCTCCCTTCCTTCGTCGAACAAACGCTTGTGCGGGGGATGAACGAGTACTAACAGTTCACAACTCTCATTTATGAAATGGCATATCCCCACCGTATTAGCGTTACGGTCTTTTCAAACCCATTCAGATTGGGCATTGACCTATACCTAAAAGCGCGAGCTAGCTGCTCTGGATAAAGCCCCGACGGCTGCACGAGCGCTCGTGCAGCGAGTGCTCCAGTCAAGCCATTCGCGCTTGCGCTTATGCTAAGGTGAAACTAGAGTCACTAGGTGAAACGTAGTATATATGTGATCGTACATACCCCCATCACGTTCAGAGCGTAGAATTGTTTGCGGCACCAATACGCCGCCTTCGTGACGGTGGGGTCGTTCTGTGACGGGCCGACGATGGCGATCATCGTCCCGTCGACGCAACCGATGACGCCGGGTATCCTGCCGAGCCGTTGGAAGCCCCTCTCGACGTCGTCTCTCTTGCCGGTTGTCTGGGGAAAGTAGATCCAGCCGCGCCGGATCCCCAGACGCTGCACAATAGCGAGGGACACAGCCTCACAACGATGCCGACTGTAGCCCGATTCCTCGCTATGTGCTCGTCGCTCGCCACCCTGCCCTGGAAGCTCCCCGCACAGTTTGCTCCCCGTGGCGTAAAAGCGAAGTGCGCACAACACTTGCTGTTCCACAGATATCACCGTCCTCGAACCTCGCAGCCTCAACTCTGGCTCCTCGCACAGTTGGTCGCACAATCAACGGACCACATTCTTGGTGAGACGGTACTGCCTCCGAAAGGCTTCCTCCGGTAGTTCAAAGGCATCGCGGTGTCGCGGTGCAGCCGGTGGAGCCTTTCCGGAGGGGAAAAAAAGTTGAACAATAGAAAGACTGTCGCTCTGCCTCCAATTTCGCTACCGCGAAGAGACCATCGACCGACTCGTTCCCTTTTCAGACGAAACACCGAGGAAACGATACGTCTAAGCGTTGTCACTTCCGGTGGGGGCGATTCGCCGTCTCCGCCCACATTTTCGTAGGGAACTTTCGTCATTCGAGCCTCAACCAATCAGACGCGATGTCGTCACTTCCGTTTCTTTTAGGAGAAACGAAACATTTGTCCAACATAGGTCCCCAGATCAGAACATGGCGGCGGCCAACCTCGTCGGCGGCGCGGACAGCGGTCCCGCAATTTTTTTCCCGAGAACAAACGCAAGCTTTTATTGCGATCATAAGTAACCGGAATATAGCGGAGCTGCTCGGTGAGGGCGGCCCCGTCCAAACCTTAGCGAAGTACGACTTGCGCGTCCGAAGGGGTCACAAAGGCTGCGGTGCAAGCACGAATGACAGCGAGAGCTCCGAGCACTGTAGAGCACTGCATGGTAGCGCAGAACGAGCAGCTCCTACCTCGGTGCCGTTCCTGGCTGCGCAAGAGCCTCTCGGACTCGGGGTCCGGTTGGTCCGCTCGCGATCCGCGAGGTCTGGCGCGGCGAAACGAGGAGGCTTCTTCAAAAGCGTGCACACACACGTCGCCTCTCGTTCAGAGTGGACCAGCGGCCCGGACTGGAGTCCTAAACGCCTTGGTTTTGATGCTTCTTCCGTCTCCCAACTTCTAACACAGCACCAAAGACAGCGGGCACGATCTTTACGTTGTGGGGATTGAAAAGGACGACTATAAAGATGGCTCGTGAGGCGGGTCAAGCTAGCACGCGCTCAGGACGAGCACGGGTTAGAACGGGTGTGGACACCAGCGAAACGGTTGTCTGTTCTTGAGTCTCCACATTGGCGCCACAGCGTGGGGCCCGAACCCAGGTTCCAGTACAGTCAGGTACGTTTGGCTGGCCTTCGCAGGCGCTGAGCCTATCCGGACATTGGATTACTTCACTGCCGAGGTTGTTATTGTGACCGTTAGAATGTCAACTTCGCCCCCTCTTACGCGATCCCATAGCCGCTCCAATGCAGCGAACAGAGCTTGGGCTACCCCGACTGGTGATAGAGCGGAGGACTCGCGACCGGGCTCTGATATACCTACGGTAGACTTGGAGGTTTCGTTGCCCGCTGAGGGCCCTTCCCCACCGGTGCCGCTTGCACCTCTCACCGCGTTGTTCCTGGCATTGTTCCTGGCGGAGATGTCGCGGCTCCTGCAGGAACAACGCCGTCCGCTACCACCCCCCGTTCCAACACCTCGGACGGGGACATTGCGTTTACATGCCGAGATTCCGAAATATTCAGGCTACGCGGATAGAAAATCGGTTGCCGATTTTCTTGACGAATTGCGTGAATACCAGGCGGTGTCTGAAATGTCTGAGGTTGAACTTCTATCACGCGTACTACCGATCGCCCTCACGGGAAGCGCCGCGACATGGCGTCGGAGACAACCACCCTTCTCGACGCTACAAGACTTTTTGGAGCATTTCAAAAATGAATTTCTGCCTCCCGATTACGGCGCGCGAATGCTTGAGGAGCTTAGGGCGCGCACTTAGCACCGCGACGAGTCCCTAGTCGAGTTTGTTCGGGCGCTCCAAACTCTGTATGACAGGGCTAACCCTAGCGCGTCCGACTCAGACAAGGTGTCGCGGGCTATCCGGCAAAGCCACCCGCAGTCTCATCCCTACCTGCGTGGGCGGGTGTTCCGGGGTTTGGACGAGTTGGCCCAAGCAGCCCACCAGATCCAGGCGGACATCCTGGCCGAACTAAGATATCGGCCTCCTCCACCGCCGGAGGCTTGCCTGGAACCGTCCTGCGCCTGGATAGGCACGACGCTCCGTCAGTGTCCGTCGCCACAAGGGACTGCACCAGAGGACGTTCCCCATCCCTTCCGGCGACGGACACTGACGGAGCGCTGTGCTGCAGATCTACCCGCCGCCTACGACGAGGAAGAATAAGCCGACATCTGTGAACTTTGCCGCGTCCCACACATTTCATGCGAACGACATCACCAAGGAGCACTTCACCACGACCGGGAAGACCGCCAGCAGGCGCTGGCGCGGACTGGATCACGGGCCCTCACACCGGCCGACATCGAGGCCGCCCTCCTTATTGTTGGCCGTGCCTGCCCCGAACGCCTGCGCCCAACACTAACCATACCACCAGAACTGGCGAACGTCAGGCTTAGCGACGACGAAATGTAACCACCACATCAAACTCTATACCCTCACAAGCAAAAGAATACCTAAACCGTCCCGCTACGTCCACATACAAGCCATCTTTCGCCACATAGAAGCCATCTCTTGAGGCGGCCACCGCCCATTACCACGACCTCACCAACCACCCCCACCGACGAGTCGTGACCAGGAAAGCACGTCTGTCCTGGCCACCCTGGCATCACTTGCCGAGGCACAGCTCCCAACGCAACCCTATCGTCGACGGAGGCTGCGCAGTGACTGGAATCACGGCATCACTATGCCCCCTGCCGAAAACTCCACAATCATGGCGTGTGCTCGGGGAGGGGACCAACGGAAACCACCTGATGAAGAAACTCTCCGCCCCCCCCCCCCCCCCCGAAAGGGGGAATGATGTGGGGATTGAAAAGGACGACAATAACGATGGCTCGTGAGGCGGGTCAAGCTAGCGCGCGCTCAGGACGAGCACGGGATAGAAGGGGTGGGGACACCAGTGAAACGGTTGTCTGTTCTTGAGTCTCCACAACGTTCACTGAATGCGTCGAAAGGCCTCCACGTGCGATGCACCGGAAAAAGTGATGCGACTGGTGCCGCAACGGAACTGACGGAAATGCATAACTTCGAGCTTTGAGTCAACGTGCACGGCAACAAACCGATCGTGACACTAAGCCGCGGATACCGCATCGCCGGTCGACAGCGGCAAACGGCCCGTTGCTCGTATCGTGGGCCGTGACTCGTACTCGGCCAACTCGGCGTCTTTTCGTGGCCCCTCGCTTCGTCGCAAACAGCCGCAAACCCACCAGCCCGCGACCGTGGCCGATGTCGGAGAAAAGCGAAACCGAAACGTAAAGCTTCCGCCCAGTGGCTTCCGCTGCCGCGCCTTTTCTAAACTTCCCGGCCAATCCCGGCTTCCAAGTTCCACGCTTCCGGTCGTCACGGAGATGGCGATGTAGCGGTTTTAGCGTCGCTGGCTCCTTCTGCGTTTTACAGGACATATGTTTTACGGTCCGTTTCTACTGAGTCTCTGGCTCTCAACTCGACGACGCCTCAAGTAGTTCAACCAGGCGTGGTCAGCCGGGGTCAGCCCAGCGCGGCCGGCTCGACTCGTCCGATCGCCGGACCGCAGGCGACTTCCAAATTCGGCCGTTAGGCATAGGATCCGAAGGCCCCTGTCTCCGTGAAGCGGTAAGCGAATCTCGTCCTGTTTTCGTTCTACTTTTCAATTACGTTAGGTGCGCTACAGTGTAAGCATGCGTGCCAAGTGTTCGTGACAATTTTGAACTAGAATAATTGTGCTTCATCGCTGTTTGTCATTTACGAAAAAGTAAATCGAGCAATGAACGAGGAGCCATGCTTGAAAACGATGTATGTACGATGTTAACTTCTACCTGGGCGGCTTAAAAAAAAGTGAAGACTGATTACTGTTGGATGCGAAGCTGGTCCCAATGAAATGGTAAGCACTTAGAGCGCCTTTCTGAACGGCATGTAAGCAAAATAGCGATCAACGAGACGAGCGACGGCGAGAAGCTACGAGTGCCGGCGCCGAGCGACGATTTCTCACTCTCGCTGCTTGCGCCGCTCGGATCTTGGGCTTCTAGGAAACGCCGCTCATCGCCTTGGTCGCTCGCACCAATCGCTTACATAATGTGTGTCTCTTCGCGCGGCTGACTACCGTGTTTATTCAAATATAAATCGACCTTTTTTTTTTTTTTTTTTTTTCTTTAGAAATTTTGATTAAAGAATTTCGACCTACATTCGCGACCAAATTTTGCGACCCTACCGGAGGCATGAAGCTATCGAGTCACCGAGCCGGCGTTGCCGTAGAGCCGCGCCGCTTCTTGTTTCAAAAAGTTTTGTTAAACAACCGAAAACAACCGCGGTGGCGGTGGAAATGTAACGCCCCTCGGGCGTTATATTTCGCCATCGCGCCTCTAGCGTTCCCCTTGCTGGGCAATGGGGAAGGAGAGGAACGCGATGAGCCATGCACTTTGCCCTCCATCCTCGCGAACGCGCACAAAAAAAAAGAGCAAAAAAATGTTACTTTTGTTAGTTGCTTGAGGCGGCTCGGCTCGCGTGTTGCTCATCGCGAAACGGCGGTTTTGCTGGCGTCCTTGTAGTTTGTGTTTCGTCGCTTCGCACCTTCTTTCGTTTCTTGTCGTCATTTTACAACGGTGTCAGTGAAGTATTGTTGCGAATTTGCGAGGATGTCTACCCAGCTGACGAAGCTTCGGACGACGATGACATGTCCAGAAGTTCTGACGGTAATTAAGTTGTTGGCATCGCCCCGTGATTTAGCTGAGAGTGATGTAAATAAAGGTTTGTTTCTTTTTTTTTTTGCCCAAAATTTTCCTTGTTCTTAAAAATAAAAAAGGTCGGCCTATATTTGAAATATATATTTTTTTTTATTCTCGGTGGGTGCAATAAATAGGGTTCGACCTATTTTCGAGCAAATACTGTAACTTTAATTTTTATTTTGGGTTACGTCGGACGTAACTCGAATGCTTGACAGTTACGTTGGGTGTAACTAATTTTTATTTCGGGTTCCGTCGGACGTAGCGTTAGACACTCCGTTACACTTAAGGAAAATAGGGGCTGGTGGTTCATCATATAAACCAACCATTTGTGTTTAATTAAAACGCATCACTGGCCTAAATAAAATACTGCTATCATATAGGAATGTAGCGCTTCAGATAAACTTGTCAATTTTTACTTTTAGTCCCTGCCCCACCAGATACAACATCTGGCCTAAAGCAGTGTTTCGGATCTCCTTCCAAGACCTCAGGCGGGTCGTCATTCAATCCAGGAGGCGGCGGCGTCTCGTGGGCGTGTTGCTTGTGCTTCCTACTGAATGGTGCTGCCGAGGGAAAAGTGGTCGTGCTTCCAGTGATGTGATTGCTGTGCCAAATGCGCCAAACTGCGCCAAGGGGCTAACCCTGCTACATCCTGCTACATTTTGCGAAAATATGGGAAATTTGCGCCAAGCCTGCGCCAAAGGACAAATTTCGGCCACCTTTCAAAAACGAAACTGAACTGAGAACCGTAATTTAGCATGCTCGAGCTAGGTGTCGCAAGCGGCCGCCCGACACAAAGTACCCTGCATCAATCGTCCATCCGGCCTAGCATGGTATTTTCCGCCGTCTTGCGTTTTGCGCTTTCGTGGTCTGGGGAATTTCGTCTCAGTTCCTTTTTAAATATTTTTAATGATAGATGAGGGCGTCTATCATTGAACTTGGGGGATGTCTGAGCAGTAAAAACACAAGCAGGGAGTTCCGCCACAACACAACACAAAGTGCCCTTTGTTTGTCCAGCACTGAAGAAGAATATTATTTTTTTTACTTTTCTAAGAATATCTGCTCCAAAAGCCACTTTTGCTGCTCCAAGACAGTGTCTTGGCCGCTCCAAAAGCCAATTTTGCTGCTCCAAAACACTGTTTTGGCAGCTCCAGAAGGTGCTCCAAAATGGCTTAGGCCAATCACATCACTGTGCTTCAGAAAGGCAAGTATAGCCGTCGTAAGTATACATATTGTTTTTACCTTTGCTCGAATCCACTTTTAAGAAATGCACAGTTCGCGTGTGTGCATCTCTCAATGCTTCTACAGTCGGCTGTTATTATTTGGAGTGCTCCAACACTGTCAGCGCTAGTTTCTCTGGATCATGCAATTGGGATGCAACACTAAACCACATATGCTCTCGCAACAAACAGTGCTGTGCTAAAGCACTGTGGAATCTACTCTAGCTTTATAATGCAGCACAAAATAGCTGACGCCAAGTATAGCTACTTTTGTGACTCCGTTTTACCAAAAGCTCTGCCAAAACAAACTTGCCACCTTATAGGTAGTGCAAAAGAACCTCGCGCGCCTAACCTGGAGAAGGGCATTTTTTTCATAGGTCAGTTTTTTTCTTAAACCAATACCTTAAGCCTCCTTGAAATATTAACATCATGTGACACACGGAAGAACAGTAAACCCCTTAATGTTGGCGAACCTTTCATTTTCGCAGCCTTTAATTTTGCAGAATTCAGTGGTTGCGATTATGTCCTCTGTGACCGATTCGAGAACAAATAGGGGCCACGAAGATAAAGGGGTTTTACTGTACATCGGAGGAAAAAGGAAGTCACTTTTGTTTGTATGCAAGAATAAAACCAACAACAACAATCATGGTGTCGACCCTTTGTGAGCCTATCTGTGTCTATTGAATGTTATAAATTTTATTTTAGTTTGTTAAACATTGTTGCCTGTACATTGTGGGAAGGCGTCTTCAACACGAGCAGTGGTTTTCCTCTGAAGCAGGCAGCATGGACGCGTGCCGCAGCACAAAGTTTATTTGCAGGTGGTACCGCAGTTTGAAGGATGGTTCGCACAATATGGGGAAATCACAATTCAATGTTCTACCTCAAGCGTAGACAAGATTTCCTCATTCTAAATCATTTTGTCTGGAAATCGGGGATTTGCAACGCATTTACCCGCATGATTGGAAGGGCCAGACAAGCCTTGTGAGCGCTTCGTTTTCGAGCCTCTCAGTCCTGAACCCACTCACGCACCACATGTGTAGATGTTCCGATAGGTGGGAGCACTTATTTGGAAAATGGTGAATGGCAACTGTTGTTATCTTTAAGGTGGACTGCATATTTGCAATACTTTTTCTCACTTAAAAATATGTCTTACTAAAAATATGTAGTATAGCCGATGACAAAAAGGGAAGGGGTGAGCATCCTCGAGCACGTGCTTGTGCTTTTCACCCCGCTTTGGACAGATGTGCTCACTCCAGGCTCATCAGGCGCTGAAACGTCATCGAAGGTAGCAGACGGGCTGGAGGTCGAACAACGGAGACTTCTCCCAGCCAGCCTTTCTCATGGTGTCAGTGAGCGTGTACTTCTATACTCTAACTTAGCTTAACCTGCACAGAGCTGAGTAGAATAGCCTTGGCGAGTGCCCTTATTGCATATGCATTTGTACAGCTGAGGCACTTTCTGAATCAAGAACATTGTCTACCTTACCTTCAAAAACACATCATTTTGGGGGTGCAAAAGGAATTGTAAGGCATATTTTTGTTTGTATTGTCCTATTACGGATCGACTCTCAACTTAATGCGGAGTCGACCCAGCCTCTTGAAAAATGTAATGCCTGCCAGGTAATTGTTTTGCATTTAGTTGATATATCAGTATTCAGTTAGGTATCCCAAGTGATTAATCGTGTAGGTAGAGCCACTCTGTAAGTCAGTTATGTTTAACATTCATAAAAATGCTTGTCAAATAATGGCACTTTCGAGGACATGTACTCAGCTCGAACAATTGCTCGGCACAAGCTGGTCGTGTGGTTAGAGGCAGCAAACATCCCGGTTGGAACGTCCTATTTCGCAATGTAGCTGCAGACTAGGTGAGGGCCCCACTCACAAAAACGTCTATACTTTGCGTCTCTTTAGGCTGGACCACTTTTGACACTACAAGTCATTGTAGCAAAAACAGCATGACACATGATCATAAGCTCGTCGTACCATGGCGTCCAACTTGAAGGTCACATTGCTTGCTTTGTGCACTGACTTTGCAAGGATGGCTTGAAGCTTCTGTCGTGGCTAACTTTAAGCTGAGATAGTTTGGAATAATGCTCTCGGCTTTTAGTGTTGCCCGGCATGGTTAACAAGTTGGTGATATAGTGCTGCATTGAAAAGTCTGTGCATTCATGACTGTATTACCTTATGAATGCACACTAGCTATTAAACTTCGTTCTGCAGAGAAATGAAATGCACTTTGCTTCCAATTGCACCCGCTTCTGTAACTTCATGGTATGAAGCACCTTATGGCTGCAAGCTCTGACCGATCTTGTTCTTTGGTCTGCGGAGGCCCATTGCAGGGAGTCTCTCCGAGAGCCTCACCAGAGGTTCCTGCCCGTGGCCGTTCTATATTTTTTTTTGTTGTAGGTATGCATCCGTTCTGTCTTTCCCTTAATTGTACTCAAACGTCTTGTTTTCATTGTCGCCGATTTGCCTCAACATTGGTTAAGCACACAAATGGACGCTGTACAACTGTATCGCACATACTTTGTTCAAGGTAACTTTTCTTTGACCAAGGTACAGATTTTTTTATGAAGGTTAGACTTTTTTGTTTTTATTTACAAATTTATGTGAGTTTCCATGGGCAACACTAAAACGTTATGCCACGGGCAAGGACAAGTTCACTGCCCTAACTTGTTCTCAACTGATTGCAAGAAATTTTGTTAATGTCGTGAAACCTCCTTCCAGCGCTTGCTTTGCAGCATGAAAAAAAATACATAGGACATACTCGGTTTTTTAAACTGCTTGCTCATTCTGGAGGTCTGCCTGCCATAGATGTCATGCTACTGGAGAGCAGGTGAATTCAATTGTTGGTTTTACCATTGTTTTTTTTTTGCTGTTGTCTTAATAGTTCTTGTAAATTTAGAAATTTTCCAAAAAAGCAAGCCGGGAACAGTATTTAGTTTGATTAAGTAGCTGAAAATAATGATTTAGTACCCCTGAAGTGAAAACTGCTTAAGTTGTGGCCCACTACAGGCTTTCTATTAGTGTTAAAAAGTGCGTTAGAAAACGTGATTGCGCTTTGAAGACGAGGACATAGGAAGGACAGACACCACAGAGCGCTAACTTTCAACTGATTTAATTCAAGAACCTCAGCGTAGAAACACACTGCGTCACCGCACCACATCTCAACCAATCCGTGGCCCTGCCACGGACCGCAAGTACGCCAACTCCTTATCCGCCAAGTCAATTGACGCCACACTGACAGAACACGTGCCGGAACTATTTATAGCATCAGCCTCCATAATCTCGCTAACAGTCCTATCTTTGTGCCTAGCAAGAACAGTAGACGAAGCAAATAATGGTTTGCAACCGCAGTCATGACAGTAACACGACAGATCATGACTGCGGGTGCAAACCATTATTTGCTTCGTCTACTGTTCTTGCTAGGCACAAAGATAGGACTGTTAGAGAGATTATGGAGGCTGACACTATACATAGTTCCGGCACGTGTTGTGTCAGTGTGGAGTCAATTGACTTGGCGGATAAGGAGTTGGCGTACTTGCGGTCCGTTGCAGCGCCACGGATTGGTTGAGATGTGGTGCGGTGATGCAGTGTGTTTCTACGCTGAGGTTTTTGAATTAAATCAGTTGCAAGTTAGCACTCTGTGGTGTCTGTCCTTCCTATGTCCCCGTCTTCAAAGCGCAATCATGTTTTCTAATGTACCATACCAACTTTCCCAACAACAGCACTTGTTAAAAGTGCTTTTGTGTTTTAAGCAGCTCGCACCAAATATTTTCTGGAAATACATAGGTTCATGGAAATTATTATGTAGATGTTGGCAGACAGTCATGGTGAGGCCAATCTTTAATGCCAAGTGATCCACTTATTCAGAGTTGGTTGAGTCTGTAAATATTGTAGGTCGCAAATTAAATTTCTATGGTACGCAATGGGCACAATCATCCGTAATGACTAGCTCTACCTAGGGGAACCTTATACGTTTACTACGGCAAGATGGTTTCGCAAAACGGAAGTATTTAGTTTATTCAACTCCTGCAATAACCTGGTCTTTAGAAACTTTTTATATTCTTTACGATGCTGAGATAAAATTCTGGAAATAGTTTTTCTAGAACTACTCTAGATATTTCCAGTTCATCATTTTTCTCGCAAAGCATTCGAGAGGGCCAAACCCTGTAATGTACGGAGGGAACTCACAGAATGATGCGACTGACAGTTTGAAGTAGAGCACTGCACGGGCCCGGGCCGGCCCGCTGGCCGGGCTCGGGCCGGGTAGCACGTATTTTCTCGGGCCCGGGCCGGGGCTCGGGCTTGAACAAAAAAGTTCTGGGGCCGCGCCGGCCCGGGACGGCCCGGGCCGGCCCAGGCCGTGCCTGGGCAATCTTGTGCTGTAAATCATAAATTGCTGTTAATAGCAAGAAGTTTGCTCATTAATCTTTTAGGTTCATTGAATACAAAAAAAGCGAAGTGCAAATTCACTACAGCGTCGTTAAAAATAATAACTAAAAGACGTCTTGAAGCTAGAAAGCCTTCAAGCTTTTTCCGTGTGAGCAAGGGTTCAATGTTATAAATTGTAAACAAAATAAAGTCCCAGTCATATGCTTGTCAACCTGTCTGATTCATCGCTCTCAAAAACATCTAGTTCACTATTAGGAAGATTTAGAAAAACGTACGCAAGCACTTTGGGTACCGTAAAAATAGCGTTGCGATGTAAAACCTATGGCGATGCTAATTTTAGCTTGCCCAAAGTGCTTCAGTACGTTATTCCAAGACTCCCTTATATCCCAGAATGCGCCACTTTATTAGCGCGAAGAAGCGATCGCCGTGTTTTTATGTTTATCTCATAGAATCAAAACGCTGTTTTCAAAACTATTAGTGTCTTTAGAACTGCTCATCTGGGCCACAGACCTAAGCGGTATACTTTGGTGCCTACTAGCACCATTTCGAAGTAATATTCGAAAAAAGAGCCAACGTCGTGTTCACGTTATCATTGTCGCGCAGTGTACATAGTCCGTTCCGCGCTTGCACGTTTTGGGAACCATCTTGAAAAAAACATTTTAAGGGGTTAAGTAGGAATATATTAAACTTAAGCTTGCCTGAAAGGGTTGTATATTTTAAGGACGCGTTGACATGTAAAGATACTTCAGAACATATTCTTAAACAGAAAAGGTGCTCAGACCAGACTTAGAACGATGGAGACTTTTTGCGAAGAGGTTGCGATGTGCATGGCCTTATAAAAGTAGTTTGAAACGGGACGCGTTTAAATGCAAAGGGTGTTTTGGAAACTGGTTCAGATAAGAAGGGCGTTTAGGGAATGGGTCGAAACAGGACAAATTCAAACGAGAAGGGCGTTTAGTGAACTGGTCGAAACGGGACGGGTTCATATGGAAAGGGTGTTTAAAGAATGGGTCGAAACAGGACGGGTTTAAATGGGGAGCTCGTTTCGGGAACGGGTCGAAACGGGACGGGTTCAAACGGGAATGGGTTGTTTCGGGCTAAAGCCATCGGGCCGGGTCGGGCGGGGCCTAGAAATTATAAATATTGTCGGGCTCGGTCCGGGCCCGGGCCGTGTCTCTTCCGGGCCGGGTCGGGCCGGGCCTAGAAATTAAAAATTCTGTCGGGCTCGGGCCGGGCCCGGGCCGTGTCTCTATCGGACCGGGTCGGGCCGGGCCTAGAAATTCCGGCCCGTGCAATGCTCTAGTTTGAAGCATTCGGCACTGTAGCAGTAATAATGACATGTCACTTATGTAATGGTCATTGTCGCAGATCAAACTGCTCTTTCCGTCTACACTCATTTTCGGTAGACTTATTCAGCGAACTCCCACCGGAGGCTACAGCGCTGGGTTCTGCGAAGTAATTTGAATGAATATAGATGCAACAGGTTTCTTTGAGCGTGCGTCTAACACATATTCTTCATATTGAATCTGCTAACTGTACTCATGACCATATCCATAATTGTATCCACATTCTACCTAATTTTTATTTTGACATTTGAGTTTTCGACAGTATTTTCTTTCAAACATCTGTGCTTTTTCAGCCGTACTCAAGCTCATACATCTTGTCTTTCGCTATTACATCTATGTATAAAACTGTTGATGCCGAGTGAGAATTCAAGGTGCCGAATCTGTTGTGCGAGTTAAGTAAGAACCAATAAAAAGTTCTACAAAGGAATTTTTTTTTAAATGGGGGTGTATGGGTATTAGAATAGCACATGCCATGCTAAAAAAATGCAAATTCTTGTTAGGTATGCAAGGATGAGAATGCTGTACCGTTTCTGATGTGTCACCAAAAAAATGTGCCATAGAGTGTCGCTTATGGAAGTTCAAACTGTTGAATTCGAAGGCTAGAAGTTTTATTCAAGAATGTTCCTCACTACAAATGTATTTAGAGATCTCAGCCACCGACTCATGCATGACTATGTGGCAAACATTCATTTTTATGTGCATTATAGTTCACAAGGTCTAGTCTGCATTGATTTATTGCATTCATGCTGAAACTGGGAGGGGTTCTCTGGGTATGAATAAAGAGATAAACATACCTTGAAATCAAAACATTTGAGAACGGACAAAAGAAAGGATCTGAGAACGGCCTCTTAGATTCTCTTTTCTTTGTCGTGTCTCTAATTTTTGCTTTATTTCACCTGAGGCATTTAGTTTTTTGAGCGCAGGTCTTAGGCAGCTGCTTCCGCATTTCACGGCGTCGCTGTCGGTGTAACCGCCCGCCCCACTAAACTTGGCAGGAAATTTAATTAATGTTGAGGTCATGTGACGTTAATATTGCCGCTAAGTCTAACTGAAAAACTGAATTTTTTTATGGATGACGTGACCCGGTCATGCGACGTCATTTTCCCCGCTACTTTTAGCGGGAAAACTACATTGGTGTTGAGGTCACTTAACATCGATTTCCGCGCTAAATTTAGTGGGAAACTTAACCCGCTTAATTTAGTGGGGAAATTTTCCCGCTAAATGGGAGGGAGCAGAAGAGGAGGAGGAGAGGGCGAGGACGGGCCATACCCTCCCATCTTCCTTTTCAAGATCTGTGCTCTAATTGCACACTTTCTCATTTCTCATCTCATGTTTATTGAACTTTTATATTGCAGGTGCGGTCGCAGCACAAATCTGGGTTGTGCTGATCCTCTACGCGCAAGTTAGGAACTCCTGAGTGGCAAGAGTGAGAGTTCGGTCTGACAGCTCAAGGGACACCATTGTTCAGTATTGAATTTATAATTATCTTTTTGAGCAAACTTAAATTTTTCTGCATGCTATTCTTCTAAAAATAAATACCTTCAACCAAATTTACCAGGTCACTACATTTCGCCTCTCCTTTTAGTGCTCCTAGAGGGCCTCGGATAAGAGCTTACTGGTATGCAAACATCATGCTTGTTTGAAACCACTCACCGGTGTAGATACTCGCTGGCATCCAGCATTCCAATAAAAGGCTGGATGTCTGCAAGTCCTTTTTGAACGATACAAGCGAGGAAGGAACCATATAATCGTATCGTATTGGGGGACATTCTACAGGGTGTTTTTTTGTATGTTTTACAGATTTAAAAAAAAAGCCATAAAAGCTACATTTACGCGATCTCTGCAGTGGGTTATATGGCCAGGGCAGCATAGTATAAAAGGCTAATTCGTAATGATCAGTCGGCTTATTACAGAGAAGTGGCAAACTTCTTGCAGAGAACTAGATGGAGGCTCATTCTAGCGTAGTTTTATCCCGCGAATCTGAATATGCCGTTTGTTTTCCACAAAGATATAACTAAACGTGAGAAAACACAAAAAACATCCTACCAATAGTGACATCGTAAGAAGACCTTTCAGCCGCCAAGTGTGTGTCGCTTAAGGGCCGCGCGTCCAGTCGCAAGTTTTCTAGGTAAATTCTTCCGCACTGGCACCAGTCGTGACATAATTTTCTGCCCCTTTAAAAAAATAGCATGTGCGTGCATAGCTTTGACAGGCGCTGAAGATGCGTGAGCAAAGATTTCGAAAGCTGCTTTTGTGACGTCGCTCTCCAGGGAAGTGCCTCCAGCAGTACTTTAAAAATGATTCTATGCAGCCTCGATTAACCAAATTGAGAAATAATTTTGATATTTGATATCCTGGAGGTCAAAAGGAATATTTTAATGTGTTTCCTCAAATTAAAAACCGCTTCGTTTCTCTTTAAGTATAATATGTTTCTTAAAATTTCAAGTTGTGAAAATAGATCCATGGTTTCAATTAGAAACTTGCTAAGTGTCATCAAAACACACAAAATTAACTTTATTTGTGAAGATATAAGACAAGAGCAGCATTTTACGGCGTTCTAAAAAAATAGTCAATTTGGACTCGTTTCCAGATTTCGATTTCTTACCAGAGCGCATCTTTGCGCCTGCGATCCTGCTGCCCGGTGGCCGCAGTGCAAAGCCACCCCCTCGCCTCCCTCGTAGGATGGAGGGAAGCAAGGCGCACGTGTGTTGCACAACTAAACTCTTGGGGAACAGGACCGTGGGCGCAGAGATGCCCTCCGATAAGAAACCGAAACCTAGAAACGGATTCCAATAATGCGTTTTTACAGAACGCATAAAATGCTACCCCTGCGTTATATCCTTCTAAAAAGAGTTGATTTAGTGGTTGTCGATGACTCTCGGCAAGTTTCTAATTCAAACAATCTGTTCGTTTTTAGTAATTAAAGAGCTAATTAACAAATTGTATCTAATTATCCGACTGATCGTTACGGTTAGGTCCCTATACTACGTACCCCTGGCCGAACAACTCGCCTGCACAAACCACATTAATTTAGCTTTCACGACCTTTCTAAAGATATATGTAAAGCTTAAAACTAAATCGCCCTCTACAACAATGAAAAGGCGATACCAGCATGGTAGAGCCATATGGCTCCACCACGCTGGTATCGCCTTTTCGCTGGTATAGGATGTCCCATATTACGTTATGCATGCTTGGTTCCGTCCGCCTACATGGTTCCGCCGTAATCCACTTCGCTGGTATAGGATGTTCCATAATACGACATGCTTGTATGGTTCCGCCCTTCTGTATCGTTCCGCCGTAATCCACTATACTGGAGCCGCCTTTTCGCTTGTATAGGATGTCCCATATTACGGTTACGGTTGTATGAGCCTTTTCCGTCTTCTTTCCATCATCGATATTTTCCAACAGGGTTATAAAGTGCAATTAACTTTGGTGCAATGTCGGCATAAATTCATTACATTTTGGTCAAATGTAGCAGGGTAAGCACTTTGGCAGAGCATGCACGTCAATGCTTTTCCCCTTGGAAGGCATTCTTGTTCATTCCGATTCAAATTTCCCATCTTCAACTTTGTTCCTTAGGTAGCATGCAACAGGACTTCAAGGGTCAACTTGCTGGTTGGGAAGCAACTTTGTGGCTAACTTAAAGGACCCCTGAAAAGAAAAAAAAGAAATATTTTTTTTCTTTTCAGGGGTCCTTTAATTTTAAGGAAAAAAGTTTTTTGGAGCAATATTGATTGCGAGAGATTTAATTGAAATTGTGCGCGAAGTCCGTGACGTCACGGGTCATTCCAAAATGACCATCTCGGTCGTGAAGGCGAAGGCGATCGACCTCTCCTCCACGCGCCTGAAATGCCAAGAGAGAAAACAAGTGGTAAGGGACGTGACTGCCGACTAAATCGCGTCTTGCACCGTCATTATTGCTTTAAAAAATATTTGTTTCACGTAAATTTTTTTTGACACGTGTGTTTCAATTAGACAGTTAAAAAAATGTTTTTTTCTTCTCAGGGGTTCTTTAATAAGGCGAGTCTCCCACTCCCACTCAATGGATTGATCGGGACGCGCCCAGAACAGGCGTAGCGACCTACAATCTGGCTTGCATACAGCATGTTTTATATCTCCATGCTTGAATTTCCTTTTCTGCACATTGGTTCCAAAGTGGCTTGGATTGACTGCTTGGTCTTTCTTTCCCTATCAGGCAGGCAGTCTACAGTCTACTTCAAGCATCTGCAATGCTGCACAGTAGAGGGAACATGCCAAAGGCCTGGTTGATGGGCAGGATCGGGCTGCACCATAGAGTTCTATGCAATCAACCTCTGGGAAGCAAGCGTCTGCATGATCAAGTGTGGTTTGTTGGCAGATGATTGCCTGCAACACTGGTGTTCATCAACATATCTGGTGACTGTCGAGCAATATTTCTCGGATGCAAGACCCCGAACTGCACCTGGAACTCTGATGTAGCTTGTGCATGCTCATTTGATTACCTTCTGAAGACTGTGCCTAGAAGAACTGCTGGAGAATGGCAATTGAGATGAAGGCGTTACAAGATGCGTCATAGGAGCCACCATGTACTTCTGCAGATTGTCGCGATCCCGGTGTGGCCCATTTTAGAAGTTCAAGCAAAGATACCTAGCAGAGGGGGGAAAATGTTGCTTTCGTCGCAACGTCCCAACTTGGAGTTCTTTGAGTCTCCCTCGACTGACATGCTAGTGAGTCGCAGCAGAACAGGCATCTGGGGTGCCCGCGTTCCACTGCTGCAGCACTGCCAGGATTGAGACCACGGGTTCATCCATGATTGTCAATCTGGGAAGGTGTTGCTAATTCTGGGAAAGGCCTCGCGAGGGCTGTATAGCATAGATTTGTGTGCTTTGAGTAGAAACTTTTTATAGCGTCGTCCCACTGGACCGACAAACGCCGATTTTTGTCCGGCAACATCACAAAGTTTTGTGTCGCTGATGCTGTTCCACTGCAACGACCAACATCTGCTACAAGTGCCGACAAACCATCGATGACGGACAAGTTGTTGTCTGTCGTTGAACTTGAAGCGCAGCAAGCAGTCGCACGGAGGAACATCTCTCGGAGACAAACTTAATTTTCTCACCCGCTTGTGCCTTCAGTTGCTGTCTTCCCCAACCTTTTTCTACCCTTCCTCCCATTCCTCCCGTGACTCAGTCCTTGGCGGCCACCGTTGTTCCCACTCCCGCAGTTTCGATTCCTGGATTGCTTGTGGGCGCGGCTTGCGTGCTAGTGGTTGTGTTGCGAAACGGTATTTGCTGTGGCTGGTATGCTTGCAAAAACTTGGTGCGCGAGCTAGGTGGTGCTTCAGAATGCTGAGGTCTACGCCGCTGCATCAGGTCTGATTCACTCATGTGCGAACACACACCAAAGTAAGACTGCTCATCACAAAGTAGGACACGTTTCGTCAGTTCCGCGGCAAGCCAATCCGGCGAAAGGAGAGACTTGTCATCCGTTGAGTGATTGTACCCCATAAAACTACCCCCGTATTGTCCCCCGTAAATTGCCTGCCCTCGGTCATTCGGATATGAAGTTAAAAACGTCCCCAAATCGACGTGAAATTCTGTGGCACTCACCTGGAATGCTTCGAACGACCCAGAAAAAGGAACGATTCAGGAATTCTAGTTCGGAAAAAGTTGGGCGTCGATTGTCACGACTGTTTTCGGAAAGTCGCCAACGGCAAATGAAGACAAGCGGAAGCTTTAAACAAGGAATAAAGTAATTGTCTCCATTTTCACCGTGTTTATCGGCGTGTTTTATGCCCAAAGAGCAAAACAAGAAAACCGTGTCGCCATACTCTGTTTGTCTCTGTATTTTGAAGTGTTTTGTTGACAACTCCAGTCCCACTAGGAAACAAGTTTCCTTGTCCCCGTGTTCTGCGTCGTGTCTGCCAGGTGGGACAGCGGACTCCGCCAAACAGGCTGTTTGTCGGTGTCGTATGTCGCTCATTGCAGTCTGTCGCTGTCGTTTCTTGCTGTTGCTCTAATGGGACACTGCTATTAGGGACTCGGCCTGGGGCATGTTAGGGGTGTGTGCGTCACTGCTCGATTGAGTCGCTGGTCGCTGGTCGCAAGAACCAGCAGCATTGCATTCGTTGTGCTCAGTGTCCTGGATCTTGTCTGGATCTGCCTGTAATTTATGGGGCCTTTAGAACTTCAGCATTACACAGTGATAACATCAGTAGCTGGAAATTGATGGGACCGAAATAAAGATGACAAAACTAGCCTGTAGCTGGAGTCTATCACTAGCATGGAGAAGCTATCAATAGCATGGCCTTCAGATTCACACAAGAATGTCCCGTGGGTAACAGGATTTGATGCACAAATCATTCTGAAGATGGCTTTAATGCTTCCGTTCTAATCCCCATGGACCTCCACAGGCTGAAAGGGCAGGTGACATTTCATGTAACTGAACAGGTCACATACCTATGTATCAAGTGCAGAGAAGGGAACAGTGAAAAAAAAGGCACCAGGACAAGGTCCTTATATTTTGAAACCAAGTTCTGCATGGGTTTTTATATCGTACTTCATTCTCTGCTCCTTGGGGTTAAAGAGACATAATGGAGCAGTCCTAGCTCACCTCCAGTGCTGATCAAAGAAACACGATGTGAAAATATGATAGGCGTAAGAAACAAACAGCTTGAAACCAACTCGCGTCCTTTTAATTTCACAAAACTTTGTATGCACAAAATACCCTAAAACTGGTACAAATCAAAGCAGTCTGTACACTAAAACGTGAAAATACGGCAGAAAAAGTAAACACTTGCGGGGCGTAAAACCGCGGAAGAAAATCCGTTCAATGCAATCTTGTTCAGCGACAAACAAGTGTTTATTCAGCTGCGAAGCATTGAAGTGGATTTAAAGTCTGCATTGCGTTTCAGAGCAAGAAAAACAGCCAATTAATTTAGCATGAGCAGTACGATTGACAGCATTGTGGACGGTACGCGGGCGCGTAGGAAGGCGACAAGGCTTACTTTGACAAGATCCACACGGAAACCGCAGACACAATCCACACACGCTGTGCAGGGCTCTACTTCTCGATTCTTGAAATATGGTTGAAAAGCACTGCGCATTAGCGCTGCAAGCACTCCACGTGTACACGGTTTCAATTACGGAACAGAGCAGCGAGGCCTACTTCATTCGAGCTTCGGCAGAGAATCGCCGAGGTTGGAGCAGTTGAACATTGAACTGTGGACATCGGTATGCTGCGTAACTTCTGCTACCGACTTTTATCCGCGTGATATGCGGAATAACTCAGTGGGTATACACTGACAGATGAAACAACGCGTAATCTACACAACAACGCGTCCACCAAGTCACCACGGCACCGAAGCATCCGCCGGACTGTAGCAGACGCTCCTGCCGGGCACCGCGTGTGCGTCGCCGTCAAAATTTTGTGCGGCGGTAATCTGGCCAATCAGATCACGCCGCTCCGCTACAGATCTGGAATGGCCAGGTTTTGGAAATACGCCCCCGGGGCACGAGTTGTCGAGTCAATGCCGTCCTACACCGCATCCGAACTAACTGCGCCATGATGTCGGTGCGGCTCCGCTGTTGTTTTTTTTGTTTTTTGTTTTTTTTTTTTGCCACGACGCCGAAACGCCAACCGACGCTGCCCGAACTTCGGGGAACGGACAGATATGGCGCACCTCCTCCTCGCCTGCACGGAGCACGACGGTGCTAGGGCGGCCATGACAGCATCCCCTGCAGCGCTGGGCCTTCCCTGCGTAACGAAAGACGAGATTTTGCTGCCACAAGGCGACAGACACACCAAGGAAAGAGCTCTAAAGATCATGTTCACCTTTCTCGAGGATACCAGCCTCATCGAATCGCCGTAAGCCCGTGGACGAGCGGATGGCGCGGCCGGTCAAAGAGACCACCGGGTGCGCGCATCAAACCGGAGAACTTGCCAGGCGACAAAAAAGGGACAAATGACTTCCGCGACTTTCCCGAGCTTCCCTTCCTCAGCGCAACCGGTCCGGCGACTCCTCCTCGCCCAACGGGGATCTTGTTCCCCCGCTGGATTCCTCTTTTACCCCTCTCTACCTCCCGGCTTTCTTCTTCGGCCATTCCCCACCCCTTCCTCGCCTCTATTTTCAACTCTTATCTTCCCATACCTCCCTGCTTCTCTCTCTCTCTTCCCCCCCCCCCCCCCGAGCCAGTGAGAAATGCGCCCTGCGCACATACACTATTGGCTCTCATTTTCCCTCCTCATTTTCAATTACAACGCTCACAAACACACACCGAGCGGACGGGATTGCCTTCGCTTGCAAAAGCCGCTAGGCCGGCGCCTCGTCAATTCTCTAAATTGGGCGGTCATCCCCAGTGGCCTCCTTGGAGACCGGACACCCGGGCAGTGACAGACGGGTCCAGGAGCCGACTCGTCTTTGATGGAAGGGCAGTAATAAAAATTTGACCGGACACACATACGATAGGCATCCTCCAAACGCCTATTTTTTCCCCATCGCAAACAATAATAAACTTACTAAACTTACTAATACTAAACAACTATAATTAAACTTGTGGAAGAAAACCAGAAGGACGGACAACCATGAAAGTTTGCTGTTGTACGCGTTCTTCTCGTTTTCTTCCTCAAGCTTAATTATTCCTATCATCCCGCTCGTTCTGTCCTTAAAAACGTAGCTATGTTCTGATTGCGCGAAATGTGTTTGCTCCACCTCGGCCGTGGCCGCACAGACATCTCAAGAAGCCTAAAAGTTTTCCCGACCCCATTAGAAACGTTATTGACAGGCTTTCAGACATTTCAAGCCATTGTAAAGGAGACTTCAGACATTTCAGGAGAGTCTCTGACGGGGCCAACGAACCCACCCGGAAATATCGGTGCCCGCTTCAAACATATCGGAAATTCCTGAAGTCGCCTTCACACCCTTTAAAAAAATCCTGAATCAGAGCGATTTTCAATAGGGCGCCCTCATTCTCTAGGCGATCTGGAGCACGACTGGATTTAAAATGCTACCGAAAAAGGCGGTGTGATCCGTGATGCAGTGGCTACCAGTCTTGGAGGCGACCTCCGGAACCTACAGTCAGCAGACGCACTCGCGGGCCGTCGGCATTAGCTGGGAGCGACCGCAGCGGCACCTGTTTGCATGTAATATCGCAAGAGTCAATAGCAACAGTACACTAACTTTCTTTATTCATTTTTGATAAATTGAGGCAGTAGAGCAACAGCCAAGCCAGTGGCCACTTCGTCGAAGCATGCGACGTCTCGCGTGAGAAGGTAGCAAAGACGCAGTCCTTTGTCCCGCCTAACAAAGAACAGCTAGAGTTCAATTACCAGCGGGCGTCGTCCAACCGCCCCGCAGGCTCGGGAGGCTCAGGCGGTGCGCCGTCTTCGTTGCTAGCAGCCGGCCTCCGCGGCGTGTCTTCGACAAGACGCGCAGGAAATCGAGACGCTGTGTACATCGTTCAACTCCGCAGCCAAGTCAATCCAAGAGCAAATCTAAGAGCGAGGGGCGGCGCGTACTTCTCCGCGCGGGTCGAAACTGCGGGAGTTTCAAATCTGAAGAAATTGCGAGTCCGTCTAATTTACGTCCTGTGACGTTAAAGGAGCGATGCAACAATTTTTGTACTTTGCACAAATACCGCTTAAAACGGATCCCTAACGTTAATGACCTATGAAACACGCATTCCTTCTTCACCCCACGCAATAGAAGTCCCAGAAAAAAATTTAAGAACAACGAGCAGCGTTCACCCCCTCAACTCACAGCCAGAACAAGCGGCCACGTGATCCGGAGCCGATTATATGCCGCCAGTGTTGATCATAGCCACGCCCTGGGGTTGGCAAAGCGCAGGACACGCGCTGAGTTCCAGACATTGTTATGGCTCGGCTGTTGTCGCTGCAGCGATTGGACACGGGTCACTACCCGAATGGTTCTCAAGCTAGCAATTATCACGAGCCCAAGTCGAGTGCCCACGCAATGCTCGGGTCCAATCTATGAACCGCATTCAAATATCGTCACTTGGGTGTACTGCGATCCCCACGTTTCGTCATAAAATTTTGCAAAGGAGAGATTGAATGAAAATTATCGCTTTTTTCCTTGAAATTACACCGCAACAAAGGAGTTTCTTGGCCAGTGGCGTTGCGTGTGGGTACCCTTGAGTCCCAGGTGTGCCAGTAAGCTCATGTAGAGTGAAAAACATTCCAATTGAATATCGTTGCTCTGGTCCTTTAATATTGCTACACAATTTTTTTTCGAACAAGATTTGTTTTGTGACTTCCTTGTCCCAATTAGGCTGTTTAAGGATTTTCTTTGCACTTACCATTTAATAGAAACAAAAACAAAAAAGAAGCGAGAGAAACGAGGCAGCATATGCACCATTGCAGCAACTTAGGAAGTCTCATTATCAGTTCGTTTTAAAGCATACCGACTTGGCTTCTTTACTCGCTGCAGTGGGTAATGCTTAAAATCTTCCGTTCAGCATGTGAGCCATGAAAGTAATGAGTTCAATAACCAAGCTGTCGCTTGACGCTTCTTTCAAGAATGATTATTGAGCTAGAGCTTCAAGCGTGCCACCAAGGGCTCCAACAAAGTCGGCTCATTCATGTCTGGCAGCATCGGCCTTTCTAGGCGCAAGCGACGTTGTCGCGAACGACGTCGGTCTCTATGACGCAAGCCTCGACTAAGAGCAAATATCCAGCTTGTGCGGAGAATTCGTTTCGTTAAATAAACTGTCTGGGGAAGTTCTGGTATGCACACAGATGCGTACGGACCGCAGCGCTTAGCGCGTCTCAGCAGTACAAGCAACTTGTCTTTGCCCGGATGGCGTGTATCCTAACGTAAGCCGCCTGCTGCAAATCCTGGCCACGATATCCGTTAGCACTGCTAAAACGGGACGTCCGTTCTCGATAGTGCGAAGACTCAAGGCATACCTGAGAGCTTCAACGTCGCAGGAGCGCTTGCTAGGGGCAGCGTTTCTGAATATTCATTCATTCATTCATTTATTGATACTGTCAGCCCATTGGGCTATTACAGGAGTGGGTATACAAAAATAAAAGATGAAAATAACCAATATACAAAGAGTAATTAAACAAGACAATAGATTGCTCAAGACCACTTCATACGCTTAAACGCGCACAAGAAAACATTACAAAACTGAAAGCAGCACAGGTATTAACATTTCACAAAAAAGCAGAAACTTGGTCCGTATTTATACGATTACGGCTTTTCACGACTGTCACATTCGACAATATTATGTATACTTTCTAAAAAGGCATTAAGGGATGTTGACGAGACAGCAGAATCGGGCAGCATATTCCACTCTTTGATGGTTCTAGGGAAAAAACTGAATTTAAAACAATCATTTCGTACAGTTGGAGTACGAATGAACATGCTATGGCGATGCCTTGAGGATTCGTTAGTGCTGATTTCGAAGTAATCCGAACATCTAAGTCAGCGCCGAAAGTGTCCTTTCGCTTCTTTCTATCGACCGACGGTGGCTTCCACTACATGCTTATGCCCCACAAAATGATAGAAACTTGTACTTTTCTCTGCCCCTTTCTCGTAAAACGAGTCACGGCATCGAAGAACGAAAAAAATCTGAAGCATGACCATAGCACGATCATTTCTGAAAAAAATGTGATCTGCGCAGGAACAATGAGCGTGACGCTTTATTTTCTCATTGCCCTGGTGCGCATTGCAGCTTTTCTGCTTAATCGTATTCTAAACCTCACTATTCTCTGGCACTCTTCCGTAGTTTTTTAATCACTGCATACCCGAGTGTTCCGGAGAGAAATATTCGTACCAAAATATTTTGTAGGCCTGTCTGGACTTTTTTGTTGAAAGTGCATTATTATATTTTATGATTGCGTGTTTTCATTGTTCACAATTAAAGTTTCCATCTTTAATGATTTAACGAACGGAATTTAGCAAAAAAGGTTGAATTGTTATCTTCTAAGAAACAGGAAAATCGTAACTACAATTGTGATTGTAAAATATCTTTTCCTCTTTTTGTTTGCATTTTCGACGGTTTGATCAAAGCAAAACACCACCTGAAAAACATACCTGGGTACGCCACTGGCTGTAACGACAAGGTTTCCTCAGACATTGCAATGACCACGGCTGCGCTTGAAGATCCTCGACGTGGCCCACGCTGGTACCCTCGGTTAGGTGCTTCGACTCCTCTCGAATGTTCTTCACGAGAACAGTTGTACGTCCTGCATGGAGATTCGTTACGCCGCGTGCGACGCCAATTCCATTTTCAAGGCTCAGTGGGACACTGGCTTCCAGAAGAGCTTTACCGTACATGGCTGCGTCGGTTATGATGTTTATGAAAAGACTCTACCGCGGGGGGAGGTTCACATGGTCAGCAGTAACTCGGATCGCGGTTGACGCCGTGCTGGACTCCACTGGCAGCAGAGCATGGAGTATGTGCCAAGGTTGGCAGTAAATCTAAGCGATTATGCACGACCGTCCCCGGCGAGCCTCAGGGGCGGCATCCTTGCCTTCAACAACATGGCAGCTTGCTTCTGGCTCCACACTCCACACCTGCAAAATAAAATGACAGTATATCGACTTTGTATCTTGACGCTTATCGTTCAAACAATAAGCTCGGCGATAGGTAGACTGCGAGTGTTCTTGACTAAAAATATCACTATGCTGAAGGATGTACACGCTCCCTCTGCCGATATCTGGCAAGAGCTCAGTTAGCTGCAGGATGAAGAACGTCCTGCAGCTAATCATACGGACGCCGATGCTGGCTAATGTCAATGAGAGATTGAGAGATGAAACTTTATTATGCCTAAGAATATGAGCAGGGGACCTCAGTTCAGGCTCCCTCTGGTGGCGTCCTCCGTTCGCAGCCAGGTAAACTGATCAGATAATGTGGTGGCCGTAGTCAGCCGCTCGGGCCTGGGGTAAGGACAGGGAGGTGGGGTTAGGGAGGGGTGGAGGATGGTGAAGGGGGGGGGGAGACTCGACGGGCTTGTCTATGTGACTGGAGGGAAGGTAAAGCCACGGGAACCCATACAAAAATGGTCTATGGTCGGCTATAGAAAATCCTTTGTATGGCCGGCTATAGCAAATTGGCCCAATTAGCTATAGCCGTTTCTATGGCTGTCTATAGCTTTCCCTATGGTCTCCCCTATAGTTGTCTATAGCTTTTTCAATGGAAATTTCGCTATCGAATTCCGTATGGTTTAGCCTATGGGTCTCTTTAGAAAGGATGCTATAGCCGCCTATGGCTTTTCTTTTGGTTCCTTTAGCCGCCTACAGCATTTTGTATGGTCTGCTATAGAGATCTCTATGGCTTACTCTATGGATCTTTTTAGACACCGTGCTATAGCTGCCTATGGCTTTTCCTACGGTTTCTTTAGCCGTCTATTGCCCTTTGTATGGTCCGCTATAGCTCATTCTATAGCTCGTCTTATGGTTCTCTATACCCATCGTGCTACAGCTTTCTATAGCATTTCATATGGTCCCTTTAGCCGCCTATAGCATATTGTGTGGTTTGCTATAGAGATCTCTATGGCTTACTCTATGGATCTTTTTAGACACCATGCTATAGCTGCCTATGGCTTTTCCTACGGTTTCTTTAGCCGTCTATTGCCCTTTGTATGGTCCGCTATAGCTCATTCTATAGCTCGTCTTATGGTTCTCTATACCCATCGTGCTACAGCTTTCTATAGCATTTCATATGGTCCCTTTTGCCGCCTATAGCATATTGTATGGTTTGCTATAGAGATCTCTATGGCTTACTTTATGGATCTTTTTAGACACCGTGCTATAGCTGCCTATGGCTTTTCCTACGGTTTCTTTAGCCGTCTATTGCCCTTTGTATGGTCCGCTATAGCTCATTCTATAGCTCGTCTTATGGTTCTCTATACCCATCGTGCTACAGCTTTCTTAGCATTTCATATGGTCCCTTTAGCCGCCTATAGCATATTGTATGGTTTGCTATAGAGATGTCTATGGCTTACTCTATGGATCTTTTTAGACACCGTGCTATAGCTACCTATGGCTTTTCCTACGGTCTCTTTAGCCGTCTATTGCCCTTTGTATGGTCCGCTATAGCTAATTCTATAGCTCGTCTTATGGTTCTCTATACCCATCGTGCTACAGCTGTCTATAGCATTTCATATGGTCCCTTTAGCCGCCTATAGCATATTGCATGGTTTGCTATAGAGATCTCTATGGCTTACTCTATGGATCTTTTTAGACACCCTGCTATAGCTGCCTATGGCTTTTCCTACGGTTTCTTTAGCCGCCTATTGCTCCTTGTATGGTCCGCTATAGCTCATTCTAAAGTTCGTCTTATGGTTCTCTATGCCCACCGTGCTACAGCTGCCTATAGAATTTTCTATGGTTCCTTTAGCCACCTATAGCATCTTGTATGGTGTGCTGCAGAAATCTCTATGCCTTACTCTATGGATCTTTTTAGACACCGTGCAATAGCTGCCTATGGCTTTTTCTATGATTTCTTTAGCTGCCTATTGCTCTCCGTATGCTTTGCTATAGCTTCTTCTATATCTCGTCTTATGAGTCTCTTTACCATCGTGCCATAGCTGCCTGTAGTTTTTCTTCTTACCGCAATCGTATGAAATGCGAAACAAATTATTTGTTGTCACTGGACATCTTTAAAAAAAAAACCTTGTGAGACGTGCCGAACTTCATAGCCCCATTTAAAACAAAGAGCTAACATTTCAACAAAACAACAAAAAACAAATGCACTCACTCAGGTGTTTGCAAAAGCACAGGTAAACAGACACAAGGTATTGTTTTCAAATCTCCTAGAATTTTATTACACACAGCCTATTCTGTAGACAGGCACACACTAAGCAATCTCTACTATGTGAAGAGGTACTACTGAGCTGTTATACAACTGAGAATATTGTAAAGCAAACAAGAACCAAAGGCAATTCCTGTGTAGTCTCTAGTCCCCCGGCAGCCGGCCGGATTCCCCCCCCCCCCTTTCCCCCCGAAATTCTAATGCCAGTCGCCACTCATTGGCGCTGCAATCAGTTTATGAAAAGACGTTTCATCAACACGTGACGTTTATAAACAACTCCGAATATGTTTTTTTTTTTTTTTTTGTAATAATTTGTTAAGAAGTGGCGTGAACGGGTGGGCTGAGTTGGTGAGCACGCGCCTCAGGAATACAGGCGCGATGAAATGTCCCTGCAGCATGCAATTCGCGTAACGAGTGCCGACTAAACGTGTGTCCATGAAGCGTCTGTCCACGAAAAGGTGTCCATGAAACGTCTTTTCACAAAACGCAGAGAGAATAAGAATGTCAGTATTCTAACTACAATTTTCACATGACTTCAGAGAGCTAATGGCAGGCGACTGCGGTAGAATTACGGGGAAATTATTCTTCCAGCTGTCAGAAGATAGGCACTGCCAGGAGATAGACACTACAAAACGGTCGATTGTCGCCGAGTAGGTTGCAGCGCACTTACGTTCAAAATACCGGACTTGAAAGATGTAATCCGAAATATACGTCGACACGGGCACTGCAGACCAACCACTCAAACACAAAACCGAGAAGGAAGGGATCCGTGAAGATTCACCACGATGTAGCACAAGCTGTCATTTGCCGAACCGAACACTGAACTCATCACAAGAATGTCTTGGGCTTCCTTGAAGAAATCGCTTGTTGCCGACATACGGGTAGGACTTTCGATCGGGATACCTTTTAACATAGAAGCGAAATCCACAGCAGCCCCGCGGGCTGCACGACACGCGAAACTATACTCCGTTTCACCTTCAGTCCGAGCGCAGTGGACGCCCCGAGCCATCCCAGCCGATCGAGCGCCGGGAGAAAGTCGCGTGACCTGCCGGTGAGGCGGGGCGACACAGGGAGCTCAAGGTCGCATGACACTCCCTCAACGCCGCATTGGCTGGGATGGCTCCTAGCGTCCGCTGTGCTCGGACGGAAGGTGAAACGGAGTATAGGTCCGCAAGCAGCCTCATTCCGGGAATGGCAGCGGCTATTACGTCATCCGTCAAACCACGTGATCACGCTCCTTCCGTTACATGCGCACAGAGAGCGGAGTGAAGCGATAGAAAGTCTACGGTTGATTGGTCCGCCGAGTCCGCACCTTCTGCAATGCTTTTAGCTTAGGGAGAGAGAGAAAACAGAAAAATTGAAAAGCAGAGCTCCATCAAGGCCAGAACGGGGGTGCGATCACAAAGACTAATCCTCAGGGGCATACCAACAATGAACACAGCGAGAGAATGTGTCACTTATATCCTGTTGACAGTTCGAGCCAAGGTTGATAGTGCAGTGGATGCTATGTGTGGCCTTGGGCTTAAGGCAGGTGCCGTGTCCAGCGTTATCACCAGCTTCGAGACAGTTGTCACGGGACCCTAACCGGAGACATGATTGGCCTCAAACACGCATAGCGTCTACTCTGCTGTCACTACTGAGTGAACAGGACAGCTCCATGAAGGCCCCCCAGCTTTTGGACTTCTTTCTAAAGCTGCACTTCCCAGAAGTGACCCAAAACGAGGCATGTTTGAAGATATCATATTTTACGCCTTTTAGCCCACATTCTAATTCAAAATGAATAATTAATGGCGAATACTTTCTCTTTGCGCAGGATGTCCACAAACAAATAAATAAATAAATAAATATATATATATATATATATATATATATATATATATATATATATTTTACCAAGCACTTTTGAATTATGTGTACACTGTTAGGTTCGCATTTTTAAGCGTCAATTTTGGGAATCTTTGCATCGTTGTGGGATCTATGATTGCGTGGTTTAAGGAATTTGTGCCGTAATACGTTTTTCATCCGTGAGTTCAGTCTGTATCACTGCCATCAATTACAATCTCTGAGCACCATGATGACAGATGGTGGGGATGTGTGCTCCAAGATGTTCCAATCACTTTAATGTCTCATAATTTAAAGAAAAACAAGAAAAATTAGCCACAGCGCTTGCGTATTTGTTGAATTCGCAGAACAGAAAGATAATAGGACGCACCTAAGGTAGCGCCTGCCTAATGATATTAATTTTCTTTTCGGCTGTTATTTTTGTATAATTCGCCGGTCTCGACATGGGCGTTGACGGACATTGCACCGCTGCTTACGCCCCCGCCGGGGTAAGCTTTTTTGTTGTCACGACACTCTATCTCGCTATAGACGCGTCGATTTAACGCTCATGAAGTCTCGAGAGAACTGTCAATTGTTTAGTCGGAGCAACGACGCAGCAATCGCGAAATGAGAGACGACTGCGCCTCACTCTGATAAAATGTGAGCGTGGGACTCTCGAGCAGCGTTACCTTGCTGATGATGCAGGGCGCTGCTTTGTCGTTGAGATTCTTTGTCCTGCGAACGCCGGCGAAAACGTTCCAGTGCTCGGCGTACCCTAGGCAGCAGTGCCCGTCAGCGACCGCCCGCGCAGCATCGCAACCTTTCTGGAGCCTACTGGCAGTCTGCGAGCGCCGACGATTTATCGTTGCGACTTGAATGGGAGCATTTTATGAACTCCTGCGGTGAACATGAAACACCGCGAACATGAACTCCCGCGAACATAATCACCGCGACGGCGAACCGCCGGCGCTCGCAGACGGAGGGTTCCGATGCTGTGCGAACGGTTGCTGGAGGACGCTGCGTAGGGTATACGCCGGGCGCTGGAACGGCTTCGAAGCCATTCGAAGGGCAAAGGATTCGCGACGACCAAGTAGTGTCTTGCATCTTCAGTAAGCTAACGGGGCTCGAGAGTCCCAAGCTTACATTTCCACAGAGCGAGCGCGGGCGGCCAGATCGAGGCGCAGTCAGCACTCGTGTCGCGATTGCTACGTCGCTGTTCTACCTACACCGATGACATGTGCACCGGCATTCGAAACCGCCCTCTCGAGACTTTATACGAGTCCCATAGACGGCTTTATAGCGCGATAAACCGTCGTGACAAGAGTAAAGCTCACCTCTGTAGTGGCGTAAGCAGCATTCTTGACGCCGCGTCGAGAGCGACGAAATATACACAAAAAAAAAAAAAACATTAAATATATTTAACACAGCAGGCAGAAAGAAATACAAACATGGCAGGGACACGGACAAAGTAGAAGGCGCGCTACGAAATACATATACTTACAAAATACACTGGAAACGACAGATAATTAGCGCTAAAAAACGGAAGATTGAGATGACGTCAACGCCGAAATAAGGCAATGCGCAGGGAAAGCAGCCGGCAAAACTGCAATAGTCCTATAGGCAGCTAAGGACGCTTTTGTGATCGCGGGCGTATAGCCTCGGCGACGTACGCCCCGTTAACCTGGCTGAAGAAAATTCTCGCCCCAATCGAGCGCATGAATGACTCTTCCACTTTCGTACATCTGCAGTAAAAAAAAAAAAAAAAAAAGAGGGTCGCGGGTTAGCTTAAGCAAACCAGTGAGCCGACTAAAAAAATTGGATGATCGCGAGTCTATAGCTAGGGAGACATACATCCCTCTATAGCCGGCTAAAGCACATTGTAAGGTTGGAGACTATAGCTTTGGTGATATAGAACACTATTGAGTCGGCTAAAGAAAATTCAATGGTCGCGATTCTATAGATTTAGGGACATACACCGCTCTATAGTTCGCTAAAGCACATTGAATGGTCGGAGGCCTATAGCTTTGGGGACATAAAACAATATAGAGACGGCTAAAAAAAGTTCGATCTTCGCGAGTCTATAGACTTAGGGACATACACCACTCTATAGCCGGCTAAAGAACATTGAAAGGTCAAAGGCCTATAGCTTTGGTGACATAAAACGCTATAGAGTAGGCTAAAGAGAATTCAATGGTCGCGATTCTATAGATTTAGGGACATACGCCACTCCATAGCCGGCTAAAGCACATTCAATAGTCGCGAATCTATAGCATCAAGGACATACATATTTCTATAGCTCGCTAAAGAATATTGAATAGTCGCGAGTCTATAGCTGCGTAGTCATAAATTATTCTATAGCCAGGTATAGAAATCGGAATGGTCGAGATTCTAAAGCTTTGAAGACATACATTTTTCTACAGGTGGCTATAGCGTGTTTTATGGTTTCTAATGGCTGACCATAGAGGGCCATAGAAGGTGATAGCTCACCATAGGATTTTCCATAGACGTCCATGGACCATTTTTGTATGGGAAACATCTAGGCACATCTGGGGATGTCGGGTGCCCGTGGAGATTTTCGCGGGCGAGCAGGTGTGCTTTTTCGTTGCACGGCGTGCCCCCATGACATGGGATCCAGACGACTTCAACGGGTGATAGTAGGTCGCGTTTTATTTGTTCTGCGATGGCAAGTAGAAGCGAGTTCTGTATGAGTCGCCGGCAGGCGGCCATAAAGTCGGTGAAGGTGATGGGAATACACGAGGTAAAAGAGCCTGAGTAGGTATATGTGATAGTCGCTGCAATGGCCTGTAGTACCGCCAAGCATAGGTCCATGGAAGGAAGAACGGCGATGTATATTGTACTGAAAGGATGATCTGTGACCGTTTTGGCCGTGCCTGTATCAGTCATGCTGGCTTCTGTGTAGAGGTATGTGGGATGAGGATTGTAGGCGGTGTAACGTGTGAAAAAGGCAATACGTTGAGCGCGTCGCGCTAAATTTAGCATCGGGTGCATGCCTCGAGCGAGTGGTGCTTTGATAAGATGTGAACGGGTCGTCATGAGGAGAGCCGCTGCTTTCAGGGAGGTGAGGATGGGACCTTATGGCCCAGTTAAGGGAGTATGTCTCTTCCCTGTGGGATGAGAAGGAGGTGGATTTCTTGACGGCGTTTGTGGATAGCAACGAGCTCATCTACGGTGTTGTGATAGCTCATATCGAGGAGGCGGTTGGTGCTAGTAGTGATGGGTAGGCCCATGGCCAGGTTTACGAATGAGAGCACTCAGTTTTTTTTTTTTTAACTTTGTGTGAGTTTAAATGTACGTGAGGTGGTAACGGAGGCGGGATATCTGTAAGGCGTCGCAAAGCCTCATCATGCTCCCTTCTTAAGTCCGGGAGAGGAACTGGAGACGCGGCGGAGCATGTTAAGAACCTGTTCGCCTTGTTTGATGAGATGATTACCCGTGGTTGAGCTACCGCCATCACGCTGGATGGGGAGTCTTAAAAGGCGGATGCTAGTAAGCTGTGGGATGGGAGTTCCGTTTTGTTCAAGGTAGATCTGTGGTGGTTCCCAGCGCGGAATGTGAACTACAAGGAGTTCCGATTTATTAGAAGCACACTGTAGGCCTAGGTGGTTTGCGGCTTGTTGGATGCTGTTGAGAGCGTGTAGTAGTGTATCCTGTATGTGTCCTATTGAGCCTCGATTTATCCCGAGGTTGATGTCGTCGGCGTATATAGTGTAGTGTATGTCTGATATGCGAGCTAGCGCTCGATGTATATGGCACATGGCGAGATTGAAATGTGTACGCGAGAGTGCTGAACCTTATGAAATGCCGCGTTGGGGATGGTCGAAGATAGTGGATTTGATTCCACTAAACTTATGGGGTATGTATGTCCGCGAAGGAAGCATCATACATAATTCTAGAACCTTTCCCACAATTGGTTGCCTGGAGCTCCTCTAGCACACTGTCGTGATGAACGTTATCGAAAGCCTTGTTGAGGTCAATTGCGAGAATTGCCTTCAATTAAGCAGTGCTGGGAGTGGCGAATACTTCCACCTGGAGTTGGAGGCGCGTGTCCTGAGTCGAGATGTGTTTCCGGTTGCCAATGAGAGATGTGGAAGGTGTTGTGTATTGTCTAAGAGAGAGAGTGTGGAAGGTGTTGTATATTGTCTGGTATGCGAGCTAGCGCTCGATGTATATGGCACATGGCGAGATTGAAATGTGTAGGCGAGAGTGCTGAGCCTCATGAAACGCCGCGTGGGGATGGTCGAAGGTAGTGGATTTGATTCCACTAAACTTATGGAGTATGTACGTCCGCGAAGGAAGCATCGGGCATAATTGTAAAACCTTTCCCACAATTGGTTGCCTGGAGCTCTTCTAGCTCATGGCGAGATTGAAATGTGTAGGCGAGAGTGCTGAGCCTTATGAAATGCCTCGTTGGGAAAGGTCGAAGGCAGTGGATTTGATTCCACTAAACTTATGGAGTATGTACGTCCGCGAAGGAAGCATCAGGCATAATTCTAGAACCTTTCCCACAATTGGTTGCCTGGAGCTCCTCTAGCACACTGTCGTGATGAACGTTATCGAAAGCCTTGTTGAGGTAAATTGCGAGAATCGCCTTCGATTGAGCAGTGCTGGGGGTGGAGAATACTTCCACCTGGAGTTGGAGGAGCGTGTCCTGAGTCGAGATGTGTTTCCGGCTGCCAATTTGAGTGTGTGGAAGGTGTTGTGTATTGTCTAAGTAAGTGTTGAGTCGGCGAAGGATGACTCATTCCATAAGTCTTCCCGCACATGAGGTGATTGAAATGGGGCGAATGTTTTCACTATCATAAGGTCTGTCCGGTTTGGCGATGAAGGTGATCATGGCCGTCTGCCACTCGTTTGGGAGTAAGCCAGAGCACCAAGACTCAATCATGAGTTTAAGTAGGTGCTTGTAATCCTGGTCTGTGAGGTTGAGCAGCTGCTGCGGTGTTATTTTGTCTTGTCCCGGAGCCTTGTTGACTCGGGTTTCCGCTACTGCCTGTTTGAGTTCGGCGACTGTGATGTCCTGCGACAAGGAGTGGTCGTCAGGTTTGCGCCCGGGGTAGTCGTTGTATGCGGGCTGCATGGGAGTGGTGATGTACGTATCACGGAGAGCCTGAACAAGCTGATGGGGTGCTGTATATTGTTCGAAGAGTTTGTTTAGGGAGGTGCGTGCGGCTGTCTTGGACTGAGATGGATTAACGAGATTGCGGACGAGACGCCACGCTGAGGCTATATGCGGGGTATTGCTCAGTTTGTCAAAGGTGCAGTACCAGTGCTCTTGCGTAAGAGAGTCCGAGTAGGTGGCTATTTCGTCATTGAGGAGGGAGATGCGCTTGCGTAGGCGGCGGTTGCACTTGTTGCGCTTCCATTTGCGAAAGACGCTTTGACGAGCTTCCCACAGATGGAGAAGATGAGCGTCCGCCGCCGGTGCATCGTCTGGTTGCTGCAAATTCTGAGAGTGAAGCTGGGTGCGATAGTGAATATGTCGCATCCACTTGTGGTAGTCGGCGAAGGGGGAGGAATCGTGCGGGTCGGTATCCTCATGAAAGTTTCTCCAGACAGGGATTGGATAATAATAAATAACAAATATTTTTATTTTCATCGTTTGTAGTTTTCTGCGTGAAGGTATAATCTTGATCAGGGTGCAATCACTAGTGAGCGTGATCTGCGTGTTGGTCCACGAGGCCTTCGTCGGACTTTTCAGAAGGGTGAGGTCGGGAGTAGTGTCCCGTTCGAGTGAATTACCCTGACGGGGTCTCTCGCATTGTACCCTGCGAACAGGATGCCTGTGCGCAGCTGCAGGTTAAGGAGCTGCGGCTAATTCACTACATCCTGGTTAATCCAATAGAAGATGTGCTTTGAAGGGCACTCCAAAAAGACCTCCACCACTGTCCTCTTGCACTCGAAAAAAAAACATAGCAGCTTGCGTAGCGGTTCGCGCACATTGCGAAGAGCTGTTGAAGTCGGTCCTTCGGCACCAAGAGCACCCTTTTCCTGATACGGCTTTGTTTATGAAATTAGTTATAGGAAAACATTCAATCGTTTAGTCCGTTCGTCTGCGTGTGCAGGAGTGGGAGGCAGTGTTATATATATTTACAAAAGGGTGCATGCAGTAATAAGCATTCCCGCATGGAAAAGTAAGTTTCAGTTTTATGCTGATCTTAAAGTCAGATGTAACAAAGACAGAGTGTGGCACAAATTCTTCCCCTGATATTTTAAAACCCCTCCCGCAAGGCGCGCCTACATCTGAGGTGTTAGGTGTTCGGTGACTGGAGTCACCACGAACCCCGAGCAATGAAGCTTTCATTCACCCACGTATGGCTGTGTGCAGCTTAACCCGTGTCCGGGGGAAAGGGGATTCTGGTAGTTGAGCTGATGTAGGGGTGCATTTAGACCCCTCGGGTCCCCCGGGAGAGGCGATACTTGCCTTCCTTTGTTAAGACGGTGTAACGATCTATCCTCACGGACAACGAAAAACTGTCAAATCCACTCTAAAATATTTGCAGACCTGATACCTAATATCAATGCATCTAGTGGATCAAGAACGTTCCCATAGCGACCCCTTGGATGAGCATAAGTACTTTGCGGTGGGCTTCAAAATGATGCTGCCGCATCTCAAGGGAATCCGGAGCCCGAAGCAAGTGCAAACATATATCAAAATTTTAAAATATAAATGCAATGATCAGTTCAACGAGGATCTCTCCTACCTACTGAATGATTTATTCTGTCAGCTCAAATATCATTATGGTTCCACCGTCTTCATGATGAAATATTCCTTGTACGAGTACCCAAACAGTCTCGTCGATTATGCCGCGGAAAGAGCAGGTTATCTATTGGGACGCTGTCCGATCACCACGGTAGATAATTGGCTGAACTATTTAGACAGCTTTATTCCCGGTCAATAGACCATCATGTGCCCCCTGCGGTGGCTCTTATTGCGAATTAACTGTGTGCCTCGAAACGATTGTAGATATTTCATTTTATTTGAAGTGAGCGTTGCTGCATGTCTTGTAATGTTTTTATATAGTTGATTTGTTAATAGGCATTTCTATGTTATCAAGCGAGAACCCAACTTTTTCTTGACCCTCTATGGTGGCTTTTATTTCTAGTGTTACAGTTGTACATCGAACGTGTGTCTCCCAATTTTTTTTTTTTTAATATTTAATTTTATTTTAAAGTCTGTGTTGCTAAATGTCTTCTCTTCTTATGTTTGTAAATAGTTGCTTCGTTAATATGCAATTCTATGTTAGCAAGCGTGATCTCAGCTTTTTTCTTACCCTGCTTGGCGTCTCCTTATATCTATTGTTCCATGTTCTCCACCGAAATTTTCACCAATTTGCAGAGTCTTTGAAATTGGTATGTCTTTAAATATTTGCCTTGACATATTTGGTTTATAAGTATTAAGAGCGCATAAAAGAACCTGGAATGTACAAAATAAAAACATGAAGTTTTATTTTTGTGTTCCTATGAGTAGCGTATAGATGCCTCCCCTCCCCATACCTGAGACTGTTTCTCACCATGTCAGCTCCAGGCTTATTCTTTTAGACATCTAAGGACAAACAGCTATATGCGAATACTTGAAATTTTTATCAAGGAATTGCACCAGGCTCGATTTCTTACACACCGCCCCAAGCTTATCCCTTTTAGCAAACCAAGGAAAATAATCCCTGGGCGGATATTGGAACTTTTACCTACAGATGGTGACGCCCATAGCAACAGGGGCACGTCCGTGCTAAGGGATCACCAGATGACGCCTAAATTTAGCGGGTCGCAGCTTTTACCTCCAGATGTCACAAATTTAGTGAGGAGCACTTCAAAGTTTTAACACTAGATGGCGCCTATTCCAAAATTGTTTGGTCCAGCACGATTTCAGAGCTTCAAAATTTTGCAGTGGGCCCCAATATTTAGCAGGACCACTTAAAGCCTTCGCGCTGGGCCAAAATTTAGCATGGCATGTGAGCTTCAAAGTTTTACCTCACCCCAGTAAAACTTTAGCGGTACCCAGCTGGAGCTAAGGGACCGTGTGATGACGCCCAAATTTAGCGGGTCAAAGATTTTACCACTAGATGTCAGCGGATTTAGCAATTAAGGAGCACTTCAAAGCGGTAAAACTAGATGGCCCCTATCCGAAAATTCACTGGGTCTAAAACGGTCTTTGAGCTGCAAATCTATGCGCTGGGCCCTTAATTTTAGCAGGGCCATTTTAAAGCTTTACTGTGGGCCAAGATTTAACGCGGTCCGCTAGCTTCAAAGTTTTACCGTCATTCCATCTCTAATTTAGTGAAACGGGCTGTTGCTAAGGGACCGTCTCATGACGCCAAACTTTATTGGGTGAAAGCGTTTACCACCAGATGAGCGCCGCTTAGCAACCCAGAGCATTCAGCTCGACCGCATACTTCCTAAGGGACCAGAGTGACAAATCCTGTGGCGTCCTCAGGAGGATGTCACACGAGTCATGTGACCATAGCCTTTAAGTCAACACATTACTAAAGGGATGGTAACAGATTGATGGCGTTTATTGATTGACGTACACCAACGATTTAGGCCTTGATTTGTTGAACCAGGTTACAAAAACCAAGTAGCTGGACAGCTTTAACATGATTAGAATGGCGCGCGCGCGCGAGAAATGTATAACTAGCACGAGTCAAGATGTCGAGGAAACGCTGTGCTGTTGGCTCAAGCAGTAGTGTCGGACTAATGTGTACGAGGCACCTGGGTCAGTTCCTAGACGACACAGAACCTTTTTTAGCGAACAATACATTTCCCGCGCAGCGATTAAAAAAAATATCACATGACCTTCGTCATGTGACCGCAGCAATGACGCCCCGCAAATCCCCCTTCCCGCGCCGCAATTCAAATCACAAAGCTTCAGCGTCCTCTGTCGGATACAGCTACAACGCCGTGAAATCACGTGGTGTTTAGAACCGCTGTGATTGATAGGCCCTAATACGCGCCTTTCCCAGACGCCTGGGACGCGTTGCGGACATCACTCCACACCTGAGGACGTTACTCCGATTGGTCACTGTCAAATGCCCTTTGGGTGGGGCCATCGATGACCGCGGCCTGCCGTTGGTCACTGGGATGGGAGAGGGAGAAGAAGGCACGCCCTCCTGAGCTGTGATTTGTTCGTGGGTAAATTTGTACACGCTGGGATAGAAGAAAGGGAAGAATCCCCGCCCTCGTAAGCTTTGATTAACCAGGGGCTAGGGTTGGCTCCGCCCTTCTGCGCTGTGATTGAAAAGTGGCCGAGTTCGTACACGTTTTCTACTACTGCGGAGCATTCGTTTTGTTATATAAACTGCCTGGAGAAGTTCTGAATTGGACACAGATCTGAAGGGACCGCACCTCTTAGAACGTCTCAGAGGTACAGGCAACTTGTATTTGCCTTGAGGCCTTCTATCCTAATGGAAACTGCCTCCTGCAAATCCTGTTCACCATGCCCCTTAGCACCGGTGAAGGGGAATGTTCGTTCTCTAGACTCCGAAGTCTGAAGTCATGCCTGAGAGCTTCAACGTCCCTGGAGGTCTTGCTACTTTGCTCCAAGCTGAGACTAAAAGCTCCGCCTTCTCGCGCGAGGTCGCTGGCTTCCGCAGCGATTTGATTGCGATCGCCTGCGTGTTCAGACTTTTATCAGGGGCAGAAATCTCGCACTAAAGGCGGAGCTTCTAGTATAAGCTTAATGGTGAACGCAGTATAGGGGTTCCGGTTTTGAACATTCACCGGAACATTCAAGTCAGGCACAAAAGGATCCTCTCGCTTCTTTTTATCAACCGACGGCAGCTTCTACTAAATATTTAGACCGCACAAAATGATAGAAACCGGTTTTTTACTAGGCCACTTTCTCGTAAGACGACAACAAAGACGAAAATAACCGAAACATAACCATAGAACGGTAATTGCTAAAAAATCTGATCCTCGCAGGAACGATACCCGTGACACTTCACTTGCTTATTGATCAGTGCGCATTGCACTTTTTATGCTAAATCGATTTCTAAACATCGCTAGTCTATGGCACTCTTCTGTAGTTTTTAACCATCGGATACTCGAGTGTTCCGCTCAGAAGTGCACGTACCGAAATATTTGTGAACCTTTCTGGACTTTTTTCTTCGAAGCCCATCATTCTATTTTATGGTTGCGTGGTTTCGTGGATTTCCATTAAAGTATTTTTCATTTAAAGACTGAACAAACGGGATGTGATTAAAAACGTTGACTTTATGTCTGTTAAGGTACAGGAAAATAGAAACTAAAATTGTGTTCGTGCAATTTCTCTTCCTCTTTTTTTGTCTTTCGACCGGCTTGAGCAAGGAAAGACTCCTGAAGATATCTGCCGGATGCGACACTGAACCGGGTCCACGGTCTTTCATAACCCCTCCCCCCCCCCCCCCCCCCCCGACACTCCCGGACAGTTGACAAATTGAGACACTCACTCCCCTCTCACTCTCTTTCTTTGTGTGTCTCTCTCTCTCGCCTTTCACTATTCCATAATTCATTTCGAATTGGTTTAGCCTTTCAGCATTTGTATTTTAGGTCCCAGGTTGACATGTTTTGTGTTCGATTATCTGCTCATATCTAGCGTTGTTACTTTGGTCACCTGTACATCGGCTGAGTGAAGAACTGCGGGAACATATTTGTGAACGCACCTCGGCGCTTGTGAACCTCTTATTTAGTTTTCTAGTATTCAAATCCCGATTTATAATTAAATCGCTTGTTTTAGAACTGTGTATAGCGTCACATTCACCGGCAGGATTCTACCAGGGAGTAAACCAATCGCCCGGTCGGCCGTCTTTTTTTTATAGAAAGTAAAAATGATTTACGAACTTGTGACACGGACCATCACTGCGAAGGACGGGGGGGGGGGGGGGGGGCCGCTACTTGGGAAATGCATTGTACCAGTCCATCGATCTTCAAGCGCTGTTCATCGAGCGGAAGGGGCACAAGTACGAAACAAACGCACCACAAACAGTACACGCAACCTCTACATCGCCTAATTCCAACGAAGTAGAGGGGCTTAGAATGATAAACCGGAAGTTTGAAAGTGCTGGCTCCCGGTTGCCTCCATGTTGTACGAAAAGGTGACTACTCGTCACGTGACCTCACTAGAGCCGTGTCTCCACCGGATAGATAGCAGCGCCCAGAGCTGGTGGATGCGGGTTTGTTCGTTGCGCGGTAGTCGTGACGGTCGTAATATGCCACTGCCTTCCGACAATTTGGGGCTTCTACGTGCTCTCTGACGCAGATATACCATGAAGATATGTAAAAAAAGGAGACTGTATACCCCTTTGGCGCAAGAGCGCTTTCAATCATCTGAATATTAACACACGTGAGACAGCATCAGTCGTATGGCCGTAGTGGTGCTCGGATTTTCGGATGTGCCCAAGAGTTATTAGCACTTTTAGTTCTTTTAGCATGACGCTTTTGCATTTTCTTAGCTTAATTTGAACGTTAGAATGTCTTATAATTGATGCGAAACGTATGCGTCGGACGTAGGGTATAGGGGTAGTTGTAACGGCACAATCACAGCAACGTTTGGCGAGGTAGCTCCTGTGATATTTGTGCTATTTAGTAATCAACGATTTTACGATATAACTTTTAGCACACAAATTCGAATTTTTCTAGTTTCGCTCGAGCGTGGTAATGTTTGAAAACGTAAGAGAAAGGTATACATATTGTGTAGGGCCTAGGGTTAGTTGTTTTAGCCTGGGGTCAGCGCACATCACTAGACACTTTTAGCGAGGAAGCTCCTGCGATCGTTAACCTTTTGGGCTAATCGACGATTTTACAAATTCGCAGTTGCCCAGTTGTCAGGATTTTAATAAAACATGCTTTCCTTAGTAGCTTGCATTCGATCGAGGTACTTTTTTTAAGAGAAAATCTGGCGTTTATTTATGTGACGTGCACGCGAACACTCATTAAGCATTGTAACCAATTTTTTTTTTAAGGTAATCACTAACGTTCCTAAAACAGTTCTTTTTTTACCTTGGCGATCAGTATCAATAGCCCACAGTGACCTCCATGTGTATTATCAGACTTACCTTAATAATAATGATAATAATAATAATATTAGCAGCTTTATTTACCATGTATAAGCATGGTGGGGGCTGAGGAAAGAAGCTGTCCAAGCAGCTTGACTGGTCCTCAGCCCCCCTCAGGTACATACAGTGGCGAGAAAGACATTTAAAAGAACACAAGAAATTATATAATAGTACAAGGTACTTTCATCATAACAATGAACAACAGACAACTATCAGCAGTACATCAAAAAAGAATTGCACTTGCCTATAAAGGAAATCGGGAAGTTGTACACAAGAAAGGGAAATCTATCCAAAATATTCTTAGATGCTTCAACACAATATATATCTATATATATACACATATACATACAAACACACACACGTACATACACATAACCATAGACGCACATATATACACACACATAACACAGACATACATGTGTGCGTTCTTATGCTTCGTTAATTGCGCGAAGTTCACTATATCTGCAAGTGTACAGATCAAAATGAACGTGGTGATAGTTGTTTAAAAGGGATGGTAAAAGATAACGGAGACATACTTTTCCGGAGTTTAGTCGAGTTGTAGGGACCACCCAGCTCTCTTTGTGTCTTGTACAGTAAGTAGAGGTTTTTATTTGCAGTTAGGAGAGATTGCGTATATTACTTACATTTCTCTGTGTTTCTAATTTATAGCGAGCACTCAAACGATATCTGTATAGGTTGTGTGCAATGATAACACGAGCACGACGAAAGAAAATTGAACTTGGTGTTCCATAAGGGTCGTTATAGATGTGGCGAACATATTTCTATTGTAATAAATGAATACAGTGTAGGTTTGAAGATGTAGTTGTCCCCCACACTAGTTGACAATAGTTTAAGTCTAAGTAAAACAGTGAATTATAAAGAAGCAATCTAACATGTGCGGGAAGGAGGTATCGAATGCGTCCAATTATGCCAGTAATTTGCGCTTTTTTTGTTTGGAAGTAGTTTACATGAGCGTCCGATAGCATGTCGGCGGAAAATATGATACCGAGACACCTGAAATTATCTACCTCTTCTATAGGACGTGAATTAAGGAAGATCTCTGGATGTGTAAGAACGGGCTTGTTTTTGGGTCTGAATATAACCGCCTTTGTTTTTCTTTCATTTACTTGCAGAGCATTAGCTGCCGACCAGTTCTCGAGTGTTTTCATTGTATTATTACATCGATCTATAAGTTCATGAATGTCATGGCCAGAGAAAAAATGCTAGTGTCATCCGCATATACTATAAATTTGGCTCTGGGGCTCATATTTACAATGTCGTTAAAATGAACGTTGAAGAGTTGTGGCCCTAATATGCTGCCCTGTGGCACACCACAAAGTACTGGTTGCGCCTTTGAGCGCATATTGTTAATCTGGACAATCTGTTTTCGACTAGATAAATAGCATTTTAGAAGCAATAAAGCCCGCCCTCGGATACTGTAGCAGTTCAGCTTTTTAAGCAAAACGTCATGATTTACTAAGTCAAAAGCCTTTGAAAAATCTACAAATACACCAAGAACGATGGCTTTGTTTTCAAATTGTGTGAGCATATATTATTTTTGTTCAAGTAATGCTAATTCACTTGATTTGTTTTTACAAAAGCCGAATCGGTGTGGCGTCAACAAGTTATACTTATCAATAAATCCCGAAAGTCTCGAGTGCAAAAGTTCTTCAAATGCCTTTGAAAAAGCTGGCAAGATGGAAATTGGAGTATAATTTCCCAGATCATTTCTATCTCCCTCTTTGTAAAGTACTGTAATCTTTGCTTTTTTGCATATTTGATGGGAAGACAGCTGCCTCTAAACAGGTATTAAATATATCAGTGAGGATAGACGCGATTATATCAGCTACATGCTTTACAGGCCGTATCTGGAGACCATCAATATCACTGCGACTGCTTTATTTAGACTTTTGATTACTGATATCACCTCAGGAGCGGTGACCGGTTGTAGAAACATTGATTTGTCCTTTCGAATGCTCACATATTCGAGAGCAGCCGACGAGTTACCACGCACGTGTAGTCAGGCTTGCGAAGAAATCATTAAAAGCTTCAGCTAATTCGGCTCCAGACAATTCCCCTTCATTCACTCGTAGTTCCGAGATAGGAGCATGCGAAGAACCACGATTTAATAGTTCGTTTAGTTTGGACCATAACACGTCATGGCGATTGTTTTTATCGCTTAAAGGAGAGGAGTGGTATTCTATGCGCGCAGATCGCAGTTTCTTTGTCAATTTATTTCGGTACTGTTTGAACGTCGTCAAATCATGAGGTGCACAAGTATTCAGGAAGCATCTATATAGCTTGTCTCTAATTTTTATTTCTTTAAGCCGCTCTGGCGTAATCCACGACTTCCTTATTTTTTGACTGTGTTTACGTTCTTCAATAGGAAAGTGGTCGGTATATAGCTTTTTGAAAATGTCAATAAACTTAACGTAAGCATCATTCGCCTCACTGAATGTATCTGTTCTGTTCCAATTTTCCCGCAGTAATGCAACGGAGAAAGAATCAAGGACTTCCTCCGTAATTGATTGGTATAGAATCTTAGGGCCTTTGTTAGCTGCTATTTGAGTTCTTTCCACACAAAGGAACACAGGGAGATGGTCACTAACGCTGCATGTTAAAACTCCAGCCTTAGCGTACGACTGCAATGAATTTGTAATAAACAGATCAAGGACGGATTGGCATTCGGCTGTGACTCTAGTCGGAACCTTAATCATGTTGACAACACCATTAGATGTCATTGCAGTGTTAAAATTCCTGGCAGATTGGTTATTGTTACTCATGTCGATGTTGAAATCTCCTCCAGCAATTCAGGTCTTTTTGTTTTCACCAACGAAGGCCAGAAATTGTTCGTAGAATTTTAAAAAAATATCAAGATATCACCATTAGGTGGCCGGTAACAAACACAATATACTGTCTTATTTAAACAGAAAGAGAGTATCTCATAGTCAGGCGTAATCAAACTGTAACAATCAAGTAACTCACATTCAGCATTGTCGCAGAGCAGTAACGCAACTTCACCACCTCGTCTATTGGATCGGTTTAAGCGGTAAGTCGTACACTGTTAGCAAGTCCCGTGTATTTGGCGAATATTTGGGGTGAAAAACACGCTATTTACACAAATTACCATAAATTTACACGATGGGTAACGGATAATTCGTTCAGAAATCATGCGAGGTTGTAAAAAACGTGTTTTGGTTCGGTCATACACGCATAACCGTGTAGCCGACCTCGATAACACGCATCGCCCCCGGCGACGACCACGGCATTGCCGGCTATCGAAGCACCGGAATGCATGGGGACACACTTAGAAAGGACCGTCGAGACAAATGCCGCGGAAAGAAACATGTCTCGGAGACAGATATGCACCAAAAGAAATTGCGCCATGTCGCAGGACGTTGGCGAAACCCGCCCTTACCATGCTCGCCGCCATCTTCTGGTCGATGGCAATGCGGCTTCCCTCATGTCGCCCATGTTTGTATTTAGTTTAGGGGTCCTGATAACAGTTTCTTAGACACCACAAATAAAGTTATGGGTCTAATTATTCGTTCCAAACAGTTAAAATGGATATAAAAAGCGCGTCCTCGATGTGAACACGTGACATTGCAGTTGGTTTCGTTTTTGCTTCAACCTTCAACTGCAAGCGACCTGGCCACGGCGCAAGCGCAACGCCGATGTACGCTGGAAGCAAGCGCCGGTTGGCTTTCGTTGTTTTTGTTTGACCGGAGAAAATCTGGCAAGTACGCATGGCGCCGCTATTTTTTCGGTTTGTCGGGACGCGAGAAGCTTCGCATAGAGCTTCGGAGTTTGCGAGCACATAGTGAAGACGTGACCGGAGAAGTGCCCCTGTGATGTTCCTGGAAAACGGAGAGTAGCATTCGTAATCGTCGTGTGTGTGCTTTGAAAGCAAAGGGAGTCACAGGGTCCACGAGTTCGCAACCACAAGCCAAGGTTCACGACAGCGCGGCGTCGACTTCGGCGATCTCGTTCTGTTTGGTGCAACCCGGCGATGCGAAAAAGAGCTGAAACATTCGTCGTGTGTGGTGCGGTGCTTTGTATTCCGGGTCTGTTTGAACCACGTTTTTAACACGGAGCGCAAATTGTTTGTTGCGTGGTGGAGGTTCAACGGGTACAGTCCCGTCGTCGTCAGCTGATCCGGTCCAGCTGGTCCGGGAGGACGCAGCGAGCGTTTTTAAATGTAAATCTTCCTTCGTTCCGTTTCAAACTGTGGAACTATCCCAACACATACCGTGAGTAAGAAGCAGCGGGCGTTTTCAACAAAATTACGTTGTTTTAATTGAATAATGGACTCCGGATTGTTGACTTAAATCTGCCGTTTTTTATGCTTCGTGTTGGACTGCGTTTGCATAGCGACGCACACCGCTCGAGTAGATGATTCGGTCCTGCAACGAGTTTGTTGCGCCAATCATGCGGCGTGAATAAATTAGGGCAAGGTTTCCTACCTGCCCACAGATGCATGTATTGCGACCATTTTTGATGTTGTGAACGTAGTGCTCTTTCTTTATTTTGGAAGACGCGTTGGTGCATTTATTATAGTACAATCCCTTGAGAGTTGAGAAATTGGAGAGCCAGCAAATTTTCTCAACTTTGTCTCTTTCTCTCTGGCACAGCCCTGCTTCAGTTTCAGTGGGCATATCTACTAGCAGGTACAAACTGCTCTAAAGCAGGCAAAAAATGGGAAGCTTAGGACGGTGCGGACTCCGTGTTTCGCGCTTTTTGCAAGGTGACAGGGTAAATGCTTTTGTGAGATATGCGGAATATGCAAGCGATTTTGTTATGCCCGTCGTTTGCGTCCCTCCAGCAAAACGAATAAGATGATCTACTACAAAGCGCAATCACAAGCCAAGATTTAAGATAGCAGTCGTTTGCTTCGGTGATCCGTGTAGCTGTATTTTACCCTGCTCTCTGCAACATCGTGTCATGACGAAGAGCTGGAATGGTCACGGTTTGTGCTGGCCTCCCGGTTGACAGAAACCCGCGTCGCCCGCATCGGCACCGAGTGCGCTTGGGCTGTTGATGCTCAAGCCTTTCATCCGCGGCTTGTCGCCAGCTCATCCCGCTGCTCAACGGTGAGTAAGCGGCGAGAGTAACCTCAGTAGTGAATGTAAATTCTCGTTAATTCAGTTATCCGGTGTAAAAGTGTGGAAGATGTCCAACGTGTACTGAGGGCGGGAACTACGAGCGTTTTGCTTTGCTTTTATCACCGAAACCAGACCGGCGAGATAACTGCCTTGCGTACTCTAAAATGACGGAAGCAATAAGTTTCAACAGGTCGAGTACGTCACCGGGGATGTAGGCGAGACGGTGCACACTGTTTAAATGCTTGCAGTATCCACGAGTGGTACCAGGAAAGCGACGTCAACAGAGAAGGAGCTCGCGATTCAGCATAATGCACTGCTATGGGCCCGTGTATCTTCAAAGTTCGGGGAGGTGGCAGTATAAAAAAAAGACGCATCAGCGCCCCACACAAGTGTTCATGAATAACACCGGTCCCAAACTCCCAAGCCCCACCGCTCTTCTCGACACCGACACGACATACGACAACAAACTGCATCAAAACGCCATAAAAGTGAAGGCGTCTGCTCCCGTACTGCAACTGCTGCAACTAGCGGAAGTGAAGTGTTGGGCGGATGTCCGGATGTCCTTCACAAAAATATGTAAAAAATGCTTTGCGCAAGGATCATTTTCATTTATTATTGTATACGTAATGACAAAATCCCAATAATTTGTTTTCCTATCTGATTCGAGCTAGTCTGACTGCTCATAACACTGGTCAAGCAAAAAAATAACAAAAATTTCAACTTTTTCATGACCGGTTTAAGATTTATTGTTAACATATCGTTATTTATTGCAACGGACTAACATTATAGATTTTGCCTCCATACTTTTTAAATGCAAACAGTTCTAATACACGGCTGTCCATTGCGCCGTGTTTTGTGTATTCTTCTATATATCTGTAATGGCCAGCGACCAAAAAGCTCACCCGCACATGTCAAGCTTATATGCGCCGCGGGGAGAAATGGATATCGAGTAGGAAGTGTCGGGCGTAGTGTCGGTTGTTGTGTTTGTGTACATGTCGGTGCGTTGTATGTAGGGTTGCTGTCAGGGTGTCGAACCGGAACCGAACCGAACCGAAAACCGGAACAGAACCGTTATTTTTAGCCGAACCGGAACTGAACCGAACCGAAATCGCCGCCGCCATCTTGGAACTGAACCGGAACCGAACCGAAAAAAAATATAACGGTAACCGGTTGAAAACGGTTCAAGGTAATTTATTATTTTATTTTTTGTTAGTATCACAAAATGAACATATGGGAATAAAAAATTTGCGGCTGTATTTCTAATGATCACATTGGTCCTATACAGAATTGCAACGTATGGTAAATTGTGGGTTTTGGTGGCGCTTTTGTATTGGCACTATGATTAACGATGTGTCACGTTGTCACGTGACGTCATGGTGTCAATACAAGTTGTCAAGTAATGTCACGTGACCTCGTGGCGTCACGTGACTCACTGCGTCAACTCGATTTAGTTTGAGGAAGTCACTACATGCATTAGCCTTGTTGACAGCGTGACGTAACATGACGACACGATTTTGCACCGTGTCACATGACACCGTGACGTAAGCGGTTTTCATAACACCTAGTCGAGTGCACCGGTTCTTGACAGTCAGCATCGTCAAACATTCGGGTAACGGCTCATGGCAATTAAATATGATAATAGCCCAACTCTAAAAATATCTGAAGCTCAGCCCAAGCTTTTGCTTTCCAAACCCTAGCCACCTAGGGCATGACTATGATGAACACTGACGGTATATAATTAGCGTCAGATCACGTGGCAGCTTGTTCAAATTGCGAGTTGAGGAGGGGATCGACAGCTGTCTTTCCTTTATTTTTTCTGCATCTGCTATTGCCCGGAGAGTAAAACTAATGCATATTTTCGCAAGCTATGAACGTCAGGGGTTACTTCTTAGCAGTATTTATTGAAAGTACAAAAAAAAAAATGTTGCAAGACCAATTTTACATCATTGAGGCACCCAAACATTTTTTCGTTGCTGCTGAACTGCATTCGAAAGATGTCGCCGAAAATAGAAGTATTAAAATGACTAAATGCGACTTATTAATATTGTCACGAATGAAGGTGACGAAAAGCCGAACAGTGAACTGAAAATAAAGATTTAATGGGCGAACTTGTGCCAAAAACTAAAAGGGTACAAAGATAATAACAGAGCGTCGCGGGCGTCGAAGTCGGCGTAGCAGCACAGTCGAACGCTGGGGCGAAACTGACTCGACAAGGTCGCGGGCGGCCTCTTATCTAGAGTGCGCCGCTATCTCGAAGATTCGGCGAAAGCGGTTCGAGCGTCGCGTGATCGGGGCGAGAATGAACACGTACTTCCTAGAAAACAAAAGCAGGGATAAATGATAGAAGTTACGTGCGGTACATGAATAAACGGGAACTTTCTGGAGGACCGTGACCGAGCGTTTCTTTCTCAGCCTTGCGCGCGGCATTACTCCCCCCTTTAAAAGTGCATCGCCCCGATGCAAAACGAAAGGAAAACGGAAATGGCTAAAACAATTACGGCGAAACAAAACAAACATGCAGTTTCATAATCCTAACGCGCGTAGAACGGCTTGAGTCGAACTACGTGGACGACTTCGGGTCGTGGCTGGCGGCGTCCTGATGGGCGAGTTCCGTCGGGGAGCACCTCGTAGTTCAAGTCCCCAAGGCGGCGGATGACCTTGTAGGGTCCGAAGTAGCGTTTTAACAGTTTCTCGCTGAGGCCGCGGCGGCGAATGGGCGTCCACACCCATACCCTGTCTCCGGGCTGGAACTCCACGTCGCGGCGGCGAAGGTTGTACCGGCCAGCGTCCACACGTTGCTGGTCCTTAATTCGAAGACGGGCTAGCTGGCGTACTTCTTCTGCTCGTTGGGTGACCAACTAAGCATCGTCGGTGCCATCATTTATCGGTGCTGTCGTTCGTCGGTGCCGTAGTTCGTCGGTGCTGTAGTTCGTCGGTGCCGTAGTTCGTCGGTGCCGTAGTTCGTCGGTGCCGTAGTTCGTCGGTGCCGTAGTTCGTCGGTGCCGTAGTTCGTCGGTGCCGTAGTTCGTCGGTGCCGTAGTTCGTCGGTGCCGTCGTTCGTCGGTGCCGTCGTTCGTCGGTGCCGTCGTTCGTCGGTGCCGTCGTTCGTCGGTGCCGTCGTTCGTCGGTGCCGTCGTTCGTCGGTGCCGTCGTTCGTCGGTGCCGTGAGGCATCACGGCGTCGAGCATCGTCGTCACCTTTCAGCCGTGCACCAACTGAAAAGGTGTAATCCCAGTGGTTCCTTGAACCGCCGTGTTGTACGCAAACGTGATGTAAGGCACCACCTCATCCCACGTCTTGTGTTCCACGTCCACATACATCGAGATCATGTCGGCGATGGTCTTGTTTAGTCTCTCCGTCAGCCCGTCAATCTGCAGGTGGTATGCCGTGGTCCGGCGGTGGTCGAGGTCTGCGACGACTGGGGGTCCATCGTTGACCTCGTTGGTTGCTTGATCTTGGTTGGCAGAAATCCGAGTTCCGGGTTAGCTCTTGGTTGCGGCGACTTTATCGGGTCTTGCTTGTGTCTTCGTTGGGTCCTCGTGGGCTTGGTGTTGGACTGGCACTGCGGGCCCTCGGAGGAGTACGGTGCAGGGACATCGTTACCCCGCACCTCCACCAGAAATGTCACGAATGAAGGTGACGAAAAGCCGAACAGTGAACTGAAAATAAAGATTTAATGGGCGAACTTGTGCCAAAAACTAAAAGGGTACAAAGATAATAACAGAGCGTCGCGGGCGTCGAAGTCGGCGTAGCAGCACAGTCGAACGCTGGGGCGAAACTGACTCGACAAGGTCGCGGGCGGCCTCTTATCTAGAGTGCGCCGCTATCTCGAAGATTCGGCGAAAGCGGTTCGAGCGTCGCGTGATCGGGGCGAGAATGAACACGTACTTTCTAGAAAACAAAAGCAGGGATAAATGATAGAAGTTACGTGCGGTACATGAATAAACGGGAACTTTCTGGAGGACCGTGACCGAGCGTTTCTTTCTCAGCCTTGCGCGCGGCAATATGACGTTCGATAGAACTACATGTGTGTACGGAAGGAATACTTAAAAAAAATATTTTAGTGACCTCAGAGGGACAGCCGCACCATGGCGGTCGCTGTAAGTCTCACACGAGCGTCGTTCTCAAGTTATTGCCCAAGTTTCGACCCCCTCTGTATTTCTCTTAAAGAAGCTATAAAAAGATTCCTATACATCACTAAATTCTACTCAGGATCACTCCCTAACGTTATTAACTGATTAAACTTGGCTTTGCTTTTTTTTTTTTTTTAGCTAGGCAATGGCAGTTGCCAAAAAGTTAGAGAAATATGAGCATCGTTCATCCCCTCAACTCGGAGCCAGAAGCGGCCACGTGACCTGGTGCCTGTCTTATTCCGCCAACGTTAATCATACCCCCGCGCTGGGGTTGGAAAGGAAGAAAACGCGTGCTGGGGGGGAGCTCCAGTCATTGTTAGAGTTCGGCTATTCTCATTACCGCAGTGGTTGGACACGAGCCACTACCCAAGTGTCCACCGAGGCATTGCTTGTTACGAGCCGATGTACAGTGTTCACGCAGTTCTCCTGCCCAATCCACGAGCCGCGCTCGACTGTCGTGAGGCGGGTGGGTTTGATCCCACAATTACGTCATCAATCTTTGCGAAGGCAAGACTAAAAGAAATAGTCTCATTTTTGGCCTCGCAATTTCACCGCGACAAAGAAGCTTCTGAATCAGTGGCGGCCTTTGCGAGTATACTTGGGTCAGACTCGGACCAGTACGCCTCTGCAAAGTCATGAGCATTCCAACCCGATATCGTTTTATGACCCCTTTGAACTTCACGGGGTGCAAAATAAAAGCAGTGAAGGGTTACTGTTAACAAGTGAAAACTAAAATTGTCGAATTAGCACACACGAACAGAGGAGACGATTTCTGAGGAATACCATCAGCCTTTCCACTCCGGTGGAGAAGGAAGACCAGCGAAGCTGTACTATGGTGGAAATGAAGTAACTGCCTGCCGCAAGTCGGCAAGCCAGAGTGGAAAGGCTGGAAAGGTTGCCGCCATCTATGCGCGACGGCGGCTACCAGATAACCGGCAAGCCGGTTGTCTGGTTGCTGTCGTCACTTATAGATGTCGGTAGCTGTCCAGAGTTTAGTGTCGTCATTTGTTTGATGACCTACACGATAGTGGGGCAACTATCCCTTAATGGCTCCGCTGTAAAAAGAAGTGTGTGTGTGTGTGTGTGTGTGCGTGTGTGTGTGTGTGTGTGTGTGTGTGTGTGTGTGTGTGTGTGCGCGCGCGTGCGTGTGTGTGGGGGAGAGGGGGGTTAATTTAAAAACCTACTGTGTTGTAAAGGTTCCTCTTCCCCGCATCTTTGGCGCAGACCAAAAAGCTCTAGCCCGGAAACTACTTTGTGTGCAAAAGGCTCTTGCCAAATAGCACGTTTTTGTCTTTCCAGACGCTCGCGCCGTTCCTCACGACGATCCACTTAGAATAGTAATACGTGATATTAAAACACTTGGCTTTCACTGAGCTTGAACGTTATGCAGCATGCATTTTGCGCCATCGAATTCGATTTTCTCAGCAGGAAGAAATCGCAATGACTACCAGCCTATAGTGTGATGACGTCACTTGCACACCATGCTAAACAGTTAAGCTTTCTGGTGAAATGTAATGTTTGCAAAACTAGCAATACATGTCCTAATTGTAAACTTGTGCAATTTTTATAGCAGTCTCGCGATGATATATGGCAGCCTAGAGAAATGTTAGCGCGCGTGGCTATTCAAGCATAGGGTTCTAAAGTGAGGGCCAAAACAAGTGCAGGTAAAACCGAATATAACATTAGCCTCCCGAGGCACTATTTGGCGAAGTTTCGAGCTCATGGAAGCTAATAAAATGTGACTTTTACTAAGATTTTAAGAATCTTTGTCTGTCCTTCGCCCTATTTATATAAAATTATAAATTTCATTGCGTCCATTTTTACGCATATCTTTTTGCAGGAGGGCATTAAGTAAGGGATTGTTTAGAAAAATTACATTAATTATCTCTCTATTTTTGAACATTTCATGTATTTGACTTCCAATCTTTTATGTGAGCACAGAGCCCTTTTTGGCGTACCCTGCAACCCGATGTTTCACACTGCCAATCAGCAAACAGAAAAACACTTTTGTGCAGACTCTACAGCTCGCGTAGTTTCGAGTATCGTCCTTCCGCGTCGGTCTCAAGCGGTTATGGGAACTTTATAAAGTAAAATCTATTGATCGTTATAAAAATATATTTAATTACTAACGGAATATTTGACAACATAAATAAGTGGCCGACCACCCTAAAGCAATGCCCCCCAAATGATCTGAAAATTGTTCTGCCAATCTTTTCCGTCGTTTCTATCCTCGACAGCCACTTTGTAAGTTATATGGGACAGCCTTACACACATTCCTGATTTTGAAGCAAACTTAAATAACTATGTGTTCCTCACACATATAACATCTCAAGCATATAGAAGTCTGTTATTGCTCTTTTATGTGGGGAACATTACTTTTATGTGTCTGTGGGCTGGACAAAAACAAAGTAAACAAGGGCGCGCGGCAAAACTATGACGATTACGCACGCAAACCGTCAGAAAGTGTACAATTAAGTAGCTGCCATGTCGAGTAGACTGTGAAATACTATTTCGTTTTACTTAACAAAAAAAAATCTTGGAGGACGCTTAAGCTTCGCCTTTAAAAGTGGAACGCGATAGCCTTAACAGGTCTCGTTTGCATCGCACTCTCATTTGCCACGAAAGCGTGACTCGCGTGGCCTAGTCAAAAGCGTCTGACTCGCAACCGAAAGGGTCGTTGGTTCATATCCCAACTAAAATTCTTAATTTTTTTCTTTAAGGAAAAAGAATTACTTTAAAAAGTAAAATCATTTGAAACATACGGCGAACTTTAATTCGCGTTACATGTCATGTTTTAATCACTCTCCTTACACGCGTGATGTTACGTTTCACATGAGCATTGTGGGTTGTTTGAAATCCTTGCGTGAGGGCATGTAGCTCTGACGTTATCACCCTATCGACCAACCAAGATTTTCTAGTCACGCCACCGACATCGGCTTTACTGCGACATGAGCTCCTTAACACTGCCGCGTTAAAGTCATCAATTAGCAAGGGTGATGCTCATTCGCAAATTAAATTGAGCGGCATCTTGTCAAGAACAAACCTCAACAGCCAGGCTATGCCAGCTTCTCCTGTAAAAGAAAATGTTCATTTGGACAATGGCTATTTTGGGCCAGATTAGATGGGAATGCGAAGGTGCGTATAGATTAGGGTGAACAATTGCGATTGCTCCTTGCTGCATGATTAGTCGCATGCATACGGTACTGAGTGTAAACAATGTTTGGTTAGAACAACAAGCAGTTTGATTGCCGCTCGGTGTTCCTATAAAAAATTGTCCGAAAGGAATTATTCTAAAACTGTTCTGACATTTTGAAAATTTCATTGCTTTTAGCTAAGTTGTGTCGTCATATTATACATATATATTGTGAAGCGTATTTCGTAAACAATATATGGTAATATATATGACCACGAGGTGCTCATTTTATAATTTTATGTGAAATATTTAATTCCTTGGTTCAAAGACACAATCACAATTCCACTTTTCATACTGCGACATAAAATTGTAACAATCACGGGTATTTTAGGCGACCTACCACACTTCGCGACAATATTTTATACCGTGTAAATAAATCCGCTTGAACTTTAGAATTTTACTTAAACACGAAAAAAGAACAAAAAAATGCAGTATAGTTCTAAATTTCAAGCCGATCTATTTCCAGATGTACCAACAAGCTCACCTCTTCACTCTTGTACTTAAGCATTTTGATTCAGGTAAAATATGTGTTACTGGTAAACAAAGGGATGTCGAGTCGTATGAACACGACGTTATGTTCGTTAATGTAGATTTTCTTCTACTCTTGCGTCAAAATTAAATAACTGAATTTTATATTTTGGTACCTAAAACAAAAGTAAATTGCACGGACGATCGAAGAAGCTCAAGAGTTTATCGTTTTACGGCGTAAATAGTGTATATGGCCAGAACAACGCGGAAAATATATTCTCAGTTTAGCGGTTCAAACCGGTTCGAACCGGTTCGAACCGGTTTGAACCGTTATTTTTGGCTCCCCGGAACTGAACCGGAACCGAACCGAAAGCCGTGAACCCGAACCGGAACCGAACCGATAAAAATTTCGGTTCGACACTCTGGTTGCTGTGTAGTTGTGGTCGTTCGCAGTGTTAACAGACTGGTCTTTTTTTTTTTTAAACAAGCTGCTAGAAATCTCGATAGGTGGCGCAAGTTACCGCCCGATTCTAAATAGTTTGCTCAAGTTATTTATCCATGTAAGTTCGGCATTCGTTTTTTTTTTTTTTTTTTTTTTTTGTCTAGCGGCTTGTTGAAGCTACCGACGCCGCCGACAACGCACGTACGTACCTTTGCAAGTAGCTACGTCCGCCGCTTGGAGACTTTACTGTGTATAAAAGACATCGAACGAGAACTAACGCGCCCTGTGTGCTTTCAATTCGGCTGAAAGGCGCGCGGCTCGCTGGGCTCGTCTCTCGCCTGTTCTCGGCCGCTGACCGCCATGTTTCATAAGGAACACGCTCGAAACGGTTTTGCGGAAGGCAGACACGGTGTAGCGTGTTACGTTTACACAGCACCTCATGTGTAGACGAAAAACACAGATGGCCTCGTGTAAAACGAACACGTTTCGACGTGTCCGCTATGGGACAACGGTTTACACGTCTGGGCGTGTTATTTTTGCTAACAGTGTATAGTTTGGTAACCTGAGCACATCATGTTCACTCGTGCTCCAAGTCTCAGTTAACATAATGGCAGAAAGTTTAAATGAAAATTCAGTAAAGAATTCTTCCAAACAAATTACCTTGTTCTTTACAGACCTCGTATTTAAATTAATACATTTCAAAAAACCAGGTGGGAGCCCAGACACAAGCTGGTCAACAACACTTTGCAAATAATAGCTGTGGTCGTCGTTCATAGCACATTATTTTCTAAAAAGTTAATCTGCAGCGTACTTGCGTTTTCTCCCCCTTACCACCCCCCCCCCCCCCCAAGAAAAAAAAAAGCGTTGCATTCTTGAAAGGTTTCAGAGGAGGCATTGAGAGAAGATTCCTACCTCAAATAACGGCGGCGCTAATCAGTCAAGTTGGCGCCGAAACGGCTCCCGGAATGCTCTCCTAATCCCCGTTCACGGGGACGGCGTTCTCCGATGATTCACCCCTTACCCCCGGAATGTGCATCTAGCGGGGGAAACTGCTCGGCCGTTTTTGGCTTTTGCCGCGCACTTTGGCGTGTGGCCTTGCTTGTCCCCTTGGAACTTGCCCCTTGTTCTGGAGGGCGCGTTTTCCCCGGAGCGGCTGCCGGCGCTGGAGGGTTGGCCAGCCGCTGCTGTGGGGCTGCGTCCTTTGGGGCGCGTGCAACGTCCATGGCCTGTTCTTCCTCTACGGGCTCCGATTCCTCTTCACTGCTTTCTTTGGGTGTTGCCGCCTCCGTTTGGTTAGAGACGGGTGCATCCGCTCGTCCCACCTCGTCCGTGCCGTTCGATCCGCTTCCGGTACATTCCCCGTCATCCAGGAGGTCGCTTTCTAGCGGCATGCTCGCCTGGCACTTGGTCTTGGCGGCGTACTTGGGCGCACACTCCGATTCCAAGTGGCCGTAACTTCTGCAATGACGGCACCACGACGCCCGGCATTGCCTTCCCATGCGCCCCAGTTGGCCGCAGCGGAGACACATCGGCGGTCAGCCTCAGACATATAAAAGGATAGGATATCCAGCCACTTTCCCCTGATGTGGTAGGTCTTCCTTTCCTTTCCCCTCCTTGATCGTGATTGTGACAAAGCTTGTTGACGTTTCGACTTCGTATTCTCTACTTGGAGATTTCCATTTTTCCCTGCAAATTCTCGTCACGTTTCCATACTCCACGAGTGCCTTGCACACATCTTCATCGGTTACGAACGTGGGGAGCCAGTTGACTCGTACCACAGCTTCTTTTAAGCTGCGGTCAATAACAATGCATCGTTTTCCTTTCACCGTAATGTCCTTCAGAGCGACGAGGCGTTCCTTATTGTCAGTGGAGTCCAGCGTGCAGACCCACACGTGGTTGAACTCGAAAGCTCCCAGTCCAACCGCGTGCTTCATGCCGACAGTTTCCCCAAGCGCTTCGGCGAAGTCCTGCGTGCGATAGGGCCTACCTTGAGGGTCTCCGTGTAGAAACACCGTCTCCGCCAGCCTCTTTCCACCCGGTAGCATAGGCATGATCATTCGGTAGTCCGCGGAGGCCTGGTCGGCCGCCGTGGCAGGGCAGCCACTCCGTTGAACATCGCTCCTGTCCCGGGGAAGACGGAAGCGCACGTCCGTTCCCCTCGCGCGCTGCAGGTTGTCTAACCCATGATTCTACCATTTAGAATCTTTAAAAAAAATGCAGCCTCACTCTTTATAGCTCCAGAGATACCACCCCACATATCAACGATCATTAAATGCAATGCAACTCGGAAATAGAAGATTAACTGCAAATTGTTGCACGTCCTCATCATTTATTGCAGCCATATTTTTTTTTCATCAAGAGTAGATCGTATCAGTCGGTCAATCATTTATTTGTTCTAATTATCTGGTCAGTGTGACTTGTATTTGTGTTTGTCTCTTGCCCGACCAAGCAGCTGTGTTGCAAAATGTTGACAACGATTCATTTCTGTCTTTTCAATAGACTTCCTATTGAAAAAAAAAAAAAAAAACATTTGGCGCCTATATGAAAATAAACGGGTCCATACCGGTAGCAGTTTAACCGTACCGGTCACCAGTTTGTCAAAGGGGTCGCCCGTATGGCTCAAAGGGGTCCCAAGTAGAAGCCATAACGGTCACCTATTTGGACAAACAGGTCACTCCTCTGGCAAACGGGTCTCTCGTCTCGGCAAATCCGTCGCTCGTCTGGGCGAATGGGCGACTCGTTTGGGCAAAGCTGTCGCACGTTTGCTCAACCCGGTGACCATGTTGCAAACTGTACCGGTTTAATCAAACGGCTCTCCGGAGCCCGTTTGATACTGAACGTACAGAACAGCGGCGTGGGCACGCCTAGCGTTTCAGCCGTGGCAGCCAATGTTTCCGGAAGGCTGGGAGCGCGGGTTCATCGATTTCAGATCGTCCGCGTAATGCAAGTAATTATATTTATATTTCAATTGCGCTGATGTTCGCTTATACTGCAATTAAAACTAACACTTTTTTGCTGTTGTTTTACGTAAACGCGCGACGTTGGTGAGCCGATATTTTTGATAGAACTTTAAAACTTTGTCCATCTTGGTTGCCTCAATTTACTTATCCAGCTCGAATCTCTCTCGCAGAAGACACGACCGCGTGAAAGAATGTACAAATACTTTACTGGGGGAATACATTCCACTCCTCTCAAATACAATAGCTTCGGCGCGGACAGGTTTTCTGGCTTGGCGAGAGTCATATATATATATACATATATACGCGTATAAATAAAAAACACAACGAACACCTTATGTGCGAGCGAAGGCAAAGCTGGAAGCGCGAGCACAAAAGCTCCGTGCGTTCAGGTTTTGCTCGAGCGCGCGAGTTGGGGAGAAACGCAAAAAGCGCTGGTCCCGTGCTTTTAGCTTTGGCTTCGCTCGCAGATATGGAGGTGAAACGAAGTGTAGCTCAGTGCTGCGCCAAATACTGTGCTGCGCTGTGCCGCCATAACCTTCCCAATCGACGCACCTTGCGGAGACGACACCGCCGCGGCCGCCGCGAACGGCTCTGGCCGCGAAGATCCACGTGCACATGCGCGTGGACTGACGCGGACCTCCACACCGTCAGGCCTGGATTGGGAGCTGTAGGCGTTCTGTCTAATGCAAATGAGCGGAGTGGAATGTATTCCCCCTAGTAAAGTATTTTGAATGTGCGTCTAGACTCCGTTTCACTTTAATTCAAGAAGCAGCGAAGGTAGCAGGCGTACACGCGGCTGCATGAACATCGAGCATTGCGAGAGGACGCCCGCCGTTGCAGCAGTCAAACTACGAGCTCGCGCTGAGTACTTTCTTCGCTCGGGCGCAAGCCGAGCTTCTGGCCGCCCCGCCGTCATTTCCAAGGTTCAAGCATGCTAAATTGCGAGCGCGCGCGTGTTTTTTTTTTTTTTTTTTTTCAGGTTACAAAAACACATTGCACTGGAATGCCTGGGGAGAGGGAGAGGGGCTGTCCCTGTGGTCTTCGCTCTCCCTCCTCTCTTGTCACCCGTCACGTGACCCGTAGCCGCGCGCCAGCTTCACGCTGATAATATCCGGAAGGGTGCGCCTAGCAGCCGCTTTTTTCTTTGTCTGCTTGTTGTCAGTTCCAGCTCGAACTTCGCGCGTGCACATGCTTCGATCTGTCGCCTAACCCTGCGGTCTTATTAGGATGTCTCTCGACAACGTATTGGATGTGCACCAAAACTATCAGTGTTCGAAAAGTCCAACGTCTATATCGGCAACAAGCGATTCTTCAAAGAAGTCAGGAATTCTTGCGGTTTGGTTGGGTTCGGCAACTGACAGCTTGTGCGCCACATCGTGTTGAAACTTTCAAGAAGCCGTTTCCTCTCATTCGTGTTTGTGTGGTTGTCCTGATTTGACCGTGTCGACAAATATTACGGATTACATCTTTCAAGTCCGGTATTTTTATGGTAAGTGCACTGCAACCTACTTCTTGGCAACATTTGACCGTTCTTCTACTCGTACTCTTCCAGATTATCTATATAATTATGCAGCCACTATTCTCGCGGCTGCCGGGCGAATAATTTCCCGAAAGTCTACCTTCATAGTCTAGAATTTATTCGGTTCTTGTTTGGTTTGCTATCTTCTCAGTTGTATAAAAGCTTAGAGTGCCTCTCACATTTCACAGATCGCTTGCACGTTTCTACTTGTCTACAGAAGACGTAATAAACTTTGAGGAGAATTGAAAAGAATCTTTTGTGTCTGTTTTCCTGTCCATTTGCAAGCACCTACGTGAGCACATTTGTTCTACGTGTTTCCTGCATGTTATAAATAAGTTTATGAGTTTCGGAACGTCTTAAATAAGTTTAAGATAACCAACCTACCAGACGATCCCCGTTTAGGGCTAGCGCATAATTTCCCGATTCGAATGGCACGTTCAAACGTGTGGTCACGTGCGAGGTCGAATGGGCACCTGTATCAAACGGGCACCCGTATCAAACGGGCACCTGTATCAAATGGGTACCGTTCGAGCGGGTACCGTTTCAAACGGCTACCCGTATCCCATAATCACGTTTGATCCAAAAGGGTCGACAAGTTTCCACCCGTTTGATTTACCAGTTTGCCACCCGTTTGAATTTCAAATGTTTTTTTTTTTCAGTAGGGTTCTTTCAAAAGTGTGTGCTTCCTATACTTCGTTTCACCATAACTTGGCAACAGGCAACCGCCAGAGCCCCCTCGAGCCAGTCAGAGAGACGGACTGAAGGCATGCGACAAAACTCTGGAGAAGTAGGGCACTCTAATGATGTGCTGTCACGTGCCACTCTCTAACGTGCATATTGGCTCAGTTATGTGAGCCATCACTGTGAACTCGGCTCAGCACCAATTGGATTCGAGTGTTGCATTTCCGTTCGACGTGATCTGGAGCCGATTCGTGTGCTTTACGCTTAAGGGAATTGGTAACAGTCGAGTGAAGGGCTAAGCTTAAAGTACCCAGCACCTCGACCAGAACATACGATGACAGCCAAGCATGGCCCTGAACCTTCAAGAATAGTAAAGATTGATAAAAGAAAGGACTGGATCATGCATCCGCGACAATATTACAAGTCTGTCTAAAAAGAGTTTATCCTGACCAGTAAAGAAGCTGCATTACTTTAATAGAATTTTGTTTAATAATTCCTCTTCTCTGGTGTTTTGATGACTGCCGTGGAAGAACGGAACTGAAATTGATGTGGGACCATTTGTTTTGGTAATGAGCTGCTGCACACTGTCACCGCAAAGCAGCGTGAACGTGTGGGATGGGTAGGAAAACACGCACTCCGGTGAGATACGCGCCGTGAAATGTCCATACTGCTTGCAATTCATGTAATGAGTGTTGATAAAATCTTTGTGTCGACGAAACGTGCGGCATACCAGGAGATTCAATATCAACTGGAACAACAGTGCTCCGTGAAAGTGCGCATCTACACCAGAACAATTTTGGAAGATGCAGAGCATTATCTAGCACGGCACGGCAACTACCAGCTTCAAGGCAGCCCTTCGGTGCGGCGCACAACCGAAGTTTGCTTTCGGACATTTGAACGAAGCGTCTAATGCATGGCACAGTGCCAATCACGACTGGTTCAATTGCTGTGGCTACACTATTTATAAAATACATTGCACATACTTTACTGGAGACCTCGAAAATTCCGATGGTCAACGAGAGCACAAAAACTTCATGTCCTCTCCTAGTGATATCCAAATCAATCCGAGGTCCGAGCAACGTCACATGACTTGGTGTCACGTCACCTACGAACAAATTCAGTTTCTCCGCTAGATTTAGCGGGAAAATTGACGTCACGTTACCCCAACACCAATTCATTTCCTGGCTAAATTTAGCGGAAATCGAATCGGTATTGATGTCCCGCTAAATTGAGCGGAAAATAGAATTTGTGCTGAGGTCACCGACGTCACTTTTCCCGCTAAATTTAGCGCGCTTACGCCGACACTGACGCTCCGACACACAGAAACGGGCGCTTAAGAGCTGCGCTCTAAAATACAAAACGAAAGCATGCAACTCCAGAAAGTCACTGTAAACCGAATACCCACATGACGCTAATACCCATGCAAAGGAAAACTAAGGTTCATTATCATATATGCTAAGCAGGACAAAACATTCAAACAATTGCATGAAAAATAAATCATAAGATGGAATATTTTGAGCAAGTAATAAACACGTACTCCACCTCGGTGAGACGGAAAGCTATGGTAGCCCCCGAGCTACAAGGAAAACAGGAACGACAGCGAGAGCGGTGTGTTTCGGCACCACGCGATTCGTGACGGGTGCCACGAGACACTGAGATTCGGGGTGACGTGGTGCACGGACGTTCTGCGATGGCCGGCTTCTGCACTGCAACCAACAACCATTTGTAAATATTGTAAATATAAATGTAGTGACAAAAACCATGCTCGCTGCATTTCTGGTGACCCGGACATCCACCGCTATGGCTACAGGAGATGACCAAGACGCCTTCCTCGCCACTGGAGCTACCACTGTCCTGACTCTTCCTAAGTTCAGGGCAGAAGATCCAGCACTCTGGTTCGTGCAGGTGGAGAACAAGTTCCGCCTGCACCGAATAACCTCCCAGATAAGGCAGTACGAGCTCCTCATCGACGCCCTCCCACCCCAAGCCGCCACCGAGGTTAGAGACATCGTCCACTCGCCGCTCGGCGACACTCCGTAGGACACACTCAAGGAGGCTCTAGTCAGACGCCTCGTCGCTTCAGAGCACCGACGCCTCCAGCAGCTCCTTAGCGCTGAAGAGCTGGGTGACCGTCGGCCATCTCAGTTCTTGCGTCACTTACAACACTTGCTAGGCGACAAGGCGGCCTCCATCGACGCAGCCATCCTTCGAGAGCTTTTCTTACAGCGCCTCCCGCCCCCCGTTCGCGTCGGTTTAGGTGTGGCCCACAGGCTTCCACTCCTGGAACTCGCCGAGCTAGCTGACCGAATCATGGAGGTCAACAGCCCTAACATCGGCGCAACACAGCGAACTTCCGACCTTACTTCGGACATCGCCAAACTCCGGAAGGCTATGGAGAAACTGACGGCAGAAATGTCCGAGCTTTGACGGGAATCCTCCCAGCGTGCTCGGTCGACGGGATGGCGCTCGCGAGACCGTGCAGGCCAATGGTTTGGTCGCGACAGCTCTCGTCGACCCTCACCATCTCCCCCGCCTTCTACAATGTCGCTGTGCCGATACCACTGACAGTTTGGCTCTGAGGCCCGCCACTGTCGGGCTCCCTGTTCCTCGGACCAGGGAAACGGGATGGGCGGTCGCCAGTGGCGGCCAGCGACCCATACCAGCCTATTAGCCGCCTTTTCCACGTTCGCAACAAACAAGATCAGCGGTACATGTTTCCTGCTCGACACAGGCGCAGAAGTAAGTGTCATCCCTGCCTCTACTTTCGATCGCAAAAATCGCACCAAAACACCTTCTCTGCAAGCCGCCAACGCTTCCCTCATCGCTACCTATGGACCAAAATCACTGACCCTGGACCTCGGTTTCAGACGTCGGTTTCAGTGGTTGTTCTGGGCAGCTGACGTAGAGTACGCGATCGTCGGTGCCGATTTCTTGCGAAACTTCAATCTCCTCGTTGACATGAAGAACAAGCGACTGATCGATTCAAGCACAAACATGCATGTGTCGGGAGTCCCATCGCGGGCTCCAACGCTGAGCCCAACTTTCGTGAAGCCGCCTCCAAACGATTTCACCCAAATCCTGCAGAAGTATCCCGATCTAACCAAGCCAAGAAACTTCGAGGAGACGCCAAAGCACGATGTAACGCATCACATTCTCACGCCTGGCCCGCCAGTTCACTGCCGACCACGTCGTCTTGGACCAGACAAGCTGCGTGTCCCTCGTGATGAATTCGAGCATATGCTTCAACTAGGTATTGTGCGACCCTCATCCAGTCCCTGGTCATCCGCCCTTCACATGGTGCCCAAAAAGTGTGGCGACTGGCGCCCCTGTGGCGACTACCGCGCCCTCAACGCCGCAACAGTGCCGGACCGCTACAACATCCCTGATGTCCAGGACTGTACATCGTTTCTGACGGGCACGACAATCTATTCCAAAATCGACCTCATCCAGGCATACCATCAGATCCCCGTTGAGCCATCTGACATACCGAAGACCGCCATAACAACACCTTTTGGCCTTTTTGAATACGTTCGGATGCCATTTGGGCTTCGTAATGCGGCCCAAACGTTCCAACGTTTCATCGACGAAGTCATCCGTGGTCTCCCCTCCTGCTTTGCTTACCTAGGCGGCCTCCTCATTGCCAGTGCGAACCCGGATGAGCACAAGGTCCACTTGGAGCAACTCTCCGGTAGGCTCCACGATCATGGAATCGTAATCAACACGGACAAGTGCCAGTTCGGAGCAACCCAACTTGAATTTCTTGGCCACAAAATTAACAGTCAAGGAATGAAAACGCTTCCAGAAAAAGTTCAGGTTATTTTGGACTGTCATCCTTCAACAACAAAACGCGCTCTACGACGATTCCTTGGCCTTGTCAATTTTTACAGGCGTTTTGTGCCACATTGTGCAGTGTTGCTACACCCCTCGGAAGCCCTACTCTGCAGTTCCACTGCAGAGAAGTCACACCTGGCTTGGCCCCCTGAGGCAGCAGTTGCTTTCGAGAAGCACCTGAAGCACTGACTTGGCTGATGGTCGACGCTTCCAGCGCTGCCGTTGGCGCCGTCTTGCAGCAGAAGATTGACAACATTTGGTCTACCATCTCTTTCTTCTCACGAAAGCTGCAAGATACTGAAAAACGCTACAGCACTTTTGGTAGAGAATTGCTGGCTACCTACTTGGCTGTAAAGCATTTCCGACATTTCCTAGAGGGACGCAATTTTTTCATCGCGACAGATCATAGCCGCTCGTTCATGCTATTCAGTCGCCCAGCCAGAACCACTCCCCGCGAGAGTGCCGTCATCTCTCCTTTATGGCAGAGTTCACCGCCGACTTGCGCCACGTGAAGGGAAAAGACAACACTTCTCCCGATACACTGTCTCGTTTGGACCTCAACGCTATTGCTACAGAGAAGACGCAGTTTACCTATTCTGAGCTTGCAGAGGCCCAAACAGATGACGACGAGCTTCCATCCATTCGTGAAGCCGGCACATCACTGATATTTGAGGACGTATTTTTCCCAGAGCACGGTGTCACCCTCGTCTGCGACAAGTCCACGGGAACCCCACGACCTTATGTCCCAGAAAACTTACGTCGTGCTGTGTTCACGTCGCTACACTCTCTTTGCCATCCTGGTGTCCGTGCAACACAGGAACTGATTACGAACCGTTTTATCTAGCCCAAAGTCAAGGCCGACGTTCGTGAGTGGGTACGTTCCTGTCTTGCCTGTCAACATTGCAAAGTACAGCGACACACACGAACACCGCTCGGAGCGTTTCCACTTCCGTCCCTACGTTTCGAGCTGGTGCACGTGGACATCGTGGGACCCTTGCCTCCATCACGCGGTCTCACCTATTTATGGACGTGCGTCGACCGTTTCTCCTAATGGCCTGAAATTTACCCGCTCGAGAATATAACGGCCGAGACGGGCGCCAGAGTTTTTCTATTTACGTGGGTAAGCCGTTTCGGAGTACACACTAAACTTTTTTACACCCCTTAGGGTGTAAAGAACTTGTCCCATGGGACAAGTTCTTTACACCCCTAAGGGGTGTAAAAACGTTTAATGTGTCCTCCGAAACGGCTTACCCACGTAAATCGAAAAACTCTGGCGACCGTCTCGGCCGTTATATTCTCGAGCGGGTAAATTTCAGGCCATTGGCAGAAACGGTCGACGCACGTCAATAAATAGGTGAAACCGCGTGATGGAGGCAAGGGTCCCACGATGTCCACGTGCACCTGCTCGAAACGTAGGGACGGAAGTGGAAACGCTCCGAGCGGTGTTCGTGCGTGTCGCTGTACTTTGCAACGTTGGCAGGCAAGACAGGAACGTACCCACTCACGAACGTCGGCCTTGACTTTGGGCCAGATAAAACGGTTCGTATTCAGTTCCTGTGTTGCACGGACACCAGGATGGCAAAGCGAGTGTAGCGACCAGGGTGTCGAACCGGAACCGAACCGAACCGAAAACCGGAACAGAACCGTTATTTTTAGCCGAACCGGAACTGAACCGAACCGAAATCTTCGCCGCCATCTTGGAACTGAACCGGAACTGAACCGGAAAAAAATATAACGGTAACCGGTTCAAAACGGTTCGCCGTATCTTTTTTTGTTAGTATTACACATTTATTATTTGGGAATAAAAAAACTGGCAGCTGTATTTATATATTGATCAAATCGTCATATACAGAATTGCAATGTATAATAAATCCTGGTCTCCTGCGGTGCTTTCTTATTGGCACTATGATTAGCCATGTGTCACATCGTCACGTGACGTCATAATGTCAAGACATGCTGTAAAGTAATGTCACATCACGTGACCCCGTGACGTCACGTGACTCACCGCGTAGATTCAAATTGAGGACGTCGCTAGATCTATTAACGTTGTTGATACCGTGACATCACATGACATCACAACTTCGCACTGAGAGTCACGTGACACATTGATGTACCCGATTGTCATGATCCTGAGTTGAATGCTCTGGTTCATGACAACCAGCATCGCCAAACATTCGGGTCACAGTTTATCATATACAGTTTGCCCACTGTAGAATAAGCCTGTGGTAATCGCAAACCACGTGATCGAGGGCCTTGTGTGAATAAAAGTACATTGTAGAACTAAACTCATTACATATTACTCACACAATATTAATTATATTGATAACCTAATAATTCAAAAAGAGCGAAAGTTCCTTAAACAATTATTTAAACTCGTAAAAGCGCCCTCTCACCACGGATGGGGTAATTAACCACATTTTATGCTTCGTTTTTATTGTTTTGCTTTTCAAGATGGCGGCCCCCATGGCATTTTGTGTACCCGGTTCTCGCGTCCGCTTGCGTTGCGCTTTCGCTTTATTGTGACGTGCGCACCACTGGACGACAATCACAGGTAATTTATTCACACAAGAGTTATTTCAAGCAGGCAAATGTTTATTTTCGCTCTACATAGTACAATTTATAAAACGTTACAAACAGCACATGCAATGATGCGGTTGCTGACGGGTATTATCGAACATACACGGTAGTACAAACAGTTCGAATGTTAGCCTTCAAGCTATGTGCATAAACAATGATAAACCTAATATCAACAAACAGTCTAAACACGTAGAAGTAAAGTCGCGGTAAAGGTATTTCAAAACAACTATTCATAAACCATGCAAAAAAAAAAAAAAAAAAAAAAACTGCACAGACGCGACAGTTTTACATAACGAGTGCGATTACAAACCAGTTGCTCTAACAGTAACTACAGGCTAATGTGGTAAAGAATAAAGCTGTGCTTGGAGGTGCATTTGACCTGCCTGCCCTTTCCCCCCCAAGATGAATGTTCAACACACCTGGGGGGTATGTTCGACGACAAATATTTCGTTTCTCCTAAAAAGAAACGGAAGTGATGGAAGTGAAGATATTGCATCTGATTGGTTAGAGGTTCAAATGATAAAGTTCCCGCTTTCGTCATTTGAGCCTCTAACTAATCAGACGCGATATCGTCACTTCCATCACTTCCCTTTCTTCTTAGAAGAAACAAGACATTTGTCAAACATTGCCCCCCTGGTCAGTTTTCTATGATATGTTGGATCTAGCCAGTCAATTTTTTCAGCACAATGTTAAGCTGTTAGGTTCGATGACAGCGCGCCTTTACAACTCTCCGTCTCCTGATCTGCCTAACGGGGCTACTGGCCCTTCGACAAAAATATCACCTATCATCGACAAAGTGTAAGCACCTAGAATGCCACTTTCTGACTGCAGCATCACCATTGAACATTGTAATCCATGGAAGCAACCTCCTGGCTCAGCATTCTTCACTCATCGCCCTCGCCAACCTCACCTAATCTCGTTATTGCTGATCACTGGTGAAGCACACCCGCCAGCAATATGAAAGTGAACACTTTACCTGGATTCTTGCCCGTTTTACGGCTCTCTAAAGCTATATTAACTCTCAACGTCTCAAATAGTACGTGGCTTGGGGTATAAACATTGCGTTCTAGCCCTCTTCTGGAACAGAGCTTGTTCCAAAACTTGCAGGAGCGTCAAAAACAAGAAGAGGGCTGTTCACCTTCATATCGCTCATGGGCGTACCTTCAAACTCCGGCTCACGTCCCACCTGCCCCTGCCGTCTCCTGTCTGTCGACAATGTCGCCACTCTCCAATGCGACATTTATGATTTGTGGTTCCACCAGAAATGTGAAGATGTATCTCTCGCTTTGTATAGACGCCTCTCCTCATTATCAACCGAGTGGCTCTGTGCGGCGTGCCAGCTCCCACCCCTGGCCGATGACCTCTTTCCATCCCCTAAGCAGCACGGAGCCCCTGTGTACCCCACCATCATCGCCAACTCTACCAAGTAGTTCTCCGACCCGCCTCCGGCGAGCGACATCGGCAGCATTCACCGTTCACATGACAACTCTGCGTTTGGCATAGTTGTCGTGTGAAAAGTGCGCGATCGGAGTCTACAGACTCCAATCCCGTTTGGTTTTCCAACATTTGCTTCCTAAAAAACAACCTTCCTGACTTTAAAGCGCTGAAGTAATCTTTCCCGAATACAATATTCGCTGTGTGCGAGACATGGCTGGACGTCTGTCTTTGGTGGGCAATTAATGGGGAATTGATCAATCTCGCACAATTCTCTTTATTCCAGCAAAACTGTCCCTCCTTGGGGCGAAGGAGTCCGTCCTCGCCATTCCATAACACCTGCCCTGCCAACGTCTCGACCACCTCACCCCTTCGGGTCTAGAAGCCATCTTTGTCGAGGCATTTTGTAAACATGGAAAGCTTCTTCTGGTGTCTACCTACTGCCCACCCTCCCTCCGTGAACAATCGTACGCCCTCCTCCAAAAGAGCCTACAGCGCGTCGACCCCAGCAAGTTCTCTGCACTGTTCATCTGATCCACTTGATGACATGCTGTAAGACGTATTGGAAAGTGCTGGCCTCACCCAACTTCATGACGCCTCATTCTACATTTCTCAAAACAGCAACGCTACATTCCTCGACCTCGTCTGCACCAATAATCCCACCTTATCCTACCGCTGCACAGTGAAATCCAGCCTACCAGGCAGTGATCGCAGTGCTCTCCTCACCAATATCCATTGCCCTAAGCGACGTCATCAAGCCAAGAAGTTCCAGTAGTTCTAAAAAAACGATTTCCCTCATCTCAATCAGCTCATCCACCTCGCTTCCTGGTTCATCGTGTTTGATCACCCATCGGCTGACGAGGCCGACAACCTCTCACTCAACATATCAGCAATTCAGCACAAAAGTGTTGACCCTAAGGATCAATAGGAGGCACGGCAGCCTTCCATAGATGACAATGGAGATTGCAGTCTTAATCAGACGTAAACACTGACTATTCAAAAAAGTGCTTCTAAATCCCACTCATCTTTACCAAGCCCACCAGGCACGTACCGAAGTCAAGCATCTCATTCATATCTCCCATAACGATTACCTACCAACTAAGAGCAAAAGCAACCTGCCAGCCCAAACTCTTGGGCATGTTTTCACTATAAAAAAAAATGTTCCACGCGGCGGTCCTCACACATCACGACAGGCCCTATTCTAATCTCGACGACATAGCACAGCTCTTCTCTTACCACATTTCTCGGGCTGTAGCATTACTTGACCCTACCGCACCTAACCTTTGTCCCACCCAACCCACAACTCAGCCAATCAAGGCCACACCAGCAATCACGCTCTCTTCCATAGTCATTCTTCAAAGTGAAACCTACGAAGCCCTCGCCTGTGACAACTCCTCTCAATGCCCTGGATCAGACAGCCTCCACCCTGCATTGCTTAAATCCTGTGCTGGCTGTATCTCCCCCGTCCTCACTCGCCTCTTCAACGATTTTCTCTCCCACAGCTCTGTTCCTAAATCCTGGAAAGTTGAGTCAGTAACGCCTCTCAAAAAGGGACACGGTGCTCCCTCAAGTCAAACATCCACTAGTGACGGAGTGTATTACCGACTCATTCGGTGCTGTGTGTGCGGGCACGTGTGTGTGTGTGTGTCCCACCGTGGCGTTCGCGCCAGATTACAAAGAATCCTCGCTGAACATGGTTAAAATCGCGCACAAAGAGACGAGGACAAACGAGGAAGGAACACAGAACACAGACAGGCGCGCACGTTCAACGTTTACCAACTCGCCTAACTTACTACTCTTCTACAATCCTCGCTTCGCGGCCAGGGGAAGAAAAGAGGACAAAGAAGAGGGACCGCAAAAAAAGGGCAGTTTAGCCATCGCAAGCCTTCGGACGGAGAACGTTGTAGCAGTTGTCTGTGTCGCGAACTAGTCCTGGGTACTGTCTCTCCTCAACGTCGGGGCCCGACGTTGAGGAGAGGCAGTACCCAGGAGTCAGGACTAGTTCCGGCACATATAACTTTATCTAAACTCGGCTTGAGTTCGCGACACAGACAACTGCTACGACGTTCTCCGTCCGAAGGCTTGCGATGGCTAAACCAAACAATGGAGCCCCCGCCAATATGGTTTCCGCCCGGCAGGAGCTGCGAATCGGCCCTTGCAGCTTTCACTTATGCACTCAGCACCAGCCTCGACAACCGAACTCCGTGCGAGATCGTCCAGTTAGACTTCAGAAAGGCTTTTAACAGTGCAGACCACAGCTTGTTTCTATCCAAACTCCAACAGATGGGAATCTCCGGCATGAGGAATTAAAAATTTACTTTTTCACACTACCTTATTCTTCAAGGGCTCTTTTCGTGATTTAGCACAAACTGGAAATACTACTACTAACAGGTAGGGTGTCCACTGAGCTAGGTTATGTGTGCCATTGTGTGTCAAAGGGGCTTTGAGAAAGCTAATTGAAGAACACTTTGTCCAAGCTCAAGAGAAAAAATCTTGTTCTTGACCACTGGCTAACACAACATGATGGCAGCAACCGGTTATTGTTGTTTTCTTCCGGTGACTTCAGAACGAGGTCTACTGGCACGACAACCAGCTGTGGTTGTCGTGCTGATCCCTAAGACAGATCGTGATGAGGAAGAGCTAGAGATAAAATTTAAAAGCGCTAACAAAAACGAGGACAAAAAGGAAGGCGAACAGGACGAGCGCTTACTCTCAACTGAACATTTAGCGCTTTTAAATTTTATATCATGAACCAACTCGCCCGCTTTGCCACTTTAGTAAGAGCTAGAGCCCTCCCAGCCACTGTTTTTACCCAGATATGCAGAACTACCTTTAGTGCACTTACCCAACCATTTACACAGTTTGTTATATGACGAGTTGCAGATTATTGTCAAGTGACCACTTGTGGCTACGACATTCATAATTGCATAAGAGATCATAGAATAGATGCCAGAACCCTCATGAGGAATGTTATGCCGCAATGTCAATTTCGGTGGCCCTATTACAGCTATAATCTGTTTCAGCCTAATTTTACAAAGAAAAGCACTGCCGCCCTTTGGAGCTAATCAGAGCAACGAAGCAAGTTTTGTGAGAGCTCTCCGTAGGGGGTGTATACTCCCACAATATGTTGTCCCGTCCCTCAGCCAAATGTTCCGGTTGTCTCGTTGGTGCCGTAGCTTTGGTAATGCCCTGTAAGCTGCAGAAGGATGAGTCAACCTAGTTCCAGTAACAGTTCACCTCACGTACGAATATGACCAGAAAATGCTCATGCCACCCAAGGATGAGGGTCGACAAATTTCCCAGCGTACGGTCTCCGATTTTCTTCTTGTGGCCCAGATGATGAGCTGCCTCTTGAGTTTCCTCACTTCATCCCCCTGGTTACTGATGGTCCTTGTCTCTGGTGTCCGGCCCTTGCAGCTTGCCTCCACACGTTTGTCGCCCTCGTGGTATTCTCTGTGATTCTCCGAGGAACCATCGTACTGGAACAAGAAAGTAACAGTATACAGTGAATGGACGAAGCGAGACACACCTTATACTCAGGGGCAGATCCAGAACTCCGTTTGGGGAGGGAAGGGGGGCAGAAAGTTTGTAAGGGTGCTATTCTCCCCTTCTTTCGTGTGCACCGGGGGGTCCAGCCATGTCAAATTGCCCTCCGAGATGGGGGGAGGGGGGGGGGGGTCGACTTTGTTTGTGGGGGGGGGGGGGGGAGGGGAGCCACCCCCGTCGCCCCCCCTTGGATCTGTCCCTGCTTATACTTCTAAATTAGATAAGTACTGTGGGTCTTACTGCATGACGTGCCAAGCGGAGATAAATAATGTCTGGAGCTTGACGGGGGGAGCAGGGGTCTCGACGCATGCTGGACGATAGGTGCCAGATGCTGCCATACCCACAGGGTATCCTGACGAGAGAGAGAAGACAGGTGTGAGTCCAGGAAATTGGCATGTTTGAGCAACACTTTTTTTGGAGGTGCCTTCCTGTTAATTCCCTTCAAGGGACATCCATCTGACTAGTTAATTCAGAATTATGTTCAATGTACCCAATCAACTTGCTTAGCCAAATGCAAATATATAACAAGTGGTAAATTCACTTTTTTATAATGTTTCGTGTTTTTTTGTTTTGTGTTTTATATCTTATGCTATGATGCCAACTTCTCTTTTATGATTTTACACATTAGCAAATCCAAGGTTCGGTCCTGATCCGCGTCATTTGCCACGATATTTATATTTTTCCAGTAAAGTGGCGTGAAAGTTTCGATACGTGGAGGTTGCGCGTGAACAAGCAATTCATTACGTTCGACCGTTTTACAAGTCACGTCCGACGTACATACGACTAAGAAATTAATCGAGTCACATACACTGCGTTGGAGAAAAGACGATCGTGCCATGGCCTGACGCGAAAGACAGCACGAGCACTTTAAAATGTTTGCACTCACCAGCAACGAACTTGAAGCGGAATCCCAGAATCTCGAACGGCGAAGTGAGTCCCCCGGTTTTTGGCTTCTTGCCTGAGCAGGCCCATTTAGAACACATTCATAGCGCGATTCGGTAACTCACGTGACATTAAAACGCCAAGCGAGGATCCAACCGAAAGGGAAATGTGCTAGGAAAGAGAAATTCGCAGAACAGCAACACCGACAACGCGACCGGCGACATGGCTTCGGTTAGGGCAATGAACTTTTTGAAGCTAACGGTAACTGCTCGATTTTTTCTTTCCATGTTGTTTTATCATTATTACCTAGCTTATTATGTTTTCTAAAAATAATAACATTAACGCACTCAATTTAGTCAATTGCGATTCTTTTTGACCCTGTTTTTTTTGTTTGTTTTTGTTTGACAACTTCAGTTTTCGCCATCCGGCTTGAGGAGCGCTGTGTATGCGCGATTACCGGAAGTGGCCTTGAGTGGGACCACTGGTTATGATTCCACTGTGATTCGGGTGACGGCTCGTGTTCAACTCAAAGATTATGATGGGCCCGAGTCCCACTAGAACTAGAAACGGAAACAAACGACAGCGACAAGCCTCAGACACATGCAGCATGTTCGCGATGGTACCTTTATACGGCTTTGAGTTGTTCGGTGCTCGCGAAGTTAGCACGAGCGTTTACAAGCCTGCAAATGGTACCATTGTGTGCATGATACTCGTGTTTGAGCATAGCCTTCTTTATTCTACAAAGCCTGTCAAATCGCGAAATACTCTGGTTTAAGGCTAGCCGCTGTCGTTTGTTTCTGTTTGTCGCTTTAGTGGGGCTCGGGCATTGTAGCCCAACTAAAACTATATCTGAAGATCAGCCCATGCTCTCTGCTTTGCCAACCCTGCGTATGACTATGATAAACACTGACGGTGTGTATATTAGGATCAGATCACGTGGCTGATAGTTCTAATTGCGAGTTGAGGAGGGGAATGCTGTTTCATTTCTTTCTTTCGACTGTCTGCCATTTCGCGGAGGGGCAAACTAATGGATGCTTTTGTAAGTTATCAACGTCAGGGATTACATCTTAGCGGTATTTATTGAAATTAAGGTAAAAAAAAAAATGCTGCACGAGCCATTTTACATGTATCACACCATTGAGGCTCCCAAACATGTTTTCGTTATTGCTGAACTGCCTCAAAAAGTTGTCCCGAGAATAGAAGTGTTAAAGGGTCTAAATGTGACATATTAGTCCAACGTTACATGTAACTATTAGTGTGTACGGGAGGGATACCCGAAAAGAAAGATCCTAGTTGCCTCAGGGGGATAGCAGCCGCTCTATGTCTCACAGGAGTGTCGTTCTCAAGTTCTCCAAGTTTCGACCGCCCTGTATTTTGTTTAAACTTCACAGTGTGGTGCAAAGTAAAAGCAAGGAAGAATTACTGTTAACAAGTGAAACAAATATAATTGTCGAGTGAACACCACTCAATACGGAGCAGGCAATCCCTGAGGAATAAAAAGTATCTGGAGGAGCAACTAAAAAAAAAAAAGGGAGCGGGGAGGGGGGTACTTTTAAAACATACTGTGTCGTAAAGATTCCTCTGCCCCGCATTTTCGGCGCAGACTAGAAAGCGTGGCCTGGAAACGGTAGTGACAGATGGGTAGTTGGTAAAACTTTTATTTGTAAAAACACTCTTGCCAGAAAGCACGTTTTCGTCGTGCGAGTTACTCGCGCCGTGCCTAACGACGATGCACCAACAAGAAAAATGTGTGCCTCTCAAATGCACAGCTTGCACTGAGCGCGAAACTTTTGCAGCGTGCATTTTGCCCCACCGGATTTGATATTCTCAGCAAGAACAACTCGCAATGACAACCACTATCTAGTGCGATTACGTCACGTGCAAACCATGTTAAATACTTCAGCTTTCTGATGAAGTGCGACGTTCGCAACACCAGCAGTAGATGTCCAAGGTGTAAAGTTGTGTAGTATTTATAGCAGTCTCGCGATGATATACGGCAGCCTAATGAGATGTTGGAGCCCATGGCTGATAAAGAACAGAGTCGTGAAGTAAGGTCCCAAAACAAGTGCACGTAAAACCTAAGGTAACATTAGCCTCCCGAGGTAGTATCTCGCGACGTTTCGAGCTGAGGCAAGCTGATGCGCAAAAGTGATTTATATTAGGATTTATAAAATCTTCGTTTGCCCTGCGCGGAATCTATGTTTAATTAGGAATATAATTTTATGCATTTCTATGCAACTCTTTTTGCAGTAAAGCGTTGTGTAAGGGAGTATTTAAAAAAAATAGCGTGTCATCTCCTTATTTCTGCTCATTTCGTGTATTTCCCTTCCGATATATCATGTGACCACAGTGTTTTTTGGCATACCCTGCAACCCAGTATTTTACACTGCAAAACAGCTAACAAAAGCACGTTGCCGAAGACTCAACAGCTGGCGTATTTTCGAATATCGTCCTTCCGTGTCGGTGTCAGGCAGTTATGTGAACTTCATAAAGTCAAATTTATCGATGATAATAAAAATATACTTAATTCCTGTCTGAATATTTGGCAGCATAAATAGAAGATCCTCACCTCAAAGATATATAAGTAAATGTACCTTTAAATTATCTGAAAGATGTTCTGCAAATCTTTTTCGGCGCTTTTATCCTCTATAGACACGTTATAGGTGATTTGGAAAAGCTTTAAATAATTTTTTTTTATTTTGAATTTAAATATCTATATGTTCCTCACGCATATATAACTTCTCAAATATTTAGAAGTTTATTATCGCCTTTTTTATGTGTTTTTATTATCGCGTTTTTTTTACTGGAACGAATGGTGGAACTATGACGATTGCACACTTAAACTCTCAGAAAGTGTCCGATTAAGTAGCTTCCGAATTGAGTAGAGCACGAAATACCACTTTGTTCTATTTAACAAAAATCATCAATTAGCGAGGGTGATGCTCATTTGCAAATTAAACTGACCGGCATTTTGAAAAGAGCAAGCCTCAACATCCAGGCTATGCCAGTTTATCCAATATAAGAAAATGTACACATGGGTAAGCACTGCTTTAGGTCAGATTCGATATCAGTACGAAGGTGCTCATAGATTAGAGTGAACAATTTCAGTCACTCCTTTTCGCATGATTCGTCGCCCGCATCATGGTGCTGAGAGGAAACAATGCTAGTTAGAAAAACAAGCATTGCAATTGTCGCTTAATGTTTCTATAAAATATAGACTGGATGGACTTGTCCCGTCAGTTTCGTGACATTTTGAAAATTATATTGCCTTAAGCTCAGTCGTCTCGTCATCATATATATATATTGTGAAACGTATTCCGTAAAACACATTTCATGGTATATATGGCGACGAGGTGCCCATTTCATGATTTTATTCACTGTAATTAATTCCTTAGTTCAAGGGCAAAACCACGATTCAACATCTGATACTGCGATACAAATTTGTACCAATAACGGGTATTTTAGGCAACCTACTTCACTTCGCGAACACATTTCGATTCAGGTACAATGTAGGGGGTTGAGGACACGTCAAGCTGCTCTATAGCAGCTTTTTTCCTCCACCTCCCCCATCTTCGATGGAAAATAAAGGAATTATTATTATGTGACTCTGGTGAACGAAGGGATGTTGAGTCGTATAAACTCGACGTTTTGTATGTTGATGTAGATTTTCTTTTCTTGTTGTGTAGGAATAAATAACAGAATTTTATAATTTTGGTACCTGAAAATAAGAGTGGATTGAACAAACGATAAAAAAAAGAAAACTATATACTGTAAACGACTTATTTTTCGTGGGCTCAATATTTCGCGATTTTTTTTTTTCTTTAATTGTGTCTGCGGATACATGTTCCGCAGAGGGGGTTTAAGGCTAAAGGCACAAAGTGCCTGACGAGGCCTTAACCCCCTCTTGGCATGCGGCGAGCAACAACATCCATATGCAATACACCATACAGATATAATACACCATACACATATAATACATAGTACATATATAATACATCATACATATTAAGTACAGATTCATTAAATTCATATCAGTTCAATAGCCAAATCTTCATACTGTCAAATATACAGGTCAAAGCTGAAGTTTTGGAATAATTCGCGGGTTGTAATTTTCTCGACCGTGGTGGAATCTCAATATAAATTTCAATATTTTTACATGTTACCGAAATTGTTCGCGGGACCCATTTTTCGCGAATTGTAGGCGATTCGCCAAATTCTCAAGAATAGGTCCTCGCAAAATTCAGATCGTTTACAGCAGTTAGTTTCACGGCCTAAATAGTACCTATTGATAGAACAACGCGGAAAATATATTCTCAATTTAGCGGTTCAAACCGGTTCGAACCGGTTCGAACCGGTTTGAACCGTTATTTTTTGCGCCCCGGAACTGAACCGGAGCTGAACCGAAAGCCGTGAACCCGAACCCGAACCGAACCGATAAAAATATCGGTTCGACACTCTGGTAGCGACGTGAACACAGCACGACGTAAGTTTTCTGGGACGTAAGGTCATGGGGTTTCCGTGGACTTGTCGCAGACGAGGGTGACACCGTGCTCTGGGAAAAATACGTCTTCAAATATCAGTTATGTGCCGGCTTCACGAATGGATGGAAGCTCGTCGTCATCTGTTTGGGCCTCTTCAAGCTCAGAATAGGTAAACTGCGTCTTCTCTGTAGCAATAGCGTTGAGGTCCAAACGAGACAGTGTATCGGGAGAAGTGTTGTCTTTTCCCTTCACGTGGCGCAAGTCGGCGGTGAACTCTGCGATAAAGGAGAGATGACGGCACTCTCGCGGGGAGTGGTTCTGGCTGGGCGACTGAATAGCATGAACGAGCGGCTTATGATCTGTCGCGATGAAAAAATTGCGTCCCTCAAGGAAATGTCGGAAATGCTTTACAGCCAAGTAGGTAGCCAGCAATTCTCTACCAAAAGTGCTGTAGCGTTTTTCAGTATCTTGCAGCTTTCGTGAGAAGAAAGAGATGTGAGACCAAATGTTGTCAATCTTCTGCTGCAAGACGGCGCCAACGGCAGCGCTGGAAGCGTCGACCATCAGCCAAGTCAGTGCTTCAGGTGCTTCTCGAAAGCAACTACTGCCTCAAGGGGCCAAGCCAAGCGTGACCTCTCTGCAGTGGAACTGCAGAGTAGGGCTTCCGAGGGGTGTAGCAACACTGCACAATGTGGCACAAAACGCCTGTAAAAATTGACAAGGCCAAGGAATCGTCGTAGAGCGCGTTTTGTTGTTGAAGGATGACAGTCCAAAATAACCTGAACTTTTTCTGGAAGCGTTTTCATTCCTTGACTGTTAATTTTGTGGCCAAGATATTCAAGTTGGGTTGCTCCTAACTGGCACTTGTCCGTGTTGATTACGATTCCATGATCGTGGAGCCTACCGGAGAGTTGCTCCAAGTGGACCTTGTGCTCATCCGGGTTCGCACTGCCAATGAGGAGGCCGCCTAGGTAAGCAAAGCAGGAGGGGAGACCACGGATGACTTCGTCGATGAAACGTTGGAACGTTTGGGCCGCATTACGAAGCCCAAATGGCATCCGAACGTATTCAAAGAGGCCAAAAAGTGTTGTTATGGCGGTCTTCGATATGTCAGATGGCTCAACGGGGATCTGATGGTATGCCTGGATGAGGTCGATTTTGGAATAGATTGTCGTGCCCGTCAGAAACGATGTACAGTCCTGGACATCAGGGATGTTGTAGCGGTCCGGCACTGTTGCGGCGTTGAGGGCGCGGTAGTCGCCACAGGGGCGCCAGTCGCCACACTTTTTGGGCACCATGTGAAGGGCGGATGACCAGGGACTGGATGAGGGTCGCACAATACCTAGTTGAAGCATATGCTCGAATTCGTCACGACCGACACGCAGCTTGTCTGGTCCAAGACGACGTGGTCGGCAGTGAACTGGCGGGCCAGGCGTGAGAATGTGATGCGTTACATCGTGCTTTGGCGTCTCCTCGAAGTTTCTTGGCTTGGTTAGATCGGGATACTTCTGCAGGATTTGGGTGAAATCGTTTGGAGGTGGATTCACGAAAGTTGGTCTAAGCGTTGGAGCCCGCGATGGGACTCCCGACACATGCATGTTTGTGCTTGAATCGATCAGACGCTTGTTCTTCATGTCAACGAGGAGATTGAAGTTTCGCAAGAAATCCGCACCGACAATCGCGTACTCTACGTCAGCTACCCAGAACAACCACTGAAACCGACGTCTGAGACCGAGGTCCAGGGTCAGTGATTTTTGTCCATAGGTAGCGATGAGGGAAGCGTTGACGGCTTGCAGCGAAGATGTTTTGGTGCGATTTTTGCGATCGAAAGTAGAGGCAGGGATGACACTTACTTCTGCACCTGTGTCGACCAGGAAACATGTGCCGCTGATCTTGTCTGTCGCGAACGTGGAAAAGGCGGCTAATAGGCTGGTATGGGTCGCTGGCTGCCACTAGCGACCGCCCATCCCGTTTCCCTGGTCCCAGGAACAGGGAGCCCGACAGTGGCGGGCCTCAGAGCCAAACTGTTGGTGGTATCGGCACAGCGACATTGTAGAAGGCGGGGGAGATGGTGAGGGTCGACGAGAGCTGTCGCGACCAAAGCGTTGGCCAGCACGGTCTCGCGAGCGCCATCCCGTCGGCCGAGCACGCTGGGAGGATTCCCGTCAAAGCTCGGACATTTCTGCCGTGAGTTTCTCCATAGCCTTCCGGAGTTCGGCGATGTCCGAAGTAAGGTCGGAAGTTTGCTGTGTTGCGCCGATGGTAGAGCTGTTGACCTCCATGATTCGGTCAGCTAGCTCGGCGAGTTCCAGGGGTGGAAGCCTGTGGGCCACACCTAAACCGACGCGAACGGGGGGCGGGAGGCGCTGTAAGAAAAGCTCTCGAAGGATGGCTGCGTCGATGGAAGCCGCCTTGTCGCCTAGCAAGTGTTGTAAGTGACGCAAGAACTGAGATGGCCGACGGTCACCCAGTTCTTCAGCGCTAAGGAGCTGCTGGAGGCGTCGGTGCTCTGAAGCGACGAGGCGTCTGACTAGAGCCTCCTTGAGTGTGTCATACGGAGTGTCGCCGAGCGGCGAGTGGAGGATGTCTCTAACCTCGGTGGCGGCTTGGGGTGGGAGGGCGTCGATGAGGAGCTCGTACTGCCTTATCTGGGAGGTTATTCGGTGCAGGCGGAACTTGTTCTCTACCTGCAGGAACCAGAGTGCTGGATCTTCTGCCCAGAACTTAGGAAGAGTCAGGACAGTGGTAGCTCCAGTGGCGAGGGAGGCGTCTTAGTCATCTCCTGTAGCCATAGCGGTGGATGTCCGGGTCACCAGAAATGCAGCGAGCATGGTTTTTGTCACTACATTTATATTTACAATATTTACAAATGGTTGTTAATTGCAGTGCAGAAGCCGGCCATCGTAGAACGTCCGTGCACCACGTCACCCGGAATCTCAGTGTCTCGTGGCACCCGTCACGAATCGCGTGTTGCCGAAACACACCGCTCTCGCTGCCGTTCCTGTTGTCCTTGTAGCTCGGGGGCTACAATATAGCTTTCCGTCTCACCGAGGTGGAGTACGTGTTTATTACTTGCTCAAAATATTTCATCTCATGATTTATTTTTGATGCAATTGTTTGAATGTTTTGTCCTGCTTAGCATATATGATAATGAACCTTAGTTTTCCTTTGCATGGGTATTAGCGTCATGTGAGTATTCGGTTTACAGTGACTTTCTGGAGTTGCATGCTTTCGTTTTGTATTTTAGAGCGCAGCTCTTAAGCGCCCGTTTCTGTGTGTCGGAGCGTCAGTGTCGGCGTAAGCGCGCTAAATATAGCGGGAAAAGTGACGTCGGTGACCTCAGCACAAATTCTATTTTCCGCTCAATTTAGCGGGACTTCAATACCAATTCAATTTCCGCTAAATTTAGCCAGGAAATGAATTGGTGTTAAGGTCACGTGACGTCAATTTTCCCGCTAAATCTAGCGGAGAAACTGAATTTGTTTGTAGGTGACGTGACACCAAGTCATGTGACGTCACTTTCCTTGCTAAATTTTATTGGGGATCCTGAACTGGTATTTAGTTGCCCCAAATTTAGCAGGGAAACTGTAGGAGGAGGGGAGGGTGTAGAGGAGGAGGATGGGAGGGTACGCAGAAGGAGAAGTAGAAGGTACGGGAGAAGAAAGGAGAATGAGGAGGAGGAGAAGGAGGGGCATACCCTCCCCTCCGTGCCGTCCCCTCTTCCTCAAGAGCTGCGTTTTAATTTCGCGTTACAGAGATTTGTAAACGCTTTTCATCTTTCATTACAAGGATAAAAAGACGTACGTGGGGTCCCGATAACTTATCATAATTATGGTTTACACTATATAAATAGGCTCATTCAAATAGACTGCTCTGGGTCATTGACAACCGTATGTTGGGTTTTGGTCAGAGTTTTCTTTGATTTTCCCTCAACCCACTCGAAGAAAAAAAATACAACCATCAATGCAGATGTTCCCGGTACGATAGATTCAGTGTAAATAAGAGAGTATACAATCAAAGCATGGCTCGATGTCTTTATTGCACTACACGAAAGGTTGGTATCTTGAGGAATGTGTAGCAGAAATTACTACATTCTCCTTCAAACGTTATTTGAAAATTGCCCTTCAATATTTCCTGGCTTCCAGTAGTAACAGACGACGAAGGCGACTTTTGTTTGTAGATTGTGATCCCATCCACATCCTACGTACTGAGTATCCTTCCAAACAATTTGCGTAAAATGATCCGTACGGTTATCATGGTAGGATGTCTCGCTTTCGTACAGTATGAATTCATCGTACCAGTCCGTTACCACCTCTTCCGCTGAAAAAAACAAGACCATAGAACTTCCATAAATATTTGGTGCCCGCGCAACTGCAGATAGTTTCTACATCGAAGAACCATGATTCTTTAAAAAAATAAGGCAGGGCGCCGATTACAACTTTTAACCCGATCCTAGCTATCCTTCAATCGGTTAATTAATCGATTCATTGTTTCTGTTTCGTACCGAAGGAAAATAGGTGAAAAAGTCAGAATAAATGTTTCCGTCTGCTTAATATGTAATAAATGGCGCAGTACGATTTCAAATTTTGAATCAACCTTAATGTTTGACTGAATTGGTACATGGATTGAGAGCAGTGATAGGTCACCGACAACGTAGAAGATTGGGCTCTTTGGTATTTCATGATTAAAAATTAAAACAGCACAAGGACACGGACAAAAACAAGAGGGTAGACGGACAAGGCAGAGCGCCTTGTCCGCCTACCTTATTGTTCTTGTCATTGTCCTTGCGCTGTTTTACTTTTTAGTCACCGACACTTAAATTAGCACTTCAGGCGCACAGGCAAAAAGATTTCTTGATATCCTCCGGCAATAGCGAACTCCTTTGATTGTTCGAACTTGTACCTGCTGGGATAAACAAACACTCGCGTGGTGTTTAAGTGGCTCGGACACGTACAGCTGTCTCCAATTGCTTAAGTTAGAAATCTCACCCGTCGTGTTTGCTTTAAATCCAGTCTTCTCCTAAAGTTTGCCTTTTACACGTGCACTTGCCCATGTCTGCGTGGTTTAAGCAATGGATTTGCACATTTTGTTTCTTGGTCAAACGTTAGCAGATTAACAGGTTAGGAAAATTAGTAGCGATTAAATGATTAACCAATTTTATTGGTGAATTTTACTAATCATTAGTTTATATGTCGGTAGGTTAATCGATCAACTGCCCAGCCCTAAAAAATGGAAAAAGGAAAGGGTGTTGCGTCTACTTCGAACTTTTAGATACATTCGTATACAGTAAATGAATTATTTTCCCATTTTGTGAGAGGTTCTTTGAAACGCAAGATGAGACAGTAGGAAACTAGGGCCTCGGACCGTGGAGTTGACAATTGCTGCAATCTCATCGGTGGCGTGACGTTCCGGTCTGTTCTGTCTGGCGACAACTCGAATAGGTTCAGTCCCTTGAACGCTCTTAGAAACGTACGCATCCAATTAACCCATTTCAAAAGTGCACGCCACCTTGCAGCGGCAGTTTAAGTTATCCGATTGTGCCATTGTTTGCTCTCGACCTCTAAGCATTTATGGACACAAGAATTCCGTCAGCGCTCGGCGAGGACTGGGGTCCAATTACGCTCTTCGTGACGAAAGCAATGCCGACCGCCAGGTTTGTTTGATAGGGTTTGGGAAAGCATCTCGTTTAGATATACATTTGCGACGAGAGCAAGGAAACACCACTGACATCGCAGCTTGTGCTCTCGGAGTTTTACCCCATCATGCCGAACATTGTTTGACTTTACGCTTTAGATTCATTTTGGAACCACATCTGATGCCACCTGATGTCATAGCTGCAATAGTATTGCAAGTCCTTATTAAATCGATCATACCGGGCGTTTCATCGAAGGCCTTCAAGAATGCCTCAAATATGGTGGTTAAGAAAACACGAAACACTTTTCGGGAAGAAAGCTGCCATTCAGGGAAGACACCTGCGATTGTAAAAGAAATGGTAAAAACCACTAGGGGGATTATCTGTGAATGCAATAGTATTTATCGTGCGCACAAGGGCAGGTGTTCGGTCTTGACGAGCAAGAACTGGAGCACATATAGTTCATTTCTCAGCGGTTCCACGCTAAATTAAGCCGGGCACTTAATTTGCTGTATAGGTCACGACGTTTAATTTTTTTCGCTAAATTTAGCGGGGACCCTGAATTGGTGCGTAGGTCACGACGTCAGTTTTTCTGCTCAATTTAGATACAAAATTGTTTCCGAGGCCAGGAAACAGGATACCGTCATAGCTGAAAGTTTTTACTTGTAGCTTAATAATAATAATTACTTAAAATTTAGTAACTACCTGTTTTTATTACATTGTTTGTATAAACATTAGTGTCTGCTCATTACTTTCTTATTATAATCATGTGCTTGTTTTCACCAACTGGAAGTTGGTAAAAATACGCTTATGCTTATAGTCAGAAACTTAATGACCATTGTAGAAAACCCCTGAATCAATCCATTTTACGACTGTTAGAACCACAGGGAGAGTGCGGGGGTGTTCTAAAGCTGCCACTCGACAGCAAGCTCAAGGCTGGCTATGTGAGCACACGAATAGGATTATTTTCCTAATTTTCACACCACAGGCTGTACGCCTGCTGCACCGTTGGCAGCTGTATCGTGCCCCCGCGCTTCTCAGGTGCTTCTAGTCGTCCTCTAATTGACTGATCTAAGGGTCTTCAATGACACTCAGCAAGTTTATAATCGGAACCATGTTTATTTTTACTAACTCATTAATTAGCTAATATAACTAACATTTCTCGCTAAGTATACTCAGTTTCAGGTTAAACAATGCATGACAAGTTCCTCTCGCAAAGCTTGTCCTTAATTCTTGTTGAGCAGAACGAATGCTGGAAAGGATGCGAGTGGACTTTACTCCTCCCTCACCTCCCCTTTCAGTGTTCGCTCAGCTAAAGTGGACAAAGTGAACGGCTATTCCGGCAGGAGCTTGTCCTGGTTTTCTTAAAGGGTAACTGCAAAGAAAAAAAAAATTTTTTAAACAGCCTAATTGGGACAAGCATATCAAAAAACAAAATTTCCGCGAGAAAAAAAAAAATTTACAGCAATATTTATTGCGTGAGACTGATTTTAGTTTGCGGCTATTTCGCACGTTTTAAATCGCGCGCCACGAAGTTGGGATTCCGTGACGTTAATCCCAATCGGCTCACATTAGCTAAGAGTTTGATTGACAGCTTAGATCTTGGTTGTTAAACCTTTGTTATTTGTTGCAATTTCCTTTTGAGCGGCCTATTTTTACGTTTAAAGAATAAACCATGTGATGAGAGTTATTATTCTTTACAAAAGGTTTACAAGACGGGCACTTCCGTTTGGATTCATACCATAACAAACAAAAGCTTCGCCATTCTTTCATGGCCGCCGAAGTCTCTGCTCCCGCCTGTCTCGCCTACCTCGACTAATCGTTTCGGCGAAGTGATCAGTGTTTCGTGCTGACCCAGGTGCTTGAGTGAGACTTCTTGAAGTGAAGTAGTGTGTGTTTAGCAGCTGTCGCAGGTGTTAGTGATAGGAAGCGACGCGGGGTTTTGGCTTTCTTAGCGCGGTTCTTTCGTTTTCCTCTTTGCTTGCTTAGCGTGCTTTTTTTGTGTTTGTTTTGCTTGTTTGCGCATGCAAATGCTGACGTTTCGGAGATGTCAGATGCGTGATCCCGACAGCGAGCCTTCCAGCAGCCATGTCGCCCCGAAAGGAATGCTATTTGGCTGGAGGCAATCGGGCGTTCGCGTTGCGACAAACGTGTCGAGTTTTGTTCTCGTCATATCGTTCCGGAGGCCATCGAGATTCGCACCGGGCGCACCTAACGTTCACAACTAGACACAGAAAATAAAAAATCAGCATGTTCACCACGTAAAAAGTGGTCTCAGTTCATGCATCTGTAGACAGGTACGAAATCTTGCCCAAATTTATTCACACCGCACGACGAGCGCAACACGTCGCTGTGCAAACGCAGTCCAACAACACGAAGCATAAAAACGGCCGATTTAGGAGAACGATTCGGAGTCCATTGTTCGATTAAAACGACGTAATTTATTTGAAAACGCCCGCCGCTTTTTTCTCACGGTATGCGTCCGGAGTCTTCCATATTTTGAAACAGAACGAAGGAAGATTTACATTTAAAAACGCTCGCTGCGTCCTCCCGGGCCAAATTTACTGGATCAGCTGACGACGACGGGACTGGCCCCTTGTACGTCAACCCCGCATAACACACATAGCACCGCATTACACACACCACGAACGTTTCAGCTCTGTCGCATCGCTGTGTTGCACCAAACAGAACGAGATCGCCGAAACCAACGCAGCGCTGTCGTGAACCTTGGCTTGAGGTTGCGCACTCGTGGATTCTGTGACTCCCTTCGCTTTCAAAACACGCACGACGATGACGAATGATACTTTTCGTCTTCCGGGATCATCACAGGGGCACTTTTTCGATCACGTCTTCGCTACATGTGCTCTCAAACCGAGTCAAACCAAAACAATACCGCGGCCTGGCCGGCCTGGCGTAGTCGCCAGATCTTGCCGGAAGTCGAGACGCTGCGTCGTTCAACTCCGCAACGCAAGGAGAGTGAGGGGCGGGGCGTACTCCTCTTCCGCAGGGGTCGAAAGAGCGGGAATTTCAAATGTGGGGTGGTTCTGACCCTACTAAATTAGGTCCTGTGGAGTAAATATTGATAAAAAAAAGTAATTTTTTTCGCGGAACATTTGTTTTGTGACATGCTTGTCCCAATTAGGCTGTTTAAAAAAAAAACTTTTTTTTCTTTGCAGTTACCCTTTAACCAGCAGCAGGTATGTTTCTTGCAACAACTGACGTCCACCATGAGTGACCGTTTATTCCCGAAGAGACCTTATATTTAGTGAGTCAACATTAGAGCCTGGTATTCACGAAATGCCGCCGATGTCAGTCCGTGCGTCAGCGCCATGCATGACGTCGTGAGGAGTGTAGGGTAGTGAGGACGTATAAAAAATTATGTTGATTTGCTTGTATGTTTAGACAGACTTTAAGCTAGTCCGCCTCAAAGGGTGACTAGTCTTTTAGCCGTAGTTGAGAAATTTAACGAGTGCATTACAACCGCTAACCTGGGGTCTTTGACGTACAGTACGTAGTAGTGATCACTACGTACGTAAGCGTGTCGGTGCGACATTCATCCAGATTGACATGGGCAGGGGGTGGGGACCGAACCCAGGAGGTTCTGCAGCTCAAGCTTTCGCTCCACGCTCCAAGCTAAGACGCGTTAGCTCACTCGGCCATCGGTCCCCCGTAAGGAGGTATCGTGGTTACAGCTTCAATGTCTCACCACGGCGGCGGGGAGAGAGGAAGATGATAACGGATGCTGACGACAGCGCTTCGGACCAATACTAGCGTCGCACAACTGGCACGGAGCCACAGACGAGCAGGCGTTGCGCCGCTTTGGAATGCTGCCCAGCTCAGTCGCCGCTCCGGCGATGTATTTCGTTCTTTCCTCGAGAGATATGGCTGGCCGTATCAAAGAGCGACGACGGAAGAAAACCAAGGCCACGCAGGAAAACTGACGTCACGTGACCTCACCCTATTGGAAAAACGTGCAAGAAACAAACCTGCTGCTTGTACAGTTCTGGTATGACACCACCATAATTCCTTTGTATTATGCATGCAGCTGGTTTGGTTTGGCGTTCAGCTTAACTGGAGATACCGGCACCGCTATGGCTCCGGGTCTGTCTATACTGGCAGCCACTTTGCTTGCCGATATGATTCGGTGTGGCTGGTATGATTTTGCGTCCGATGACGTAGGCGACTGCCGTCTTTCCAACAAAACGCTTATACCGCAGGACCACCGGTATAACCAAATCATACAAGCAGAAAGACGACCGCCATCTTCCAACAAAAACGTCCATCGTTCACCACCGCTATCGTTACATACACCATACATGTCGAAAAAGAACATAAGCCACGTTTACACGAATGCGACTTAGTCGCATTGAATCCAGTTGCCGCATTCAATATGCGGTCATGTAAACAGCATAATGCGCAAAGCGCATCGCATTTTGGAACGGGGAGGATTATCGGAAGGCGCTCGCTGCGGGAGCGAGTGAACAGCTGAGAACATGGCGGCAGCCAACCTCGTCGGCGGCGCGGAGAGCGGTCCCGCAATTTTTTCCCCGAGAACGCAAGCTTTTATTGCGATCATAAGTAAGCGGAATATAGCGGAGCTGCTCGGTGAGGGCGGCCCCGTCCAAACCTTTGCGAAGTACGACTTGCGCGTCCGAAGGGGTCACAAAGCCTTCGGTGCAAGCACGAATGACACCGAGAGCTCCGAGCACTGTAGAGCACTGCATGGTAGCGCAGAACGAGCAGCTCCTACCTCGGTGCAGTTCCTGGCTCCGCAAGAGCCTCTCGGACTCGGGGTCCGGTTGGTCCGGTGCAGTTCCTGGCTCCGCAAGAGCATCACAGTATCTCCCTGCCTATGACTTTCGATTAGCATCACGACAAGGGAGTCCTCATGCCACCAAGTGTTAGGTATGCTACTCGAAATAAGCATTCTTACCTCTTCTTGAAGTGAAACAGCAAAAGCACTACTAAGCCTAAAATGCAAAAAACATTCAAATCTCGGGTTGGATGGAATTCCAATTACAAAAAGGCGTCTGCAGACATGATTCACATGTGAACTTAAAGCCCACGGATGTAGGTTCGACAGAGTCACAGAAATAACTTCCCGCAGATGGCTTCGCTAGTGCTATACACAAACAAATTCTTAAAATAATCATTGTGTTACGTTGGTGTCATCAATCTTATGTACCTACCCCACCCAGCAGTCTGGAGATGTGAAATATAAAAAAATGGGAACTTGCACATTGTCAGCTCTGCAAAGATAATATATTGAACCGAGCATAGCACGTTCAACTTAAGAAAGCAATTCAGTGCAGGCCTAGTTTTGAGCTTCATATATTTGTTATTGCCCTTCATAATGAAGTAAAAACTGCTTAAGTTGTGGCCCACTACAGGCTTTCTATTAGTGTTAAAAAGTGTTAAGGCAGTTTAAACAGCTCGCTCCAAATATTTTCATGAAATGCATAGGTTTATGGAAATTATTATGTGGATGTTTGCAGACAGTCATGGTGAGACCAATCTTTAGTGCCAAGTGTTCCACTTATTCAGAGTTGGTTGAGTCTGTAAATATTGTAGGTCGCAAATTAAATTTTTATAGTATGCAATGGGCACAATCATCCGTAATGACTAGCTCTACCTAGGGGAACTTTATACGTTTACTACGGCAAGATGGTTTCGCAAAACTAAGTATTTAGTTTATTCAACTCCTGCACTAACCTTATATCTAGAAACTTTTTATATTCTTTACGATGCTGAGTTAGGATTCTGGAAGTAGTTTTTCTAGAACTACGCTAGACATTTCCAGTTGATAATTTTTCTCGCAAAACATTCGAGAGAGCCAAACCCTGTAATATACGGATGGAATTCCAGAATGATGCGACTGGCAGTTTGAAACATTCGGCACTGTAACAGTAACAATGACATGTCACTTGCCTATGTAATGCTCATTGTCGCAGATCAAACTGCTTTTTCCGTCTGCACTCATTTTCAGTGGACTCATTCAGCGAACTCGCACCCGAGACTGCAGCGCTGGGTTCTGCGAAGTAATTTGCATGAATATAGATGCAACAGGTTTCTTTGAGCGTGCGTCTAACACGTATTCTTCATATTGAATCTGCTACTGTATTCATGACCATGTCCTTAATTGTATCCACATTCCAGCTTATTTTTATTTTGACATTTGAGTTTTCTTCAGTACTTTTCTCAACATCTGTGCTTGTTGGGCCGTACTCAAGACCATACATGTTGTCTTTCACTATTACATCAATATATAAAACTGTTGATGCCGAGTGAGAATTCAAGGTTCCGAATCTGTCGTGCGAGTTAAATAAGAACCAATAAAAAGCTCTACAAAGGAAATTTTGTTAAAGGAGGCTGTATAAGCATTAGAATAGCACATGCCATGCTAAAAAAAAAATACAAATTCTTGTTAGGTATGCAAGGATGACACTGCTGTACTGTTTCTGATGTGTCACAAAAACAATCAGTGCCATACAGTGTTCCTTATGGAAGTACAAACTGTCGATTTCAAAGCCCAGAAGTTTTATTCAAGAATGTTCCTCAATACAAATGTATTTAGAGATCTGAGCCACTGACTCATACATGACTATGTGGCGAACATTCATTTTCATGTGCTATATAGTTTACAAGGTCTAGTCTGCATTGATTTATTGCATTCATGCTGAAACTGGGAGGGGTTCTCTGGGTATGAATAAAGATATAAACATTTCTTAAAATCAAAACATTTGAGAACAGACTATACGGCTCTGCATTGCAGTAGTAGTTTTATTTGTAGTCTTTACAGTTGAATGTGAATATTTGACAGAAGTCTCTCAGGTTGGGGCGAAAGAGGGTTAAATGAATGCATTTGATCATTCGCCTTAATTCGGTACCCATCATTTTAACGCCTACGTGGCCTTGTCCTGGGGGGTGACAATGACTAAAATAAGAGGATCTATGTGCTGATCACGAAAGAATATGCTAGCCATTCTAATGTAGCTCTGCCAAGTACTTGATTGTGATTTGTTTTTATTTTCAGCTACTTGGGTGCCTCAAGATCTGGAGATCCTAGTGGCCACAAGCTTGGACTCAATCTTTTTCTGTGGTCTGGCCAGGACCATGGGGGAGATAATTCCAGCAACAAGAGCATCGCAGTATCTCCCTGCCTATGACTTTCGATCAGCGTCACGACGGGAGTCCTCGTGCCACCAGGTGTTAGGTATGCCACTTGAAATAAGCATTTTTCTTACCTATTACTAGAACAGCAAAAGCACTACTAAGCCTAAAATGCAAAAAAACATATTCAAATCTTGGGTTGGATGGAGTTACAATTACAAAAAGAAGTCTGCAGACATGATTAACATGTGAACTTAAAGCCCGCGGATGTAGGTTCGACGGTGTCACAGAAATAACTTCCCGCAGATTGCCTTGTTCGTGCTTTACCCAAACAAATTCTTAAAATAATCATTGTGTTTCGTTGGTGTCATCAATCTTATGTCCCTACCACACCCAGCAGTCGGGACATGTGAAATATAAAAAAACAGGAACTTGCACATTGTCAGCTCTGCCAAGATTTATATAGTAAACAGAGCATAGCACATTCAGCTTAAGAAAAAAATTCAGTGCAGGCCTATATTCATGGTTCACATATATGTAATTGCTCTTCATAATGAAGTGAAAACTGCTTAAGTTGCGGCCCACTACAGGCTTTCTATTAGTGTTAAAAAGTGTGGTAGAAAACATGATTGCGCTTGGAAGACGGGGACATAGGAAGGACAGACACAACAGAGCGCTAACATTCAACTGATTTAATTCCAGAACCTCAGCGTAGAAACGGACTTTGTCACCGCACCACATCTCAACCAATCCGTTCTGCCACGGACCGCAAGTACGCCAACTCCTTATCCGCCAAGTCAATTGACGCCATACTGACACAACTTGTGCCGGAACTATTTATAGTGTCAGCCTCCATAATCTCGCTAACAGTCCTATCTTTGTGCCTCTCAAGAACAGTAGACGAAGCAAATAATTGTTTGCACCCGCAGTCATGACAGTGACACGATAGATCATCACTGCGAGTGCAAACCATTATTTGCTTTGTCTACTGTTCCTGCTAGGCACAAAGATATGACTGTTAGAGAGATTATGGAGGCTGGTGCTATAAATAGTTCTGGCACATGTTGTGTCAGTGTGGCGTCAATTGACTTGGCGAATAAGGAGTTGGCGTACTTGCGGTCCGTGGCAGGGCCACGGATTGGTTGAGATGTGGTGCGGTGACGCAGTGTGTTTTTACGCTGAGGTTCTTGAATTAAATCAGTTGAAAGTTAGCACTCGGTGGTGTCTGTCCTTCCTATGTCCCCGTCTTCAAAGCGCAATTATGTTTTCTAACGTACCGTACCAACTTGCCCAACAATCAGCACTTGTTAAAAAGTGCTATTGTGTTTTAAGCAGCTCACACCAAATATTTTCTTGAAATACATAGGTTCATGAAAATTATTATGTAGATGTTGGCAGACAGTCATGGTGAGGCCAATCTTTAATGCCAAGGGGTCCACTTATTCAGAGTTAATTGAGTTTGTAAATATTGTAGGTCGCAAATTAAATTTTTGTGGTATGCAATGGGCACAATCATCCGTAATGACTAGCTCTACCTAGGGGAACTTCATATGTTTAGTACGGCAAGATGGTTTCGAAAAACAAAGTATTTAGTTTATTCAACTCCTGCACTAACCTTGTCTTTAGAAACTTTTTATATTCTTTGCGATGCTGAGATAAGATTCTGGAAATAGTTTTTCTAGAACTACTCTAGATATTTCCAGTTCATCATTTTTCTCGCAAAGCATTCGAAAGAGCCAAACCCTGTAATGTACGGAGGGAATTCACAGAATGATGCGACTGACAGTTTGGAACATTCGGCACTGTAACAGAAATAATGACATGTCACTTATGTAATGCTCATTATCGCAGATCAAACTGCTTTTTCCGTCTACACTCATTTTCAGTAGACTCATCCAGCGAACTCCCACCTGAGACTGCAGCGCTGGGTTCTGCAAAGTAATTTGAATGAATAATGATGCAACAGGTTTCTTTGAGCGTGCGTCTAACACATATTCTTCATATTGAATCTGCTAACTGTATTCATGACCATGTCCATAATTGTATCCACATTCCAGCTTATTTTTATTTTGACATTTGAGTTTTCCTCACTACTTTTCTCAACATCTGTGCTTGTTGAACCATACCCAAGTCCATACATCTTGTCTTTCGCTTGTTGATGCCGAGTGAGAATTCAAGGTACCGAATCTGTCGTGCGAGTTAAATAAGAACCAATAAAAAGCTTTACAAAGGAAATTTTGTTAAAGGAGGCTGTATAAGCATTAGAATAGCACATGCCATGCTAAAAAAAAAATACAAATTCTTGTTAGGTATGCAAGGATGACACTGCCGTGCTGTTTCTGATGTGTCACAAAAAAAAAATCAGTGCCATACAGTGTTCCTTATGGAAGTACAAACTGTTGAATTCGAAGCCCAGAAATTTTATTCAAGAATGTTCCTCAATACAAATGTATTTTGAGATCTGAGCCACTGACTGATACATGACTATGTGGCAAACATTCATTTTCATGTGCATTATAGTTTACTAGATCTAGTCTGCATTGATTTATTGCATTCATGCTGAAACTGGGAGGGGTTCTCTGGGTATGAATAAAGAGATAAACATTTCTTGATATCAAAACATTTGAGAACGGAGAAAAGGAAGGATCTGAGAACGGTATCTTAGATTCTCTTCTTTTTCTTACAGTATATCTAATGTTCACTTTATTTCACCTGATGCATTTAGTTTTTAGCGCAGCTGTTAGCACCCGTTTCCGCGTTTCGCGGCGTCGCTGTCGGCGTAACCGCCCAACTAAACTTGGCAGGAAATTGAATTAATGTTGTGGTCATGTGACGTTAATATTTCCGCTAAGTCTAGCTGAGAAACTGAATTTTTTTATGGATGACCTGACACGGTCATACGACGTCATTTTCCCTGCTACTTTTAGCGGAAAAACTGCATTTGTGTTGAGGTCATGTGACATCAAATTCCGCGCTAAATTTAGTGCGAAACTTAACCCGCTAAATTTTGTGGGTAAATTTTCCCGCTAAATTCAAGGAAATTTTCCCCTAAATGGGAGGGAGCGGAAGAGGAGGAGGGGAGGGGAAGGAGGGGCATACCCTCCCATCTTCCCCTTCGGGAGCTGTACTGTATTTTCTCATTACAGAGAATTGTAAACGTCTCATATTTCATCTCATGTTTTTTCAACTTTTATATTGCAGGTGCGCTTGCAGCACAAATCTGGGTTGTGCTGATCCTCTACGCACAAGTTAGGAACTCCCGAGTGACAAGAGTGGGAGTTTGGTCTGACAGCTCAAGGGACACCATTGTTCAGTATTGAATTTTTAATTATCTTCTTTTGAGCAAAGTTAAGCTTTGCTGCATGCAGTTCTTCTAAAAATAAATACCTGCAACCAAATTTACCAGGTCACGACATTTTGCCTCTGCTCTTAGTGCTCCTGGTGAGCCTCGGATAAGAGCTTACTGGTGTGCAAACATCATAATTGTTTGAAACCACTCACTGATGTAGAGACTCATTGACATCCAGCATTCCAATGAAACGCTGGATATCACAAGTCTTTCTTGAACAATGCAAGCGGGAAAGGAACCATACAATCATATTGTATTGGGGGACATTCTACAGAGTGTTTTTTTGTATATTTTACAGATTTTTAAAAAAAAAACCGTAAAAGCTACATTTACGCAGTCTGTACACGTGAGTTATATGGCCAGGGCGGCATAGTATAAAAGGCTAATTTGTAAAGATCAGTCGGCTTATTACAGAGATGTGCCAGACTTCTTTCAGAAAACTAGATGGAGGTTCATTCTCGCATGGTTTTATCCCGCGAATCTGAATATCCCGTTGGTTTTCCACAAAGATATAACTAAACGTGAGAAAACACAAAAAAAAACATCCTACCAATAGTCACATCGTAAGAAGACCTTTCAGCCGCCAAGTGTGTCTCGCTTAAGGGCCGTGCGTCCAGTCGCAAGTTTTCTAGATATATTCTCCCGCATTGACACCAGTCGTGACACATTTTTCTGCCCCTTTAAAAAATAGCATGTGCGTGCATAGCTTTCATAGGCGCTGAAGATGCGTGAACAAAGATTTTGAAAGCTGCTCTTGTGACGTCGCTCTCTAGGGAAGTGCTTTCAAAGCGCTTTAAAAATGACTCTATGCAGCCTCGATTAATTAAATTAGCAAATAATTTTGATATTTGAGATTCTGGAGGTCAAATGAAGAAGATTTAAAAGTGTTTTCTCAAATACAAAACCGCTTCAGCGTCTCTCTTAAGTATAGTATGTTCCTGAAATTTTTAATCAGTGAAAATAGACCCATGGTTCCAATTAGAAACTTCTAAGCATCATCAAAACACACTAAATCAATTTTCTTTGTGAAGATATAAGACAAGTGCAGCATTTTATGGTGTTCTAAAAAAATGGTCAATTTGGACGCGTTTCCAGACTTCGGTTTCTTACAAGAGCGCATCTTTGCACCTACGGTCCTGCTGCCCGGTGGCCGCAGTGCGAAGCCGCCCCCTCGCCTCCCTCATAGGATGGAGGGAAGCAAGGCGCACGTGTGTTGCGCGTCTAAGCCCCTGGGGAACAGGACTGTGGGCGCAAAGATGAGCTCTGATAAGAAACTGAAACCTAGAAACTCGTCCAAATAAAGCATTTTTACAGAACGCGTAAAATGCTACCTCTGCATTATATCCTTCTAAAAAGAGTTGAATTTGTGGTTTTCAGTGACTCAGCAAGTTTCCAATAGAAACCATAGTTTCATTTTCACTAATTAAAAAGTTAATTAACAAATTGTATTTAACTATCTGACTGATCGTTACGACTAGGTCCCTATACTACGTACGCCTGGCCATATAACTCGCCTGCACAAATCGCATTAATTTAGCTTTCACGACCTTTCTAAACATATATGTAAAGCTTAAAACTAAATTGCCGTGTGCAACAGTGAAAAGGCGAAACCACCATGTTGGAGCCATATGGCTCCAACATGCCGGTATCGCCTTTTCGCTGGTATAGGATGTCCCATATTACGTTATCCATGTATGGTTCCGTCCGCCTACATGGTTCCGCCATAATCCACTACGCCGGTATAGGATGTCCCATAATACGACACGCTTGTATGGTTCCGCCTACCTGTGTCTTTCCGCCGTAATCCACTATACTGGAGCTGCCTTTTCGCTTGTATGGGATGTCCCATATTACGGTTACGCTTGTATGAGCCTTTTCCATCATCTTTCCATCATCGATATTTTCCAACAGGGCAAGAGCGATTCAATTCCCCGCTAATTTAGTGGGAAAATTGACGTTATGTGACTTTAACACCAATTAATTTTTCCCGCTAAGTTTAGCAGGGATGATGTCACATGACCTGGCGTCACGTCACCTATGGACAAAGTCAGCTTCTCCTCTAGATTTAGCGGGAAAATTGACGTCGCATGATCTCAACACCAAGTGACTTCCCGGCTAAATTTAGCGGTGAATTGAATTGCTGTTGAGGTCACGTGTCGCCAATTTTTGATCTAAATGTAGCGGGGAAGCTGTGGGAGGAGGGAAGGTTATGGAGGAGGAGGAGGAGAGGGTACGGAGGAGGAGGATGGGAGGGTACGCAGGAGGAGGAGAGGAGGGTACGGAAGACAAGGAGGATGGAAGGAGAAGCAGAAGTAGGGGAGGAGGAAAAGGAGATAGGAGGAGGAGGAGAAGACAGAGGAGGGGGAAAGGAGGGGAGGAGGAGGAGCAGTGGAGGAGGACAGGAGGAGAGGGTACAGAAGAAGAGGAGAGCATAACCTCCCCTCCGTATCCTCCCTCCTCCTCCTGAGATGGCGCTCTAATTTCGTGTTGGAGAGATTTATAAACTTCTTTCATTTTAAACCCCGACCTTTAGAGGGCTAACAAACCTCAAGAGTCGTCTAAGCACAAAATGTGTAGGTCTGGCAATCCGCAACCACTATACGATCTTTAAAATAAAGGGCACCCGATGCTACGGACCTAGTACGCAGAAGCGGGCGAATCAGAAGCAGGTGATGTCAGAAAGCGCCCAGAGCGGAGTGGGGCAGAAATGGCACAGAAGAGAGGAACAGAAACATGGTGGTGAGGAGACAGCTCGCGGAATTAGTGGAAAGAGGAGGAAAGCACGCAAGGAGTTTCTGGTGTACGTTGGCATGGACTTTGTAGCGTACTTCTTGGTATATAAACCGTTGTCCCTGTATATCGTCCAAATCAGAAGACAGCCGCCATGAACAAGAAGAACAGGAACAACTCCGACAGCCAATGCAGTGCCATTAACGGTCGCCACACTCTATTTGCATGCGGTGAAATCACGTAACACCACAGTAACAATCCTAAGGTTGAAATCCTTGTAATTCATAAAACTTATTTCAATATAATTTTATATCGTTTCAAAGCACTTTCGTTTACTATTGCCCTATAAAGCTACCTAATTTAGCGCGTTTTGGAAAATCACCAGGCAGGCAGCCAATTCTTTTTTTCAACCACCATATTTTTAGAGATATTTGAAATTCTTCGTTAGAACCTCCGGTAAATGACCACAAGCTTTTGCGAAGGCTGCTTAACCTCAGTGTTTTTCTGTACAGGGACGGTAATAGTAAATTGACAGACCTTAACGCTGTTGTTAATACAAAACTTTATCGAGAAATACGAAATACCTGGGAAATAACAAACTTTTACTTCTTACGGGAACTATGAGTCTCACGCGACCACAATACTCGGGAGTAGTATTATGTATTCTCGATATGGTGGGCAGACACCCAAAAATTTCTCAAATTGGTCCGCCGGACCCAGTTGAAGAAGAATACCTCTGGATTAAAAGTAAAAGCAACGAATTATTTTATTTCAGAATAGTGTTCATTCATATCATACTATTTCCATGTATGCTTGCGGGGTATAGTACGGCTTATGCATTTCGGTTGAAATTATATTATAACAGAGTCTTGCTGAGAACTTCTGACAGAGGGAGCAAGGGGTGAATGCCCCACATCTTTGAGGATGAGCACAGCACAAAAGCGCGGCCACAAATTAGACACTTGTAGTGCGTTACCGTCTGGGCCCACCAGAGGCCAATGTTCAATCAATGATTGGGCGAACGGATGTCACCCAATTGTGATGTCGGTGCCGCCGAAGTGAGATGCCGTTTCACAAAGAAGATAGAGGCGGCCGAGTATGTTAACAGACCTGAGCTCGGAGCGCGTGGAGTGAAATCTCGCTCTGAAAGCTTTCAGAGCGAGCTTTTTCGTGATGAGCATCGTACCGGTGTGCGCTATGCATCACTGCTTCGTAATTCCCGTTAAAGGGGTCATGAAACGATTTCGGGTTACACTGTTCATGACTTTACAGAGGAGTACTGGTCCTAGTCTGGCCCAAGTATACTCGCACGGACGACCACTAATTCAGAAGCTTTTTGGTCGCTGTGAAATTGCGAGGATAGAAGGGGACTCTTTCTTTCAGTTTCGTTTTTGGAAAGCTTGATTACGTAATTGTGGGATATAAACTCCCCGCCTTACGACAATCGAGCACGGCTCATGGACCGCACACTAGAACTGCGTGGACGCTCAACTTCGGCTCGTAATAATCAATGCCTTGGTGGACACTCGATAGCTAGTGGCCCGTGTTCAACCACTGCGGTGATGAGAATAGCCGAGCTCTAACAATGGCTGGAGCCCAGCACCCGCTTTTTTTTTATTTTGCCGACCCCAGCGTCTGGCTATAATTAACGTTGTCAGCATAGTATAGGCTCCATGCTACGTCGCCGCTTGTTCTGGCTACGACTTGAGGGGATGAACGATGTTCATATTTCTCGAATTTATTTGTCGACTTTCATGGCTTAGAAAGAAAACTTAAGGCACGTTTGTTCGGTTAGTAACGTTAGGTAGTGACTCTGAGTCTAGCGGCTCTTTTGCAATTGATAAAGTCATCATTTGGAACGAGGAGACGTCGCCCGTTGAGGCCAATTAAATTTCGGCTTTCTAAGCATACATACACTACAATTCCATAAAAATAAGGGCTTAAAGGCACTCTGAATAACCTAGGTAATGTTACACACAGCATAGTAACTAGCATACTGAAATGTATGCTCGCCTGTTTTTTTTTTTTTTTTTTCAAACGAGTGGCGTTCTTTATGTTTTTTTTTCCTACGATAATGATTATTTTAACACTCAAATGCTTGGCACCGACGCTATGCTGCTGCGGTGGTGCTACTGTTAGCACGATGCCTGCGCAGAAAGTTCTCCTTACGCGAATCTGGTTTATGGGCACGCGTAATAGTGCCCACATATTGCATGGCCAAAAGCCGGATAGTGTGTTAGCAGCGCGTTGACGTATAGAACCTGTTACTCTTCACAAGCGTGAACCGCTGCTTGCGTTCCAAACACCATAAGGTCGCTCCGCCTTTTGCAACGACCTAGCCAAACAATTCGACCAGGATTCAGGTGTCCCGACTTCCTTTTAACGGCGCCCACAAGTCCCTGAGGCAGCACCCCAGCGCCCATTTCCACGGCTTTCAGCGCTTCGCCAGCGGGACAAGTAACCATGGCAGGCAGCCCACAAGAAAGGGGTGCTGCGAAGGTCGGATGAGCACCCCCATCTTTAGACTCGTTGTCGCTGGCGCCATTGGGTGGCCTAGAGCGGATTCTGTGAAATTCTCCCACTTTCCGCAAAACCCACTGATGCATCGTACCTTATTACACATGAATGTGAGCTAGTAATTGGAATGAATTTTCTTGCACGTAGTACCTGCCTATATTTTAACTTTATTCAAGAGGCTCCGAAAATTGTTACAGCCAGCCTCTCCAATCTTCGCAAATCAATCTTGGACTATGTGCGTTTTGGCAATGTTGGCATCAGGAACGTTTTAACTTCAATCACTGACATGCTAAGATACGCACTGCGTAACTCATGATTCTTGTTTCGTAATTGGTTTTGAGGCGTTGTTATCGACTAAGGTAGAAAATTCATTGTAGGCGAGCGATAACAAAGGGTCTTGCTTTGCCTTGTGCCTCTTAAGTTCTCAGTGACACTATTTTGATGCCAATTTATTGTGAATTTAAACAGTTCGCAGTGCGCGTAACAAAAAAAATTTTGGTACATACGGTCTATTTCGAAATCTTGACCCACGTTGGTGAGCTGGTAAATGTTTTCACCAAACCTCATTTTCCCCAACTGGGGCCTCGGTTGATATTTGCCGAGATTGGCAAGGTGTCTGGCCCAGGTCTTTGCCATGCAGCCTAACTGCTTATGAAAAAGAAGTAATAGTTTTATTTTAGTCGCAGCAATTATGAGTACTTATTCTATAATCCTACTTTCTGTATAGAAAACAACAATGTGAAACTTAATGTATGTGAATACTTGAGAAACATAAAAAGTGCCGGCATAGCAACTAATCCGCGCTAAAGTTTATTTCAAACTAAACAGGGAAACGGAACATTCGCTTGATATGTTTTGCTGAATTGCAATACGTAGCTAATTTGTGCGAAACGTACCACGCCTTGCCGTGTCATCCGGCTGATAAATATATAATTTTCAGGAAAGGGTAGTTTTTGTGGAGTGTATGTAGCGGGCTCTTCAACTTGTCCCAACTCACATGCACCAGATTCCATAAAAATATACTAAAAACTTTGCCAGACGCTTGCTAAGAACACACAGTCATAACTCGCGTAGAGCTGTTTACTTTTTTCCTCAAACTTGATGCATGTAAATGGGACACCCTGTTTACCAAATACGACTGTGCAGCAATGCAGGTTGTCCAGGCTCCCGATTCCTAATGAGGGGTTACAATTTAGCTCTCTGTCTTTATACCGCGTTTGACTCTAAAGTCACGCTTATACTTCCGACTCGCGACAGTCGCGAGACCGACAAGTAACATGTGACAAGCCATCACCGAGGTTCACACCGTGGTCGATCGTGAGCCGCTTCTCGGGAGTAATCGGGAGACGCAGTCGATTTCGTCCTTCTTTCTGCAGCTCGTGTTTGCGCTTCGCTGTTTAGCTTTTAGAGCGCAGCTCTTAGGGCTCATTCACACTGGAAGCGGATCCGCGTTCGCAAAGCGGTTGCGAACGCGGTTGTATAAGGATTCAGTACAATTGCACGCGCACACGATGACATCAAATGCGCGTGCAATTGCACTGGATCTTTATACAACCGCTTTCGCAACCGCTTCGCGAACGCGGATCCGCTTCCAGTGTGAATGGGGGGTAAGGCGCCCGTTTCCGGCTTGAGCGGCGTCGGCGTCGCCGTCGCCGTCGGCGTAACCGCGCGGTGCATTATGGTAAATTTCCCCGCTAAATCTAGCGGAAAAATTTCCCCGCTAAACCTAGCGGAAAAATTTACCCGCTAAATCTAGCGGAAAAATTTCCCCGCTAAATCTAGCGGAAAAATTTCCCCGCTAAATCTAGGGGAAAAATTTTCCTGCTAAATCTAGCGAAAAAACGTCCCCGCTAAATCTAGCGGAAAAATAGGGAGTTTTCGTAGACCGCGTTTCCTCCTCCGCTAAGCCCTCCGCAACGAAGAAGTTGCTACTGCGCCTGCGCGCCGATGGCCTTGACTGTAGAGTTCCGGGTAACGTAGCGGGTTGCGGAGGGCGTTGCGGGACGGCCAAAACGATCTACGAAAACTCCGTAATTTCCGCGCAAAATCTAGCGTAATAATTTCCCCGCTAAATCTAGCGGAAAAAGTTCCCGCTAAATTTAGCGGAAAAATTTCCCCGCTAAATCTAGCGGAAAAATTTCCCCGCTAAATCTAGCGGAAAAATTTCCCCGCAAAATCTAGCGGAATAATTTCCCCGCTAAATCTAGCGGAAAAATGTCCCCGCTATATCTAGCGGAATAATTTCCCCGTTTAATCTAGCGGCAAAATTTCCCCGCTAAATCTAGCGGAATAATTTCCCCGCTACATCTAGCGGAAACATTTCCCCGCTAAATCTAGCGAAAAAATTTTCCCGCTAAATCTAGCGGAAAACTTTCCCCGCTAAGTCTAGCGGAAAACTTTCTATTGAGGTCAGGTGACCCCCCGAGGTCACATGACACCCCCAGGTCACGTGACCCCCACGTGACCTTGGCGAGGGGGTCATGTGACCCCTCCAAGGTCACGTGACCACCCCTCCCCCCCGATAACACATGAACCTCACTACCCTTCCCTCCTCCTCCTCAAGAGCTGCGCTTCAATTCGGCGTTACAGAAAGTTGTAAACGGCTTTCATTTTTTTTTGTTTTGTTTTTCCGCCTGCCGTTTTCACCACAACAGAAAGGCTTGTGATAGTGGCCTGCATCTTTCTGAATTGTAAAATGAAAGCTCAAACGGTGCAGTGGCGTGCGCTAACTCAACTTCAACAGTAAAGTACGTAGCGCATGTCAATCCAAAAAATCCACGGATTTGCTGCCAGGCCATGTTCTACATTGGGCGCTTATTTTAATAATGATGCTGCTTGTTATAAGGAAAGCTACGTTCTTTAGTAGCTTTGATGATACGCACAGCAGAGACCTCCATGGGTCTATATCCATGGCCGCTACCGGCGAATCGCTTCTCGGAAGCTCTCGGGAGATGCCGCTGATTCCGTCTTTTACGTAACAAATGAGGTTCACGTTTCCCTGCTTTTCCTTTCGTGTTTTCTCACACCTACACACGCGTGGTTTTTGACATATAATAAACCACTCGCTACGTTCGCCTGGGTCCGTCGGAACCGTACAATGAAGCGCAATCGCTATGCCGACATGCACTCGATCGAGCTACCGCGGTGCAGTACGTAGCTGTCAAGTCAAACGTGGCCTAATTTTTCTGGCAGGCCCGGTTTATTTTTTTTGGGCGCGCGTTCAAATCGAGGTACTGTTTTTATGAAGAAATTGTTTACTCGATAATAGCGTGGATTAAAGTCGCCACAGGGACCTCCATGGCTCTCTATCGTAGACCGTTACCTCGAACTGATTCTGCCTATGCATCAACGGACATGTCTGCTGCTTCTCCCCCGGAAATCCGTGCCGGACGTAAACCAATGAGGAGCGCACCGCACGTCACTTCCGATGCGCCACTGATTGGTACAGCCGCCAGGCGACTCGGTGACCGGTTGCAAAAGTCGGTCTTTAAGCGATTGCCCCGAAACGGCGGTCGCATTTGCGGCAGAAACTTCCGCGCGACGGTTGCGATTCGCAAATGTGAACGCGCCTTAAATCGGACCGCAGCCGACGCTTCAATTCGATGGATTAAATCAGGCAGCGTCAAAAGTGCGTCGTCATGGTGCTCGACTTCGCACGCTAGACCATTCACTTAAAGCGAATGATGCACGCTTGTGTGCTTTTGTCCGAACGTGACTTGGTTTAGCCGGCGATAGGCAACGCACAAAGACGACAAGCGCCGCGACAATGAATATTTGTAGCCGCTTGATTGGGTCTATCGCACCGTAGTGTCGGTTGTGGTTGGACTTGTTGTGAAACGGAGTTTAATGAATATAGGACTTCTGGAATGCCGAGGCTCGATCTAAAACGGGCCGTAAAAATCAGCGCCTACACGTAGCAATCTAGACGTTTCGCCAAACGTGTATTTCACAGGTGGGTTGTACCTCGTAAAACTGCCAGGTACAGCTCTGTTTCTGTAAAAAAAATATAACCAAAAAAATATTGCCAGTGGCAACGGCAGACGTCGACGCAGAGGATCGAGTCGAACGGCGGCGCCTTTGGGGCAGGTATTCATAGATGGCGTCAGGGGCAGCCTCGAAAAGTGTATCCGACCAGCGAAAGAAAGCAGACGACATGCCGACGAAATCCGTCGGCAACAAGAGCGCCATCCTTATGCAATCTTTTTTTTTTTTGCTTCTTCACGTTTTAATGAAATTGTCCGCAAATCATTTTAAACCAAACGTATATTGTACAAAAATTTCCTTGTAACCTTAATACACCACGGTCGTCGCGGGCGGTTCATATATAAATATATTAATAACATTCCAGAACGAGGAGGCAGCGCCATATGTCGATACGTGTGCCAAATGAATAAAGCTATAGACTCAGTCGTCTGTGTTGCCGTCCGCCTTTGACCGTTGCGAATATTTTACAATGTTTTACAAAGTAGAATCCACCTGTAAAATATACATTTGACAAAAGCTTTAGAGCGCTATTCGTCTAAAGACGCCGATTTCCGCCGTTTTTACGACCCATTTTAGATGGAGCCTCGGCATTTCAAATGCCCGATATATTACCTTCAGGAACGACCAGTTACATGGCTATATTCGCGGAAAACTAAAACAAAAAAAAAAAAGCTCCGAGCGTGGCTTATTACAATCACGCCTCTTGATTTGCGATTAAATCTTTGGCGTTATTATCGGCTCATGTCTCAAACTCATTGGCTGCCGAGCGACCATAAGACTCTTGGTACTCGCCACGCCTTGCTTTTCTCAAGCTGTCGGTAACCATAGCGTCTGGCTACGGTCTGTCGCAGCACTCGTTCCAGCTAATTGTCCGTTAATCTTGTCGAGCACTTCGCGATCTGTACGCAATAATCTGTTTCACATTAGGTCGGAGCGCTCTCTAAGCTTGTGCTCTTTGTTTGTGCTCTTGACGTTGATGTGCGTACCTGGTGCTCGCGAAGAACAGCCACGCGCACGCAGCTCTCAAACTGGTAATAATCCCAGCTGTATGTAGCAAACGGTTTCGTATGCCCTCTTTCACAAACCGGCGACGAGGTGACCTGGCAGGCAACTAAGAAAAAATGACTGCAATGGCCAACTCAGGTGAGGCATAACCTGAGAGCGTGTTCGAATGTCCTACGTTTCATGGGAATAGATTCATTCGATCCGGAAAAGGAGGACTGCAGCCTGTGCCAGATAAGGTTACACGCATCTCTGGACATCGCCGGAACGACAGATAATGCCACCGAAACAAACTACTTGATCGCATCGCTGGGGTCGACACCCTTAAGCATCTGCCGTGTCTGGTTCAGTCGAGACAGGTCACTGAAGTCCCTTATCCGGAATAGGCGAGAACCTTCGAAGCTTATTTTGCCCCGAAGCGTTTAAAAGCATCTGATCAAGCCAAGCTGTTTTTGGAACGCGCCAGGAGGAGTGTAAGTCACCGAGCGACTATCGAGCACGACTATCATTCATCAGCAACGGCGAATATGAGGACGAAGCCGATGCAAGCCCATGTTTGTTGCTCACTGCTTTTATCATTGGACTTAGGGCCGGTTCAGACATTTGCGTTTGAGTGCGTTAACTGCGTTGCGTCGAGAACAAAAAGCGAGTCACCGGCACATCTGGGCTTCGTATGAAGTGCGGAATCAAATCCAAGGAATCATCTTGGCACGTAATATAGGCAGCAGGAATGTCCTGGTTTTCGCAGCTGCAACACAGTCATGCGCAGTAAAACGCAACTGCCTGAACCAGGCTTTAGAGATGAACGCACGAGAGCACGTCTTGTCCAAGAGAAAGAGCTATCGATCGACACATTTCTCAGATTTTCGGAAAGCTTTCTTCGAGCGGAAGAAGAGTCTCGCCAGTCGAGAAACGTCGATGATACCCGTCTCACACTCAGCAAAGTGACAGATGTACAGAGGCCTGCTATAAGAGGTGTCCATTGCAGGAACTCAAATAAAGTCGCGGCAGAGTGCCGATTCAGATCTGAGGAGTGCAGAGCTTGTGGCAACAAAGGGCACATCGCCAAGATGCGCAGAAACATGGCCTTGACCGACAAGGGCAGGTACAAGTAGTCACAAGCGTCGTGTCCACTTTCAACAGAGACAGCAAGTTTTTGGAATGACAGATACAAGGCGAGTCAGTGGAAATTCAAACAGACACGGGGTCACAAGTCATCTAACTGAACATTCAAACCTAACATTGCCTCCGAAAACCACAGGTCGATGATGCTTATAACAAAGCGCAGTTTCTGCAAGGACCCGATCAAGGTCAAGGGTCAGCGTACACTTGAAGTTTGATTTAAAGGAAACGAGTACAGTCTCGAGGCATTTGTTACCAACATAAGGCACATAAACTTGATGGGGAGAACCTGGGTGACAGCACTCAAACTGGATCCCAACAAACGTTTCGTAGCGCTTATGAGCACAAAAGAAAGTCTCAAGACGTTGCAAACTAAGTATGCAGAATTGAAGAGTGAGCTTAACCTCTGCACGAGGATTAATGCTGCACTTCAGCTCAAGGAGAACGTCATCTCCAAGTCCATGCGGCCACGACCACTACTAGTTGCATTGCGCAAAGTGGCGAAGTCTGACTTTAAGAGGTTACTTGAAAATAAAGTTCTGATTCCTATGGAAACATCGCAGTTGGCCAAAAAAAGTTGATCCGTAAAGGTGTGTGAAGATTTCGGCAAGTCCCCCAATCCAGAGTTCAATGTCTCACACTACTCGCTTCTAGGAGCTAAGAAACCTTTTTGGAAGCTCAGCGGAAGACAGAAGGTTTCAAGACTAGATCTGTCAGAGGCATACCTACAAACGGAGTTGGAGGAATACACAATGAAACATCTCATTATGAGCACACGCAAGAGATTCTTGTATTTTAGCCGTATGCCATTTGGGATTTTATCAGACCCTTCCATTTTCCAGAGCACCATGGAACAAGTAACTTCTCTCCTAGAATGTTCGGCATGCTACCGGGTTAATATACTAATTGTCACCGGAAAAACGGACGAGCAACACATTAAGAACTTGAAGACCGTTCTTCCACGGTTCACGGAGTATGGATTCACGCTGAAGGAAGAAAAGTGTGAGTTCATGTGACCGGAAGTGGATCACTCGCGTAAGATATTGTCAGCCGAAGAATACGCCTAGCTCGAAAGAAAGTGGGAGCAATATTGAACATGCCGAAGCCAACTAACCTTCATGATCCACGACTGTTCCTGAGCTGGGTACGATATTGCGTAAAGTACTTGCCCGGGTTAACATAAATTTGCGCACTGCTGAGCACACTCCTCAAAAAGGGTGTTACTTGGCAGTGGAGCTTGCCTTGCGTGGAACCATATGAGAACATAAAATCCCGTCTGGCATCGATAGATACTTTCGTTCACTTTGACCCACTTGAGACAGTCTACCTGGCAGCTGATGCGTCATCGATTGACACTGGAGTGGCCATATTCTGCATCATTAGCGGAAAAAAAAACTCCCGATATTACATGCATTTAAAACGTTAACATCGGCACAAAAAACGCTTAGATTTAGCAAGATACTCTTGCAATTATGCTTGGTAAAACCAAATTTCACCAACTACTCAAGGGAAAAATAAATTGACCTGGGAACCAATCGGAAGCCACTAACTGTTTTTTGGGACCTGTGAAAGAAATCCCAGTGACGGCTGCCAATAGACTTCCACGACGGGCCTTGATACTGCAAGAGTATTCGTATAAAATCAAATACACGCCCACACCTCAGTTTGAAAATGCCGATGGTGTGTCATGAATACCTCAAGGACCAGCGGTCGAGTCGATGCTGAACTACAGCCTGGAGTGGCCGATGTTTTAGCTTGATTTTGTCAGATATATCAGCGATCGTTGAAGTTAAGATTATCCTCAATGACAGAAGATGAGGCAAGAAAGCAAAATGAACTAAAGGTTTATGCAGGGTGAACTTCTGCCCGAAACGAAAAGAAAGCACACACGTTGAGAAAGCGGTAGCGAGCGTCGACGGAGGCAGCAGCAAGCGCCGGTACGAGGGCGTAACAGCTGGCTATCTCGAGAGAGCATCACTGAATGAATCGGCAGTGCGCAGCGCCACGTTTTATCTACTATGCTCGTCAACTTGAATATTGGACCTAGAATGTTCGAAAAAAGATGTAGAATGGTACTGACTAGGTTGGGTAATTTTGGCCTAATAATGGTTTACGCTTGGGGTGAGAGTGTACGCCGATCTTTCAGATAAACAGAGGAGCTTATGTTCTCAATCATACAAGCTGCATAACTCCCCCCTTAAAAAACGCATCTCCCCGATGCATCGCGAAACAAAAATAACATAATAGTAAGCTAATTATGTCCTCTGCAAAACGAAAAGTCATCAGTGCTACCGAGCGTAAAACTGCTTCAGCCTAACGACCTGAACCACCTCGGGGTGTGGTCGGAGTAGTGATGATGTTTACACTCCGTCGGGCACCACTTCTTAGTTGAGCTTCCCTATACGACGAAGTACCTTATACGTTCCGAAGAACCGTTTCAACAGAATTTCGCTGAGGCCCATGGCGGCGAATGGGTGCCCACATCCATACCATCCACACCATGTCTCCTGGCTGGAAGCGAACTTCCCGACGACGAAGGTTGTACCAGCCAGCCTCGATACGCTGCTGGTCTTCAATCCGGAGTCGGGCGCGCCGGCGGACTTCTTCGGCCCGTTGAGCAACCACCTGGGCGTCGTCGCTCTAATCTTCAGCTGGCTCATGGGTCAACTTCTCGTCCAGGATGGTCGCTACTTTCGGACCACGAACCAGCCTGAAGGATAAAACTTCAGTGGTCTCTTGAAGTACCTCGTTGTAGGAAACGTGACATAGTGTAAGACCTCGTCCCATGACTTGTTTTCCACGTCGACGTACATGGGGGTCGTGAAGGCGATGCTCTCGTTTAGCTGTTCCGTCAGCCCCTTTGTATGCGGATTTTGCGCCGTCGTTCGACAGTGATCTGTGTGGCTGAACCGGAGGATCTCCGTAGTTAGCCGTGCCGAAAACGACGACCATCGGTCTGCAATCAATACTTCGGAGTCACCGTGACTGAGAACGACGACCTCAACGAAGAACATGGCTACTTCATTCAATTTAATTTTTTTATCCTTATGGGCCCGGGTAGGGCATTACGTAGGGGCGAGTAGACGAGAAGTTGAATACACTGTGACACTAGAAAACGACAAAAATAAAAAAGGGAGAGAGTCAAAATAACAATAGTAAGACAATCAAACGACTGGTATGGTTTAGATGGGCATGATTAGTGGGTGTGTAAGGAGATTTCCTGGCGAAACCATATTAAGCGCTCCTGTCGGGAATCCCAGCGGTCCGCGACAATAGCCCTTTTGTCTCGGTTTACGTATTGAGGTAACAAGTCGCGACAATGATCCACCGGTTTCTTTTGTCGATAGTGGGAACGGCCCAAGCAAGTCCATTTCGATCTACTGGAATGATGTAGTGGGGGAGTGGTCGCCTGCAGGTGACCTGCCGGCTGCATCTGTGGTGTCTTACGCCGTTGGCATTGGCGGCATAATCGCATGCAGCGTTGGAAGGTCTTCGGTATCTTGGGCCAGTAGTATATTTTTCGAATTCGTGCACGCTTGAAAGATTTCCGTTCAAAGACCCACTGGGGTGACCATCAGCCACGTCGAGTTAGTGCCGCCGAAGTTTTCTTTGTACAGTACGCTTTCTAGAACAGTGAAGGTTTTCGTGGATTGTGCGAAGATACGTGTAACTGCACTCCCTCGTCTTTCCAGATATTCGATGAGTGCACGCAGCTGAGTAGCGTCTCGTTAAAGAGCTGGCACGTTGTTCACGGCTACCGCGGCAACAAAAACGTTATCGTCGTCGCTGTCCGTCGGTGCGCTCAAACGCCAACTCGACTAGTGCTCTCCAGAAACAAACGGCGTTGCTGTGGTTGCGGCCAGACTTGTACTCCACAGTCACGTCGAATTCATGAAGTCGAAGACTCCCCTGCGAGACGTGCTGAAGTATTCTTCAGGTTCGCGAGTCAACAAAGCGAGTGGTGTATTGTGACCACTTGAGTGGACAGGACTCCCCGTGAAATTCGACGCGATGAATGCAACTTCAAACACGCGTGGTGGGGTGCCCTCCGGCGCTTCGTTTTTGAGGTCCGTCCCAGTGTGTAGTCACTTTCTATAGGCGTCGAGAAAGTGTCCCCTCATTACGGAGTCGGAGTAGTCCGCACCGGTGTCCACGAGGGCCGACGCGTAGTAACCGTCGATAACAACGTATAGGTTGTTGGACACCCTTGCAGAATCGTTTCTCCATTGCATGGTGCAAGGCGGATGGGATGTCTCTGGCGTCCTTGGGGGCTGTTGCCGTCGTCGGTCGACGAAACACCACGTCCGGGGGTTGCCGCGCTTAGTTTTCTTGGCGGGACATAGGAGAGAAGCCTTCTCGGTGAGACCTATGGGCAGGTGACGCAGGACGACGTAGTGAAAGCGAGTAAAATCCTCGTTGAGAAGCGGTAGCAGAAGACGGGGGACGACGAATGTACACCTCAATTTCTTGAGGACGCTAGCCGTCACGTGGGCGGGGGTCGTTTGTGTAGAACTCGCGCTGCCCGAGTGGCCGGTAGGGGCGTCGCCGGCATGTGTGATAGGATTCCCCACAGTGAAAGCAGTTCGCGCTGTGGTCAGTGGTTCTGCAGACGCCGCTCTTCCTAGGTGCAGGTCGCTCCGGGGAACGTACTGAGGGCGTTCGTCTTGGCTTCGAGAGTACTGCAGCGACGGAGGATCACGTCAGGGAGGTGCCTCGTAGTGTTGAGCGACGGGAGGCTGCAGACGACGATCCACGGGGGCGTATGTCATGACTGGTGCTTCTTGTGCGGTGTCGACAGGGACTTCTGGCTAGAGTATTCGTTGGAGCTTTACACAAAGAGTGTCGACGATGGAGAAAGATGATGGACGACCAGCGGCAGGCGGAAGCTTTTGGAGTTTCTTTTGAACGATTTTTTGAATATTGTCACGAAGGTTGTCACCTTCAGTGCTGAGCTCGGCGTACGGCAGTGTGAGGGTTGCGGCATCGCCACGTCGGAGGTAGTGGCGGGCTCGGTCCGCCAGTGCTTCATAAATTTTGGTTGCCTTGGTGACGAATCGATCACCAGTCGTCCGGGCGTTACGGACGAGGACACCGAAGATGTAGTCCCTCATGCCGCGCATGAGGCCTAGTAGCTTCTTTCCTTCTGTGGCCTGAGGCTCGGCGCAGTACTCAGGCGCAAGACATCTTACACGACGCTAGTGACTGTTTCATTCCGGCCTTGGGTTCTTGACCGAAGCAAGTCCTTAGCTCTTCCTTCTCGATGTTGACTTGATAACGTCCGTCGGAGACCGTCTTTAAATAGTTCCTAGGAGTGACAGTCGCCTCGCGGTATTTGTACCAATCTCGCACCAATCCCTAAAAAAAAACAAGACGTTCTGAACGCCCTGATCCGGCGTCCATCCATGATGAGCAGCCACACGTTCATACTGCTGAAGTCAGGCGTCAACTTCTTCACAAATATTGCCACAGAATAAAGTAGCTGTCGGAGAGGCAACGGAAAGCTAGACAAGGGGGGCGGCGACTGGGATCTGCGACGATTGATCGCCCATCGTCGGCTGCATCGACTGATCGGTGGGGGTGGGGGGGGGGAGGGGGGGGGGGGCCCAGCAATAGACCAAGTTCCGGGGGCAAACCTCGAACACGGCGGCTTCCTTGGGTTGCGGTAGTTTCCACGGACTGGCTTCTTTATGCGGGGACTGGGCTTGCGTTGCAAGGCCTGGGAGGGGTACGCTTCATGGGGTGAACTACCCCGCACGTCGATCAGAATGGCACGAATGACAGACGATGAGGGAAGAGCAATCCGTATACACTAAAGATAAAATGGGGGCAAACCTGAGCCTGAAACGAAAAGGAAGAACACACATCGAGAAAGCAGCAGCGAGCGTCAACGAGGGTAGCAGCAAGCGACGGTACGTCGGCGTAACAGCAGGCTATCGCGAGAAAAAATCAGTGAATGAATCGGTAATACGGCGCACGGTCTTTTATCTACTATGCTCGTCTTCTCGAATATTCAACCTAGAATGCAGGGGAAAGAGCTAGGGCGAGACTGAATAGGCAAGGTCATCTTGGCCTCCTTACCGTTTACGCTCAGGGTAAGAGTGTACGCGAGTTTTGATCAACGGAGGGAGCTTATCTTCTCGATAATGCGCGCGGAAATATGACCAAACGTTCACTCAGGGCATCAGACACCACTACAGAGATAGCTAAATAGCAAACATTGTCCAAGGCGGACCGCTATGTAATAGAAGCATGGCCATCGGTTGAACGAAATGTTGAAATACAACCATACTCATCCAGACAGTCAACTCGAGCGGCGGTAAACGACTGTCTAGTTTTGGGTATGCGTACAGTAATTCCTCTAAATTTTCGACAGGGCCTGTTGAACCTAATTCATGAAGCCATGTTTGCCCGTTCTTATCTCCGGTGGCTGAACATTGACAAGGATATTGAGGCGAATAGTGAAGCATGCGAAGCATGCACTTCAGTCTCCGATCGGAACGAGAAAGTCTCCTACATCACTGGAAAGTCCCAAAATGACATTGGTATTGAACTCACACCGATTTTATAGAATGACAGAACACCATGTATTTGTTGTTCTGGCATCGACCGCCAAACAATTTGGTCAGCAAATAGGGCCCACAGAACATTACCGCCACGTTCAAGGATCTCCACGAGCAGCAGGGAATTCAACAGGTTGTAACAACGCCTTACAATATTCAGTTACACGGATTGGCTGAGAATTTTATCAGAACGCTGAATCCAGCTTTAAAAAATCCAGAAAGGAAAGTAAAAAAGGACAGAGACAGTTCCTTCAGATGAACAGGGCAGTGAGACGCTCCACAAAAAGACAGCCTCCGTGCGAGATGGTAAATAAGCGAGGCTATAGAACTTCATCGAGAAGGATGAGTTGGCCAAAGAGTTTCGTGGTCACACGTCTCCAGAGAGCAGCCACTACAGGAAACGTCGGGAGCGGGCATTTCAAATAAATCAGGAACTCTGGATGCAAGATAGGCTAAAGAAGAACCAATGGTGCCAAGGTTTCATCAACGACAAGTGGATACGTTTAGTTTGAAATAAAAAGAGAAGATAACCAGTGACACCGGGTACACACAGATCAGCCTAAAATAAGAATCTGCGTAAAAATTTGGAAAACGACGTATCTCCCAAACCCGGTGATGAAGTTAGACACATGCGATCCAACGCCAGCTCTATCCGCTACGAATGATACACAACTATCGAATTATCAGTAACTATAGCTTTTGCTACTAGGGTTCGACGGTATCCAACCAGGCTACTCTGTGACCCTCACCGTTTTGCTTCAATATGAGAATATAGTAGCGTAACCAGTGCCTCTAGATGACAACGGCGAACTGGAGGATGGTGCAGTTAGCGTTTTTACGTTAAAGTGCAATCTTGGTGCTTTCGAAGAACAGATATGCACACACAGCTCTCAAACCGGTAATAGACCTGCCTTTATGTAGTAAACCGGTTTGCATACACTCTGTTACACTCGCTCTGTGCTTGATTGGATGAGCTTACGGATTAGCATGCAGGACGCCATGAAGTTGCAATTTCGGTATGGCTTGACTTGTTACTCGGCTTGTGAAGTCGACTTCACTCCGACTTTAAGGGCAGTGCAACAATATTCAATTCGAATGTTTTTCGCTTTACACAAGCTTACTGGCACTAGTGAATCTCAATGATTCTAGCACGCAAATCCACTCGCTAAGAAACTTCTTTGTTTCGGTGTAATTTCGAGGACAAAAGCGAGCGTTTTCATTCAATTTCTCTTTTGAAAAACTTGATGACATAACTAGGGGATCGCAACATCCTCCAGAGACGATATTTGAATGCGGCTCATAGATTGGACCTCATTTTAGCTCATGAGAATCGATAATTCAAAAAGCGTTCGGGTAGTGGCAAGTGTTCAATCGCTGCATTGATCACAATAGCCCAACCATAGGAATGACTGGAATTCAGCGTGTGTCCTGTCGCTTGCCAGCCCCAGCGTGTGGCTACTTTTGACATTGGCGGCATATAATTGGCTCCAGATGACGTGGCATGCTTGTTCTGGCTACGAGTTGAGGAGGTGAACGCTGCTCGTTTTTTTTTTTTAATTTTTTTCTGCGACTTCACATGCGTGAGGTGAAAAGCGAACGAATGTTTTACAGTTCAATAACGTCAGCAATTCGTCGTAAGCGGTATTTCCGCAAAATGAACAAAATTCTTGCATCGCCCTTTTATGTTAAAACGTAATGTACAGATTTTTAGCGCTAAGGTGCCTGGAACGCTTCTCGTACTAATGCGTTTGGAGTCCTGTTCTGCCTACCCTACCGAAAAACCGGTATAACTTTTCGGTATCCGGATTATGGAACCGGAAATTTGTTTCTGGAATCTCGAAATCCGGAATGCGGACAAAGGAATAATTTCTGAAAGCCTAAATTCCAGATAGAATCTGGATAGAATTTAGATAGATTTCCGGTTCCATAATCCGGATAGCGAAAAGTTATACCGGATTTTTCGGTAGGGTAAGCATTAAAAGTGGCCCCGATGTGGCAAGAAATGACGTTACAACAGCCCGAGTGTATGCTGTCGGATTTAGCAATCCCGGTGGTTGGTGCCGGAAGTCACTGTAAAAAAATACTAGTGAACGCGAGTTTCGCAGTCATCGCGGAGTCACAACTTCTGGCTGCCAAAGCTTCCGTGGGCTGCCAAGCTGGAGAAGGACCTGCAGCAGAACAAGCGTCTGCCACACCCACGTCCGCTGCTGTAACACCGCCAGGATTGCGGCCGGCGACAGCACACTTCAATGACGTCTTCAGCGGGAATGGAACTACCATAGGTTTGAATGCAATGACGTCATAAAACCCGGCTGTCATTCTGACCATGTCGTGATCCTGGCGGTCGGTCGTAAGAACGCTGGGGAAAAAAGACGAACGAGTGCGAGTGTCGTTCCCCTCACGGCGTTTCAACTCCTGACTGCCGAAGGTTCTGTGGACTCTCAAGTTGCAAAGCGGCCGGCGGCAGTACAGGCGTCTGTCAAATCCACCACGTTTGCTCTGACACAACCAGGGCCACGACCGTTGACAGCATGACCTTCGATAGCGTCATCATGCAGAATTTGCGAAACCACTTTTGTGGACGCGGTAAAAACATCTGTCGGGGACGCGTTCCAGGCACGACACCTTCAAATAAAAGTATCAAAGTTCCCGTGCCCGTTACCGGAAGTAAATATTTCCTCCCCCCTCTCTCCGCCCGCCCCCCCCCCCCCCCTCCCTCCCTAAAGGTTATTACAAAGCGTGCTATACTTGGCTTCAGCTTAGGTCCGAGAGTGGCCGTTGTTATGAGCCGAACGTCCAATCAAAAAGCGCAAAAGGCGCAATGTGCTGGCGTTCTCCGCTCTCGATAAGACGAGCCAGCGGAGGAGCACGCGCAGAAAGACGGCGAACGTCGCTGGTCCTATGAACTGCGGAGAACACGCCATGACAGTGCGCCTTTTTCCCCGTTAGATTGGCCTTTCGATTCGTAACATCGGTCATGCTCGTCATCGGTCAAACAAAGTATAGTAAATTTTGTGCAAGCTGTCGCAAGGCGAGCATGACAATAAATAATTCAGAACGCATAATTTAAAAACTGCATAAAACTGGTAGATTGTACTCGTTCAAGATAATGTCTGAATGCAGAAGAAAGCGTGAAAAGTGACTACAAAAGTTACGCCGTTGCTCTCAACGCTAATTTATAACAAAGGTAACAGGACTATTCAGTGGCAAGTTAGATTTCGAAAATGTTTCGCATTACACTTAAAATTTACATAGGAAGTTACAGTAGCGTATTGCTACTTAAGACGGAAAGATTCACTGCGCATGCTGGGAACGTGTTCCAAAGACAAGCCGATGAAAACGGCAGCACGCAGAAGGCTATTATTGGAGTTGTCTTAACTTGTTGCAGACAAGTTTGTATTCGAAATTAAACGTGAGTGCTTGACAAATAACATGTAGTGATTGAAATCGCACCAATAAGTTTATAAAAATGAGGAGGGATGTGTGTTCACAGCTTACCGTAATATGATACCGGAGGTTTGGAGCAGAGTGCATTGTTCGAAAAAGATTGTGCCAGAACACATAATACGACTGGATGCTTCCCTTTACGAAAGTGCAAAAATGTTAGAGATGTCGAAATACAATGTTCAATAAAGAAACTAGGATTACTCATTGAAATATTATTTTTTTTTGTCAATCTCTTGGCTAAAAAAATATACTGGGCCTATCTTCCAAAATTGAAATCTGGCTTTTACGTGGAAAACAATGATTTTTGCTTCTTAACAATTATGAGCGTGCTCCCATTAAAGTTGTAAACTTGGATGTGAGCAGATATAATTAGGTGTTTGAATGCACTAAGGTGTGATAGGGAAAAAGAACTTTGATTGTTTTGAGATCTGCCTGGTGGGCTTGTAGCATATGAATTAAGATGCGTTTTAAAAGCCTGGGGGATCACCCTAGCTCCTTCTGTAATATTCAATTTGAGACAAACGTTTTTTTATAGACATAGAGTAATGTATCTACGGTTTTGAAAACGGGCTAGTTCAGCCATGAACGATAAATTATTTGGAATTTTAAATCTTGATTGGAGCGTTATTAAATTTGCTTGAAGCTCATGTACTTCAGTTTTTTGGTCCAGGTATAATCCCAACTGCCTTCCAGAGAACTTTGAACTATGGAATCTAATCGCATTAGAAGTACAACTTGATTCCTTTTGAGCAACAGCTCGGAGTATTTGTTAAATGCGTTTTTAGTTTATGGTAACCAAGAGGTAAAAAGTGTTGCCTCAGATCGATAAAATTCTCGAATAAATTAAACTAACAGAAATAAAATAAACTGACTTACCGTTACTTTTTAAGGGAATGAATGTGCTTACCGATTTAGCCACATAGTAGGGCTCCTCAAGCTCCTGTCCTGTACAAATAATTATACTCTCAGCTTAGTCAAAAGAGAAAACTTATGCTGGTACATAAAATTCCCGTGTACTATTATCGGAGATGACGTTTATGTTCGTGTGATAAATACTGTTAATAAAGAAATGTATTTCTCGAAAGATTTTCTAGCTGTTTCTAAAATCATCAAGGATTCCAGTTTAAACTGACCGCCGTCGAATATTATAAATCATGTATTACAGCGAAGCTGCATAAGACTCGTTGGTCGAATTTTTCTTGTCGGCGTCCCCACGGGAAAAAAAAAAAAAAACACTTCAGCGATTGAAGAGAAAAGTGCGTACATAGCACATGCAACATACAGCATTTCAATAAAGAACAAGCAGAAAACAAACGTGCGAACCAGATAATTGAAGACAAGGCTCTCCTGCTTACAGTGCAAAGCGCGTAGCGCTCACCGTTTACCGGTAAAGATTACTGTTGCGCAAAGCTGCTGCGGCAACGGCAGCTTGCGACGTGAGGAATGAAGTCACTATAATATATGAAATAAGAGCCTTTTCTATACTCCGTTTCACCTTAGATCGGGACACAGAGGACGCAACGAGCTATCCTAGCCAATCCCCTTATGTGGACATAGCCAGTGCTTCGCTTTCGCGCGTCACTGTGCCCCTTCTCCAAGGTCACGTGCCACTCGCACGGCCTTGGGTTCGCTCCGATGGTTCGTAACATCTGTGCTCGGACGTAAGGTGAAACGTAGTATAGCGACTGATTTGATTGTTTCTTGCTGCACCGCTATGGGTAAGCCGCGCACAGTTAGGACTCCCAAGGAGCAGCGTGAATACTAAGAGCGGCAAAGGGGAAAGAAACGTCAATACGACCAACGGCGACGTGCTCCGGCGGGCGGCAGAATTCGGTATAGCTTAAGTGGGCAGTACAAAATGCGGGTGATAGCACAGCTGCGCTGGCCAACCACCGTCACAACGTGCATTGGAGCCGCAACCTTTTCAATGTTACGTTCATGGGATAGTTATGAAATAAAATAATTAGTTCGACGACTGGGAGGTAAGTGATTATGGTAGATGTGTTTGAAAGAAATGAGAGCCTCGAGTATGGGTTGATATCCGAGTAAAAAGCTAAGGCTATAGTATAGTTATGATCCCCGGTGAAGTCACGTATGGCGCCGCGTAAGATAAAAATTCATCGAAGAAATATTCATCACATGGTCGCGGCGTACCTCCGTTTTGTGCTCCTATTTCGGGACGATTTGCCGAAACAAAAGGACGTTTAGAAACCGCTTTTTACTGGAAACAAGTCTCACGACGCAGATAACGCCTTATAAGCCTTTTCTTTTATTCGGGGTATGTTATTTTTTTTTCTATGCGTTTCTAATTCAGGGACTTCTAAATATGTTTATTATTTCTGTGTTCCTAGGAGTTCTTATACAAAATATAAGGAAGTATAAAATGATTTACACGGCCCTTGTTAACATAAGATGTACGTAACCTATTTAATTATTATAGAGTGAGACAAGAAGGTTTAATTACCCTCTTGACAAAAGGTAGTAAAACCTTCCCAGCCGAAGGTTGAAGAAAGTTTATTACTATTATTATTATTATTATTATTATTATTATTATTATTATTATTATTATTATTATTAATTACATTGGTATTAAAATGGAACATTTTTGAGACAAATATTTGTTTCTCTCTTGAGATTTTTGCAATGGTTGTTGGCACTTATACGAAGCGTAGACTGACTGAAGATCTGAATATTTATAAAAGAATATACTAAAACAATTTATGCAATCTCAGGTGTTTTTACATCAGTGCACGTTCCAACAGCGCATGCATGGATTGATATACATCGCATTAGTAAAAAAATGCTCAGTTTTGCCAAACAATAAAATAAATACTGTCGAACAAAGGGCGCATGGTGAAAAATGAATATCTTGAGACGCCATTGGTTCTAATGACCTGAATGCAACAGTGCTACCTTGGTGGAGTGTTGCATCCTTATCAAGAATATGTCTAGTGATATCAGGGCCAGCATTGTTACCAACCAACTATGCAATCAACAAAGAAGGCGGCTATAGCGGTAAACTGTTTAAATTCTGCCGACAAAGACAAGGACTTTCCTCGTTGGAACGAGCCCGACGGAACTAGCGATTGAACATTGCTTTCTGATATATTCTCGAAGTCGATGGAACCATCTTCAATTGCATCGTCAACGGAAAACACGCTCTAAATTTAACCTTTCGCTTTTGATACGATATTGAACTTATTGAAACTTGACCTTTGCGACTGGAATATCTTGTGGTCTTTATACTCATTTACCGTAGCTTTAGTACAGACTTGTGCCTACACCTGCTAAACCCATACACAGCTCTCTGAACCTTCGGCTCACAGTCTCTAAATATTACTCTAATAAGGAAACTTCGCCAGAAACTTGATCGCGTTTTGTCAGATTAACAGCTAAACTTGATACCGGTTCTTCATCATGAATCTCACAACGTGTTAGATAACACGCACTTATCCCACTTCTCGTGTGCGCTGCTTATTAATAAATGCCAATTACACGCAGGCTATACTATACAACAAGTGTCTTGTGTATTCACTAACTTTCGGAAGGAATTCTTCGAACGCTGCACACGTTATCGAGCGTCTGCCACACGGCGGTGCTCCTTGCTGTAATTAATATTTGGGACGGCCGTGTAAATGGAGTGGTGACTTTTAAATAATTCCGGGAGAAGATGGAGAGTAATACATTTGGCCTTTTGGTAACCTCCTTGCTGTCTCCTAGAAATGCAGGCAACGTTGCTACGAACGTAGAACCACGCAGTTGGGAAACTGCCATAGAAACTGCTCTGAAAAAGTGGCCCCGCCCTGTTCTCCAGAACCGAGCTAATGGCGAACACATCGCCGCCATTTCTCCCGCAGCGGTCACTCGAGGAACTGCACGTTACTTCTATTTTGGCTTCCATCGGCCATTTCGGCGCCGAAACGGACACAGCGGAAGAGGTTACAGTGGGGCCACCCCCGTCTCTCCAGCGGACGCGCCACAAATTACTACCGAAGTTAAAATGCGCCTAGGTCGGTACGCGCCTCCTGAAAACACAGCTGAGGCATGGTTGTGAAAAAACAATATTAATTTTTTTGCAAAACCTTGCAAACTAAAGATTATAAAAACATCACGCGCCCTTCATCTTGTACTAAAGTCCAATCCATTTTATACAAAAAGAGGCTTTTCCGTTTGTTTTTACGCAAAAGCATGCTTTCTAAAAGCTGAAGGTGACCACAGTACAGACAAATGATAAAGAGTGGCGCTGTCGTCGTATTTAGCTCGGTCTCGGTGGACTCCAGCGGTTCAGGTTTCGACGGTGAGCTTCCCAACTGAGTGTTTTAGTAACGTTGGTTGCTACTCTTAGCCGCAGAGTCGAAGTTTTTTTTAATATTTCGATCACCGCACGTGCCCAATTTGATCTGAATGAGCATAGTACCGGTTCGTGTCGTATTCCTGGCTTCACTAATGAGCGAGGTACGCTGAAGACCCCAGGCTGGAAGTCGCAGTGTACTTCCCTAATCCCTCACCCTCAGCAGAGACCCCAGATGCCTACAGGGGCTGAATAACTTATCGCTATCTATATATACGCTCAACGGAATTAGAATTAGATGAGGAGTTATCTATTACTCAAAAAGTTTCCGCACGTCAGTAAAAGAGAAGCGGCTGGCATGAGTCGGTATGTGCAAGCCAATTCATTTCAAATTTTGGGAATCAATAACAAAACCTCAGAGTATAACCTACCTTGAGAGATGACTACGACGGAGAATAACGTAGCGATAAAAAGGAATTCAGTACCCTTCATTTCACTGTAGTCTATTCAAGTGCGGAGTTAAACTGATTTGAGTTTTTACCGATATACGTGTACTTATAGTTGTCCAGCACTGGGGACGTTGAGAGCTTGATATCTAAAGCCAAATGTCATTCATTGTTTTAATCTGCGCAGGAGAACGCCTTGTTCTTTTTCATACACATGACGGGCCTCAAATATCTGCTTGGTGGAATTTATTCTGTTGTTTTCGACCTTTAACTGAATAAGAAGAGGACCTCTATTTTTCGCTTTATGCTCTTTCGACTGGAGTATAAGATAGGGTTTCTCGAGAATCGTTTCAAATATCAAAGGCTCTATGTAAGCTGGATTGTTTGCGGCGAATTTGGGTTTGATTGTGATGAAGTTCCTTATTTGAGGTCCGGAGTTTCTGTTCACTTTCTTTTTCTTTTTCCGCCTTGCTCTCCATTGGTACTCAAGCTATTCATATACACATACACATTCACAATTGCACACTCTGCTCTCGAACACCTTAATGGTGTAATGAACAATGCCTTATATTGTAGAAACAATGACATAACGAGGAGTTATTGGAAAATATTTTTCTTTTATATTTTGCGCTTTTTCAAAACAACCGCGTGATTGTTTAAAAACCAAAATTGTCTCGTCTTGAGTGGTTTTGTTAAAATAACTATTGAATATTCGAACAATTTTGCCTACATTTTATTATAATCAAAGAAAGAAGAGTGTCTTAGAGGTTCGATACCCATGTTCTAGATAGTGTTTCTTGTGATTAAGAGATTGCAAGCACAGTTATCTCGTCGCATAGCTTCTTCAGAAACTCTCAAGAAGAAACGACTTGTGCGTCGTATACTTTGCTTGCCTGAATATTGCACTAAGATCTCAATGATTTTGAACAAAGTGTTTATATCTATATTAATAGCAAAGCCATAATTAGAGGCGTGACAATTGGTGCGAACGCACTTTTAAATGTTGTGCTTTACATAGAAAGCTTGTGAAATCTTAGCACAATGAAGATTATCTTAAAGCAGGGGTGGGCACCGGAAGAAACGCCGGCCGAATGCGGCCCTCGAGGCAATATCATTTGGCCCCCAAATTGGTACCGTCACCATCTTCTACCCCCCGCCCCCCACACACACACACACAGATACACGTGTACACGTACACCACTCTCACACACTACGTTCTCACAAACACTCTCTAGGACCGATGGCTCAAGAAATAATGTTAGTTGTAAACCTGGTGCAGCCGGAGGTATTAACTCTGAAGTATCGTGCCTTCTGGTCAGTGATCCTTTTCATTTTCACTGAATCCCCGTAGGGGGTACGTGTGAAAGCAGGTATTTGATGAATGTCGTCCCCACGGACCCCGAGCCATGCGGGTTCGGCCGCCCACGTCTGGCTGTGCATGACTTTCCCGTGTCCGGGGAAAAAGATATCCTGGTTGCTGAAAGAGCCCGAGGTAGGTTTGGACCCTTCGGGGCTGTCCGGGGGAGGCAATACACCACTTCGGCCCGCTTCCCGTAGACGGGTGTTCTGGCTTGGCCCGACCAGGATGATTCAGCCACTCGCCACTTCCTCTATTATCCCCCCTGATCTTTCGCTTTTATCTTTCCTTTTAGAGCGCAGCTCTTAGGGGCCCGTTTCCAGCCTGAGCGGCGTCGGCGTCGGCGTCGGCGTCGGCGTCGCCGTTGGCGTCGGCGTCGGCGTCGCCGTCGGCGTAACTGCGCCCCTCCCCTCCTCCTCCTCTTCCCCCTCCTCCTCCTCCCGCCTCCTTCTCCTCCTCCTCCCCTCATTGTTTAGTATGGTGCGGGGGGGTCACGTGACCTCGGGGGGAGGGGGTCACATGACCTTGGCAGGCCGAGGAGGAGGAGGGGGAGGAGGAGGAGGGCAGAGGTACGGGGGTCACGTGATTTCGGGGGGAGGGGGTCACATGACCTTGGGCGGGGCGTCACGTGACTTCGGCGGGGGGAGTGGAGTCACCCCCCGGGGTCACGTGATCTGGGGGGAGGGGAGGGGGTAGTCACGTAATGCTTAATTTGTTGTTTTAGGCGGTGAAGGAGAGAGAGGGGGTAAAGGAGGAGGAGGAGGGGAGGAAGACTAGCAGGCATGATCACGAGGGAGGAGGAGGAATATACCCTCCCCTCAGTACCCTTCCCTCCTCCTCCTCAAGAGCTGCGCTCCAATTCGGCGTTACAGGGAGTTGTAAACGGCTTTCACTTTTAGAGCGCAGCTCTTAGGGGCCCGTTTCCAGCCTGAGCGGCGTCGGCGTCGCCGTTGGCGTCGCCGTCGGCGTCGCCGTCGGCGTAACCGCGCCCCTCCCTCTCCTCCTCCTCCCCTCCTCCTCCGCCCTCCTCCTCCTCCCCCTCCTTCTCCTCCTCCTCTCCTCATTGTGTAGTATGGTCCGGGCGGGTCACGTGACCTCGGGGGGAGGGGGTCACATGACCCGTTTCCAGCCTGTGCGGCGTCGGCGTCGGCGTCGCCCCTCCCCCTCCTCCTCCTCCCCCTCCGCTCCTCCTCCTCCCCCGCCCGGTAAAGGTGGTAAAGGAGAGGGAGGGGGAGCAGGAGGGGAGGAGGACTAGCAGGCATGATCACGAGGGAGGAGGAGGAGGAATATACCCTCCACTCCTCCTCCTCAAGAGCTGCGCTCCAATTCGGCGTTACAGGAAGTTGTAAACGGCTTTCACTTTTTTTATCTCACTTCCCTCTCACATCTCATACTCCAGTTTCACCTTCTTTGGTGGCAAGGACTAACCTTGTGTGGCAACAGATTTCCTTATCCAGACCCACTCTTGTTTATAGTTACTGGGTGGCACTGTTACTATAGCACACCCAGACAAGCCATATTTGTTATGGGATGCTATATACCTCTTTGTTGGGTGCGGCAGCAATCCCCCTGGGCCGACCCTCGCAGAAGGGCCGAGCGAGCCGGAACTGCCGAGTGCGAAGGCTAGGCCGACGACTGCGAAAGGGCCGGGAAGGTTGTCGAGGCCGAAAAAGGGGGGAAGGCCGGGCACGGCGGCAAGGCAAAGGGAAGCGTAAGGGCCGAGGACGGGGTTGGGGATTACAGCGATCAGTGCACGCGTGGCTCCTTCGTCGTCGCGACCATTCGTTGGAAAGAAAACCGATAGATGGCGCGCCCTGTTTTCGCTCCTTTCTGTTTGGAAACCTGTTTGGTTTGACGAGTCTGGCGTGGAGCACGGTGGAAGAAAAATCTGTTTCTGCCACCGTAACCTAAAAACCTTTTTATTTTTTAACACACATTTTGAGCGAGCGAGCGGGCGATTGTCATGGCACAGGGAAGTCTGGGAAAGCGAAACAACGTAATCCCGCTGCATGAGCTCTCGCGCAGCCGGATCCTTTTGCAGTGCTATGAACTCGTGCTTCAGCCTTCGCTATAATACAGGGGGCTCCTAAATTGTCTCAACACATTTGTCTTCTACGTGCTTGCCCAAAAGGCGCGGGCACAAGCCCTGTTTAAATATACCCTCTTGGATCCCCTGTAGGCTTACTGGCGCAGTGTCTTCACGCGGCAAGGTCAGGAGCTTCATTTCGTCGCGTACTACTACTTCCGACTCTATAAGCCCTCAAAGTGAAAGGCAAGAGGCAGAACCTCGAAGTTTTTTCTGCACCCCTGCCAACAGAAGAAAAATAGACTTACCATGATCCCATGGATAAATTCGAAGTACACTTGATGTGTGGTGTCTGAGGTGGCCAAACAAAAGTGCAAAACACTCCTATGAGCGCAGCTAAGCCTATCGCACATATTGCACACTCTGTGCCCTCCGAATTATGTGTGCGACCGATCTAGGTAATTTGCAAAGAAAAAGTCTATTAAGCAAGCGTTTGGATACAAAGCAAATGAGGAGACGGAATGGGATTTGCTCCTCTTTGACTCAAAGGCCCGACATAGAATTCTAAATTGAAACCCGGGTCACACCGTTCACACATCATACAACGGCAGTCTGACAGACACGATCGAGTCATCGCGAGATCCGTGTTTCGAATGCCCCGTTCTATGTATCTTCTTCAACTCATCGTCCTGCAGCATTTGAAGAACGGACCTCGCGGTGAGTCGCGGTCGAATCTGTCTGCAGAGCGTCCTTCGTAGGATTTATGAGCAGTGTGACCCCGGCTTAACGTTCAGGTATGAATTTTATGAAGAAAATCCTGAAAGATTACGTAGTCGGGGCGGTATGTCATAAAGCAAAATCGACGGGATTGCCGTGCTGGGAAAGGACAATCAGAGATGTAAAAAATTGCAAGGCGAATAATGCGGAGGGCAAGTTCGTCTGCTTCTTGCGCAGGGGGTAGCGGTGACGTCAGAACGCCGAGCCCTGATTGGCTGATCGCGACCCCCTATCTGAGCGTCGTCTGCTCCTTTGCAACGTCGTCTGCTCGCAACGCCGTCTGCGTCTGTCTTACCTTTCCTGCGACTTTCGGAAGTGCACAGGCCAGATTTACGGAACGATCTTACGCCAAAAATGTGCGTAAGACAAAACTTGAGAACAATTAACGAAACGAAATTTTCGTAAGTTTTGCGCAGGTTACGACGAAATCCTACGACAGCTCCGAAGCTGTCTTACGCACTTCCTACGAACAAATCAGCATGGCCGACAGTGTCGCGGTCGCGACGACCCACGGACGTGTATCTTTCTACGTGCGCTTCTCACGGACGACTTCAAGCAGCAAGAAAAAAGTAAAAAGTACTTGAAACAGACCACGACGAACAAGAACGCAGGATCCACAAACACCCGGGAAAAGCTCCAACGGCTACGATTCTACCGAACACGACCAATGGAGTACGGCAGTTAGGCCTAGCTATCACTCCGCGACTCGGCGACCGTCTGCCCACGACCGGCTGGCGTGCTGAATAGAATATGCCCGCGCGACCCTTGTGAACCCTTCCCGTATTATGCTTTGATCGCTGACCTCAATTTTAGATTAAGAGGTCAATTTCTTCCTCTTGTTATCTCCTTGTTTCCCGAGGCAACGGTAACTCTCGCCGGTGAAAAAGCGGTGAATCTCCGACAGACGCAGGAAAGGTAAAGCAGCCATCGCTTTGACTAGCAGACGTAAAGCAGACGACGTTAACTGCGCCAACCGGCCGACGCCGTTAAAGAATGAGGGGTCTCGCCGCACACGAAAGGAGGGAAAAAGTATTCGGGAGGGAACTTGCGGGCACTACAACACGCTCACTCTCGGTTCTTATCAAAGAAACCTCGGCGCCTCGGGTGTCCCGAGGCGCCGAGGTTTGTTTGCTGAGAACCGAGAGTGTGACTCCTTTGACTTCCCTCCTTGATGCGCGTCTGCTAGTTGTTAGACAAAAACAACGTACCGCTCGAGTTATTTCGTCTGCCCTCTCTGAAAGGCGAAGTCAAGCTCGCTCGTAAAGACCTGCACTTTCGAAAGTCGCAGGAAAGGTAAGACAGACGCAGACGACGTTGCGAGCAGACGACGTTGCAAAGGAGCAGACGACGCTCGGATAGGGGGTCGCGATCAGCCAATCAGGGCTCGGCGTTCTGACGTCACCGCTACTTCCTTTCTCGTGCGCAGAAGACGAAAATTAGCCCACTTGCGAGGCGTATAAAAAGTATTGAGATCAATTATCCGCGTTTCTATGAGAAAGCAATTGACGTCGCACTGAGTTTCTATTTGTGCACGAGGTCACTAGGTGACCGGACAAAAGCTCACCGACAAAAGCTCATCTAATTTTTTGGCTACGAGGGCGAAACACAGGCAGGGATAAAGTGCGACGCAATGAACATTGCACCATTTTTAGGAGAACTGGTACCACATATCATACAAAGGCGTAGACAGATAAGCCATAACAGGCGAAGCAACGATTTGGGACCAAAAGGTAGGTCACCGATATTGAGTGGAGCTGATAAGATCAAGCTTGCTTAACTCAAGGTATGCCGGAGCACCCTTACGCCACGCCGAAGAAACTTCGTGGATCGAAGTTTTGAACCCAAAGAGTGACCGAAAATGTGAAGTCACTTTTCGGTAACCTCGCTTTTTCAATGTTCTTATGTCACTCTAAACGCGCACATAAAGGTTAGGCGGGATCTACTCATCGACATTGCAAGAGCACAGTTGTATATAATGGTCAATGCTAGTCTGGAAATAACTTCAGCTTAAGTTACTGGAAATGGGCTTACATAGGCTGGTGTACGCGTGTTAGTTTTGCCTCGACAGGTTGAAGTTGCTCGAGCGCTTGTAAACTTTATTTAATTTTGTCAACGCGCGATTTAGGTGTATTTCTGCAAAGTAAAAAAGGAACTAGCATGGTACCGAAATTATATATGTTTTGCTGTTTCTTTATGCATATTAAGGCGTCGCAACGAAAATGGTTTCATCGGGACCGCCAACTAGGGCCGCCGTTATGTCCATGCGTCTATGCCTCGCCGTTCCGTCGCGGCCAAATGCATGGGACTTTCGCTCTAGATTATTTTTGTTGACTCTATAATTCCGACAGAAAAGCTTCGTACCCCAACTACGGGTTTGTGGACAACACTTTGTGCCAGATGAGGTACCTCTTTGCTATTGACTAGGGGAAAATATATTCTGAAAGGTGTTTATAAAATGACGGCTCTATGACTACGGCACTACCGCTGCCACAATAAGACGCAGAATGCCTCCAACATGGTGTCAAGGCACTGATAGCAGACGACAATGTTGGTTTCGATTTCGTGTCTAACCGGAAGTGACGTCAGGCGCAATCGCATACTTTTGAACACCATGCAAAAGGAGGAGAGGGAAACTGCTTTTGTAAGAATTTTGAGTGACAGGTTCGTCTTCTATAATCTTCTGGGAGGAGAATAGCGACGCCTGGCGCAAATCCGGGAGGCACAAAGGAGGTTCCTGATAACAGGAAAGCTTCTTCTTCCCCTTTTCTCTGGAGGTCAGCGGAAAGGACGCCATGTGCAAGCGACGTATACTTAAGCAAAAAAAAAAAAAAGAGCTCACAGAAGCAGGCGTGCACATTAGGAGCACTACAAGCAGCTAAATTTCACCTGAAAAAAAAAAAAACTAACATATATGCACATTTTATTATACCTCACCACAAATGAACCTGAATTCCTTATTTGATAATAGGTGTGACGACTCACTGATCCAACCGTCATACTCCTTAACACTGATTTTGAACGCCTAAAAAATTTTCCCTCTGTTTTGGGTTCCTACTTCCCCGGAATCTGTGCTTTGTCCAGCAAAGGATCACATGAACACTTATTACAGTGAACTTTGAAGTTCCACGAAGGAGACCGCTTTACAGAATCTTGATGCTTTATGTACGATTGGCTGGTGCACAAAAGCACCCGATGACAAAAGCCTCCTGCGAAATTACCACGACTGACACAACGCCCTTTTGCCCCGCCTTAAAATGGCCAGTTTCAACGGAGCCAATGACGCGAATCCCCAGATCAGGTGGCCGGGTCCTCACCGTGACGGCGGAGCATTTTGCTTTTAATTAAGAGACAATAGGGAGTTTTCGTAGACCAAGTTTTTCCCTCCGCTAAGCCCTCCGCAACGAAGAACACTGTAAAAAAATTTGCCCTCTTTTACGGAGAAATTCTCTGGCACCTATGCTGCCGGAAAGGTCATCCGTAATCCTAATAACGGAAAAATCCTTTTAAACGCATACAATTCCGCAAATTAAAGGACGTTCCGCAAAACAGATTACGGAAAGTGCTCTACTATCCGTAACGCTATTCAAGAGCTGTCCGTAAAACAACGGACTGGAATATGCATTCCGTAAAACCTATTACGGAAATCGCTCTAGTATCCGTAAAAGCGTTTAAAAGTTGTCCGTAAAAGGGCACTCAGAGTAGGCTTTCCGTAAATCATATTACGGAAAGCACTTTTGAGTATCCGTAATCCTATGCAGAGCGTAAGTTTGTCTGCTTCTTGCACAGGGGTTGCAGTGATGTCAGAAGGCCGAGCTCTTATTGACCGATTGAACAAAAAAAAATAGTGGGTAGACCTCATGCTGTCTAGCATTGTGGTCTACCCACTATATCTTCCGCTCAAAGCCAATGAGAGCTTGTCACCTTTCTGACGTCACCGTAATGTCTACGCAAGAAACAGACGACTTGCTCTCCACATAGGGTGGTGTCAATTGAAAGGTGGGCTGTAAAACGAGCCGGATGAATCAATGCCTTCATTTAGCAGACTGAACTTATTATCAACGGTTTTCTTTTTGTGACACAGATTCCCATGAAAACTTTTAAGGTGCAACTCCATTCTGTGAAAAATAGAACTATATTATTAAAATTTGACAATGGGCACCGATGTATACAACTGAGTCGTGTTGAGTGCTCTTGTCGAGAAGTGCCACCACCTGTTGTGGAAAGCAGGCAATACAGCTGAGCAATGCATCTGCAGCAAGTTTCCTCAATGTCAGTTGTGTTTTCTTCTGCAAGTTCTGGCATTCAGATCAACATGCAGAATTATAGAAGGCAGTGGGATTACAAAACATTATCTGCAGTCTGATCGGCCACTGCGATCATTGCAATTTTAAACAGCGATATAAACGAGAAAAGAGTCAAAGTACAGGCTAGCTGGTGGAAGTCAACCATTTCGTCGTTTACCCTGAGACTGGGTTTTTTTTTGAAGAGCAGAAGTAACAGAAAAAACAGACAGGTCTCAAACTCAGCTATACGTTTATTTCAACAACTTCCTCTTATATAGTTCGTTTTCGTCGTCAACAACCAATCACATACGACTTGTCCTTTGCACAGTGACTTTACAGGTTCCACTATATCACAAAAGAAGCGGACACTCCCAACGTTTCCAAGTGAAAAGGTTCTAGCAAAAGATATGCCTCACAAAGCCCCAAGCTTTGTGTGAGGACACAAAAGAGTTGCTTGGGGCTTTGTGAGGCATATCTTTTGCTAGAACCTTTTCACTTGGAAACGTTGGGAGTGTCCGCTTCTTTTGTGATATAGTGGAACCTGTAAAGTCAGGGTGCAAAGGACAAGTCGTATGTGATTGGTTGTTGACGACGAAAACGAACTATATAAGAGGAAGTTGTTGAAATAAACGTATAGCTGAGTTTGAGACCTGTCTGTTTTTTCTGTTACTTCTGCTCTTCAAAAAACCCCCCAGTCTCAGGGTAAACGACGAAATGGTTGAGCGATATAAAGCACCTTCTCAACAACACCAAACGTCACTCTGTCATCTGCGTCGGCACTCATGCTTGAAAATAAAGAGAATGCTGTTTTCACATTCCACAGAGACGGAGCTGTGCCTTGACATGTCACAATAGTGTTCACTGCTAAAATAGACCTTTGGTAAGAATATGAGCTCAATCCTTGTAGGAGCAAATTTCTCCAGTTCGTTTTACAGCCAGTCCCTTAGTGATATTGCTCTATATATAAAGTAATGTTCATTATGATGCTGAGACCAACAGGTTTTCTATAAAAAAAAAGGTTACAGAATTTTGAATTGGAAAAGGATCTCTTTAAAAGAATATTGAGTATTCTTTCCTATGCTGCTTGCAACAATCATGCAATGTCAACTGAATAATTGATCAGAAAATAAGAAAAGTACCTTCAAACACATTATTTCAGTCCTTGAGAAGCCAAAGTGGAGCCCCGTGGTGTCTTGCCTTTGTTTTCAGATGGTGCATGTAACGTGATGTGCTAAAGAAGAGAAAACAAAGAAAAAATAATTAAATATCTGTATCAAATCAACATGTGCAAAATGAGCTTTGTGCATAAGACACAGCCCCCTCAACCCATTTAATTATTAGTCATGCATCTTATACAAAAGTCAAATGGACATAGCCCCTAATTGTTCATCCTGTGATCCGATATCTAAAACCTATGTTTGACTTGAGGGTCTTGTTCTCCTGTTCCTTAGTCAAAACCGATACACTTCATTCAAGCTTAGATTCGTTCGAAACTGTGAAAAAATGCAATGCCGGAATTACAATAGTGATTTGCTTTATAATGTGAAACATTTCTTGAGAACTGATGAACCAACCGGAAAACTCGATCCAGTTTGAGTAATGCTTTATTTCTAAGGTTCATGAGATGTTGCAGAAGAGTCTATGTAAAACTGGCTAAGCTCATATCCTAGACTTTTCTAAGTTTGGGCAGCCACTTAAAATCTCCTATTAGAACGAAGGGCTACTTGCACTCTTTCGCGTCGTCGAATCAGGTGGTCAGCCTCGAGTGCTTAGAGAGCACGAGCAATAAAAACTTTATTTTCTCTTTAGATATCCCTGAAAGTTTTCACCGAACTGAGGGGGTGAGAGAGTGCATTTGTACTAAAACTGCTATCAAAAACTGGGGACTAAGCAGTAGCTTCCTCCCCAGTCCCCAATCCAGGGGTGGAACTCATGAAATGTACTTGGGAGTAGCCACGGGAGCAGCTGAAACAGCTGTTTTGGAGCAGGTTGGGAGCAGCTAAAACTATGCTCTGGAGCAGGCTAGGAGCAGCTCAGATCAGTTTTTATTGCACTTCAGCTTGTGTCTTAGACAAGCACGGGAGCAATATCAATCGTGCTTAGCAGCACAGATGAACATGAGTGGTTAGGGACCTAGGTAGATGGGATAACAGCATAACAGATGCGAAAACTTGAAACTTTGTGAGCCTTACCGCTCATTCACACTGAAATCGGATCCGCGTTCGCAAAGCAGCTGCGAACGCGGTTGTATAAAGATCCAGTACAATTGCATGCGCACTTGATGTCATCGAGTGCATGTGCAATTGTACTGGATCTTTATACAACCGCGTTCACAACCGCTTTGCGAAAGCGGATCCGCTTCCAGTGTGAATGAGCGGTGAATGAGAATCAAAAAGCAAGTACCCTATGTTTCTGATGATAGTATCCTTGACATTTTCTGAGTGGATTTCAGTTGCTCAAAATGCAAACCAGCACTGCTTATCGCACAACCCACACGTGCTCGACATAGTAATTATATGTGCGAACCACGTGACGTGCGTAAGCAATGGACGTGGAGTTGCATGGAGGAATAGGGCAACAAATTTCGACTTTAACCTATTGTGCAACTCGATATTGAAGCAGCAGACTACGATTAACGAAGTTATCGTATTTGAAGCGATAAGCAGGAGCAAGGTTAATGTATGCCGAGCAGATTTACCACTCGCGTAAGAGCTGCTGGCCGGCAAGGTTTCGGATCGGACAGTGTTTCAGTTCTATCAAATCACAATTTATCTTGCGGGAATGCAGTCCCAACTTCTAACTAAAGTACTAAAAGGAATATTTTGCTCATTTGTTTTCAACTGGCTGACGTCCGGATCCCGGGCCGCAGAGCCTCAGGCAATCTGACGCTTAACGGCTCGACCTCAGCTCAGCCGACTTGCTTAACCGCTTATGGTTAAAAAATAACAATCCAGTCGCAGGAGGTGGTGTAGAGCTTAGAATCCCGAGTTTTTTTCGCGCGCTTCCTACTCGGGATACACAGGGAGAATAAACAGAACAAAGGATTACAAGGCCGGTCAGGCTAAACGCGCTCATTGTGGCCAATCAAGTCAATAAAACCGAAACCAAGACAAAATAAAAAAGCTTTTGGCGCACGTTTTGCCATTTGGCGCATAATGGCACGAGGTATTAACTGCGGCGCAGGATGGCGCAGACACATGCTTCTGGCGCAAAATGGCGCAGCCGTTCCACCCCCCCAATCTCACAATTTGGGAGCTCCATCCTATCCACGTTTGAGCACACCTGTGCACACGCTTTTGAGTCGAGCGAGTTAAAAATTAACAGAGTATTTTTATATGGCATGCATGTCTGTTTGCAAGCTCCACACTTTGTGCACCTGATTACCCCCCAAATGTGATCTAGCCATTTTTTTACCCAAGTGCCTACCACTCAAGGAGCTCACTTGGCCACTTTGTCAGCGCATTCTGACTGCGCATTTTTTTTTTGTTGCCCGTTGAAAGGGAGATTCTTCTTTATAATTTTCTCTAAGAGATTGTTCTGATGTGTGCGAACGATGCATTTTGGTGTACCTGCATGCCATATAGGTACTCCAATTCACAAGTTGGTTTTGGAGCTGGCAAAGGCATAGGGTCAGATGCACAATTTTAAAGAGTGTTCTCTCTGCACGAGTGCTCATACAAACCAAGCTGTCCTCAAGTGCCTGTGCCGTTGCCTGTGCTAGAGTCAAATCGGTCACATGAACCATCCAACACACCAACTGACCAATAAAAAGTGATAAAAGGTTCACCCACAAATGCTGTCGCATTTAAATTGAAAACAGGACAAGCTGAAACAAGCAACCCATTAAAAAAAAGTACCATGAAACTTTCATTACATCAGTTATTTTATATCTACTAGAAATAAATATGTGAAGCCAACCGCTTAAAATTAATTTACAGAGACTATAATCGGGTCTGCACAGATAAAGAGGAAAAAGCCAATCTTGTGGAAGGCCTTCTTAATAAATGTGGCCTTTGATCTAGTGAAGCTGTACATTTTAGGATAAAATAAATGTTAGACGCAGATTTTTCTTTATAAATTGTAGACAAATAGACATCCAACTGCGACTGTGGAGGGGAGGGGGACAGAGGCAGCACCTGCAGCTTTCTTCTCCTAGCACCTCAACCAAGTCGCATTAATTTGGATTGTGGGGACCTGTACCTGCATGTCGTGGCACAGAAATCTGGCGAGCACAGTGGATTTCCAAGCCAAAACATGCAGGCCACAAGACATTTTTCAAGGAATTGGGTGGCTAGCAGGACTAGTTGGCAGCGAAGCCACTGCCACCCACCGTGGGAAAAACCCTGGTTAGATGTGACCAATATTGTCCAAACAGTTTTCAGAAGGGTGCTGTCAGTCACATCAGGTTTGCTTTTATCTCAGATATGCTAGATTTTAAAAACTGAAGTATTTACTTGCCAGCAAAAAACATGTGCAGCCAACTCCACAAACTGACTTTTTCAAAGTTCTCAATCCTCAAAAACTGCTCCACGTTGTACAGTTTCAAATGTAGTTCCTGAAAAAAAAAAGACAAACAAGAATGACAATCTATACAAATGAGAGTTGCTTAAATTGTAGCTGGCTATAAGTATGCAAGGTAATCTCGCAGTGCAATGGCCACAGGAGACTGCCAGAAATCAGCGGACCTGTGCTCTAAGAAATTCCTACAAACAAGACTAAAGAACCATGCAGTTCCCTTTAGTTAAAGGTTACATTATAATGTGTTAGAATATACAAGAAAGCAGATTTAAAATCTTCTTGCAGCAAGACCTTGTATGCATCCACATAAACTAAGCGAAAAATATGCATTTAGAGGGCCCTTGCAATATTTGTCGCCTTGGTCAAGATACTTTATATACAAAAACTACCTAATTAAGCTAGTTAAGAAAAAGGTAACCTATAACAGTTATTCTTAAGAGGTAATTCTATTATTTTACCTGACTTTTTTATTAAAGAAATAAACAAGGAAAAGTAGGAACCGTCTATGCTCAGGTTTATTGCACAAAGTGCCTGTATCCGTGTTATTACATCTTATGTTAAAGCAGCGGTTGCTTTTGTAAATTTTGATCCAAAATCTTTACTTTACTGAAGGCAAGTGCATCTATTTCCATTGCTGAACAAGCTTTCAACTGGCACACTCGGTGGAATGGCTTGCACACACAAGGATTTGTTCCTGGTTAAGACCTTAACGATACACAAAGCCACAAAGCCGCTGAGGTTACCTTTCTCCACCACTGCGCCTCACAGTACGCACAACTTTTGGAGGGAGTTGAAAAAAAAAATTCTCCTCGTTTATCTGTTGTCAGTGTTTTCTCTGTATTCATAATCCAAAATGCGTAATCTTTTTGGTCGTGGAATCAAACGTGGCAAATCATCGGCTACAAAAAGCCAGCAGCAGGTGACCTAGTAGGCTTGAATTTAGCCATAGTAACTAGATTCAAATGAATTTAGCATATTAGGTTTGAATCTAGCTATAGTGCATAGTAACACCAGTTGGGGCCAAAACAATGTTACATGTGATGGACACTACTACATAACTTGTCGGAAAAGTGACACGAGCTAGATCAGCGTTGTCTCCCTCTCAGAGTCCTGTTCGATCTGTAATAACTCAGACCTTTTACTTACCATGAAAATACACCAGCGAAGTTGACTCCGTAACTAGAGTTGTTCAAATGGTTAAATCATCAAACGTTGCTCGACATTTCGAGATGCTAACCGTATCTTCTGAAAAACAAGACATACACAAGACTGTCAGAATACCAGTTTAAGCACGCGAGAGTAGCTTAAATCGCAGTTGGTACTGGACATGCAAAGTAACCCTGCAGTGCAAGTATGGAGAGGCTGCCAGAGGTCAGCCAACTTGTGCCCTGAAAAACCTCTACAAAACAAGAATGAACCATGCTTTTCCATTGCGAAGTTAACTCATAACCTGCTAAAATATGCATTAGAAAAAGGCTTGATACATGCTCCAACTGGGGCTTTAGTGGCACCATGTTAGATGTGGCTGATATTGCTACAACAGTTGTTGAAAAATTGACATCAGCTACATCAGCGTTGGCTCCCTCTCAGGGACATGCTCAATATGTAAGAAATCAGACTTGTGACTTACCATAAAAAACACAAGCGAGGTTGACTCTGTAACTTGACTTGTTCAAATGGTTAAATCATCAAACATTTATCGACGTTTCGAGCTGCTACCTATTTTTTCTGAAAAACAAGACACACAAGACTGTCAGAATGCTAGTTTAGGCAAGTAAGAGTAGCTTAAATCACAGCTGGCACTAGACATGCAAAGTAACACTGCAGTGCAAGCATGGCTGCAGGAGGCTGCCAGAGATCAGCCAACTTGTGCCCTGAAAAACCCTCTACAAAGCAAAAATGAACCATGTAGTTCCATTTTGAAGTTAACTCATAACCTGCTAAAATATGAAATAGAAAAAAGCTTGATACATACTCAAACTGGGGTTTTAGTGGCACCATGTTAGAAGCGGCTGATATTGCTACAACAGTTGTCGAAAAAGTGACATCAGCTACATCAGCGTTGCCTCCCTCCCAGAGACATGCTCAATCTGTAAAAGCTCAGACTTGTGACTTACTATAGAAAAACAAAAGCGAAGTTGACTCCGTAATTCAACTTGTTCAAATGGTTAAATCATCAAACATTGCTCGATGTCTTGAGGTGCAAACTGTATTTTCTGAAAAACAAGACACAAGATTGTTCGACTATCAATTCAATCAAGTTAGAGCAGCTTAAATAGCAGTTGGCACTGGACATGATAAGTAGTCAAGCAGTACAAGCATAGCTGCAGGTGGCTGCCAAACCGGCCGACTTGTGCTTTGAAAAACCTGTATAAAACAAAAAGAAAAACCACGCAGCTTCACTTACTTCGAAGCTTAAAAGTTACTTTTAATAATAATACATTTAAATATTGAACGAATAATTATTTTGTGCGAGAGCAAGGGGCAAAAAAGTTGCAAGGAGATAAGCTGCAAAATGGCAGGATGCTGGTTGCTGTAATTAAACAAATGCAGACTCCTGATAACACAGGATATGAATACCATATCATGTCAGCCACATCTGCCTTGACATTGTAGCACTCGCACTGCATGCATGCATCACCGGTTCACAGCAGCGTATCGCAGCAAATCATGCATTTGCTCTGGGGGCTCAAAAAGTTTATAAATCAAACATCTTTGTTTACAATTATAGGATGACTTCCAGTTTTAAATGAACGAGTGGAAATAAGTTTTATTTGCATACAGTTTCCAGACTTCTGTGTGGGCTTTTGCGAGTCGTTTCAGTTGCTTGTTTAAGATGGTGTGTCCTGGAGCATTCTCAGATTGAAAATGGGTACAACTGTAGAACCGTCATATTCAATGAAAGTATAAACAAAATATGACATCATTCGCTTCGATATTTGAAAGTTTTGAATATTCCCAAAGCCCTTCCTTACACTTCTTAAAAGGTTGGCGTCAGCCACATTAGAGTTATCTCCCTCTTAGAGACACGCTAGACGTGCAGGAATTCGAATTTGCACTTACCATAAAAAAACATACAGATTCAAGGGATTTCTGTGGAGACTCATTTGAAGCCCTTCAGCAGCGCTAAAATCTTGCGATGGGCCGTCGTTCGCTTCACTGCTCCCATTTTCTTCAACCCCTTCTCCAGGTTGATTTGGAAGATTAGTCTAAGAGGATATATTGCATCATCTAACATTAATGCCATGCTTGCTTCATGAATACTCAGCCTGGTGAAGGTAAAGCCATTTTTTTTTTCTATTATCAGGTCAGACTATGGTAGTGTTGGATCATGTTAAACCTGAAAGACTGCTGAACAAATACAGATTCTACACACCGACACGCTGTTTATACACAAGCCCGCGTTTGCCCACACCAGGTGTGGGCACTGCGCATGCGCAGAAACCAAATTAGCGTGAAATGAAGTGTGCGCGCACGCGCAGTGCCATTGACAGCGCCGCCGCAGCTGCAAGACGTCAGTGCTGCGTGCTGGTCTATACAAGATAACCATGTTTCCCAGCCTTGAAAGTTACGGCCTAATGACAACCAGTGTTCACATCTTATCAATTCATTATAAAAATGCATCAGCGTAATATTTTGTAAAATTAATACAGCTCAAATGTTTGTGCGAGTTGTGAAAAAGGGCATTACGGCACGATAAATGAAAGGGTGATATAGATTATGTCATTCTATGACATATCCTGTGGACTTGACACATTTTAAGATTCTCTCCCCGTTGAATAACCTCGAGACTGGCCAAAGCTTCCTTTAGATAGGTAAATTCAACCCGCAAAAAGCTCCAAACAAGACCCATACCGCCTTCAAGAATGGCATAGGCTCTTTAAACATTGGCTGACGCTCAGTGACAAGGAGGCGTGCAATTGTTGTTGATGACGCCTCCTGAAAAAAATATGAGCTTGCATCTCAGACGATTTGAATCTGCAGGAACGGTGGCTAAGCTCTTTACAGTCTGACTGCAGAGCCAAGATTAATGCATACAATTTTACAGTCCGTGGAACAGTGGTATCACGTGCCCTCCTGAGTGGCGCCATGCAAGTAATGAGTGGACGTATATTGCTTTAATATACACATAGAATATTATGAGCATAAAAATTAATATCAATACAATGGTCTTAGACCATGTGGTTGGGGGGAATCAGCGTACGGTGACACAGGTGCATTCTGTGAAATGAGAAATTCATCAGCTGCATTGTGATTGCTAACTAGTGAACGCGCATCACGCAGTGGTGATACACCGGTAGGAATCAGTTCATCGAACGACGTTTCCTCGACAGATCGTTTCATCAACAACTCAAATTAGTTTTCTTTTTTTTTTTTTTTTTTTTTGGGGGGGGGGGTAATAACTTGCACGAGACTGTCGCCGCGAAGCGACCAGTACGGGTCGGTTAGGTGGGTTAACATTTTTGTAATGTGCAGCCGCAAGCTGTCACCGCGAAGTGGTGTGAACGCAGGCGGGAGTGTGGGTTAACGCGCACTTCACTGATACACGCGTGGCGAAACGACCCTGTAGCGTGAAATTCGCGTAACGAGTGCCGATGAAACGTTCGTGTCGACGAAACGTGTCCATGAAAAGTTGTCCACGAAACGTACTTCCGCGAAACGAATTTCGACGAAACAATAGGGGCCCCCCGGCGAAAAGAGCAGGCTACAGGCCGCGCGAACAACGTTGCGAAACTCGTAAAGCACACTCACGCACTCAGACAATGCGTTGTCATGTGCTTTACTGCAACACTCCTGCCAGCCAGCACGCGCGAACAGCCTCCCAATCGCTACGAACGACGAACCGCGCGTACCAGCGAGCTCGCGACATGACACAAGGTTCAAACGAGTACCGGACATGAGCTTTCAATTCTGAGAAGAACGTCAAACACGAACTGAGATAGCGGCGACCGTCATTGAACCCGAAAGTTTAAAGCGACGCAAATCCGTGATTTCGTTCCTTTCGAGGAAACAAGTGTCAAAAATACGAACGCATATATGACAGTCCCCAATCAATGTTAATAAAAAGAGCAGAACAAACTCACCGTTTTGATAACAACAAGGTAGTTTAACGTAGAACAGTCGCAACCGCAAAAATCACCAAGCGCCTTTACCCCTCGACAAAACAAGCGCGGTAGCAAAACAAGGAAAACAAGCGAGCGGAGATGGGTAGATGAAGAGATAGCGGTAGTGTGATTGTGCTAGACAAAAATCTCACCTCGAGCCTTTTCGACTAAGTGGTAACTAGCGCCACCTCGTTTCGGAACCTTTATTATAAGTTGTTTAACAGTGCAATAAATGATATTTTAAAGAGTGAAAACCGTTGTCTATTAGTCTAAACCAAATAAGACAATTTTCAGTAGTTGCAAACAACTTTTGTTGTTGTTTACAGAATCGTAACTTTAGATTTACGGACAAGTCAACCGTATTTCAGATTACGGATGCTTCTCCGTAGCTTTTAATGAGAAGTTCTACGTTTTTTTACGGAACGTTTTTACCGTGAAGCCGCTAATGCGCCTGCACGCCGATGCCCTTGACTGTAGAGTTCCGAGTAGCACAGTGTGTTGCGGACAGCGTTGCGGGACGGCGAAAGCGATCTACGAAAACTCCCTAATAAGTGGGCACGCGGGCGCGTGTAGCGTAATCATGCCGTCATTTGTAGACCCTCAAGATATTAGGTTAAGAAATGGAACAATGCAGGTTGAAGCTTGCACAGGGATTCTGCACGTGGGGCTATCAGGCTACACACGTACGATCGCCCATATGTCGTTGGTATTTTAGACTACCGATGTCGCGCATTCCACTTGTTTGTGTGCATGTATTTTTTTTTTGTGCGCATGCTCTTTTGTTTGGTTGATTTTCAAGCGTAATCTAGTTAGCTTCAATGGTGCTCTGAGAGAACGCCGACGATCGACACTTTTTGTTTTCGTTGGTAGACATTGTATTTTCTATTGTCTCTTTTTAATTTTGACAGTAGGCTTCAAGCTGAGTTTTGAGCTTCGTGTGTCTCAGTCGCTTTTTGTCATTTTGCTCTAGAGTGTTTTTTTTTTTTTTATAAGCGATTTTTACTACATTTGTTTGGCGACACCCGGATAGCAAATTTGAGCAGAGACAGACGGAAGTATATGAGAAAAGAAAGAGCAAGGGGAGGGGCGAGCCTAACGGCCTCGGAACAGGTTGCTCACCAAGGTCGCTTGGCCATACTCATGGCGCACCCTCTCTTCCCCTCAGAAAAGGCGAGAGACGTAATGAAAGAACAGTTACCCTCCCGTTTTCCCCACGCAAATCTCTTTTGTGAGCGAAGAGGTCTCGGTGTCTTTGAGCGAGAAGGAATCCGTTCATTCCTAAGCTGACAGTGCGGGGGGAGCTACGCGCCCGCCGGATCAGTCGTCACCTGCCCCGCTCTCTGCGCGTGGTTACGGGAAGGAGCGTGATCACGTGATTAGAGTTAGACGTGCGATTAGTCCACCGAGCACCTTGGCTTCCACTACACTCTCAGCTTAGGGGTGACAGAGCCGGCCCGCGAAACACACCCAGAAAGTGAGGTCGCATTGACCAAGGTCACACGATAAGGTAGGGACTGGAGAACGGTGGGGACTCCTCGACTGGTTCGGGGAACTTTCGGCAAAATTCGACGAAGTTTGCCATCACGAACAGTGTTGCGCAACCGGGAACTACAAACGGGCAGAAACAGCTCTTTTCTCAAGGAGAAAAGAATTGCAAGATCAACATGCGCATATTAGGACACCGTGGTGCCAGTTTTTAAGTTGTTTTTATTGCTTAGCGGACTGTTTTTATTGTGCGAAACGGCTCGGCATTTTCGCCATTCAGTTCACGCTACTGCTGCAGGAAACGGCAAGAACGGTGGTTTTAGAGCTCCGATCACCAGCCGCGCATTCCGTCTTAAAGGGTCCACGAAACGAATTTTTTGTTGGGATAAACAATTTTAGATTGGGATTTCACTAATAGCATATCGTTCAGTGGGCCAAAAGAAAAAAAAGGCAGAAAGTCAAAAGCCTGACGTTCAGTGCGAAAATTTGAAAACACAGTGGACTATTTCGTACATCCTCCTCTTCGTAAGCTCTCTACCTTTTCACTGTGAGACATCCGCGGTTTCCAAAGCGCGTCATCGGGTGCAAATGCACGTCACACGAAACTGGACCTCACTTATTCCCTTCATTCCTAAGCTAACATTGTGGTGGAAGCTACGCGCTTGCCGGACCAATCAGTCACCTCCCTTTCAACACCTATCTCATTATCTGCACATGGGTATGCGCGAAGGAGCATCGTCACGTAGCAAGTGTGGCTGGCCCAACGAGCACGTAGGTTCCACAGCACTGTCAGCTTCGGAGTGAACGGGTTGGGGAAAGCAACTTTTGTCTGAATTTTTAGTGACGGGATAATCTTCTAGGGGGACAATGGTTTTGTCCGGGTACACAAACCAGATTCCGAGGGGCCTCTCTTTTTTTCGTCTTCTTGAACCGTTTGGTGGAATGCGCGATTTATGAGTTGAGGAGGAAAGCTAAACAGGAAAAAGTTGGAAAAGCCTTTCATGACACTTGGCCATATTGTGGCTTAAAATCATGGTTGGCAGTTATGTGAAGCTTTATTTGAAATCACAGGATACGCTTTTTTGTCCTCCGAAATGTTTAAACAGTTCGCGACAAAGCAAAGCAATCCCTTACAACAAATTTATATCTGGCCAGATCTGAAGATTTCAAATATGGCCATATCAAAAATTGGCCACATATAACCTGATATGGTATATCTGCCACATATTGCCTCATAATGCCAGATATAGTCTGATACTCCTGGCCAGGTATGGAAAATTCGGTCTTGTCATGCATTTCAAAAGGACACAAGCCTGAAATCAGCACTCTATATCTTTTTATTGTCTACAATTCCCCCAAGTGCCCCGAGCCACACTCGAGGAATTATGGAAACGGTGATCCTTCAGCTCCTTAGTGATAGCTAGTTTTGACCAATTCCATGGTTACAAAGTATCGAGTGTAATTCGCAATCACCCTGAACAAGGGTCCCATAGTGCTCAAGGACCAGTCACATCACTTTTAAAATTTCTCGTCCATGGCAGCGTTTATGATGCTGTGCATTCTGTCCAGACTTCAACCAGGCTGAGCCGCTGAAATCTCTTACAATAATATCATTCTCGTGATTGTTGCTTAGGCAGGAATTACTAAAAAGCCGAGAAATCACAACAACCAAAACCGGGATTCAGCTCGGATTCAGCGAAGCTGTTTATAGCATTTTAGCGTCTTTGAAGCTGTACTTAATATCAGCGTCTTTGAAGCTGTACGAGAATGATAATAATGTAAGAGATATGTCTGCAGCTCATCCAGGTTGAAGGTTGGACAGAATCACAGTACCGACATTGGCGGGACATTTTAAAAGTGGTATGACAGGTACTCGGGTTCTATACGACACTTGTTCAGGGTGACTCCGAATTACACTCAAAACTGTGTATAACCATAAAATTTGTCGAAACTTTCGATCGCTAGCAGCTGAAGAACACCGTCCCCACGATTCCTCGAGTACGGGCTGAGGAGCTTGGGGGATTTAGCAAATTGTCCATTCACATGTAATGTAAACAGTTTGAAATAATTAAGCTACATTGAAATCCTCATGGAAATTAGCACATATGATCTCAAACTTAAACTTGTCAACGGTGAAGTTTGAGATTATTTGTGCTAATATTTAGCTCGCGAACAATGAGTCATTCACAGTTTGCTAACAAAAATTTTTTTTTAAACTTTTTTGAACTTTTAAATACATTAAAAACCGGCCGCCAGATAAAGCTGTGTATACGCCAGATAAGGCTGTATATATGCCAGATAAGTCTGTATATATGCCAGATATGTCTGTATATACGCCATATCAGTCTCTATATAAGCCAGATAAGTCTGTATATACGCCAGATAAGGTTGTATATAGGCCGTATATAATGAAATAATGTTTGATATTGTCACGGGTGGTGACCGAAAAAAACAGGAAATAAACAGAAAGAAATGAACGTTTAATGTGGCGAACTTGTGCCAAAAAATAAACGAGTACAAAAGATAATAACACAGCGTCGCGGGCGTCGAAGTCGGCGTAACAGCAGAGTCGAACGCTGGGGCGAAACGGACTGTGGCTCGCCACGCAAAGCCCCTTATGTACTATCGTGGACACTGTTAGCTATAACACGGCAGCGGCGGCCGCCCCGTACCCCCAGCGCCCCATAGCAGGCGCCGCCCGAAACTCCGCGCATACGCCGTGTGGTGGACTCGCTCTTCCCGCCTGCGAGCACACCCTCGCTTTGTCGTCTGCTAGGCACAGAGCAGACGACGCCACAGCGCTGGCCAATTTTTGCTGAACATGGTTCAGCGAACCACCGCGTAAGAGGTGCCCACGGTTGATTCCCTGACTTCGCTGGCTAAGGATAATCATCGTATACTAAATGTAACATCACTGTAGATTAAAACTTTTTATGAGACAAACTTGCAGTTATAATCCGTTTCCCTTTAGGTCTAAGCGTTGCGGACGCTAAGAGACGATATGACTCATTAAGCAGCGACAAAAGCACTTTTGCACTTTATTGGGTCCCCCGGTGATACACTCCGTAACGTTGCACCTTTGCCGCTATTTGATTGGCTCTGTCGTTTTGAAGCGTACGCTGCGGTCGAACTTAAGGTGAAATGAAGTATAACATTCTATTTCTGTATCACACCTGCTGCGCTCATACTGGTTTGCGAACGCTTATCGGTAAAACTGCTGTTTCTGACAAAGCAAAAAAAAATCTTAAACAGGGGTTATGCCCTAATGACTCTGCAATCTGCCCCAATACAAATCGCCGGTTAAAAATGAGTTTGAGACCAGTTCGCTATAGCGAGGGTACCAGACGAGCAGCACTGTAGCATCGCCTGCTCTGTGCCTAGCAGACGGCAAAGCGAGGGTGTGCTTGCAAACGGGAAGAGCGAGTCCGCCGCACGGCGCACGCGCGGAGTTTAGGACGGCGCCTGCTATGGGGCGCTGGGGGTACGGGACGGCCGCCGCTGCCGTGTTACAGCTAACAGTGCCCACGGTAGTACATGAGTGGTCTTCTGGAATAATCGGCGTAGAAACTTCGAAGGGCGTAGAACATTCGGGCCTGGAACAAGCAACATGATTCTCGAATTCTCCAGAACACTACATTGCAGGAATAAACAAAAGACACGTGACTGCCAGGATTCGAACCCTAGCTTTTCGCGTGGGAGGCAAGCGCGATAATCGTTAGGTTACGCACGCGCTGCCTACTTGGCCAGCTGCGCGCGCGGCATTACTCCCCCCTTTAAAAAGTGCATCGATCCGATGCAACCCAAGAACAAAACAAATAAAAATAACGGTAAACTAAAGAGTCCTTTGACACATATAAGGTCCACAGTCATATCTAGCGTAGTACGGCTTCAGTCGCACGACGTGGACGACTTCCGGTCGTGGTCTGCGGCGTGATGATGTTCTGTTCCGTCGGGCATCACCTCGTAGTTCAGGTCCCCGAGTCGACGAAGCACTTTGTAGGGTCCGAAGTAACGTTTCAGGAGTTTCTCGCTGAGACCGCGGCGGCGAATCGGTGTCCACACCCACACCCTGTCCCCGGGCTGGAAGTGGACGTACCGACGACGAAGGTCTTAGCGGCCAGTGTCGATACGTTGTTGGGCTTGAATCCAGAGTCTGGCGAGCTGACGGACTTCTTCTGCCCTTTGGGCAACCACCTGGGCGTCGTCGCTTGCATCGACAGCCGGTTCGTGAGGTAACATAGCGTCCAGCATTGTCGTTACCTTGCGCCCATGCACCAGTTGAAAGGGTGTCACTCCGGTGGTTTCTTGTACGGCCGTGTTGTAGGCAAAGGTGACATACGGCAACACCTCGTCCCATGTCTTGTGCTCCACGTCGACGTACATGGAAATCATGTCGGCGATGGTCTCGTTGAGTCTTTCTGTCAGCCCGTTGGTCTGAGGGTGGTACGCCGTGGTGCGACGATGGCTGGTATGGCTGAGACGAAGGACTTCTTGTGTGAGCTGGGCCATGAACGAGGATCCACGGTCTGAGATCAGGACTTCGGGAGCGCCGTGCCGGAGGACAATGGATTCAATGAAAAACTTGGCAACTTCCACAGCAGTTCCGAAAGGAAGGGCTTTTGTTTTGGCGAACCGCGTGAGATAATCTGTGGCGACGATGATCCAGCGATTTCCTGACGTCGACCGCGGAAAAGGGCCAAGTAGATCCATTCCGATCTGCTGGAAAGGTGCCGTTGGCGGAGGAATTGACTGCAAGAGTCAGGCCGGCCTCGTTGGAGGTTTCTTTCGTCGCTGGCATTCATGGCATGATCGTGTGTATAGGTGGACGGTTTTTGGGGAGCTTGGGCCAGTAATACTTTTCACGAATACGGGCTAGTGTCCGGCTGTAACCAAGGTGTCCGGACGTCGGGTCGTCGTGGCAGGCTTGGAATGTCTCCTCTCGAAGGACGGTCGGGATTACCAGCAGCCACGTGGAGTTTTTGTTGCCGAAGTTCTCTTTGTACCGAACTCCTTGTCTAATGGCGAAGGTCGGCAGGGCTCGTGAAAAAACGCGTGGTATGTCACTCCCACGCCCTTCCAGGTGCTCTATTAGTGCACGCAGCTCAGGATCGTCTCGTTGACGTCGGGCCATGTCGTCGCTGTTCACTGCGCCCAGGAAACACTCGTCGTCATCGTCGTCGCTGCTGTCGGAGGGTGTTTCGACGGGAGCTCTGGACAGGCAGTCGGCGTCGCTGTGCTTGCGGCCCGACTTGTAGACTACGGTCATGTTGAACTCTTGTAGTCGGAGACTCCATCGCGCAAGGCGTCCTGACGGGTCCTTGATGTTCGCAAGCCAGCAGAGCGAATGGTGGTCCGTGACTACGCGGAACGGGCTTCCGTATAAGTACGGACGAAACTTCGTGATCGCCCAGACGACCGCAAGGCATTCTTTTTCAGTCGTGGAGTAATTTCGCTCCGCCTTGGACAATGGCCGACTTGCGTAGGCGATGACTCGCTCGATGCCCTCTTGTACTTGAACCAGTACCGCGCCAAGTCCTGCGTTACTTGCGTCCGTGTGAATTTCGGTTTCCGCATCCTGGTCGAAATGTCCAAGAACAGGAGGCGCCTGCAGTCGTCGCTTCAGCTCGTCAAATGCCTGCTGCTGCTCCTCGGCCCATTCGAACTTCTCGGCGTCCTTCGTGAGGCTTGCGAGCGGTGCGGAAATCCTTGCGAAGTCTCGAACGAAGCGCCGATAGTAGGCACATAGCCCACGGAACCTTCGCACGGCCTTCTTGTCCGTCGGCGCTGGAAATGCTGCGACGGCGCGAGTCTTCTCTGGGTCGGGGCGAACGCCTTTGTTACTTACCACATGACCTAGGAACTTCAGCTCGTCATAGACGAACCGACACTTTGACGGCTTCAGGGTGAGTCCGGCGGTTCGTATGGCTTGGAGAACAGCTTGTAGTCGTCGCAAGTGCTCGTCGAAGTTGCTGGAAAACACTACGACGTCGTCGAGGTAGACGAGGCAGCTCTGCCACTTCAGTCCTGCCAGTAAGGTGTCCATGACGCGCTGGAAAGTTGCTGGCGCCGTGCACAGTCCGAAGGGCTTCACCTTGAACTCGTACAGCCCATCCGGCGTGACGAAAGGTGTCTTCTCTCGGTCCCGTTCGTCGACCTCGATCTGCCTGTAGCCGCTCTTCAGGTCCATCGATGAAAAGTATCGGGAGAGGCGCAGCCGGTCTAACGTGTCGTCGATGCGGGGGAGTGGATAGACGTCTTTCTTCGTCACCGCGTTCAGTTGCCGGTAGTCCACGCAGAACCTAAGTGTTCCGTCCTTCTTCTTAACCAGTACGACTGGAGAGGCCCAGGGACTGCTTGAAGGTTGGATTATGTCGTTGTTCAGCATCTCTTGAACTTGCTTTTGGATCACTTCCCTTTCTTTAGCGGAGACTCTGTACGGTGACCGATGCACAGGCCGCGCGTCGTCCTCGGTAACGATGCGGTGCTTCGCAACGGTATTTTGGCGCACCTCTGAGGACGTGGCAAAGCGGTCGCGGTATTCGGTGAGGAGGTCACTGAGCTGTCGTCGTTTCGGGCCCGGAAGCTTAGAGTCAATGTCGAGCTGCGCTGGCGACGTACTGTCTTGCTGAGGTGGCGAGGATTCGTCAGTAATGGCGGCGATAGCGGCGCAGTTTCGGAGTTCCTCGACCTGGCCCACGGCTGTACCTTTTGTGAGGTGTTGCGCTTCATTTTGGAAGTTCGTCGCGAGGACCACAGTGCGGCCACCCTGAAGTTCAGCTACCCCTCTTGCGACGCCCATTCCTCTTCCAAGAAGCAGCTGGAGGCTTCCTTCGAGCAGAACTTCGCCGCAGAAAGCTTCGGTGATCCCGACGGATACGAAAACACTCGACCGCGGCGGTAAGTTCAGGTGGCTTGCGAGGACTCGGACCGCAGACGACGTCGCTATGGGTTCCTCCGGTGGTGAAACAGGTTTTCGTAGCGTTAACCGGTTTGCTCCGAGGTCGATGACGGCGCCACACTCGCAGAGGAAGTCCATTCCGAGGATAACGTCCCTGGAACAGCCTTGCAGAACGACGAACTTCACAGGGCACGTCTCACCGTGGATCTCGACGCGAGCAGTGCATCGCCCGACTGGTGTGATGAGGTGCCCACCGGCGGTTCGTATTTGAGGGCCTTCCCACGGCGTTGTCACTTTTCGCAAACGTCGAGAGAGCCTCCCACTCAAGACTGAGTAGTCTGCTCCGGTGTCCACGAGTGCCGATGCGTCGTGGCCGTCGATAATGATGTGTAGGTTGTTGGACACCGATGCAGGGACGTCGTTGTGATGCGTAGCGTCAAGAGAGTGGGAGCGCTCCGGCGTTCTTGGAGGCTATTTACGTCGGTCGTCTTCGGCAAGTCCACCTCCAGGGGTTGCCGCGCCTAGTTTCCCCGGAGTGGAGCAAGGGGCGACAGGCTTTCACGTCGGGGTCGGTGCATCGGCGAGGCTGGACGTCGTGGCGACGGTGACCGGAACTCTCGGCGGGACGCTGGCTCAGGGGACTGAGGTCGTCGCAGGTACTCGTCGATTTCCCGAGGGCGTTCACCATAACGTGGCCGCGGGTCGTTCGGGTGGAACCCGCGCAACCCGAGTCGTCGGTACGGGCATCGGCGGTACACATGGTCGGCTTCCCCGCAGTGGAAGCAGAGCGGGCGTCGGTCGGCCGTTCGCCACATGTCGGTCTTGCTTGACGAGGGTTGCTCCGGGCGAACGTCCTGGACTTGTCCTTCCTGGCGTCGATGATACTGTGGCATCGGAGGGTCTCGTCGGGGTGGCGCCGTGGTCTGGCGGTTAGCTTGCGGCGATCTTCGGGCCATGGTGGCGTAGCTCGAAGTAGGCCCCTCTGGCGTCGTCGTTTTGATCGGAACCTCAGGTTGGAAGGCTCGGTGGACTTCCTCTCGGACGACCTTGGCGAGCGACAGGGAGGACGAGCGATCCGTAGCGGGGAGCATCTTGCGGATTTCTTCCCGGACGACTTCACGGATGATGTTACGGATGCCTGGGAGGTCGGTACCAAGGTCGTATCCGGATGTCGCCAGAGTAGTCACGCCAGGGTGTCGCTCGTAGTGTCTCGCGCGTGCTAGTAGGGCACGCTCCATATTCGTCGCCTCCGTGACGAACCCGTCGACAGTTGTCGGAGGATTGCGAATGAGACCTCCGAATATCTCGCTTTCGACACCCCTCATCAGGTGTCGCAGCTTCTTCTCCTCTGTAGCTTGAGGATCGGCGCGGGCGCTCAGGCGAAGAACATCCTCAACGAAGCTGGTGATGCTTTCATTCAGACCTTGTGTCCTTGTTCGAAGGATGTCTTCGGCCCCCTCGCGTCGGTGTTGGCTGGTAAACGTCTTCACTAGCTCTTGCTTGCACACCTCCCACGAGGTTAAAGAAGCCTCGTGGTTCTCCAGCCAGTACCTTGCAGTACCTTCCAGCGAGAAGTAAAGGTTCTGCAAGCAGTGCTCAGCTGACCACCCGTTATGTCGGGCCACACGTTCATAATGTTGCAGCCAGTCCTCGATGTCCTCGTGGGTGTCTCCGTGGAAAGGCGTTGGAGTTTTGGGTGCGACGGGCAGGTATACGACGCTGGCGGTGGACGGGTTCTGGGACGACTGGCTGTCCATCGTTGGCCTTGTTGGCTGCTTAGTCTTGGGCGGTAGAGGTCCAAATTCCGGGTGTAGACCTTGGGTGCGACGACTGAACCGGATCTCGGAAGTGCTTTCGTCGGTTCTTCGGTGGCTAGGCGTCGGACTTGCACTGTGGGCCCTCGGAGGGGTACGCGGCAGGGGCATGCGGTACCCCGCACCTCCACCAAATGTCACGGGTGGTGACCAAAAAAACAAAAAATAAACAGAAAGAAATAAACGTTTAATGTGGCGAACTTGTGCCAAAAAATAAACGAGTACAAAAGATAATAACAGAGCGTCGCGGGCGTCGAAGTCGGAGTAACAGCAGAGTCAAACGCTGTGGCGAAACTGACTGTGGCTCGCCACGCGGAGCCCCTTATGTACATGAGTGATCTTCTGGAATAATCGGCGTAGAAACTTCGACGCGTAGAACATTCGGGCCTGGAACAAGTGACATGATTCTTGAATTCTCCAGAACACTAAATTGCAGGAATAAACAAAAGACACGTCACTCCCAGGATTCGAACCCTAGCTTTTCGCGTGGGAGGCAAGCGCGATAATCGTTAGGCCATGCGCGCGCTGCCTACTTGGCCAGCTGCGCCGCGGCAATATGACCATATATAGCCGAGATATAAGATTTCCATACGGGATATTACATGAGCTTCCTTACACCGAATCTATTGTTGAGAAGGTCGCACTTTTGAATCATGACGATCGGCAGTTACGTCTGCTCTGAACAAGCACCAAAATGGCGGCGCCCACAACAATGACGGCGAACGGAGTGCCGATACTCTAGGCGCAGGTCATTTAGCGGCTCCAGTCAAAACCATGCATATACTCTCGGCAGCGCCTACACACCTGTGATCTTCCTTTGTTGTGTGCATACATGTCACTACTAGCTTCGACGGACCGCCCTTCCATCCATGTGTGTGAAATGGAGAGAACCTCTTGACCATCGGGGACATGTACTCTTGCTACGCAATGTACGCTTTGTCAGGATCTGATGAGTTTGGACTGAGTCGAACTCTGTGACAGGAATCTCCGACGAGTCCAGCCTGCAACCCACAGAGATCGGCCCGATTGGCCTTGTACAGCGTTAATTGTAGGTGTCGCTTATTCTACTAGACTGTAGATACCTTCTGATTGGTTATTTTTAATGTTCGAAGTCATTTTTATTTTATTTTTCCTGCTAAAATATGTGTGTCTTCGTGTCGTAAGATGTTTGCTGTGGTTAAGTCCTCCCAGTATGTCTAAAGCTAAATATCACAGAAGCGTTGGTTAACCCTTATTTGCCCAGATTCCGTTTGGCTGGAAGAGGAGATTAATTTATGTCAACGTGTTATGTGAGTGTATTTGCCAGTAATTTGTTTACTCGTCAGGCTTTTTTTTATGTGCGTGATTTATTTAAAATTCTTGATTGATTCAAGCCTTATGTTCTGTTCAACTGTAATGTTCATTTCGTATAACAAGCTATTTATTGAACTGTTAATTTCGTAGTACATTTGACACTGGTCAGCTGACGAGGGCCAGCGATTTGATTTATAACTTGTAAATAATATGGAGGAAATATTGGTACATTTGTAACTACATATTTCTGTTCCGCAAATGCCGTAAATCTAAAGTTTTTTCTTTCTTTAAATTAACGTAGAGATAAAGAGTGTAACTTAAATGGTGAGATTGCAATTAACAGGTCTTAAGGCTAAATGAAGGGTTGAGGAACCCTATGATGTTGCAAGAGAAGTGTTCAGCAATTTATAGAATAACCTTCCTATTATTTGAATAATTTCTTTAATAACTACCAATATTTAATACTAGATCAGTTGAGCTCTGAGTTAGGACAAGTCAGGCGTACAAAACAGCAGTTAACGCCTATGCCGGCTTGCTGGAAACAGCGTCTCAGCTGAGACTGGGGAAAGCACCGTCAAAGCCAGCGCACAAGCTGAGCGCGACTCAGCCTCGTCTCAAGACGCTCAGGCGCCCCACCCAGTGAAGGTTCATTCTTTTCCTACGATTACGTCAGGGAACCGATGACTGAGAACGTCGATGATCTGCGGATGTTGGTGGTCATAAAAATGACTGACAGGACTCTATCAAGGAGAGAAATATGAAAAGAAAGGTCTATTTACAGTAGAGATGAAATCGTTGCCCGACCGACGTCCTTCACGGCCCTCGCGCGTCTTCCTTTTTTCTTCTTTTTTCCTGTATCGCTCGACGAGCTTGAGTCAAGCTCATTGGTGTCGCTCGAGCCGCAGCCGCGTCGCTCACTTTAAAGTCATGACGGAGCGCAAAGAAAGACGAAACCGAAACCCTGCGCATGTCGCGCCTCTGGATTTACGGTTGTCGTTTACGTTGACCTTCACACACCCTTTGCAGTGCTTTGTTTCACCCATTGTCGGCTGGGACGCTGATTCCAGCAAGCCGGCCCAGGTGTCTTACCTGCTCATCTATTTGTTATATAAGGCAGTACTGCTATCTCCTAGAATACTCAAATTTATTGTATACAAAATAACAAAAATATTCGCTGGAAAAGAAAGTTTTCATTGTAGAAAAGTAAATATTAAAAAAGTCGGTAGGCCTTTCTGAGATTTTATACTTAGAGAACAACTGAATCGATTGATCGAACAGTTGATTAAAGGGCGACGAATAATAAAGCTATATTTTATTTGGATATTCATAATTGACAAGGGTAAGAGAGAAATGACAGTGACTGAAGATGAAGGTAAATGAATATTTAAAATTACAGTGGTATGAGGTAATCTAGTGGGAACTGGCACCTGAATCGAGGCCGCCGCCTCTGTTCTTTCAGAACTGCGTGCCCCAAACTCTGCGTGAGATCCAATCACGTTCTTGCCCGGTCCACAGCTTGCAGTGGTGAATCCTGGCACTCATTTTTGCTTTAATGTTTCTTTAATTGAACTACTTAATAAATTGTATTGGCGGTACACTTTGAATTGCATGCTTTTGTACTTACGAGGATGTAATAAAAATTTTCCACAGCGAATGTGGCTTGTTTACTACAGCTTTCTTTTCGTATGTATATGTAGTGTTCTAGTACAACCCGCGCTTGAAATTGGATGCCGAAATTTAAATAGCTAGGGCATAAGGTTGGGAGCCAATATCGGAAAATCCAACGATCAAACTTGGACGCCACTAATGGTTGTGGGATTCACAATCAATAGTGGTACAATGATGGCTTAGGTGTTGGTGAAATTGTGGCCCAACGTTGGGCTTAAATTTTGGTTAAAAGGTGGTCCAACGATGGCTTGAATGATGGTCCAATATTAGCCTAAATATTGGTTGAATCGTGGTCCTTCATTGGCAATAGTTAATGGTCCAACGTTGGATCGGGTAGCGGTTACGAGAAGATCAACATTATGCCAACATTGAAACCAATGTTTGCCAGTTGCAGGCCTATTTGGTGAATCAATGGTGTGCTGCTTGGGGCGCAGTAATTGTCTAAAAAAATAACGCACTATTTGTTTGTTTTTTTTGCTTTTTTTTATTTGTGGAAGTGATGTGTTTTGTCGTCTGCTCTCAAGCACGCTCTTGCTGGAATAAACCATCGGTCTTCCTCGCGCAGATTCCGTCTGCGACGCAGATGACTTCTACAGTCATTATATGGAGCTGTTACTCTAGTGTGCAGTGACATCCAAGCGCGCTTTGCGATCCGTGATCCCTCAGTCTTAGAAGACCGTTTTTGGCCCTTCGATACGATACGTCACCGGTGCGATCGGCCATGGAGTAGTTATTTCTGGGCGCGTAACGGGCCGGCTGGAACCACACCTACTGTTCTCGCACCAATTACAAAATTTCGATTCCGGTGTCGTAGAGGGACTTGTGGGCACCCTGGCGGCTACACAGCCCAGTTGCCCCACTGCGAGTCAAAGGTGCCGAACTTTTCCCGCGTGGCGGCGACGTCACGCCAGCCACGCGCACATCGCGTGCGCCGCCTTGATAAGGCGCATCAGAGGCGGCGCACAGGGAGTCGCTGCCTGGACTCAGGTACCGCTGGTCACCATGTTAATCGTCTCGACCATGTCCCATTAAATGTAGTTTCTTGTTGTTGAAACCTTTGGCTCCGTGTTATTCCTCCGGGTCGGGTATGCAGCAAGGCAAACCGACCACAGACTCAACGGGTTTTAATCACGACTGAAAATAAACATCTTGCTCTCCTTTAGCTGCGGCCAGTATATTTGAGATTGCTAAAATTCGTGATAGCGAGAAATGAAAAAATAAAAAAACAAGAGATGTGCATTCTCGTTTTCTGTATTTATATTCCTAAAAGGTTGACGCAAAATCCCTCGTGCATTCATGGCCTAGCGAGTAAGACGTCTGCTACTTTGGCCTACCTAGCGAGTCGATTTTCTATTAAACAAATTAAGGAAACCAACCCGTCCTGGGATTCGAAGCCCAGGACGGATTGGTTTCTCTCATACTTTTCCTTATGAAAGTTTTGCTAATAAACTGCCTGTTAAAAAAGAAAACAAAAAAAGAAAATAAAGCAGGTTCGACTAATTTTGTCAAACCAAACTGGTCTCCGAACAGAAAGGAACGAAAGCAGAGCGCGCCATCTATCGGTCTTCTGTGCAACGAATTCCCGCGACGCCAGAGGAGCTACGCGTGTGCTGATCGGTCTAATCCCTACACCCGTTCTCGGCCCTTTCGCCTCCCTTAGCCTTGCCGCCGTGCCCGGCCTTCCCCCCTCTTTCGGCATTGGCACCCTTCCCGGCCCTTTCGCAGTCCTCGGCCTAGCCCCCGCACTAAAATAACTATCCAAGGTGTCTCCCTTCATTGTTCCTAAGGTTCTGTAAAGCACACTAGGAATGAAATATGAAGCTAAAAAGCTTTCTCAGGTGAACTTCTTTGGAGGTATCCCAGAAGTTCCAGGCCACAGCTCTGCTGAATATTCAAACTATCCATGACCTCAAGGTGACCGTTTTCCCTCACCACACACTCAACACTATCTGCGGTGTGATATCAGAAGATGATCTGGCAGGACAGCTCCGAAGAAGAAATTGTGGAGGGCCTGCAGGGCTCAAGGTGTGGTCGCCTCAAAATGAATCAATATCTGAGGGGATGGCGAGGAACGACCCACTAAACACATAAATCTAACCTTCGAGAGAAGTAGGCTGTCACCTTCAGTGGAAGCAGGTTACATCAATATCACCGGTGCGGCCATACATTCCAAATCTTCTCCGCTGCTTCCGTTGACAGCCATGGTTCGTGCGCTTGCCGTGGTCGTGAGACCTGTGCCAGATGCAGTTGCAAAGACCACCCTGCTGATGCTTGTAGAGCAGACTACAAGTGTGCCAACTGTGATGGTGACCACCCTGCATAATCAAGGGCTTGTGCCCACTTCAAGAAAGAATGGGAATTTTTGCGCTCAAACCAAGGTAGAGCATTAGTTATCAGGATGCGGGGCGTCGTCTCTCCGCTTTTCAGAAAGGTTTTTTTTTTGCCGAGGCGGTGTCCAGCTTAAGAGCTGCACTGCTCGAAGAAAAAATCCATCAATGTAACCCTGTTTGGCAGTCAGTATTTTCTACTGGACCGATGACTGTGCCTGACTGCACGTCAAGCATGTCCGATTGGCCAACAAGTTAGTCTCACCGAAAGTCAAACTCCCGTCAGACTCCACTTGTCGGCTTTCTGATGGTTTTCTGGTGGCAGTCGGCCGCCGCGAAATGCCATCAAGTTGTCTTGGTGGCGATTCTGATTGTACATCGATTGTCTATGACTGTACGTCAAAAAGCTTTGACGTGCAGACAGACGTACGGTCAAGGTACGTAAAGTTCGTTCGGATACCACTATTTTGTCGAATCTATGATTACGAAAAATAATCTATGCACGAGAGAACGATTTCAGGACGTGAGCACATAAAACCGCTGATGTTAGAGTTATGACACGCAATCGGCCGACACCCTTGATCAGAAGCCCGCCGAAACGCCGAACACGCCACTTTAGCTTCGCCCATAGAGGCTTCGCCGAGCTTCCATGAACGATCGCTCTCGACTCGTTTTGTTTTCCCGCTTGCTCCAAGCTGTCGATCCCGCCTGTGCTTTACAATGTCTTGTGTTTTAGTAGAATTTCTATTCGACAAGACCCAGCCTGTTGTGAGTTCCGACGATGTAAGGGACTTTAGCGGTGTAGTTGAAGACGACGAAGTGTACCAGGTCGACTGGGCCGGAGACGCGCGAACGAAAGGATCGTTCCACGACGCGAAAGAAATCTACATGGTAGGTGAGTCGAACTGAAGTACGGCGAGTGATGTACGAATGCTTTGCATAACATGCTGAAGGTTTAACTGCATATGCAGCCGAAACATTCTTTACAGCGATGCGCTCATTGTCGGAATCTCGCGCTGCAATACCAGTATGCTCCTGACTCGGTCCGAGAGGTTTTGGCTTGAAAGTTTATGCCTTTCTATCTGGCATGGGCTTTTCGCCTTACCGCTGTGTCGCACCTCATTATTATTTTTTCATGAAGAGTGCAGACAAAAAGCATCCGCGAGCGTAGATCAGGTATGTCTGCTGCTCGCGTTCGTCCATGGAAGCAAGGGCTGTCTGTCGTAGCATGCATGCTTGCTCTCTAGCTTCAACGAAGTCGCATAGGTTATGTGAATTAAAGTGTATACGGTCGTCCCGAAAGGTTCAGACATCCAGGGAATTTCTTTGAAACGTGCTTACGGTGCATGTGGTCCCGCTCGTAAACGGATGTCCCTTGCGCCCGAAAAACGCACATTTCAAAAGGGGGAAAAAACAAAGGACGGCTACACACTTTTCCTGATTTTCGATGTCATGAATTACATTCATTTTAAAGATTTGTGAACCGTTTCATAACCATGCAAGATGGCCACCTCGCCTTGTAAACCGTTTCATAGCCATCCAAGATTGCCACCTCGGAATTTGAGCTTTATATAAAGAATAAAGCTATACGCACTCCGGAGTGCACTTCGGACGGAAATGGCTATACACACTCCGCTAAACTCGTATAAAGCAAATAGTCAAATCGACTTTTCCTAAGCGATGGCATAGCATAGGGGTTAAGGTGTCCGCTTTGTACGCAAGTGGACGCGATTTCTTTCCGCGGTGGACCTGTTTTTTTTTTCTTGAACATTTTGTTTTGTCGAGGCATTTCACGATATTTATGAGTGCGTATAGTTTACTCATATAAATGCTGCCCTTGTTGATGAAATTCTCTTGGCAGTGGCAGTCAGACGTCATTTGATGGACCATCAGGGCACGTTCCACCAAGGCTGACTGGCAGTCAGTGTCCCAAATTACGTATCTTGATGGAATTTTCAATATGGTGTCCAAAGCACCAGCGGCAACCCAGGTCTCTTTTTTCTGACCATGGGAAACCGCTGCGATCCCCCACCCCAGGTTGAAAAATGCTGTAGCTGGGCAATCACTCTCAGCTGCAAAAGCAGCTGACACACCCTGTGCTATCAAGGACCCAGGTGTCACTGAGGCGATGGCGACGACTCCATCCTCCCTTCCTTCTACTCAAACTCCTCGGAAGTTGAAACGAGCACATCGCTCCTCTACTCTTGGGAGGACATCGCTGAGGAAGCAGTACGTTTCACGTGCAGTGAAGAATAAGAACGGGGCAGTGGGTCGGCCCCGTACGTCAACCGCCCCTCTAGCAGGGAAAGACAGAGGCTGGGGGCTGCCCCCTCCCCCGATCGTCTGATAGCTCCCATGCTCCTGGGAGGCCTGCCAATAAGGCTCTGGACGCAGAGGTGACTGGTTGTTCTGGCACAGTTTCTGCTCCATAAACTGACCTAAGGGACATGGAGTGGCAGACAACGAATCAGAAATAGAACGGGAAAGTGCCACTAGTTCCTCCGTATGATTATTATATTTCTACTTTTTTTTTATTTCTTCAATTATTTCTTTTGTAGGGGCATTTCCATAAAGAATGACTGCGATAATTCAATAGAACTGTCGTAGTCTTCTGAGGAACTTTGACGATGTGGACTTCTTCTCGGAGGAACATCGGCCTCATAATCTATGTCTCCATGAAAGTCACCTCCACGTAAGTCATATAAATTTTCTTAGGCGGTATTGCATTTTTGAAAAGAGAGATGAAGCATTTGTTTCTGCACGTGGCTTTGCAGTGAGTGTTCCCAAGTACATTCCCTGCTGTGCTATCGATTTATCCACGACCTAAAGGCAGTGGTGGTGCTTCTCTCCCTTCGCAAAATTGTCACTGTGTGTTCCTTGTACATATTTTCTTTTGTTACTGTTACCTTAATTGCTTTTTATGATCTTCTATTCCAACTCCCGGAACCTTTTCTTTTACTTGGAAATCCTAATGCCCGCAACTGTGTATGGGGTAGCGACCAAGTGGAAGCCGGTGGTAGAATGATTTGATCATTTTTAATATCGCATTCACTCTGCCTTTTTAATACGGGAGAACCAACCTTTTTTAACCCACCATCATTATCATCCTCGTGTATTGATCTTTCTATTTGTAGCGCTTCCTTTTTTACTTCTTTTACATGGGTTGCAGCCACTAACCCCCATGGAAGCGGTTACTTTCCGATTTCCTTGAGAAACAACATCCTCCCTATGTGCGTGGGGGAGCGTTCTGCCCATTGGAGGTTCGGGAAAGCGAATTGGTCTGCATTTTCCTAGGCGACACAGCTTGCATGTACATCCCTTGATAAACTCGCGGTGGACCAAGCTACAGAACTATTAAGCGAGCTTATTCTTTATGCAGCAACTCTTGCTATTCCTCTGATGTCCACGCATCTTTCGTGGAAACCCAAGCCGTGTGTGAAACGAGGAATGTTCTGAATCGCAAAAAAAACAGGGCATGGGGCATTTTCGACGTTACTCCACGCAGAGGTAATATCCTCGCTTTGCAGCAAATGAGAGTTCGGGCAAGATACATTCGCCAAGAGTCCAAGCGAGAGGATTTCCACGGGTACGCCTCTTCAATAAATAGCACCGCAACACTGAAAGAAGACTGGGATAAAGTTCATCGAATCAAGGGGCGATACCACGTTTTCTCAGTCCCGCTTCTCTCCCACAATGGGTTTTTTCCAGAAAGCCTGGAAGGACAGTCTAATCTTCTTGGTCAACATTTTGCTCGTGCATCAAGTTGTGAACACACTTCCTTCGCATTTCTTAGATACAAAAGTGAAAGCTGCTTACAACTCCCTGTAACGCCGAATTAGAGCGCAGCTCTTGAGGAGGAGGAGGGAAGGGCACTGGGGGGGGGGGGTTAAACTAACCAGGGGGTCACGTGACCTTGGGGGAGGTAACGTGACCTTGGGGGTCACGTGACCCCCAATGCCGATGATGTCATCACTGACGTCACTGATGACGTCATCAGTGACGATGACGATGCGGGTACCGATGACGTCATTAGTGACGTCACTGATGACTTCACCAGTGATGATGACGATGACGATGCGAATGTCGGTGACGTCATCAGTGACGTCGCTGATGACGTCATCAGTGATGATGACGATGACGATGCGGATGTCGGTAACGTCATCAGTGATGATGACGATGACGATGCGGATACCGGTGACGTCATCAGTGATGATGACGATGACGATGCGGATGCCGGTGACGTCATCAGTGACGATGACGATGACGATGTGGATGCCAGTGACGACATCAGTTACGTCACTGATAACGTCATCAGTGATGATGACGATGACGATGCGGATGTCGGTAACGTCATCAGTGATGATGACGATGACGATGCGGATGCCGGTGACGTCATCAGTGATGATGACGATGACGATGTGGATGCCGGTGACGTCATCAGTGATGACGATGACGATGTGAATGCCGGTGACGTCATCAGTGATGATGACGTCATCAGTGATGATGACGATGACGATGTGGATGCCGGTGACGTCATCAGTGACGATGACGTCATGGGGGGTCACGCGACATCGGCGGGGGTCACGTGACCTCAGGGGAGTCACGTGACTTCGGGGGGTCACGTGACCTCGGGGGGTCACGTGCCCCCCCCCCCCCCCCCGAGGTCACGTGACCCCGGCGGGGGGCTCGCGCGGTGCATTATGGGACATTTCCCATGATGCACCGGGGTCACGTGACCTCGGGGGGGTCACGTGCCCCCCACGAGGTCACGTGACCCCAGTGGGGGGCTCGCGCGGTGCATTATGGGACATTTCCCATGATGCACCGCGCGATTACGCCGACGCCGACGCCGACGGCGACGCCGACGGCGACGCCAACGGCGACGCCGACGCCGCTCAAGCCGGGAACGGGCCCCTAAGAGCTGCGCTCTAAAAAGCGAGCGGACGCGCATGCCGTGAAGACTTCAAGTGGTGTCCGTGAGGTTTGCAATCAACCCTGCACGCAGCACGAACTCGAAATGGTCTTTCGCCCATCAAAGCTTTCAGCTCCAGAACCTGATGGTATACACTACTGGATGCTTGCGCACCTTGATCCCTTTACACTATTCTTTATTTGGTACATTTTCAATCGCGTGTGGCAAGGGGCAAGTTTCTACTGGCAGGGAAGGTAGCCGCAGAAATACCACTTCTGAAATCCGGGAAGGATGCTTCCTCACATCGAGTTACCGCCCAATTGCCCTCACCAGAGTTCTCAGCAAGACGTTTGAAGATATCGTTAATAAAAGGCTTATGCGCTTTATAGAAAAACAAAACATTCTAGATAAGGATGAATGTGGATTCTGGTTCTGCCGTTCCACAGTTGACCATTTAGTACTTCTCGAAACTGCAATTCGTGAAGCCTTTGTTCATAAACAACACTACTTATCAGCGTATTTGTACTTGAAGAAGGCATATGATACAGCACAATGGTATTGAATAGACCCTTTGCAAAAATCCCAAAATCCCAGAATCAGTGAATGTACCCGTTGTTTATTTCAACAGTTGTCGTGCACAGAAGCCTACTACTGGGGTGCCCAGTCCCACGCAACAGTTCGATGGACTTAAGGAAAGCAAGAGTTTTGCGGCACTTTAGATTTGGGAAGAGATTGAAGCTTTTATCTGTGGATAGAAGACCCTGCATGATCTCTCTAATCTTGATTCGGTGTGCGACTTGTCATGAACATTATGTAAAATTATGAACGCAAAATATACCCGTGGCGATGATGCTCCTAGGTGAGAATAGTTTCGAGCTCGAGCTCAAGCTCTTCGCAAGCGAAGCCAATGCTACAAGCACCACGCTCCGTTCACCGTTAAGCAGGTACTTCACTAGGGGAATACAGGAGACTTCCTTTATCTCCATAAGACAGAAAAACGGCCGCGCCATGAGCCACCCTGGAGACTGGTCTATTTAACGACGCCTCCTTCCCGCCTCCTTCCTCTCGCCGCCAGAGCACGCAAAGGAAACGCCTCGGACTACGGCGCGGTTGACGGGGTCGCGGATGCGAAGACCACTGCCACGGTCAAGTGCTTCCGTGAATCTTCGTTTTCGTCCTTTTCGATGAATTTCCGGGCTGTGTCTTTGTATTTGCCCAAGCTGAGACTACAACAACGCTGCAAGCGCGAGCTGCCCCAGTGAAAGAGCCACTTGTATGAAAAATTTCTTCCTTCCAACAACCACATATCAAACATACAATATGAGAACCATATAAGAACTATATAGGACATGGAAGAAAATATAAGAACATATAAGAAACTTCTCACATATTTCTTATACATTTCTTATATATCTAATGCTTTTCTTCTATGTACCTTATATGGTTCTTATATAAATTGTGTGATTCATATTTGTTGATTGGACACGAATATTTATCATACAAATTAAATGTTCCATGCAGTAGTGCTGCCCACGCTCCTGGATCAAACCCTCAGAGAAAAATCAACATTACGTTTGGTTCATGTGCCGTTGTTTTTTTTTTACTTTTTGAGTCAGTTGAGCAACATTAAAAAAAATAAAATGAAAACGGTATGTGATCTACTTATTTAACCCCAGGGATGAGAGAAAAATCCACATCTAGCGGTAATTTCTACTTGCTGTAACTACAGTCGGTGCCGTAGACAATGCTGTGCATGACGGCGTCATGAAGCAGTGTTTGATGCACAGAGTCTTGTCACCCCCAATAATAGTTTAAGCTTCGCCCCGCAGAAAAGAGCTGCAAACTTGAAAATGTTTTACTCGCGCACTTCTAGTAAATGGTCTACCCAAGGACAACGAAAATTATTCACAACTTCACCAGTAAAATATACATTTCCCTAACTAAATAAAGAAAACGTTTTTCGATGCAATGAAAAAAAGAATTGAGACTGAAACACGGTTGAAAAATCCTGATTCTACAAGTAGCGTATTCAACATCCAAGAATCCTAGCTATCATGTTTTTCGAACCTATCATCTCAGCCATGGCTCAAATCCATAGTGAGATCATCAGGCTTCATCAAGCTGGGTATGGCCCTTTGGCACTACCGAAGCTTTTATTTCTTTATTTATTTATTTATTTTACAATACTGCAGGCCAGTTCTCTGGCCCAAGCAGGAGGGGCAAAAAATGCAACATAAGGGTGCACATGAAAAAATGACAAAAACAATAATACAAAAGAAGACAAGACCACTGCTGCGGAACGCATTATCGAATTAGGTACCGTTCTAATTCCTGAATGAAATTGGCTGACTGAATAATGGTTTCTGGTAGCAAGTTCCAGTCCGAAATCGTGCGCGGAAAAAAAACTGTGCTTAAAGGCATTTGTTTTTGCGAAGATAGGCTTTAGTGCGTGATCTCTAGTGTGTCGTGTTTTTCTTGAAGTTAGTTGATTGAGATATGGGAGTGTATTTAGGCTTACTCTGGATGTCAGGATGTTGTAAAGAAATAAAATACGAGTCATTTTCCGACGTGTATCGAGAGGTAATATTTGGTGTAAGGTCAAGCAGGTTCCTCCAGATATCATGGCGTTTTGTTGGGTGCAATATCGAAGTACCTGTGATATGCTACGCGTACCATCACATTAACTTACACCACTTAAGCAAATATCAAGGTACACTTACTCAGCTTCTCCTATTGTACGAGCCATTCCCAATCAATTGACGGTCAACAATAAGAACCACACACTCCTCTGCGGTCCATCACTAAACATCATACTCAGTATAATACTTATTCTTACTTATTTATAATGGTACTTAATGCTCATTGCATGGATTTATTATTCTACTCATCGCACTTAGCATTAAACTTACTGTGCTAACTACTTACTGTGCTGGTCAAGAAATAATAAAAATAAACTGAGGCAGGTAGAAAAAAACAGTCGCATTTTTATGTTTTATCATCATAACCTTTTCTCTTCTTTCACTACGTTTACACTGCTGACCTTCGCCTTCATTTGTCTCCTTACATTTTTCCATTTTGAGAATCATCCCTCCCGGATGGTAAAGGGAAGCATTTCTAATTGTTACAAAATCAAGCGGTTCATCATCCTTAAGCGTCAAATGTTATTCAAAATGCCTTGCTGCACGGCGGTCTTGACATTTCGGAAAGCGCCGATGAACCTGGAGTGTGTCCCGGGGAGGCCTTGACAAACATGAACCAAGTCATTAAGTTGAACACGGGGTATCGCTTTGCTGTGGCGCCAATTAACCTTTTTTTATATTAATGCGATACGTCAAATCTTGGTTGGTTGTTTTTAGTTGTTCCTTCAGTTCCAACTTTTCAGAAATTCCCAAGGAACTGTCTGCTAAGAGCGTAGGAGATTTTCTGTTGACCGCATAATGTGAGCTGCATTCGAGAGTGGTTGTGTGTGAGTTTTTGTGGTGTTCAACTGCCGCCTCGAGGTAGCATTTCCATCCCTCTTTAAAGTCTGAATATACTGTCGTATACACTCTAAGAAAAAATGAAGGAAAAAGGTAGCAACGGCGCGTTTTCCTCCCTTCTACTGACGCGCCCCCAAGCGGACACGAGAAAAAGGGATGAACGAAAGGTTTTTCTCCTTCTCCAGGCAGACGGGAGAAAGCTTTCGCCCTCCCGAACATCTTTCGGTTTCGTTAAACGAGCACGTCGCTCACGTTGTTTAGTAAATGTTGTTGAATTGATTGAACTTCAGCGGCAGCGAAGGCCCCCTGTAATTCCGCCTTCTAGTCCAAACGCGCAGAACATTTCGGTTGCATTGACGTTTTTACCAGTAATTTTATCAAGCGAACAAACGAAGCCGCTAGAAACAGCGAAGCTCCGGAGCAGTGCCAGCAGCGTTAAGTGCACCGGATAAGATGGCCGTCTCCGGATCGCGGGACCGGCGCGGAACTACAGTGGCGGAACCACGCGGAACCACGCGGAACTGTGTCGACATTTTGTACGTTATGGAAATCGCAGGAACTGCGTCCAAGACAGGCAGGTTTTGCTGCCGGCTGCCTGGGTGCCTTCCGTGCTGTGTTTGGTTCTGTTTTCCGATGCCGAGTCCCAACCGGCAATCAACGTCGCTCTGTATTTCTGCGTGTCACCAGCATAGCAGTAACATCGTGATGGCAGTGTTGTGCGTTGTGAACAGAAAACTGGAATTATCGCCGATGTGACCGTGTGCTCGCGTATCAGTGGCTTACAACAAGATGATATGACGTAAACTATCGAGCATTGATGCCGCTGCTCGGGCCGTGATCGGAGGGGGTGGGGTATCGCAAGTTGACATTCCGCTTTACATTAAACGGTTTAAGACCACTTGAGGGATTAGGTGCAATCAATCGACGTGCGAATAGTCGTGTTGGAACGCTGGTCTGAACAGTAAGCTCCTATCATACTGTAGCCAATGTGACCGTCAATTGTCTCCCCTGCGAGGACGATTGCGCTCTGGGGAAAGTGCTGAACAGTTCGAAATTATGACGGAAAGTATTTATATTTACAGTGTGGAATTTTAGCATTAAAAAGGAATAGTAGGTAAAATCGAAAAGAAAGCTACCCTTTAATTTGCTGTTTGAACATACTGCGGTTCCAGGAGAAACTGCCCTCCAAGTAGCGCGCTGGGATGAGCGCTAGAAGTTTTCGAGCTCGCCACGGCGTAGCTCCGTACAATTAACACCTACCGCAAGTCGTGGCTTTGGCTGCATTCAAGTTGATCGAAAAGCGATTTCTCTACCCGTGAAGCATCACTTCCAGCTGAGTGAGTATCCGCACTACGGAGATTCAAATTCAAATTTTCAAATTCAAATTTGTTTATTTTTGCCACAAACGGTACATTTGTGACAGGGGCGCTGGAAAAAAAAGCTGCAGGTCTGCAGCTTGACGAGTCCCAGCACCCCAGAACAAGGTAAGAGAGGCACCGGCACACACAGACAAAAAAGAACGAATATGCGCACACATACATAGGCATACACATATGCAGAGGATAAACACGAGAAAAACATAAAGAATTCAACTTCGCAATCAACAGTATACAAAAAAGTGGTGGTTACTTATTATAAAGCTTCTTGAATGGAATAATGGCTAACGGAGTGCTTTCAATATTGCCACAGCTAACAAACACCTCGATTGTTCGCGCATGACAGCGCGCCTCGGTCCTTTTCGGTCCTGCACGAGGCTCGCGCCTGGCGCTTTCTCGTGCCCCGCGCAATCTCGAACAGCTGCCAGCAGATCGACCGGACCGGCCTTTCGCCTTTTTTTCTCTTTGATCCTGCTTTGCAGTACACTTATTAAACCCTTCTTGGGTCCTACCACTGTCAACGTCTCCTTCGCCTACGTGACATCTGGTGGAGGTGCGGGGTACGACGTATGCCCCGGACTCCTCTTAGCAGCCGAGATAACAGTCCTCGCCGACCAAGCCCCATTGACGTCACCCCCGTGCACTGCAGAAGCCGTCGCCTCCAAGGTCTTTCCCCGGAGTGCGGATTTCTTTCTGTGAAGAGGACAAGAAAAACAACAATGGCCAACAACCGGGAAGAACGTGCACAACCATCACCGGTCATGTTCCAACGACCACGGGACCCTCCTTCTTTTCACGGCTTTCCGCAAGAAGATGCCGACGACTGGCTGGAACAGTTCGAGCGGGTGGCTGCCTTTAACAGGTGGAGTGCTGAACAAAAACTCAACCATGTGTTTTTCGCGCTAGAAGACTCGGCAAGGACGTGGTTTGAGAACCAGGAACGCCTACTGATAACGTGGGACTCGTTCACGGCTTGCTTTCTACAAGCATTTTCCACGGTCCTACGAAAAGAGCGAGCCGAGCTGCTGCTCCAAACACGTCTTCAGCACCCCAACGAGACAGTGGTGGTCTTTGTTGAAGAAATGAAGCGTTTATTCCGGCGCGCCGACCCCGACATGACCGAAGACAAAAAGCTCCGGATCCTTATGAGGGGAGTGAAAGAACAGCTCTTCGCCGGACTAGTACGCAACCCTCCAAAGACTATTGCGGAGTTTGTCACCGAGGCCTCAACCATTGAGAGGACCCTTGACATGCGAACGAGGCAGTACGATCGACAGGTGCCAGCGATTTCCGCCACCTACGCCGAAACCCGTGGAGTTGACGCCCAGACGTTGCGGGACGCCGTTCGAATCGTCGTGCGCGAAGAGCTGCGGAAGCTATTTCCAACGACGCAGCAACCTCAAGCCTCATCATTGTCGGAAGTCATACGAGAAGAACTGCAGCAAGCGTTGAGCTCAATGGATATTTCACCAGAAGCCCGGCGACCCCAGGCTATGACGTATGCTGCCGCTGCACGTAGACCTGCGCACCTTCCGAATCCTCAATGGGAACCATTATCAGATCACCATCCGCCTCCCGCCAACACTTCTTCTGCCACCCCACGACGCCCTGGCACGCCGAAGAGCGAAGTCTGGCGCACGCCTGATCACCGCCCTCTCTGCTTTCACTGTGGAGAAGCCGGTCACGTATACCGCTTTTGCCCATACCGTCGACTTGGACTTCGAGGTTTTTCTAGCGACGCTCCACGCCCCCGGGTTGGAGAGCGACCACAAGAAATCCAACACTATTTAGCTGAGCCTGGGCGAGGACTCCGGCGCTTCTCACGGTCTCCATCGCCTAGTCGATCTGTTTCGCCACAACGCCGTCCCTCTTCAGAAGGCGCGAGACGCAGGTCACCCAGCCCCGGTAGGGGAAACTGAGGGCAGCAACCCCTGGAGGTGGGGTTGCTGTACAGCACGGTCGCGAACATCCTCCCAACCAGCACCGACGCAGCCGCGATTCGACGTCACGACGTCCCGACGGCGCCCTGCCGACCACTGCCGACCTGAACGTATCTCTCGACGGACGCGACATAACCGCTCTCGTCGACACGGGCGCTGACTACTCCGTTATCAGCGGACAGTTTGCAAGAGCACTAAAGAAAGTGACGACCCCCTGGGACGGCCCTCTGATTCGTACAGCGGGAGGTCATCTTGTGACTCCCACCGGACGATGTACAGCGAGGGTTACAATCCGCCATTTCACTTATCCTGCGACGTTCGTCGTCTTGCACCAGTGCTCGCGGGACGTTATCCTGGGTATGGATTTTCTTCTTGAGCACAGCGCTGTCATCGATCTCAAATCAAAGTTGGTCACATTTTCTACAGAGCGCGCCATCCCGCCCAACGTCCAGCCGACGTCACTTACACTACTCGACGAGCATGTTACGTTACCACCCCGCTCAACTGTCCTTGTCTCGGTAACAGCTGCCGTATCCAGAGATTACGAGGGAGTCGTTGAAACCAACAGATCTCTGCTGCTTCAACGAGGAATCTCGGTTGCGAGGGGAGTCGCTCGCCTTGAACAAGGACAAACGATTATCCTGCTAACAAACTTCACTTCGGAATACCAACATCTCAGCCGGGGCACCTCACTCGCTTCCCTAGAGGACACTGCAGAGGTCAGTAATGCTCTGACCCTCTCCGATACAAGCTCGACAATTTCCGTGACGGAAGAGGCTGCTCCCGCATTCGATGTAAACCCTGCTTTGTCTCGGGAAAAACAGGACCGACTACAACACCTACTTCAACGCTATTACGACTCTTTCTCGTCCTCTTCGAAAATCCGGCAGACCCCAATTGCGAGACATCGAATCATAACTAACGAGGACGCACGTCCCCTCCGGCAATCTCCTTATCGAGTTTCATTCAAGGAGCGCGAGGCAATTCAACATCAAGTTAAAGAGATGCTCTCTGACGACATTATTCAGCCCTCGAAAAGCCCTTGGGCGTCGCCTGTCGTTCTTGTGAAGAAAAAAGATGGCACCCTCAGGTTCTGCGTTGATTATCGCCGGCTAAACAAGATCACTAAGAAGGACGTGTATCCTTTGCCCCGAATCGACGACACTCTAGACCGATTAAGCCACGCAAAATACTTCTCTTCGATGGACCTCAAGACGGGATATTGGCAGATCGAGGTCGACGAGAGGGATCGGGAGAAAACAGCCTTCATAACCCCCGACGGGCTGTATGAGTTTAAAGTCATGCCCTTCGGCCTCTGCTCAGCGCCAGCAACGTTTCAAAGAGTTATGGACACTGTGTTGGCAGAGCTCAAATGGCAGACCTGCCTCGTATATCTCGATGATGTTGTCGTGTTCTCCACGCACTTCGATGAACACCTACGGAGACTGGAAACGGTACTCGAAGCAATTAAGTCTTCAGGACTAGCACTTAAGACGGAGAAGTGCCACTTCGCTTACGAGGAACTAAAATTTCTCGGACACATCGTTAGCGGAAGTGGAGTTCATCCGGATCCCCAGAAAACTGCAGCTATTGCACGCTTCCCGCAGCCAGCCGACAAAAAAGCTGTTCGTAGGTTTCTAGGCATTTGCGCTTATTACAGACGTTTTGTCAAGGGCTTTTCTCAACTTGCCGAGCCCCTTATGCGCTTGACGCACGATGATGTACCGTTTACCTGGGAGTCAGAGCAAGCAGACGCATTCCGGGAGCTTCAGCAGCGCCTACAGTCGCCCCCGTTACTGGCCCACTACGACGAGAACGCCGAAACAGCAGTTCATACCGACGCCAGCTCTGTAGGCCTCGGCGCCGTTCTTGTTCAACACCAGAACGGACTTGAGCAAGTTATCGCATACGCCAGCCGCGCTTTGTCAAAAGCCGAGAAAAACTACTCCACGACTGAAAGGGAATGCCTCGCCATCGTATGGGCGATTTCCAAATTTCGGCCCTACCTATATGGCAAGCCTTTCAAGGTAATCACTGATCACCACTCTTTGTGTTGGCTCGCCAGTTTAAAGGACCCCTCCGGACGCCTCGCACGCTGGAGCTTGAGGTTGCAGGAGTTTGACTTCATAGTCCTACACAAGTCGGGACGCAAACACTCCGACGCCAACTGCCTTTCGCGTGCACCTGTCGACCCACCACCAGAAAACACGGAGGACGAAGACACGTTTCTATGTGCGATTAGTGCTAGTACCTTCGCTCAGCAACAACGAGCTGATCCAGACCTAAACACGCTGATCGACTACCTCGAAGGCAAAACCACCATAGTGCCAAGAGTCTTCAAGCGCGGCGTATCCACATTTTGTCTGCGAAACGACATGCTCGTAAAGAAGAATTTCGCCCCTAACAAGGCACAGTACCTACTCGTGGTCCCCACAGCCCTCCGCGACGAAATCCTTCAAGCGGCGCATGACGAGTCAACATCGGGACATCTGGGATTTACGCGTACCCTCGGCAGGATCCATGAACGCTACTTCTGGCCACGCCTCGCTACCAACGTCGCTCACTACGTACGCACTTGCCGAGAATGCCAACGCCGAAAAGCGCCGCCTACAAGACCTTCAGGACTGTTGAAGCCCATAGAGCCGCCCATGCAGCCCTTCCAACAAGTAGGAATGGATTTGCTGGGTCCTTTTCCTACTTCTGCTACCGGTAACAAGTGGATTATCGTGGCTACCGACTACCTAACCCGCTTCGCCGAAACACAGGCCCTTCCCAGCGGCACCTGTATGGAGGTAGCACGATTCTTCGTGCATGCGATCCTCCTGCGCCATGGTGCTCCCGAGGTCGTCATCACAGATCGAGGAACAGCCTTCACGGCCGAGCTCATGCAAGCCATTCTGCACTTCAGCCAAACCGCTCACCGCCGGACAACTGCCTACCACCCCCAAACAAATGGCTTGACTGAGCGCCTCAACAGGACCCTCGCAGACATGCTATCAATGTATGTGGACGTCGAACATACAACGTGGGACGAAATTTTACCTTATGTTACTTTCGCGTACAACACGGCAACGCAAGAGACGACAGAAATGACGCCATTCAGTCTCGTATATGGAAGAGCGGCCAAAAGTACACTAGACGCCATGTTACCGTACGTTCAAGACGACGTCCATCCCGACGACGTGGATGCGTTCCTCCAACGCGCAGAAGAGGCCCGTCAGCTAGCAAAGATCCGAATTCGAGACCAGCAACAACGCGACGCCCGACGCTACAACCTTCGACGAAATGACGCACAATACCAACCTGGCGACCAAGTTTGGGTATGGACCCCCATTCGCCAACGAGGTCGCAGCGAGAAACTCCTCCGTCGCTACTTCGGCCCGTACAAGGTCGTCCGCCGTCTTGGACAATTAACCTACGAGGTCATGCCCCAAGAAAACTCGCCATCACGGCGACGCCATTCACACCCAGAAGTTGTTCATGTAGTCCGCCTCAAACCATACTATGCCAGATAGACGTTGAAAGAACATATGTGCCCGTCTATTCCCGCGAAGATTTACCTCCAAGCATCGGGTCGCTGCTTCCTTTAAAGGGGGGATAATGCCACAGCTAACAAACACCTCGATTGTTCGCGCATGACAGCGCGCCTCGGTCCTTTTCGGTCCTGCACGAGGCTCGCGCCTGGCGCTTTCTCGTGCCCCGCGCAATCTCGAACAGCTGCCAGCAGATCGACCGGACCGGCCTTTCGCCTTTTTTTCTCTTTGATCCTGCTTTGCAGTACACTTATTAAACCCTTCTTGGGTCCTACCACTGTCAACGTCTCCTTCGCCTACGTGACAATATCACGGGAAAACAGGGTGTTTAATAAAAGTGGTAACTGGTGGCGATATCTTTGTAGACCAAAATTTGTACTTGAAAAGGGAATACGCCAGGGGGGCCTACGTCGCGATGGATATACATACTCGTTTGTTTCTAGATTACCAAGATCTAAAGAAATGACATTATTTTCTCTTACGGATCGTTGATAATTAGCTATCAGTCTATGTGCATACAAATTGGTTATATCAATGACTTATGTTTTTCAAAAAGAGGAAGGGAATGATAGTCACGCGGAACATTTTCGATTATCCTGAGTGCCTTTTTCTGTAATAGGCGTAGTTTGTTAATGTTGCCCTTTGTAGTCGATGAATTCAAGACGGTAATTGCAGCCGTGCGCGAGCCAGCACGAACAGAAAAAACAAACACTACAATAGAAATACAGGCTACGACTTGCCGTGTGGGGAAACAAACTCATGGCTTTGAACGGCATTGGAGCGGCTTGATTTATTGGATTTTAAGAAATTACGGCATGATCGAGCGTTTACTTTTTAATAAGAGATTCATCCTCTGAACCATTCAAAATACTCTCAGAAGTATGACGTTGCTGGAAAAATTTATTAAGCTGGGAATATTTTTATTGCTTAAGCAGTCACCGAGAAATTCCGGACGTTCAAAACGACTGGTATAAAAGACGGAAACGCAGAGCCCGGGTGTTGTGTTCGGGTTACTGCGCGGTTGTATTGACGTTTATATGTTCTATGTATGTGTATGCGCTAAATGTATGTTCACTTAATGCTTGTAGTATGCGTAAAGTGTATACATGCGTGTAGTCTAGCCGTTTCCGAAGATCCTGAAGCGCAATGATGACCTGAGGAAGCAAAAAAATATTTTTTTGTTGAACATGAAATGGGCGGTACCTAGCGCCACCTAGCCTAGCTATTTGCAATTACTCTGTGACCGTGTCATCTGGTGGCAAGCGATTGAACCTTCTTTCACGCTTCGCGATAAACAGCGGCTTCGAGTTTGTTCTTTTGAGGGCGGCTTTTGGTATCGCGGATCAGTTTGCCATTCCTCCGTGATGCGGGTTTCACGAAGGAATTGTGACTCGAAGAACATCAAAGGTAAGACGTAAAGTGCGCGAAGTAACTGGGTATTGGTTGTCTCCGTTTAATATCGCAGTGCTGACGGCGAGAACAATGAGTAACTGCTTTTGAAACGCAAGTTTCTGTACCTGCGGGGGGGAATTTGGCTTCAGAAATATACACAGTTCACGGAAAGCTCGTATTGCGCTTTTATTTGCTGCTCCTCTCGCCCCGTACAAGAGACGTAGCGTCTTCGTTAAGCCTTACTGAGCTCGATTTGCTCGATTCAGGGCCGCCATAATGAGATGCAGGCGACGGAGGCGACGGAGGAACTAGTTGCTCCTTTGCTTCAGGGACGAAAGTTTCTCCCTTTCTAAAGGAACACAGGTTACGAGACCGTTGCTCCCCTAAGGGAGGACTATCCATACCCTTTTTTCTAAGAGTGCAACCGCTGTAAACTAGGGCGAAATATTCTAGTAGAGACACCACGTCGGTGAAAAGGATCAATGATTGACAACGGCGGCTCTTCAGGTGGTGGAGATCCTGAAGTGAACTTGTGAACAGGCATTCGGGTCCTAAATAAGTATTACAAAAACCCTGAGCACCATCATAGTTACTGGCCAAGGCTCCGAATGGCCAAAAACGCAGCATGTTCTACGACTGAGTTTTTGCAGACTCTAGGTCCCGGGCTTTAGCACATTTCAGATATTGTTACTCGTTTACAGCGCGCTCACGACAGTTTTGTATCCTTACTACCCGAATCCACAGCTTTCCCTTCCCGTCTTTCGTTCGCAGTGTTTTGCGTTTACATCGTGAGGAACTGTACCTCGGGCTTTTTTTCTTTAGGAGAGCAGTGGGCAAACCCAGTATTAGATTTGAACCTTTAGATTCGGCATTCCTGAGATGACCAAATGTCGTTACATTTTAGAATTAACTTCCCTAACAGATTCTTAAAGTCTGCCACAGATTATCGTGTCTTCCGGGCGGCGGCGTTCACTGCATATATTTCAAGTGATATGAAAAGGAATGAGTCTGTTACGTGACGCGCGAGATGATATAATACTATGTACATAATGTAGTTCTGCACCTTTGTCACTTTTTTGTGTTCTCCCATTAAAAAAAATTTTCTGCTGTTACTATTAGCCAAAAAAGCGGAACTTTGATCAGTAACCATTCTTTACCAAGAGGAGGAATACGCACCAAATACAATACCGGAAATAGAACATAGACGATATACACACAAGTCATACACAATATTGCCCGTCTGAAAGGTTAAACAATTGTAAATATTTAACTCACTTTGTGCAGCGACTGAAGCGAGCACTAGTGCAAGGATGAGAATAAATCCACTGCACGTCATTTCTCTGTACTTGATGCAAGTGTTATGAGTAACTCAAATGCCAGTACAGGACTTAAAGCGAGCCCCGCAATGCGGAAACAAGCTCTTGTCAAAATGATGAATATAAATTCGTATTTCATTAATCTCAGCAGGGGGTAACAGCACCCTTTTAAAACACCCGACATGCCTTAGAAATATGCACCAGATAAATGTCTTGTGTGATATTTGCAACTTTATATTCAGCTCTATTGTATTGGATGTGGCCAAGATTAGTGCCCATTTCCGATTTGGGCATGACATTGCTTCTGGCAAGAATTGTGACACAAATAAGTATCTACATGTGAGCTACATCGTTTCGAGAGGGTTGATGTTGTTTAAGTTGTCCTGAGATTGCTTTCTTTTCCTGTGCCTTGCTCGCAAACACAGCTTGAGCTATTGATATAAACATTCTCGTAAACATTCCCACAGAGTTAAAAACGGGTATCCGGCGCAACAGGTCGACCGGGAAAGCGCTGTCAGACTACTGAGCACTCATTGAAGAAAGAAAAGCAGCCAGAGGAACCAACACTAACAAGTCAAAAACAAACGCACGGCAAAGTCTTTTGTGGATGTTTCTTTTTAGCAACTGCGCCGAATTATTATTAGTTGTACCAATGCTTTTTAGTAAGAGATAACTTCCACGAACTTTAAAACACTGTTTTCCCTTTGACAGACTCCCGAAGAGAAGATGGAACACTTGGATCCTTAATATGTTCAGAGGTGGTGAACGGCCAAATTATTAATTTCATTATGTAGGCTATATAAGGTTCTGGAGCAGTCAGCGGAGTGTAAATCAAGTGTTCAGTGCTTTATGCTCTTTGTGTTTGTGTTTGTTTCTAATGTGCAGTTGTGGGATGGGTGTGTAGCAGTACCGTCAAACACCATAAGGACACCATTTACTAATAAAACCAAATTAAAATTAAAAAAACAAATTGTGTAGCCGGTTTTTAATACACAGATGGCATCTTGAGAGTAAAGGAATTTTCGCTACATTTAAAATATTTCCTGCTTGATGTTTATGATATTTTTTGAATACCTTACACGCATATGTCTAATGTGGACAAAATGGTACGGTTTGAATACAAAGTTAATGTGAATACTCAATATATTTCAACTATATTTCAAGTACGGCCTCTTTTCGCCAAGGGCCCATATCCGCGCTTGAATGTCCTGCAGACCTGCTCGCAGATCGCTACCAGGAGCGATTTTGAATACCCAGCTTCCTGTAGTCCCGAGACCTCTGTTTTAAAACTTTGCTCGATTTGATGCTGAGAGGTCTTCTTTAAGGCGGATATGGGGGCTGTGGTGGCCACCCCTCGTTTACATTCTTGGAGTGGTGTGTATGGCCTTTTCTTTGTGTGAATGTATTTTTTCTAGTTCAACTGGCCTTACACGATGATCCTCATGAAGGTCGCCAGAGAAAGTCCCCGGCCTCCATGGCGGGGCCTGCGCGTAGGTGATGGAAGTCGGTGGTGTTCCGTCTTGCTCCGACGTGGTATTCATTGTGGCCGGAGTCCTTCTTGGCTCCGACGGTCGTGAGTGGAATTCCTGGGGTAAGCCTTGGGCACGAAGGCTGGTCCAGGATTTAAGTTCGTCAACGGGGATAATCTTTCGTGGACTGGAAAACGATGGAGCCAGACAGACCTTCTAAGGGGTACGTTTCACGGGCCGAAAACGCGGTACCCCGCGACTCCGCCAAAATGTCGCGAATGGCAGATGATGAGGCAACGAATGAATGCTGAAACTAAACGTTTAATGGGGCAAACTTGTGTTCAAAACAAAACAGAAAAATGCTAGCGTCGCAGGCACCGATGGCGGCATAACAGCAGGATCGAGCGCTGGGGTGAGACTGATTGCGGTTTGCCACGCGGAGCCCCTTATATACACGCACGGGCTTCTGAAACAATCGGCCTAGAAAGTTGGGCGCGTAGAATATTCGGGCCTTGAATAAACAACCGTGTTCAGGAAGTCACTAGAACGCGACAATTACAGAAACAAGAAAAAACAGCGTCCGCTCCCGGGCATCGAACCTCGGACTTTTGAGTTGGCGCCACATTTGGTTTTGGAGTTTGTATACATTTGGGTTTGGAGTTCGTATACAGTTTTGACTGAGCAACCTTTGAGAACACCAGCCTTTAGCAAATGTTTTTTTTTTTTTTTTTTTAAGGTTGACGTGCTGCTCGTTATTTAAGTCGAATGGTTAAATGATGACTTCTGAATGCACGCTGAACATGTAAGGTTGACTATTACCAAATATTGCAATAGCTCTTGCGAGGTAATTAATGCTCTCTCATTATACCTATTTAGTAAGATAGGAACTTTTGTTGGACAAACTGTTGCGAGTAACAAAAGATCAAATACGCGTTAGATTAAACAAAATTTAGGAATACCTTAATTAGTTAATAACTACTCAGCTTCTAACTGTCAACCTCGCGTGTCCTCATGTGCGGAGCTTCCGCGGTAGCACCTTAACATGAACATTCCACTCTGCGTAGAGGCAAGAGGCCCCATAGACTGAAGGTCGGTAAAACGAATGTATCTGCAAAAGATGTTTTATAAAAAAAAAAATTATAAACTCCTTTGGTGATTTTGCAGAGAGGATTTAACGTTTTTAAGGTCTAAAACTGTCCGAAACGTTTGTAACTCTGTAAATATTGGTAAAGGCATTAGACATTGGTCCGGGAACATTGCAGTTTTATTTTTCTTGATATAGCGCGTCGTAGAAGAGAGCAGGGTAACGCCACAGCTCATCGGGAAATATTTGCCACTCATGATTTTCGTTTTTCCGTCCAGATTGTGGCGCCCACTTCGCCTGGTTGATTTTAGGCTCTGTTACACTCAAACATTTAGTGTAGCATATGCGGCTTAATGCAGCACACACAGACACTCCACGCTCACAGATATTCTGTTGCAGCTCGCCAGCCAATGAAAAACGCTCGTTTTTTGCTAAGCTGCGTTCGCTGCGCTCAACGTTGGAGAATAAAAGAGCCTTAAGGAAACAGCTAGCGCAACTAACGGAGCAAGCGTATGGCGCCAAACCAGCAGCGAAAAAACGCAACATGAAGGCGATTGTCATCCTTCTCTGTGTGTGTGCTTTCGCTAAATCAATCAAGCGCATTGAATGCACCGTGACCTCTCACATTAAACATGTTCTTGTTACACCTTTTGAGTATACTCTTACATATTGTGAAAGGTTATACACTGGTCCTGTAAACAACTTGACGGAACTGACAGGTGAATTGCTTCCATTGGGCCGTCGTCTTATCTCCTATTTTCTTCTGCAATCCTCCTCGCCCGTCGCGTTTGCAAGGCGCGTGAGAGCGCCGCCAAAGTAGTTCACCATTACCGTTATAAAATAAGAAAAGAATAAACCAATAAACGGAGTGTGGGGAAACGTTTCACGAATAACTACTTAGGGGGTGCAATTGTCACGCTCAAATATCCGTGCACGTTTCTGACTCAAAAAGGAAACAAAAAATAACATGTTTTTCCTAAGCGCCGTGTAAACGAATGTACACATCGCGACACTGCTAGCGCCAACACGTCATCGGCGCAATTTCGCATTTTGCTTCTGAATAGTATTAGCGGGCACGAAACGTTATCGTTTACATCATAGGCCTAAATGAGCTCTTTTCGTAGCAGTAATAACTTGGATGACATCCCTTGGTTCCAAAGAGAAAAGCTAGAAAAACCGGCGATCGCTTCTTCGCGCTAACAGTGTCGCGCACTGTACAGAGACCGTGTTGTTGACACTGCTACATACAGATGAAAGAAGAGGTGTCCTGTTGTTGATATTACAGTCGATGTCTAGGCTGCGCAAACAGCTGCCCGATCCAAAATAATTTGCCGGATACATCCATTCAGTAATCTTCATGTATCTAAATATTCATTTGAGGAAGCAGAATGCGACTGACGCCTTTTTTTTGCCGTCTGTCAACACTAATGTAAGTTATATTTCATTTATTCGGCCCAGGGGGGACAGGACAAGAGGGTATAAAAACTGTTTTGTTTCGCGATAAACTCAGACGCGCCACCTATTGGGTAACCCGGCACACTTCCGGTTCACGTATATTTCCTCATCTTTTACACATCATTATTTTATGATAAGAGTGCATTGAGTGTGACGGTGCTGTTAGTGGCCATTTCCAGAAGATAGCATGTATATTAGACTTTGCAAATACTGCGAAATCTGCAATCTAGTTTAGATCCCGAAGTGGTAAAGGGCTATTTGCATACTGGGGCCACAACGTCTCATCGCACGCGAGAAAGTATGACTAGACCGAAAGCCGGTACCAGAAGGCCTCCAAACACCCGGCATAATTCATCGTGTAAAATAATAACCATAAAACAATTTTTATTATTTTGCCTGGAATTCGCAATGATTAGTGCTTTTAGGAATAATCATTGCGGATTCCAGCACGTGGCCCTCGTCAATTAGCGAAATATTGGCAAATTGAGCCTTACAATTGTTTGATTGTCTTCAGTTACGTTAAAAGTTAAATCGAAGCACAGCCAATGACACCACATGTGTCTTGGATACTACTATATGGCAGAGCCTCATTCGTTCGGCATTATTGATTGTCGGAAGAAGCTACAGTCGTTACAGGGGCAGCATTTTGACTGCCACTCCTTAACATAGAGAGTTACACAGAAAACTTTCGAAGCTGCTCTGGAATTACTGAGACGAGTTTGGCGGGAGAATCGCCAACTTTGCCCTCAAATTCATGTAAGAAATAATCTTCACGATATGAGCCCTTAGTAAAAAGCAGTGCCATATTCTTTTAATGATTTTATTAACGAACGTTGTCCGCATATTCTCTGTGGATGTTTCCTTGATGCCAGTGGTTGCAGACAACGTATGTCGTCTTTGAATAATATGAGCAGGCATAAACCACATCCATCATATAGGGTTGCTTTCCACACCATCTGTGTGAAATGCGATGTCTTTGAGTTGTACCGCGGGTTGTTATAATTATTCTGATGTATTTCATTGAACCAGAGCGTAGTAACTTCTTTTTCTGAAAAAAAAAATTAAGAAATATATCCTTAAGCCTGTAGCCGTCACGCAGCTCTTCGGAAATTTGAGATATTATTTACGGAACTGATCTCTGGTGAAACCTCTTTGGTAACAGTATACTAGTAATGTTAAGCTCTCTACAAGAGGTCCTCATGCTTTATAAGTTTGCAAGTTACAAATCAGGAAAAGCATGAAGTACGTCTAGCTATTTAATTAAGACGAAATTTAGAAGCCTAACATGGAATGAATAAATTTGAGTAGTGAACATGCCACAAACCTTTACAGAACTTAACTAATTAAAAAAAGATGGATATATCAATTATGATAATAAACACGAACAAAAATCAACGAAATTTCTACGAGTAGGCACACAAGACGGACAATCGCTACAAACATGCATTACGCCATTACATAGAAATTTTGCATATATTTTTGTAATTCTGGTTACAAATGCTTACGCATGTTTTTTGTGTCAATGCGCTCACCATTTTCGCAAAAGCAGTGTCCACTAAAGAAACAAAGTTTTGCAAGCGGCCGAGCGTTATTACTGTTACATATACCCGGGAGAGTTTATTTGATGTTTCATTGATTGATTTGATGTCATATTTAGCTGAGTGCCGTACTAAAGCAGTGGAATACTTTACTTTAAGGCATGCATTTCCTACATTGTGAGCTTACGCGGCGTATGATCAAAGTAAAATTACGTAGTATTTCTAGTGCAAAATCATCCCATGAATATAGAAGTATATGAGGCCGTAATATGCCATTCATATTGCGCTTGAGTTCTTATAGGTCAAACTGATATACTGCGTAACCTTTAAACACCACTACAGGAAAACATCGTTCTTTGTAGACAAGTTTATAGGCTTTCAGTGCATGAATAAGACTCAATTGTGAAAATTTGTCATATGTATCTTGATTGCTTTAAGATATTTGATATAGTGCTCATTATCCGAACAAGACGAATGTCTGACGAATATATATGCATATTAACACGTTACATACAGTTTCACACCTGGATCTAGTCGAGTCGACGACGCTACAATCCCATGAAGCCAAACAAGGGGCGTTAAAAGTGCCTCGTCACGGCGCCCGTCGTCTCCATGCCCTAGCTCTCCCCAACTCCACCATTCATGCACAAGGACTGATCCATAATCCTTAATTTTTTTAAGGGCGTGAATTGTTTCAGCCGCTGTTAGCACACGCACAAAGACGACGAGGGCCATGATGACGCAGTTATTGAGCTGCTTGATTGGCTACATTCTGCTGTAGTGTCGGCCACGCTTGGACCGAGTATGGTATGGCATACAGCAGACATTGGATATCAGTTACACCAGATTTTTTCTGGGGTTATTTTGGCGTATATAAGGGACTGAAATTTAAGAAGTTCTTTGTCTACAACGTCTACTAATTCATCACCTCTAGTTAGACAAACAAAGCAACATAGTCGCATCTGAGGAAAAAAATAGCTACAACAGAATTCTTCTGGAATTCTCAGAATGAAAGCCGACGTTTTTTTGAAACGCTTAGTTTCGTTACCAGACGGTCTGCTGTAAGTTTACGAGGTTTCTTTATGAGCTCAGGTAAACAGACATTGAACAAATCATGACATATAAAACCTGCAGCAAAAGTGAAGTGCTATATTACTGACTTGAAGGAACAAAATCGGGCTTAGTCAGTGTCATCCAGTAGATATTTTCGCCCATTCTATTGTAATGGTCCGGTTGTGGTTGTCGATGTTCAACAACATCATATCGGGCAAGCCTTTGCGCCCACTGCTGCGCCCATGCCTGTAACTGCGTCAAGAGGAAAGAGTATTGAAGAATGCACTTAAAAGTGTTTCGTAGCAGCTGTGGTTCTCGTAGATCACCCCAGTTTTCACTACAGCGATACACACATTTATGAACTTATTACTATCTTGGACATTGCAACACTCCAAGAAATCTGAAGCGTTTACTTTCCCGCATAGCAGTCGGGACAGCTGATCGCTTCAATCACCGGAGATTGCTCGGCGACTTAGGGCTCTGAACACATGTCTAGGCCTGTCTGCACTCTTGCTGTGGGCACGGTGAAACGTCGTGGACATTGCCAGTGTGCGGACAGCTTTAGTTAGGCCTAAAAATTCGCTGAAATGCCTCCGTAGGTTGAAGCGATTGACTGTTCCAAGCGCTTTGTGGGAAAGAAGACACTCCAGTTTTTTAGAGTGAATATTAAAGTCGATTTAATTTCTGCCTGAATCTGGTAAGTCATTTGCTGAATCATTTAGCGCGACGATGACTTTCATTTGCGCCTTTCTGTGACATATCCGCTTTTAAAGATTTTCGCGCGTCTGTGGCACAACAGTGAATCCCGTACTTCAAGTGGCGAGCTCAGGGAATATTAGGGAGTTTTAGCGAGTCGTTTTTTAAGCACACGGTTCCGAAATCACGAACGGTACAGCTGGTCCGTTCCGCGAAAACGTACGTCAAATTTGACATACTTTAGCGAATCGTGAAAGTGGCGCGACCGTGTAAACGATGATGATGATCTGACTTAACGGTGGCGCCATCTTCTAGTAAACATGTGAAACATTCTGCAACATGTAAATCCGTGGCGACGGTGGCCCTCCTTGACGGTGGCGGGCACAGTGGTGGCGGCTCGTGTTTCTGGCGTGCGACTGATGTAAACAAGACGGCCGACGTAACATTTGGCGGTCGGAATTTCAAGAACTGCGAAGCTAGATAGAGTAAAAAGTGTCTGAACGACAGTAAAGGTATGTGGTGTGTCTTCGTCATCGTGAACTTGAACGATCGTTCACGTTGTGTGCCGTCGAACCAAATCATTTCGTCCGCTCGCGGTCGGCACGGCAGAGTCTGCCCGCAGATCGCAAGAATTTACTAGCATGCGCAGTTTACAGCATTCACGATCGCTTACCATTGTGAGCAGCCCTCATAATGATTTGGTTCAAGCTCTCAAATGAAGCAGACTAACAGGACGGCATATCGCCTCCCGCTGTCCTAAGTCTAACGCTCGGCTGGGTCGGCGAAGGCGGTCACCGAACCGACCGCCATCTTTTTTTTACCCGAGTCGTGAACGGTGCTGGCTGCGTTGCGGTCACGACTCCAGCGGCTGGAATGGGAGAAACGAACGAGAAGAGCCTCGATCCCGACTCCCCGAACGATTCGCGCGCGCATGCGCAGTGGCGTCGCGGATGCGTTGGAGAACGAACCGTTCGTGTGGAAACGACCTGCTAAAACTCCCTATTATGTCAGTAAAATACTCTGCCATGTAGAGAGGTTTCCGGTGTAGTGTTGAGTATGACGTTTTACGTGTTCTAGGCCACCTGATTGTTGTAGCATGAGTGCGATTTCTAAAGGAAGTGTATTATTTTTGGACACATAGTTCACTAAAAGTGGTGAGACTGCAGGCGAGTTAATGCAAGTTGAACATCATGGTAATCATCAGACTGGGTTAGAAAAAGGAAAACCCAAAGGAAAAGAGAAAAAAAGGCAACCTGTCAACGAGCTTCAAAGTATATCTCATGCACGCGTGGCATACTATGTCTCCAATGCCTTCACTGCAAACACCAGAAGCAAAACACCCAACAACAAATGGGCAAAATAGAACAAAAGGGTAAAAAGAAAACACAAGCACACAGTTTTAACAAGAACGGTGATAAACCGTTTGTTTTGTTTGATTGTTTGTTTGTTTGTTTGTGTGTTTATTCAGATTTTACAGTTTCCCATAACACGGCAAAGGTCAGATATGTTTTGCTGACGTGGCCTCGTCTGCTTGACAGTGCTCAACACAACGCAAAAAAGCCCTAATGACAAACATTCTAGAGTGTATAGGAAAGAAAAATGATACATAATTTGTTTCCAGTAGCAACAACGTAGTTGAGGCAGTTAAATATACAGCATAGAGAAAGCGCCTATAAACATCTGAATTTTAACAGCCATACAAAAAAGTTGTAAAAGGTATTACATTATATGTCTGAATATTTTGTTCATTGCACGTAATAGAAGATACCTTTTAATTATATGTACATACATGTGGGTAGACCCAGAGTTTTGAAAGATTTCATGAATGTTTCGACGCTTCCTTATGATATCTGGTGTTATATATGGCAATTGTTGGGTACCGTAAATATTCCTCAGCAAAGGAGTCATATATGTGTCATGTCGGAGATTGTATTGTGTGTGTGTAGAGAGGTATGTGTCCAAAAATGCAGATTAGTCTCTTCTTATCTTATTAAACATAAAGATTGAAAGTTTTAGCCGAAAAAGTTGTACTATGTCACGCAAATTGTATTTGATATAATAAAGGACTGCATGAGCTTTTCGCTGAAGGTTTTAGATGTAACGTACTGTCTTCTATCTCCCCTTACGTTGGCAACAAAACATTTACACAAAAGGTCACCGTTCAGTACAATCACCACCTTGCCGTCCTTAAACACAAGGGGTTTACAACTGTACACACACAACCAAAATTGACCTCCGAGAAAGAACCAAACAAATACTAAAACTGCCCTTTCTCTAACAAACAACGTGGCCCAAAGATACACTCATACACAGTGCTAACCGCTATCTGAAATATTCCTTAAAAATAAAAAATGAAAACCTAAAAGCGCAGAAATTGGTTACAGTCGTCCCCAAACTGCAGACGTTGCATCACCTTTTTGTGTCTTTCTTTGCGTTTTGCTTTTACTAGCAGTCTCGAGTTTACCATATTGTTTATAATTGCCCGGGTATTTTGCCTATATTGCACTACTATACCATATATGTACAGGTGCCGTCAAAGTAAAACGGAGCGCCGGAGCGGCGACCGAACTGCATCGCCGCGCTATCTAGCAGCTCCGGCTGCAACTGATAGGTGCCGTCTGCGCATGCGCGCGTGCCGTTCGCGGCGTCTTCCGTCATTCTTGTTTCATCCTCGCATTATCGACGTCTCGAGCTGCCAAACGCTGTTCTGATAAACACCGCTAGGTGTTCGGCTCGGGCTCGCACGGGGAGGTAACACTGAAGGCAAGTGGGAGAGAGGGGCGAGTGTTGTCGGTGAGTACCGCTCCTTGTGCTATCAGGCGTCGATTTTAGGAAGAGCGTTGCGCCGCTCGAACCACCGATAACGTGTGGGTGGGAAGATGAAAACGGAGGCCCCAGCGGAAGGCACGTTCGCATGCGCTGGTGTAGCCTATCAGTTCCAGCCGGCGCTGCTAGATAGCGCGGCGATGCAGTTCGGTCGCCGCTCCGGCGCTCCGTTTTACTTTGACGGGACCTGTACGTTTTAGGGACATACATGTCCAGTCAACTTTTAGAGTGGTCTACTTAAATATAGTTTGGTAAGTAAGTTCTCATATTCGACAACTCTGAATGACAAAGATGATGCTGTGGTTGTAGTAATAAAGGAACCATGCATTATCATATGACGTACGAGTTGGTAGAGCAATTTCCGACGTGAACAGCATAGTGCATTATTGGAAACAACAAACAAAATGCTATAAATATATTTACGTTGTAATTATAGCGCAGAGGTGACGTCGCACGTTGTTTTCTATAGTAGTTATGCCACTCCAGCATGTATTTCCAGAACTCAGGGTCAACCTCAAAAAGATCGGAGCTTCAATCTTGATTTTTCGATTGCGTAGTGTGTACATACCGGATCTGGGCTGAAGATATTGTAATCATAAATGTAAAAAATATCTTGCGGGACTGAACCTCGTCCAATCTCGAGCAAGATGCCAGGTCTGCCTTCTGATTTCTAAACAACGCCTCTTGAATGGTACCTCAGTTTCATAGCGTTTATTGAGAAGAATTTGTTGCGACAAATTGTGTGCAGCAAAGCCTATCGGGTTGTAATAATGCGATATATACTACTCGAGCAAAATGCTGGCTTTAAATAATAATAATGTCCAAAATAACCGCACAAAAACTAATTTTTTTTTTTACGCAATATTGATCTAGGCATTGGCGCAAGCTCAGTCTCAGTCTAATAGTAGTGCTAATGGTTCGGTCCGGATGTCAAAGTTTCAAGGCTAGCCGTTATATAATTCAAAAGTTCAAAATGATTCTCTGAAAATTCAAGTGGGAAAATGAAGTCCGTTTGCGGTAGTTAACGCCATTTATTTCCACGTGATTGTTCTTTCCTCGACAATAATTTTATAAAATAAAAGTTTTTAACATTATCTTGTAATGTCTGAAATAAATAACGGTTAGTTCGGAAGCTTTGGCATCTAGTGCGAACCGCTAGAGCGACACTTGGGCGGGGAGCAAGCGTCTGGCGATGCATAGTATAATTTTAAGGTGAAACTAACACTGCACAGTTTTTTAGTGACAGTTCTTATTTTCTGGGTGATGCTATTTAATTAAAATACTGGTGGCAAAAGTGTAAATTATGCGTGCAATTTTATGACTCAATAGTTACATCTTCAACGTCACCCTTTCCCGGTTTCATACTAGCACGCGCATTATGTATTGGTGAAAGAGTGCTGGACGTCATCATCTGGCAACCCTTTTAGTATACCTATGTGTTTCTTTTTAACCTTGTTTTACAGTTTGTTTATTGCCCTTTTTATTTTCTGTGGCGGGGGAATTGGCATCTGCCAATTCCCCCGCCATGTTTGGTTACATGTGATGAGCTTTTCCAGCAACTCAAGTTCAGTTACCTGTCATTTTGTAAAGTCAGCACAATTGTGGTTCCGGCTATTTTCATCCTCCTGATTGAGGTTTTTGGACACCGGGTATCAGCGCAGACTTTGCGAATGATCACTTGATTATGTGAAAAATGTCGTATAGTCTTCTTATCAATGTGAACCAGGTCAGCAATCAAACGATGCAAACAATGCTAACGATTTTACTACCGAATGTTTCGGAATTTTATACGTTGTTACAAAGCACTGCATAAGATGGCGTGTGAAGTCGACGCAGTCACGGACCTATGCTGTCATTTCTCGGACCGTCTTCTGAGTGTCCAAAGAGTACTTTGGTGTTTGTCCTTTGTCGTAGTTTCTGATGACAGTTTTATGGAGCGGTGTTCAAACAGGACAATGTTTGCACAGTCACCGCCTCTTCAGTAGCGGAAGTGGAGGTTTTTCCCTAGTTTGTCTGCTTTTGCAATATTTTTTTCGCGGGGGGGATGGGGGGGGGGGGGGGGGGGGAGGGATTTTTTTATACTTGCGTTCCTATAGAGCGGCTTAGAGTCAGTTCATCACGTGGGTCATGACAGCCACCCACGCGCTCTGTTGGCTCTCGTCAAGAGCTCCGATGATGCAAATCCCTCATCTCCGGGGAAAAGAAAAAGGGGATTAGACGACGGCAGGAAGGCCTTGACGAAATCTGCGATCTTTGAGTGGTCGATGTGGAAAGTGAAACCCGACGGGCGCATCGCAACTCGCACCTCTTTTTGGAGGAGATGTAATCTTTTTTTGGACGTGACAGCATTTACCGTATTCTTTTTGCACAGCCCTAAAAAGGGCACTGCAATGAAAACAAAAGTGTTTTCTTAAAGAGCCTGTATGGGACATGTTTTTAATGTAAAATTTTTCCACTAAATAAATATTCTTTTGAGCAATATTTGCAGTGTTTGGTGCAATTTAGCTGGAGGTCCGGGCCCGCTCTAAGCCCCGCCCACAGATCAGTGGCCCCGCCCCTTACTATTGAATTGTCTAAGCTGCTAGGCCGAACACGCTCGGAAGCCTAGTGTCTTCCTTTCGCGACATCCGGTGCGTCTAGGCTGGCGTCTGACACCGCTTGCTAGTCGTGCAAGCATACGCGAGGCAGCCTCCGTTCTTGTCTGTTATTCCACAGCCGCCAGTCGTCGTCTGCAATGCCCGAAAGACGCGGACATGAAAACTGCTCGTCGGCATTCGTTTTGCGCTTCCTCCGTCTGCTAGAGCGCCGACGTCTGAAAACTTCTAGAACTCTCGGATAATGCGACCATGCGACTAGCGTTCCATCGTGCATGAGCTACGGTCCTAAAGAAGAATCTGTCCGCGTCTGTCGGTGTGTGGTAACAATTGACCGAGAGGACTCAAACTATCAACGAAATAAATATGCAGACAATTCGAATTTTTCTTTTCTTGTTATTTTTTTTTCCGATTGGCCCCCCACCCAAATGGCGCGCAAATTCATATCTGCGTTGGTAACTTAACGGTTTTGAAGCAACTGTCGCAACCACGGTAATAGCACAGTTCACAATACTGCGGCGCCTCTCTTGCGGGAACCAACACCTTTATTAAGGCGAAAGCCCTCTATAACTCATCGTTCAGTCGACCTTCAAGGTCCTTGAGCGAAAACACGTCGACAACAAGAAAAGTACGAAAACACGTCGGCGACACCAGAGCCTTCTCTACTGGGAGAGTTCGGCGGTCTCTTGATCCAGCCGCCAGTCTGGCCGCCCGAGAAGCCTGGCAACTAGGCGCGTCGCGCTCCGATCTTGTGTTCCGATCTTGTGTGTCTCGCGCCTGCTCGCTGCCCGTAGCAGACACGTAGCGTAAAACTCTCGATAGAGCCAGCCTAGGGCGAAAGACAAGGACGGAAATGGTTGTTGAGCACGTGAGACGATACGTCTGAAGAAAATGGGGTGCTGCAGTGCCGTGAGCTGCTCGAACAGCGCAAAAACAAATGTTCTGAAATGTACCGATTCCCGCAAGGGAAAGAAAACCGCCCGAGAAGCACACTCTGGGAGGCCAGATTGAAGAGGGCTAACTGGAAGCCGGCATCGAGTTCTCGCCTCCCTGAGGTAAGTTTATTGTGTTTATATACTCAACTTCACTGCACCTTATTTGCGAGCGTGAAACAACGCCCACACTGCAAGAGCTCGCGTGCGACTCAGGAATGTGCCAATCGTTGGGTTCGCTCTCCTTATGGCTTTGACTTCGCTCGATCCTAAGGTAAAAAGGGAGTATAAAGGCTGACGTTGCTCTCAACAAGCGTAGTAAATCTGTAACATGCCCATTTTCTAGGTGGCCTTTGAAGATAGTGAATTTAAAAAGGGTTGTATCGACCGCAAGAAGCTCAGGCACAACGCGATCCCGACGGTGTTTCCGCACAGCAAGCCAAGCAATATCAGAAAACCACCAAAACGTCGGCCGGTGAGAAGTTGTAGCTTCTTACATTGAAAAGTCAAAGCAATGTGGTGCCTCCAGAAAAATGCTGTGTCGCTAAATTTTATCCTCAATTCTCGGCCTCGCTATGCTATTTTCTCATCAGACAGGTCACAGTTGTAACACGGCAGTCCCCGGACGACCGACCCTCGTTTTGATAGAAAGAAATAATTTAATATTATATCACTGTTTTGTTTTGACAGAAAGGGGCTTGACACTTCGTATACCTGGCTTTGTTGGATAAACCTTCTGCTCTGCAGATGCTAACAAGCACTATGGGCTCCCGTTCCAACAGTTTTACGGCAGTCTCAACGCTGCCTTCCATCACGAACGACTGTGTTCGTTGAGTGGTTTGTTTGCATATATTAACAAAAACAAAATTTGCGCCCATTTTAGCAGTTCGGTGGCAGTAACAACGCTGACTGCCACCACGAGACCCTTCAGGGACCCTCACGAACAGCGACTTCTGCTCATGACGCTGCTCAGGTGGTACGGAGGCGTAAACTGACTCGATATTTTGCAAGTGCGGATGATGGAAAGAAGATAGTCCGGGTGCTTCGGGATGCGTCAGCTTTTGCCGCCTTCAGTGTGTGTGGTGCTCAGTTTTGCTTTACGTTGAGAGCTCTATTCTGAAGAATTTGTGGTTGTTGTACCCGCGGACGCTGGCTTTTAAGAAGCTCAAGTTTGGGAAACCAACTGCTACGCTGCTACCCAAATTCTCAGACTTTTGGGCGAATGTTGTTAAAGTAGGCTGCGTGTACCTTGCTAAATTTAGCGAGAAAATATTCCTGCTAAATTTAGCCGGATGTTTACCAACATTCTTCCGCCAAAGTTAGGGGGAAATTTCGAGGAAATTTTCCAGCTTAATTTCGCGGGCTAACTGAATTGCAGTTGAGGTCACGTTGCGCATATTTCTTCGCTAATTATAACGAAGAAATATTTGCGGTAAATTTATCGGGGAAGTTGTTCCGCTAAATTTAGCCGAGAACTTTCCCGCCAATTTTAGCGAAAGGTTTTCCCGCCATATTTAGCGGGAAAATTTTACCCTCGTAAACGTCCCTTGATGCAACGCGCGATTATACCGACGCCGACGCCAATGTCGACGGCGCTCAACCTGGAAACGGGCACCTAAGAGCTGCGCTCTAAAACGGGACGTGTCCTTGTGCTTGTGGTATGCAAGTGGGCTCCAGCACCTGGGAAGCGTGTGAGATAACACGAGATGCTTGGTTAGATCACAGTTACTATTGACTAATCTGATGAACAGTCCAAAAGGTCCATACTTAGCAGAGATGTCGCCAGGGTCCCGAGGCACAGTCTAGCAAGGTGAGCAGTGGACACTTTTCAAAAGTCTCTGGAGAAACATTGGCTGCCACCATTGCTTGCTCACGAAGCGCGTGATTGAATCCTAGTCTTCGCCGAGCGCTGACGTCACACTCGGTTCTAGTAAGAGCTGAGCCGAGTTCACGCCGAACGCTGACACAATCCTCGTGTCCAATACGTGCTCAGTGTATGTGAGCAAGCAATGGCGGACATGCTATGGCGCAGAATTTTGAAAAAGCTCTATTGCCTATCCTGCGAACTTTTTTTTTTATTCTTTACTTCTTAGACTGCTAACCACATAATGCGTGATTAGGCTAGGTACTTGGTTAGACCACGTCTAATAACCGCAACCGCGCCATGGATTATGGGTAGATTTGCCCGCAAAATTTAGCTGGAAACTTTTTCCGCAAGATTTAGCGAAAAACGTTCCCTGCTAAATTTAGCGACGAATTCTTTCTCGCTAAATTTGCCTGAAAAATTTCCCCGCTGTATTTAACGGAAAAATTTTCCGCTGAATTTAGCGGGAAAATATTTACGCTAAATTTAGCGCAGAGTCTAGTGAAATTGATGACGAAATTGTATTTCAGATCGACAAGAAAACGTCCAATTGAGACTTGATAGTGTAATGAGATAACGTTAGAATGTTAATTTAACTGCTCAATTGTATTTCAAATTTCCAATTAAGACGTCAAAAGAAAGGCTGCAATTACGATACAATGTAGAATTGAAGGCTTAATTGTGGGGTGTCAAAGTGACACAAAACACCGTATTTTTAAAATGACGGCCTGCCGTCATCTTGACGGAATCAGCTTGTCAATAGAGCTCCCAAAACATTTCCCGTCATTGTGACGGAAACGTTTTTACGGTGGGCTGTGTTCCGCAGTTCTGTTGACAAGGAGTTTTTGACGGTGCATGGCAACCAAATGACAACAGAATTTTACGAGACATATATGGAACGAAGCGAGGAGGGCACGTGCATCAGTTCTCCACAAATTGCGCTGTATAAAAGCGAGATATAATATCGGGGCCTGTGTGAAGAGATTTGTTCAAAACATTGTTGTAGTAGTTTCTTCGTGTTCTTGCGGGTTTTTGTGTTTTCTCAATACATTTCAGTTTTAAGCCGGTGCTCAATGTTTTTTTTTTTTTTTCACTTGGTCTTGGTTTCTTTTTTGTGCAGTTTTTATTTCGTTGTCTGCAGTAGGTTTAAGTACAATGCCTTGGGTTACCGGTGAGCGTACGTAGCTCGTTGGTAACAGTTTCATTGCGTTTTCAATAAACATATTAAAATTGTGGAATCTAGCATACATTTTCATTTTTTAATTGGACCTGCAACGCGCACCATGCAATATTGCAGGAGTACGAAAAAGATACCATTAGACACATGCCCTCAAATATACAGATAAATAGACACTTATTTATACACACATATAATAGGAGAGTAGGTTTCAGTACAAAGAAGCGAGTACACAAGCAAGCGTGGCTGGAGGTATTTATTACACTCCATCGCAGCTTTAAATCTGTGCATTCCATAGCTCGAATAGTTTGTTATGCTGTGCAACTGCCAACTGCCATAAAAAGGCATTTAGAACTAAGCCATGTATGGATTTTCCTTGCACCCTTTAATGACAAACGACGTTCGATATATTCGTGAATGGAGTGTGGGATCACTTGCAGCCTATCTATTGGGTGTCCTTTCATGCAACTTGCGCAAAATATTTCGTTCTGGGATCAAAGTAAGGTCTTCTCTAGTCGTACAGACTAGCATCATTGACCAACTTGTACCCATATTTAAGGAAAAAAAAATACACCGCTTTCTTATTATCCGGTCTTCCGCAATCGCAGACACCATGTGCACTGCTCGAGGTATCTGCTTTTGATTTGGCTTTTGACTTTTAAATATACATATCTTTTTTGCTTTTTTTACTTTATATAGACATCTACGTATTCAGTACTTGAGCGGCTCTCGCGTTTTCAGCCATTACTTTAATCGCGAGATTAGCTCTAAAAATAAACACTTAAGCCCATTAAATTGAGGGTATTATCATAAAAATAACTTTGCGGTGGTTCCTCAGGCTCCCTATACCCCTTAACCTGCCTCCAGCTATTTTTGGCTGCTTTTGACCATAGAGAGCTGTCTTGTGACCGAACATTTCCGACGCGCCTCGCCTTTGTGTCGGCGATATCCCAGAGGTCGGAACAGGCCGACAGAGTAGTTAGCCTTCGTTGCGCCTGGGAGGTCGTGGTGTCGACGTTGCAAAAAATGTACACAGAATTACCGGAGGGGCTACGTACAGAAGTTACAAAGTTTCTGCTTTTTGTCGCATATATTTTTTTATTCGTATGTTCTATATTTTGAGGGCTTTCAGACGGTCATATTCCTATTTCTTTCGGCTGTCTTTGGAGGTATCATACTATAAAGCAGAAAAACAAACACCGATGAAACATAACCAACAGTAGAAAGTGGCGCGTCTGCACGAACCATACTCTCTTCACTGGCATCCCACATCGCCACTGAAATCAAACAGGCCTGGTGCCTCCATTCCAATATTTACAAGTCCTCAGCCCACCACGCGCGTGTTTGTCGCTTCGGAAATTGAAAAAACTCACGCACCATAGACACGAACGCTGAAAATACAGCCGGCCAGGAGCCCTTTTTTTTAGAAAGGTCTATACGCACTGCATCTGCGCACCAATATATTGTGTAATGACAACAACAGAAAGCAAAACGAAGGACATTGTATTTGGCGGGTATGTTCCTGAGGTAAACAATACACCGCCTGTCAATCAGGTTGCTACTCTTAGAGTGACCTGTACGATCCTCGTTAGAAATATAAACGATTACATTTAATCGATTACTTTTTAGAGTACATTCGTAAGTATTTTATTGCTTTTATTATGTAGTAATCAGCAGAGTAATTTGGTTACTTTTGAAAATGATCAGATTGCTTGTAATCGTCACTATTTTAGCATATCCTTCCTAATTGAACCCTTTTTATCCACAACCTTCCTAGCAACGAATTCTCTAACCAAGTTACCGACACGAGGACGGCCTACCAAAACTGGCAGATTCAGAAGATGAGTAGCTGATAATCCGTTGAATCCAATCGAATAGTGCACAACGCGAAAAGCCCGTTTTCAGACCGCAGAAAGATATGACTGAATTACGGGTTTGAATTGATCTAGCTGGTACCACATACTGTTAGTATGTACCAACTGAGGAAAGAGGAAAAAGGAAAAGTCAGTTGTTAGTCAGTGCTGTGTCCAGTCCTTTCTTTTGTGTCCTTGTTTTTCCGTCTTCAACGGATTTGATTACCAAAAAATATGAAGTTTGTTACATTTGAAGTAATCCGAAACGTAATGGTTACTTTTTGAAGTAACGGTTCAAGTAATCATGCAATCTAATTGCATAATTTAGAACCATGATAAGTAGTAGTAATTTTGTTTTAAATATCGTGTACAAGACAGATCATAGCTTATGGCGCCATATACAGTATTTGTCGAAAGTTCAGAGCCCACCCCTCACCAAACCGAAGCGGGAGTGTTCCCTTGCTGCGGCGCTGCTATCGTCCGCGCTTGCTGTATGAACTGGCATTAAGAATGAGAAGAAACTACGAAGTATTCGTTTCGCTCTTGCGCCTTCCGCGGTCGCCGGTTTGCCTTGATAAAACAAATACTTTACGACCTTACTGCGGAATATATCTTACTCCGCGAAATTCCAATGGCCTTGGTGCCGACAGGTTTTGCGTAGTTCGTACTGCTGGACGCGCGCATCCTCAAAGTTTTTTCTCTTGAGTGGAGAGGAAAGTTTACCGCCATCTGCCATCCTGGAAATCTTTCCAGACAGAGGAGACAGCCGTCTCTCCGTTCTTGGCCAGTCCGTTTACTCGGAGCTCCTGCAGCACCCCGCTTCCCCAGCGCAACGCGACATCGCCACACCTTGGACATAGCACATTGCGCGTGTGCTCTCTGGGACACTGGGTTACTACGAAGATTGGGAAGGATGTGGCGCTGTACGCTCGCTGTCCAATGCGAACAAGCGAAGTAAAATGTATTCTCATAGTTGAGTATTTCATAAAGTCGCCAACACGCAAGAGCAAAGTTCCCCCTCTCTGTCGGAACCCTTACGGTCAGTGAGCACAACAGTGTGCCAAGATTGGAGTGGATTTTAACTGCTCGATCAGGGTGACGTTGTTTATGTATCGCGTCTGCAATACGACTTGGGAGGATGTGTTGACTGTTCACAAAGGTCTCCGCCCCTCGTCCCTTTGTCTTCCTCCCGACGTGACGACGCTACGAATGTCCACTTGAAACTAGCCTTCGCTTGAGGTGGCCGGCTTTAAATTACAAACGTTCCGAATAATTTGAGTTTGTCCCACTTTTAAAGGTTTGCTAGCGAGCACGTTAAAACCTAGATTTAAGTCAGAGAGCAACTCGAACCATGAAGAGCATTTGCAATTTTAGAATAGCTAACGCCTCCTCACATTCGTAGCAAGTGCGCATTCGTCATGTTGTCGGCAAGGAGGAAAGCGGACACAGATGCGGAGGCGCCTGTCGACGATCAACGCTTTCCAGTTTTCTTGGCAGCTTGTATTGCAGGCACCCGGCCCCTGAATCACATGACACGGGCTCGAGCGAGCAGTTGGAAACAATAATTTAGGCACACCAGCGAGCACAGACGATAGCACTGTGCCGCCCCATGGTACCTATTTCGACTCAGGTCACGCGCGTCATAGGCTTTTCACTTTTTACAGATTAGGTTTGACCCTCAAAGGTTTAGAACCTGGAAATTTGACTTTTTGATGCACATCTGCTTATTACAGTCGATTCAATATGTTCTTTCTTTACTAGCGCCTAACACGAGGCGTAGCGATGCTCACACCTACAAACTCTGTGTAACATTTCCCCGTTCCAACAGTTTCGTTTCGGAGTTCGTATATTGTATAGACTGAGTGACCTATAACAAGACTGACATGAAGCATTCGTGACCTATGAGATTGTTGTGCTGCCCGTCATTCTAAAACAAAGGTTGAATTCTGGCTTTTGCACGCGGACTGCACATGTAAGCGTGACTTTAAAGAGTTTTAGTTGACCGTACACTGCGAATTCCGGGGCGACCGGGCGAGCGCGGGGAGCAGCGGGCTGGTCTAGCGGGCATGCTTCAAACTGACGGCACGAGCTCCTGCTAGCAACACAAAGCCTTAGGGCACGGTTTACTAAAATTTCCTTTTCCCACCGTGCGCATTTCTATTCTGAGTAAATCGATACTTCATTTCTAGTTTTATTCAGAATTTTTGAAACATTTGAAGAATTAAATGGCTCGCGTATGCAAAACTTGCGTCAATATTACTTCAGACAAACTAAAAAAAAATCTCTTAGTTTATCAAAAATTACTTAGTGACTAGCAGGAAAACTCGCGTATTTCTTTCTGTAGAGCCCCGGTTCATTGTTTTTAACCAAAATATTTAAAACTGCTCTGAGGAGAACCGTCCCGTATGCTACAATTTTTAAACGCGAAAATATAAGTCAGATGAGACGCTCAATTGAAAGTTAAATTACTAAATGTTATGTCCATTCATTTATTCATATATTGATACTGGTAGCCCACTGGGCTATTACAAAAGTGGGTATGCAAAAAATAAAAAGATAGAAGACGAAGTTAATGAATTCTAAAGGTTGAACCAACTCATTAGTTTCGTCGATTTTGTTCATTACTTGATTACATCTTCGACCCCTCGTTATATTTCATCCGGGAATCGGAACTTTGTTAAACCACACTTCAGTTTTTATTTTATCAATTCGACCCTTCGTGGAGGAGAATTGGTGTAAATCTTGGTAACGTCGACGTGTCAGAAAATATTGCTAACTCAAGTTTGCACATAATTCCTATATACGGCGTGCAAGCACACCTGCTGCCTGCGAACTTTGTGCGTTTCAAAATTAGAACCACATTTGACGTTCGGGATTCGGCAGCGTAATGTCGGAGTGCCTTTGAAATATGGCGGCACTAGTTTACGTGGGAGAAAGAAATTTAGCAAGGGCAGTATGACTTTTAGCCTCGGGTGTTTAAGTTGGTTTAGTACCCAGACCTAACACCACTCCTGTTCAAGAATAATATAAGTATCAGCGCTTGTCCTGTTTGAACTTCCTTTAGTCCCCGTTTCCTGTGCGTTGTTTGCCTTTTCGTCAATAAAACAACATCCGGTACATTTTGAACGACAGGCTACGACACAGGTAGCACAGTTGCACGAGACTCGTGCTTGTGGCGCCATCTCCCGATGGACACCGCAAGCACTAATTTGAAAGCAGGCGACTCTTGTTTCAGCCGGTCGTTTCCGTCGAAGCCAACCGTTGTTATTGCTGTAATATAGCTCTAAATTTTCATAATAATGAAGCTATGTGCTTAAGGTTCGGAAAATAAAATCCACCACTAAAATAAAGTTTTATGAATGTTTCTTCCCTCTTCGGGAAGCCTCGAACATTTCCGCGGGTAAGGGTGGGGGGGGGGGGGGGGTTAAATTGTCAAATAAATACATTTATGGCATCCCCGGCACCTCGTCATTCGCACCGACGAGGTACTGGAGGTTGCCAGAGTTTGCACTTCAAGTTCGAATTTTTCCCCCTTGACACCACTGCGGATGTATTTTTCAATTTCTACACTTCGCGCTAAAGATTTATCGACAGCCTATCAATAAAAAATAAACTGATCCGCCATCAAACGTGGTTTTTTTGGACCTCCCGACCAACTCCCCTTGGATCCTCGGGGAAGCTGACGTCACTGATCTGCATCGCAAAAGGTGACGTTTTCCTCGCGTAATGCGCTCCGTTCTGATATCTGCTGGATTTCTGCCTAGTGTCAATACCGCTTCGCTGTCAGCATCTCCATTCATTCCACTCCATATACTGTGATTACACCTCAAGCGATGCCATAGTATAGTGCTTTGAGATACTAACATGTCTATGCGGGGTGTGCAATTGTACAATTCAAAATTAGATTTTTTTTAACTCATATAAGACTTCTCTCTAAGCGTAGCTTATAATTTCAAAATTACCAACTAAGGTTACATTCAAAGATGAACATTTTTTTTTTTAATATATGAACAAATGCAAGTCACCGGTTTTGATTTCGGCATCTCCGTCTCCTCTTGAAAAAAGTTGGACTTGAGGAAAAAATACGAACAATAGTTTAAACAATGTTGTTTCTCGTAGAAAAGTTATTCCTTCATAAATTTGATCATGTTAAATGCCGCCTTAAATTACCCAAACCAGGTTATATTTGTTTTATATTGAACAAGGTAACTTCATCCGCTGATATTTTAATTCTTAGCTTGTACCCTCTATCCACAGCACTTTGGTAAATTGCACCAGCGCAATTTTTGCAAAATGTTAAAAATGGGGTCGAATCATTGATGACGTTCTAGGATGTCCGTCGTATATATTGGCAGTGACACCACGTTGCTAAGTGACGCCATAATGTGACAGGTGCTGTCGCGGTGTGAAGTGACGTCGTGGCACCTCATGATGTCGGGGTGTCAAGTGACTCCCTAACGAATAATCGTCTCCGGGGCCCACCAGGATTTTTGACAGGTACTGACGTACCCTTCAACAATTTCTCAGAGGTCCGAAATGTCCCTTAAAGTTTTTTTTAAGGGACCTGACGTATATAAAATTGAAAGAATAAAACACAGAGGACAAGCACAGGACAACCACTTTCCTTCATTTAGAAACGACGTTTATTTATGGCAAAGACTTGCACCCTGAGCGAGACCCCGACAATAACAATAATAATAATATAATAATAATGTTTTATTTTTCTTTGTGCCACAAACAGCTGTAACGCCTTTTGTGTGGTGCACTGTAATTTCGTGTTTACAGCAACACTATTAAACCTACAAACATGCACAAATATACACAGACATTTGTAAGGACACAAATACAATATTACAGAGCCATTACAAGCTTACATTAATTTTGGTTGGATAAAATATACTTTTTCAATGCCGACTTGAAACTTACAAAATCAAGAAAAATATTACAAAAATAATACAAGATAGGTTGATAAGGGGGGAAGGCTAACAGGGAGATAGAAAGGATTATATGGGGGACGGAAAGGAAACTTGGGAGATGGAAAGTTGATAAAGGGGAAGGGAAAACTGGTAGATGGAAGGGGGTGATAGGAGAAGAAAAAGGGAACCACGAGGCACGGGCAGAACTACCGGGATGTCGTGTATTTACGGGGAGTTGCGATATTTTTCAATTTCCGGCTTGAGGAATTCTAATTCCCGTCTTGATAAGGTTACTGAGGTCGATGAAACGTTGTTTTTTGCGTTCTGGATGAGAAAAGATTCGATGATTTCACGTCCGTGGCGATTGCGGTGTCCCCCTCTTGTCTTGGTTCCTGCGAAGTCAGGCGCGCATCCAATGCATTCGTTCGCGTGAACCGCGATCGGATGAACTGTCCCCGGACACAGAGGCTCTCCTTTCAAAAGGACCTAAGTTCGCACCAGACCTTCCGGTCTCGAAGGTCGACCACCTGGTAGCCATCCACCAGGTTGCAGCAGTCATACCGGAACAAGAACGACAGGAATTCTTGGGGTCAGCGACCCGCTCAGTCTGCTGCCATCCAGCCCCCCGGCCAAAAAGTCAAGTGTCAACATTCGGTCGGCTGTAGCGGAAATTTGAGAAAAAATTCTCAAGCTCCTCCAGGCTGGTAAAACAGGAAGTTTCGTAGTAATTGATGACGAAATGTACAAAGCGAAAGATGAAGCCGCAGTCGAAAAGAGCTTCACCGCCATTAAGAAGATGCCTTCAGGATCCCTCTGCAGCAAACTGAAAGAACTATGCGTTCAGCTAAACCTACCGAAAATGAAAAATTTGGTAACAGCTCCAGCCAACCAGTATCTGCAAGTATTCTTCGCCGCTAAAACGCATAAGCCGGACGTCCCCCTCCGCACAATAGTATCCGAGAGAGGATGCTGGCAGAAGCACCTCGCCACGTTTTTCCAGAAACCTCTTTCCGGCGTACATCCCTCATAACCTTATCGGATCAAAAACTCTCAGGAACTTATCAACGCCCTAGAACCGGTTCACGCTGGTGCTCCTAACTTAGACTTCTTTTCCCTAGATATAGAAGATATGTACTATAACCTGGACATTCCAACTCTTCTCGAATCCGCAGAAGAAGCCACCACCGAACACGGAATCTGTAGCTTCCGAAACTCGTCCGGAGGGTCACTTTCCGGCTTCCTCGAGCTTCTGCAACTCTACCTAAAATCAACAATGATCGAGCACGAAGGAAAAATCTGGATACAGAAATCCGGGGTGTGTATAGGGTCTTGCCTTGCTCCCATATTAAGTGAAATCTACCTGTCTTATGTCGATAGGACCATACAGGTAGAGCTCAAGGACACTAGCACGGAATGCACCGTAGTCCGCTACGTTGATGACTACCTGATTATTCACCCTGAAGCCGATAAAGTCGAGATGATCGTGGCCTCGTTCGAAAGCGCAGGAGGCAAACTAAAATTCAAAATGAACATCCTTCCTCAGAAGGGCTACAATTTCTAGAAAGTGGTTGTCCTGTGCTAGTACTCTTTGTTTTATTCTTTCAATTTCATGTATTCATGTTCAACCCGCTCGCCTTCACCAGACCTGACGTACCCTTCAACAATATCTCAGAGGTCTGAAATGTCCGTCAAAGCTTTTTAAGGGACCTGACGTACCCTTCAATTATTTTTGATGGATGTGAGAAACGCATCATAGTTCTTTTGAGAGGACTGTGGGGTCTGTCGCAATTTTTTTAGGGAAAGCGCGTCGCAAATCAAAATAGTATAAACGGGTCCATGGGGAAAATCACAAGACCCTTAAGGATGTATGTGTCGGGGTTGCCCATCTGCCGTTGTCACAATAGACGGATACTTATGTAAGAATTAAGCCGAGAGTGTGCAACATTTTACACGTTATTCCTCAAAAATACCGAAATATCGTTACTCGTAACTTCGCCTTAAAAGTAACAGTGTACTGGATTCGTTCTATTTTTAAAGTAACTAAATGCGTTTGTTGCCCGTCACCAAAAACAAAGTAACTATACTCGTTTTAACCTCAAGAACAGCCGTCAATTTAGGCTCTTTGAGGAGCATTACTAATTGCCAGTTTATGTAGAAAATTAAGATATAAGAAGATCCCTTTTAGATTATATATGTGTTATCTTATCAAGATGTACCCGTTTCAAATGCCAAAAGCATCGCTTCTTCTCCCTACAACCAAATCTTGAAAGAACTGCTTCGCGTGGCGCATGAACATTGCTCAAACTTCCTTTTTTCTTGAGGTGAAAACGAGTATGAGTAGTAGTAACTTGTTTCTAGTAACGCGTTGCGTACGTGGCTGTTGAACGCCATCCGTTTGGTTCCCCTTACCCTTCTGCAGGTTTGTGGCGATGGCACGTCGCCAGGAGAGAGGGATGGCGTTTTTCCGTCAAGGAGAGCCTGCTGTACATTGGCTAGCGATGACAGAGCGTGTGGCGCTATCATCTTGAAAAAAGCGGGTGCCCTATTGCCAACGGGTCACGTGACAACTTTTTGTCTAAGCTTTTCTGTCGTGCGGACAGCCGTCATGTGTTTCGGGCCACCACTTTGATTTGCTTGAAGCAGCCGTTGAACTCGCTCACAGTCAGACGAAGACTCAAAGGAAGGTGGGGAGGCTTAACAAAATGCGAGGCCGAAGTGGAATCGACAATACAGAGGAGCTGATTCTGCATGTTTTCTATGTTTCTCTTGCTAGACGTAAGCAGATTCCGCTTTGCTTATTTTTTTTTACCTCAGTTTTATTTTGGTAATACATTCCAATACCTAATTAGCATAACCGATTCACAAACAACACTCCTGATATTCAAAAAAAAAAAAAAACGGTGATAGGTACGGTATGTCAGGATGGCGTCGGCGAGACCCATCCGATAGTTTACAAATGTCGACTGAATCAAAATGGTATCCGCACAATGCTTCCGATTTGACGCTAATATTGGCGCAATACTGCGTGCTGTCTGCGACGTTGCTGCTCTTGGATCCGGACTCGGGCGAACTGGCGGATGTCTGCTCGTTGCAAAACCGCCTGGGCATCCTCACTTCCGTCATCCGCTGTCTGGTGAGGTGGTATGGCGTCAAGAATCATGGTCACCTTGCGACCATGCATCAACGGGAATGGAGTTGCACCAGTGGTGCCTTGAACTGCTGCGATGTAGGCGAACGTGACATACCGCAGGACCTCGTCCCACGTCTTCTGCTCCACGTCGACACCATGACCGTGATAGTCTGGTTTAGTCGTTCCGTCACACCATTAGTCGGTAGACTGTACGCGGTTGTTCGCCGGTGGTAAATGTGTCTGGGATGGCGATCTCTTTCATCAGCTGTGCCATGAATGATGACCCGCGCTCTGTAATCTGAACTTCGGGAGCGCCGTGCCGTAGCACGATGGACTCAATGAAAAACTTGGCGACTTCCACAGCAGTCGATATTGGAAGGGCTCTTCCCTGGGCGTATCGCTTGAGATTATCTTAAGCGACGATTATCCAACGGTTTCCCGACGTTGACGGCGGAAAAAGGCCAAGTAAATCCATCCTAATCTGCTGGATCGCTGTGCACGGGGGAGCAATCGGATGCAGAAGTCCTGACGGCTACGGCGGTTGCATCTTGCGTCTCTGACAGTTATGGCATTATCGACTGTAGAGGTGAGCGGTCTTCAAGAGTCTCGGCCAGTCGTACCTTTCTCAAATCCTGGCGACAGTCCCGCTCTGTCCAAGTTGCCCAGCACTCGGATCTTCATGGCTTGGATGATTTCTTTCCGAAGTCTCGCAGGTAATATTAGTAACCATGATGGGTTGCTGGTCCTAAAGTTATTTTTGAAGAGAACACCCCATCGAATCGCTAAGCTTGAAAAGTGTCGGGAAAAAAACGCGCGGGTCGGATTTTTCTTGAACTTACGGCTGGTCAATCACAGTACGAAGTCCACAGTCGTCACGTTGAATTCCTGCTATGTCGGCTGCATTGACTGCGCGGAGAAAACCTTCGTCCTCCTCGTCGTCAGTGCTGGCAGCTGGTGACTGAAAGGGGACTCTCGACACACTATACGCGTCACTGTATTTGTGAGCGAATTGGTACGCAAAGGTCGTTTCGAATCATTACAGTCGGACACTCTTGCGGGCGAGTTGTCCAGGGGGATTCTTTAGGTTCGCGAGCCAGCAGAGTGAGTGGTGATCTGTGACCACACGGGATGGACTACCATACAACTACGGACGAAACTTCGGACGAAACTTCGTTATCGCCCAGACAAAAGCAAGGAATCCTTTTTCTGTCGTTGAGTAGTTGCCCTCCGCCTTAGACAGCGTCCGACTTGCGTAAGCGATCACTCGCTCTGTATCTTTCTGCCGCAGGACCAGTGCCGCGCCAAGTCCAGTATTACTTGTGTTGTGTAGATTTCCATTTCTGTGAACTCGTCGAAATGGCCGATTAATCGGTGGCGTCTGGAGTCTCCGCTTGTGCTCGTCGAATGCCCGCTACTGTTCTTGTTCCCATTGGAAGTTCACAGCATCCTTTAAGAGATGCTTGAGCCGCGAAGAAAGCTTGGCGAAAGCTTGAGCGAAGCGCCAATAATAGTCGCAGAGACCCAAGAATCTTCTCACGGCCTTCTTGAGCGACTGCGGTAAAAAAGAGGCCACGGTGTGCGTTTCGTCGGGGTCAAGGCGAACTCCTTCGTTGTTCACGACTTGGCCTTAGAACACCAGTCCGTCATGGCGAAACGGCAATTCGTCGGCAGGAGGGTGAGTCCAGCAGTCTTGATCGCTTGTAGTGTAGCTCAAAGGCGTCTCAGGTGCTCGTGAAACTCTTGTGAAAACACAACGATTTCGTCTAGCTAGACAAGGCTGCTCTGCCACTTTAGACCTGTTTGTATGGTGTCCATGACATGATAAAAGGTTACGGGTGCCCTACAAAGTCTGAAAGGCATCACTTTAAAATCGAACAATACGTCGTGCGTGACGAAGACCGTCTTCTCCCGGTCTCGCTCGTCGACTTCGTTTTGTCGATATATATTATTCCGGTTCATCGACGAAAACTATGGACTGTGAGCAGCCGGTTTAGGGTGCCGTCCGCTCGGGGCAGCGGGTAGACGTTTTTCTTCGGCACGGCGTTTAGTTGATGATAGTCTACGCGCAACCTCAGAGCCCTATGCTTCTTTTTTGGCGACGCCCAAGCACTACTTGAAGGCTGGATGCTGTCGCTATTGAGCATTTCTTGTACTTGTAATTGCCTTACCTCCCTTTCTTTTAAGGATACTCGGTACAGCATCTAGTGAACAGGGAGCGCGTTTTTTTTCGGTAACACAGCGGTGCTTAGCTACCGTCATTTGTAGCACCCTTGAAGAGGTGGCAGTGCACTGAATGAATTTGCTCGGAGTTCAAGCAGGCATTGTATTTCTGTAGCAGGAAGCTTCGGACCGATGTCCAGTTCCGTGGGTGCCGTTCTCTGGGGCGGCGATGACAACGATTCTTCCGAGTGTGTAGTGATAACGCTGAGTCAAGAAGTTTCTTGATGTGGTCCACGATGGTACCTATACTAAAGTGCTGCGGCTATTGTTAGATGCTTGTATGAGGATTGTGCCGCGCCAGTTTCGAAGGTTTGTTACACCCCATGCGACCCCCAGTCCCCTTCCTAGAAACAAATGGACGCTCCCCTCGAGCAGAATTTTGATGCCAGAAGTTTTATTCGTTCCGACAGGTTCAAAACACTTGACCGCGGAGGCAGGTTTATATGCTCGGTAAGGACACGCACCACAGATGACCTCGTTTTTGTTTTCTCCGGTGGGGAAACAGGGTTCTGTGACGTCAACGTGTCCGCTTAAATATCAATGACAGCGCCGTACTTGCAGAAGAAGTCCATTCCAAGGATAAAGTCCCTCGCACAGTCCTGAAGAATGACTAACTGACTAGTTTCACAGCTAATCTTGACCCGAGCGGTGCCTCTTCCGACGAGTGCGATGAGGTGATCTCCAGTGGTTCGTGTCTGTGGGCCCTGCCACGGTGTTGTAACTTTCCGAAGGGGGCGAGAGAGCTTCCCACCCAGTACAGAATAATGTTTCGGTGTCGATGAATGCCGTCGCGTCGTGGCCGTCAATAACTATGTTCAAACTCCTCGTCACCGTTTTTTTTTTTTTTTTTTTTTTTTTGGCGTATCATCTTTAAAGTGGGAGCCATCCAGTCTTTGTGAAGGATCTCGTCGGTGAACGGCAACTCCACCTCCCGGGGTTGCCGTGCTTAGTTTCCCGGCGTGGCGTGGGGAAAAGGCATTGCCGCCGGGAACAGGGAAGTGTTTACTTTGAACGTCACGGGGACGGCGCACAAGATGCTTGGGATGCTGCCGGCATCGAGGACGGCGATCGGCGCAGGTACTTTTCGATAGCTCGGCCGTTCCCAACGCGGTGCCGAGGGTCGTTCGGCGCTCACCGTCGCCAGCCCATCTGGCTTAAGCTGCACCGACGGTAAACCTGGCCGGCCTCCCCGCAGTGATAGAAGATAGGGCGTCGGTCAACCGTTCGCAACGCCTAGGTCTTCCGGAAGGGCAGGAGTCTCCTGGCGGGCGTATGGAACTTGGTCGTCATGGTGTCGTGCACACTTCTGCGCTGGAGACTGACGTTGAGGCGGAGCGGCATGTGGGCGAGCTGGTGGCGGTGGCCGTCGGGCCATTGCGGCGTACGACAATGTTGGGTCCTCAGTGGCTGCCATGCTGCCAGACTGTCTGGAGCCTCTGGGTTGAAGACTCGCTCTACTTCTTCCCGAACCATTTCGGCGATGGAGAGCGATGCCGGGCGTCCCACAGTGGGCAGCCGCTTTTTAGAGCGCAGCTCTTAGGGGCCCGTTCCCGGCTTGAGCGGCGTCGCCGTCGGCGTCGCCGTCGCCGTCGGCGTCGGCGTCGGCGTCGGCGTAACCGCAACCCTCGTAACCCTCGTGAGGGTTACGAGGGTTACGAGGGTTAATCTCATGAGGGTTACCCTCACGAGGATCACGAGGGCCACGAGGGTTACTTACCCTCGTAACCCTCACGAGGGTTACGAGGGTTAGTTACCCTCAAAAGGGTTACCTTCACGAGAGTTACCCTCACGAGGGTTACTTACCCTCGTAACCCTCACGAGGGTTACGAGGGTTAGTAACCCTCATGAGGGTAACCTTCACGAGGGTTACCCTCACGAGGGTCACGAGGGTTATGAGAGTTACCCTCACGAGGGTCACGAGAGTTACCCTCACGAGGGTCACGAGAGTTACCCTCACGAGGGTCACGAGAGTTGCCCTCACAAGGGTTACTAGGGTTACCCTCACGAGGGTCACGATAGTTACCCAGGTCACGTGACCGCCCCTGGGGTCACGTGACCTGGGGATACCCCCGAGGTCACGTGACCCCCGTTGACGTCATAGCCACTCATGACGTCATCAGTGACGTCACTGATTACGTCACCGGCATCCGCATCGTCATCATCATCATCACTGATGGCGTCATCAGTGACGTCACTGATGACGTCATCGGCATCGTCACGTGGCCCCAGGCCACGTGACCCCCCCCCGACGTCACGTGACGTCCCAAGGTCACGTGACTCCCACAAGGTCACGTGACCCCCCGCCACCCGAGGTCACTTGACCCACCCCCTCAGTACCCTTCCCTCCTCCTCCTCAAGAGCTGCGCTCTAATTCGGCGTTACAGGGAGTTGTAAACGGCTTTCATTTTTTTAGCTCTTGCCGTACAACGTCGCGAATATTCTCCCGAATTTCACGCAGCCTGGAGCCATGGTCCAATACCGATGGCGAGGTAGCAAATACGCCGTGGAGCCGCCGGTAGTGAGTTGCGCCTCAGTGGCGAATCCTGAACGGTTTTCGGTGGGTGGCTTATTGTTAAGGGGTGGAGGACGGACAGGCTGGAGACCGGGTTAGGGCTATATGGTGACGATGTTTTAATGGGATATGAGATGATTTAGTGTCCGGTGGTAAGTCCCATTCCGTCTCCACCGCGCGTGTCCGCAGTTCCCTCTTTTATTCCCACGGTGACGTGACGGTATTGCTTCACCGGCGGGATCCTGGTGTGATTGGTGGTGGCTGCTGGCTTCGATGAAGAGGAGGTCCAACAGCCACTCTCATTGGCCCGGAGGTTTATGTCGCCGCAGCAGCAGCTTCTCTTGGTGTTGGAGAAAGAGGAAGACGAAGACCCGTATTTTCGAAAGTCTTGGTTGCGGGTCTCGGCCTCACCGGGCTTTGGAACGTGACAGTACAAGTTCATCGAAAATGTCGTCCTTCACATCAGGCGTTAACGTACGCAGCTTCTTTTCGTCGGCGCCCTGATAGTCGGCACGGAAGGTAAGGCGCAGGACGTCGTCTACGAAACTCGAGAAGCTTTCATTGGGGCCCTGGGTCCTTAATTGCAGCAGGTCGTCGCGTCTCCCTCTACGGTGTGTACTGGCTAATGTTCCAGGATATGAGGGAAGCTTCGTGGTTTGTGAACATGTGCCTGGCAGTTATTTCTAGTGAGAAATGGAGGTTCTGCAGGCGCTGGTCGTAACTCCACCAGTTTGGCGGGCCACGAGATCGTACTGGGGGATCCAGTCTTCGACGTCCCCGTAGATCTCGCCGAGAAAAAGAGTAGGTGCCCGCGGAGCGACAGGCACGACGACGACAGGAGGGTTGGTCATCGTCATGGTCTTCCTCTTCCGGGTTTCTGGCAAGAGACTAAATTCGGGGGGTCGATCTCTGGTGCAACGGCTTGGTCGGGGTCCCGCGTCTTCCACGAAGGGACGTCTTCCTAGGCTGGGGATCTCGCTTGTCCGGCGTACCTTCTGAGGTGTGCGCTTTACGGGCATAAATTGCAATACCCCGCGCCTCCACCAAAATGTCACGAGTGACAAATGATGGGGCGGAAAATAGCTAAAGGAATTAAAGTTTAATGGCGAACTTGTGCCACTACAAACAAATGAAGAATAACTTAAAAGAATAACAGGGCGTCGGGGGCGTCGGCGAGGATAATGGCTTGAACGCAGGCGAAAGACTCACTCCGGTTCGCCACGCGGAGCTTCTGATATACACGCGTGGGCGTCTGGAACAATCGGCGTAAAAGGTTCGGCTCGTAAAACATTCGCACCTCGAAAAAGCTATAAAATTCTCGATTTCACTGGAACGCGACATTTACAAAAATAACAAAAATGTGCGTCCGCTCCCAGGCACTGGACATCGGTCCTTTGCGTGGGAGCCAAGCACGATTAACATTCGGCCCCAGGCGTACTTTCTAGTTCGCTGCGCGCGTTTGGGGGTTCAGTATCCATAGGAGTTTGTATAATAAAACATAAAAAAATATCAAAAGGTTTACACAGACCTCGTCAATATTAAAATGTAGATAATTTTTATTTTATTGTGGGGTAAGCCAAGGATTTTCAGGTACTGTATCAAGGTAATACATCTCATAAACCAATGTTTTTGCACATTTTGGGTTTATTTCAACGGTTGTTGGGATCCTTTGTAAAAGGTGATTGAGCGAAGATTTGAATACTCATACCGGGATTCACATTTGAACAATCTACAATATTTCTAGTGTTTTCACGTCAGCGTATCTTAAACAGCGTAAACACTGATTAGAAGATAGGGATTACTTGTATCACTAAAAAGAAGCGTAAATTGGGAAAATAATGAAATTAAATGGGCGGAGCACACTTGAAGGGAGGACACATTTCGGAACGGGAGTATCCTGCGTTATCGGCTCTGATGGGCTGGATGATGAAGTGTTAGATTGACTGGTCGTTGATTCCTTTCGGAGGATTTCCATGGATAACAGCTTCAGCATTGTTACCCAACAAGCCCCGGAACTGCCAGAGAAAATGTCTGTAGGGGTCCATCGGCCCAGGGTTAGTGCCGTAAACAATGACGTTGCTCGTTGGCACGATGCCGTCGGCGGGCTCAAGTAAAACAGACCTTTTAACCTGAGATCAAAGTCAGTGGCAGATTTTTTCTCTCCTCCACACCGAACGCTGTACAAATCAAACCTACTGTAATTATTAAGTCAGTGAAGCATTAGGAACTTGAATGTTTGGTCTGTAGTACTTTGTAGACTTGATGCTCAGTCTCCATCGCTTCAATTTTGGTGTGTGCCAATAATAATTAAATATATATACCCCGCTTTCACAGCCTTCGGACCACACGCATGGTACCATAATTCGAGCTGAAATTTCCGGGATATGTCCCGATTTTGAAGTGTCCCGATAATAGTGTCAGCTATCTGTACACATCTATCAATTAATTTCCGTTTGTGCTTCATCCACTTTGTTGTCTAAAATTGTCCTGATTTTGCGCTGAGTGTCACGAAAGATTATTTTATTTTTACTTAACTCAAACGCCTGTTTACAAAGTGCCGTTCACTCACTGATAATATGTTTGCATCGACAAGGAACCAGCGGGGGGCCTCTTTCGCCAGCGGCTCCAACGGCGATCCAACCGCGTACTCTGCCTTATACGAGCCGGTTGCCTTACATGTCTTCTAAGGCGCTAATTATACTACGCCAACGACCGATAGTGCCGCGCACGCTCCCAATGGTTGCTGCCAACAAGGCTGCCCCAAAATGTGCCGCGCGCGCTCAAATCGTTCTACGATGGGTTCCGGCAACGCATAATGCCGTTTCCGTGCGCGATCCCAATGTCGTGTCGTTGTTGGACCGCTGTGAGAAAGGCAAACTTCGTAACCCGCCTGAGAAAAAACCCGCGAACCCTCAGGTTTTTGCCGCTTGTCACTGTGGAGGTGGAGCGATCGTTCGCCCGCTTTTAGAATGTGGTAACAGAGGAAAGGCACAGCCTAAGCAAACAAACACTTTAAATGCTGACCATCTTCTTTAAAGCACGAGAGTAGAACGTGTGTCTTGGAATAATAATAAAAAAATATATATATTTCACCGCCAATAAACACTCTGAACATGCTCACAGAAGCGTACATTGTCCAAGAAAGTGTCCTGATGTTTTGCATTTCCTGTCCCTATTTTGTTGTGTTTTCAGCACAATTTTGTGTGTCGGAAATCCCAACTCTAACCACAGCACACATTTAATGGAGCCTCGATAGTTTTTTTTTTTTTTTTTTTTTTATCGCAATATGTGAAGAAACTTGATGCGGGTTCTACATGCTGGCTCTTCGATATCAAACACAGATCCCACTCCTCATTCGTATTGGTTAAAAATTAACGCGAATTATGCGTAAGATAGACCCTTTCGAGAAGGTATTATGCATACGCACTCTGTGGCATATAAAATTCTTCGAAGGCTGCCACGAATTATGGCTTGTCCATTAAACAGTGGCACTGCTATAGCTGTTATTCATATTTTGAGACGGCCGTGTCAACTGGAGTGGTGACTTTCACATAACCCCAAGGAAAGTTAACTATTAATAACGATTTTGATCATTTTTGACAAATAATTCCATTCCCCAACCAATGTAGGCTGCTCTTTGCCTTTATTGGTTGTTAATATTAGCCGCAAATGCCGATAATTAGTTAGTAATTCAATTCCCTTTTCTGCCTATGTTGATGTGGGTGAGCATTTAACATGCTTGTTTTCGTGTATTCAATACTGCGATCGCTTGCCTTGAGAACCTCAAGGCAAGCGATCGCAGTGTACTAGTCAAATGTATCATTTACAGCAGTCGTAGAACACAAAAACAAAAGCTTAATGAAGTGGCCCGCGAATGCCCATATATTCAAAATTGCGATCTTTTCTTTATAAATGCGTATATTTTTTATTGAGGTTTTAACCTCGACGAGGACTGTAAATTAGTCTCGCTAATTGTGGAATTCTAAAACGTGCGCAAGCAACCACACATGGAGTTGATATAGGCTTTGTTTCTTCTGTGTATTTGCAAAACAAAGTTGTTACCTATTTATTGGAAGAACCTAACCTCTCGGAAACTGTATTGTTCGTTTTAAAATACAAATGAACATTTCGTTGATTTCTTTGTTTTCTTTTATAATGCGGTGTAGTACCTGTAACCCTGTGGGGTTGTAAATTTTTTCAAATGTTCCGGGCACAAACACGCTATCTTTGAAAATCACAATCGAACCACGCGGCATAGAGGAAGGCAGGAAAAAGCGGAGGGGGGAAGGGCGTCAGCGTCATCTGTGGACAGCGTAGTGCACTTTTTTTAATTTCTACCGAGACCTAGTTCTCCATTCTCCCGCAACGGCTCTTGTCGCATGCGTTTCGCAACCACAGTGGATACTGTAGCTGCACCCGGCTGGCGACACTTGCGTTTGCTCGTGCATTTTGCCGTAACGTTTACGACTACCACCAGGATAGCGACGTCCGACAGCATGATAATGGGGCTTTTGCGACGTCATTCCCTATCGAAAAGACCATCAGGAAAATCCTGATGGTCTGATGGTCTCATGGAGTCGTATTTTGGGACGTCTGATGGTTTGATGGCCTGATGGTCTGTTGGCCTGATGGTTTGATGGTCTATTGGCCTGATGGTCTGTTGGCCTGATGGTTTGATAGTCTATTGGCCTGATGGTTTGATGGTCTGTTGGCCTGATGGTTTGATGGCCTGATGGTCTGTTGGTTTGGTCTGATGGTCGAATGACCTGTCGTATTTTGAGACGCCTATTTTTTTACGGTTTGATAATGGTGGTTTCATGACTAATTTGAAACAGTTCGAGTTGGCCACAACTTAAAAAACACAACAATATGTGAATGCATAATCTGGAAACTTAATTATGCCATGCCTAGAGCATGACGAGGTGCATATCCCACTTAGAATTTAATTATATTGTTTACTGCACACTGGTAATCGCCAGCCCGACATTTGAGTACGGCGAATGCAGCTACTAATAAGAATAAAGTCAAACAAGCTGCATTGCTTTGATATTTTTATTATGAAGTTATGAAATCATACATTGTTTCGCTGGGCGGAATGGCTAGGTGGTACAAAAAAAGCAGAAACATTTGAGGAAGTACTATTGTGACCAATATTAGTTGAAGCGCCATGACGCTTGGCGTGTGGTACTATCAGAGCCACCTGTCGGATTTTCAGTGAACCTCTGTGTTTGCTGAGGTTTAGGCAGGTTGCTTCTTGCACTCATTGTGCCACTATGAGCTGAAAATTGACACGGAACGGCATAGTGGTGCAACGAGCACAAGAAGTGATTTGTTTCTACCTCAACGCATACCAAGGTTTGCTGAACAATCTGAGAGACAACTCTCATCGCGTGCCACGTGCAGTGGCGTTTCAGCTCATATTGGCTGCGATAGTACATTTGTTCCATTTCAATAGTATTGGCAATATATAAATTAAGCTAAATTAATGTGAAGAAAAGGGTAAAAAGGCTACAACATGGGGTGCAAGCGATGGCAGACCTGCAAGAGCATGGGCAGTCCGTGGTGGGACCACGCATCGGGGGAGGACAGGCAGCAAAGGGATGAGCCTGGACATATCAAGGGCAATTCAGAGATCAGCACTGAGTCCAAACACAGGACGACCATTGACATACGTAAACAGCAGAGTGGACCTAGAGACGACTAAGGGGCAGTAAGAGTGACGTGCTTCTTTGTAATTGTGTGACCATGCAACTTTTTGGAGAGTGAGCGAGCACGGCCTGATGGGATGGCAGTAGCGACCAAGCAACCCACAGCCTTTTTCAAGTGATCAGCTGATCAACAGACTACTTTAAAGTTGTTTGCATAAACATCTAGATATATTAACCTCTATATAATTTATCTGAACCATCATTTAAAATAATTGCTTGTAAACTTAAGACCCAAAATAGTATATTACTTAATTAAGGAAGTTAGAGTATAGATGCACATACCTTTGTAGTGATTTCTCTTGAGATTGGACAGCTTTTCTGACAGGTACCGCCGTATCTTCTGGTGCCGGGCTGCCCTTTCAGCCTGGCGGTGCCTTTCTTCCTCAGGTGTAGTCAAAAGCAGCCTGGAATATTGAAATTCCAGGGTAATTATTTTTTGCAGAGCTCAGACTTAAAACAATATAGAACGTCATAAATACAGGCTGGAGGGTCATAGTTTGAGAAAACAAAGGGTAAATTAGTCTCAAATAAAAGCAATTAAGTGGCAGCTGGCACCTAACAAGCCTTCAATGTTTCTTAGTATTTACAGTGTTCAGAGATCACCATGAAAGCAAAAGTACCGCAGTACCCTGATTTATGTTCCACTCCCAATAGACAGCTCACCCTGGCTTCTGTTAGATTCTTTTAAGCACAAAACAGGTAGCCCATGTCTATAAATCTCACTGCTAGGCTAGTGACCTTGTAAGAAATAGGAGCTACAACTGTAGATAAGTAGACAATGTACGTTGGAAACTGCTTATACTTGGTTATCATCCCTCGCTGTGGTAACAACTTAGACACGCCAAAGAATTAAAAAAATAGCATCATGAGCACCAGAAAGAACAATGCAGTTCTATATAACACAATCTTTCACATTCCTTGAAAGATCTTCCATTGATGGCCTGGCTCTAAATTTAAAGGTAATTAAACAGTCTTTCAATGTGCACCTGGTGGAGGCCTCTGAAGCTTCGTTGGGAGGTAATCTAGCAATGTTGGGGATCGTGGACGTAGTCATGACATGGCGAAAACCGCTATGTAGCTGCACTACACATCGAAGCAGCGCCGCTGTTTGGAGGTATACTCAACTGTTGGAGTAATCTCGCCCTGAACGCGATGACCTTGACATTACTTATCTCACACATAGGCGCTTAGACGGCTTAGTCCGCTTTGGTCCACGTAAAGCCCACAGGTGTTTCAAATGGCTAGGCTGTAACACGTCTACACCACCACTATGCACCCGAACGGCACAGCTCGTAGCCACGCCAGCTTTGCCGGATACCCCACGACGCATCGAGCTCTCCGTTGACTTCTCTTCGAGCACTTGCTCGAGTTTGTTGCTTAGAACGAAAAATAAAATTATCTGTTCAAAATACAAATGTGCGAATATTTACGGTTATTATCTGTTATGATTGACTCATTCTTGGCGGGGTACCCCCATCACATGTCCAGGTGTTAGCAGACAACCTACTAGAGTAAAATCTCGGTGATACTAACTGGTACGAGTTTCGGAATAAAACAAATTAACAAATTCCTCGGCCAAAGTGCATTGTATACGACAACAAAATTTTTGGGTGTTCCGAATTCCTCTACGCGCTGCGACGGCTGACACGAATGCGTGCTCCACAACTGATAGTGGCAAGGAGGCCACGATCGGCGACTGTAAGCTTTCCAGGCTCCAGGCGGCTGATTGCGTGTTGCTGCCAGGGATCAGCCGCACTTTACCCAAAAACTGGAGCTCAAAATTACATGCATGTTACAATCGGACCCAAAAACCAAAACTAAACAAAATGCTAAAAAAAAACTGTGCAAAGTGGCCAGCCCCATCACCATCAACACATGTTTCAAATCCAATCCAATCTGAATCCAAAATCGCTTTTTTTGTTTTTGCGATCTCGTGGAATGGTGTTTCAGCCTTGTAAAAGCAAAACCGATTTTACTGCAAGGTTACCTCTAAAAAACAAAATAACTGCGTTGGCAAAAACAGAAAACCGAGTGATGTTGGTGGTGTCTTCGGTGTGGTCCATGGTGACATGCGAGCTTGGTTGGAAAGACAAAGAAACCGAATTTTTGCTTGCAAGTTTTTGATGTAGGGCTTCAACAGCACATAGTGTGGGCACTTTCCGAGTATGTGCATTTGATAAAATGTTTTCCACAAAGTGTATGTTGTCCAGCCGTCATTATTTTATCTGCGAAGTAGAATCGACATTTATCTGCGCAGTAGAATCGACATTAATTCATTTTTTCAACATTCGTGGGTTGATTTTAACCGTGTGTTACTATCGGGGGCGTGTTAGAATCATGTAAATTGCATACAAGATATTTTCTGCCATAAATAAATGCACATTCATGCATTCCTTGTGTTTCAAAATATAAATTTTGTTTCTCTTTCGTCGATACGAATTTAGCATGAAATATTTTACGCGACTCCGCGAGATTCATATCAAGATTTTAAAAATGTTTGCTTAATGAGAGAGCCTGCACCTTGCGCTGAGTGAGCGGGGCAAACGCCTTCTCTTGCCTCGCTGCCTTTGCCTTGTTGGAGAGGGTGCCGGTCACCGACCTCTCCAAAAGCACTTCCACTCACCCTATGGAAGCAGCAGTGTTCTTGCGAAACATGGAGTCGCACTCTGCTTTCCGCATGTTGCCCGCATTCCTGGTTGACGTGCACACCTTGCCCGACATGGATCTGTTATAAACAAAAGCGAGAAACAGCTTCACATATACCAGTCGTTGACGTAGAGTGGTACTGTATACTCCAAGATGCATTGAAAATGCACTAAAATAATTACATCAATGAAATGTAGGCTTTTAAATTTAAGACAGCACTACACATGAATTCCTATCTTCATGGGCGTCTGAGAAGCTGATGGGCCTACAAAGCTTCATGGCATCTGCATGAAACAGCTACATAATCCCTTAGTTGCATCAGGTGAGCATGACAACAGAATGTTTTCAAGGCACTGGCTGTAACTACAATTAAGAGCCTGGCTACAATAATGTTTTAATGACTTCTTGTTGCAATCGATTCAATCTACTGTGCTTACATTATCTCAGGAGTGGCCAAAGTGAGGCTCGCGAGCCGCACGCGGCTGAAAAGGGTTCTGGTTCTAGAATTTAGAAAGAGCTACAAGTCTTGGCAGCCTGGCAACACACTACATATATTCACCTGGAATGCTTTTTGCCACATAGATGCGTCGAGTGACCCTGTTTCCTTTATTGTTCTAAAAAGACTTTCAACCGTATACGCGTAACAGTTGTCAGGGGCAGTGACTGGCTAGTGAATCGTGTATTAATTTTTGCTTAGCAGTGGAAAGGACCTTCTGATGCATAGTGTCATTTGTTGTTATCGCCCATTATACTTGTCCTCTATGGAAATAACTATTCCCTCCAAATTGTTTCTTGTTAAAAGTAGCCCCCCCCCCCCCCTTTCTTTTTTCCAGCGACTCTAAACTTTCATAGTTTTGTCTGCGGCTCTAACTCCATGTCACTCTGGCCACCCCTGCACTATCCTAAACTCTTTTAATGTATATTATACACTGAATGAAAGTGAAAAGTTTTTCTATTTTACCATTCCTTCCTTTTCTGGAGGCCGATGCTAGGATCCACGATCTCATTCTTTGCAAGGATCTCCTCGTCAGCAACTGAAAAAAACAATTTCACACTAAAGAGGTACAGAAACCAAATTCCAGCACTCATTTTATCGCTTTAATGAGTTGCAGGTTGCAACATAACCTCAAAAATACCAGTTTTTTGCTGAAGGGCACAAGCAAACTAATTTTAAAGCTAATCAAACAATCTTTCAATGTGCACCTGGTGGATACATGTAGAGCCTATTTGGGAGGTAATCTAGCAACATTGGGGAACTTGCTACGTAGTCATGACGTAGGAAGGACATTTCTCGGTCATTCTGCTCAGCAACAGAGCGCAGCCACAACAGTAGAGTAGAGAGCTCTTTGCCGTTTATGCCTTCTTTCTCAGCATTATTGTTTCCACCCTTTAAGAATGAATATCCTCTATGCAAGATATAAGCGATGTGTTGCATACGACATGTTCGGCTCTATCACCGCACAGCAAACTTATTTCATACTGCAAGTTCATTAAAAAAGTTACCTTTTTAATGCTAAAGCATGGGTTCTGTTAGTACGCTAAACATACGAGTACCCAGAGGTCAGGCCATAAATGACTTACGTGTTAGGCAGTAGGGCCCTACAGCACCTCCCGCATCAACAGCCGAGCCGCAGGTAGTCCTGCAATTGATAGAGCAGGGTAAGTCAGAGAAAGGTGTTTCTAGCAGCTCTGCCGGTGTGCCCCCTAGCAGCATTCTCACGCACATTGGGGTGTAGGCAGAAAGCATGGCATTCCTCATCAACAAATCATGACAACACATTGTTGCCGGCATCAAACTGGATCCCTGTGCTATTTTTCTTCTTTGTGATTTAGTTGATTCTTTGTCTTCCTTGTCACTCCCGACTGCCTTACTGGCCTTTGTGAAATAAAAAAGGCTTGGTAAACTGCAAAGCCTTGACTGAGTGGTGAAACAGAGCAATCCCAAGGAAGTGTAAATGTTAAGGACTCGACATGACATTACGCAGTGTTGGGATTCCCAAGCTGCTTTCCACACTCACATTTTGTGCACGACCAGCTCTCTTTCTGCATCAGTTGGATTGGTCAGTTGTGTGCCCGTTTCGGTCACTGCTCAAAAGCAGCGCCAGCCTATGTGGCTGGCGCTGCTTTTGAGAGTTTTGCAACATCGTCACTTTCAGCTTTTGTCCTGACATAAACCGCATCTAAAAATTTAATTAGCGCTAAGATTTAGCTTTTGGACACTCCCAGAAAAAATAGGCTGTACCACATTACATAGACAGGTAATGATATTCTGGTGACAAAATTTCCACAAAAACTGCTTTGCGTTAAAGGGCACAAGGGCTGACGTTCCTGGGAGGAGCAGCTTTGTGTGAACTTGCAGATGCTTCAGCTGCCTGTTTGCGCCTGGCCAGTTCAGTTGCCATTTCCTCTTGGGTTTCTTGTAGGTACAGTCTGGGACAAAAGTCTCCAGGACACGCAAGCTGCGACTGAAACGCATTCCTCTGCCATCTGCCGGCGGGTCACCTGGTTTCGAGATCACAGAAGGGCGCACGTGCGTCCTATTGTACCTGCCAACGTGTGCGCTTTCCCGCTCTGCTGCGGCGCGGCGCCTAACTCGGAATCGGGCGCGTGGTACCACTTCGGAGATAGTGCTTACTGACATGGCACCTATAAAGCAAGAAGTCACGGCAGCTCAATTAAGCGATAAGCTGAACTGGTTATAAAGCAAGGTGCGCTGACACGACGAAATGCGGCGCAATGCCCCAGGCGGTATCTCGAGTTTTGGAATGTATAGCAGACGCTCGTCAGCCGCCAGCGCTATCTCCGAGGCAGTACCATGTGCCCGATTCCTAGTTAGGTCCTGTGCCGCAGAAGGGCAGGAAACGCACATGTTTGCAGGCAGAGTAGGACGCGCATGCGCTTTTGTGATCTCGAAACCAGGCGACCCGCCGGCAGGTGGCAGAGCAATGGGTTTCAGCCGCAGCTAGCACGTCCTGGGGACTCTTGTCCCCGACTGTACATTTGTGATCATGAATAAATAAATTGGTCAGGAAGCAATGGCAGCTGATGCAACATCAATGCAAGCCATGTATTACATGACTCGCATGAATTGACATTGAATCAGCCACGATTGTGCGCCTAAGTTTGTGCTGCGGAGCGCAAGAGTTTGGCGCTCTGTTCATTAAATGGACAGAAGCGCCACCAAAGGACTGACACTCAAGCGTGCTCTTTTTGCACCGAGTATTTCTCGAAGTGCAAGTCATTTCTTCGCGCTGACAGAAACGTCGCCGAGACGAGGAGTGCAGTGGATCGCTGCCTCATTTCAGTTGAAGAATGCTTAACCCAGCGAGTAAAATGATTTGATTTCAAAGCCAGGACCATTACGGAAAAGGTTTGTTCCCGAATCTCACCTGAAAACGAATTACCCATCGAACAGTAGCGTTATGATGGTACAGCGACAGAAAAGTTGTCGAGATGAGAGGACAGTCCGATCGCTGCCCTTTGTAGAATGCACAGCCCTGCGAATAAAGATACTTCGATTGGAAAGCGAAAACGTTGCGGAAAAAGTTTGTCCATGCATCTCGCCTGAAAACTAATTAATGTGCTATGTATTGAACGGTGGTGTGCCAGTATTGGAGTAGCACATCGACAGGTTCCGTCTCGCGCTGGAAGACTGAAACCCAAGATATCTGACAAGTTTGAGAGTTTCTTGTTTTGACAAGCGAGTTCAAGAATGTTGTCTTTCATTTGAACCTAAACAGCATGCATGGTCAATAAATAGATTGGTCAAAGTAACATTCAGCATATCTGGTCGAAGCGAGTCCTCAAACCTTTCACAAATATTAAAACATTCGTAAAAATTTCCTAACGTCGCCGCGCATTTCATTTCTTTTTTTTTTTTTTTTTTTTGGGGGGGGGGGGGGCTTTTACTTTACTATTTTACAGATCCCTTAATTAATTTATCTTCAAAATAATTTTGGCATCCGCGAGATGCTGGGTTCGTCATAAAACTGTGGTCGGAAGTGGCTCATACAGCTCGCCGACAGCTTCGGTGTGTTGCGCTACTGTACGCTATGCTTCGTTTAGTTGCTGCGCTCGGAGTGTGAAACTCGGAACGGTGGAGTACGAGTAAATTAGCGCGGACTTAAGGCACAGGAGCAATGGCGGCTTGCAGGGTGCCATATGATGTCACGTGCAAGGCAGTTCAGTCCACACGCTCAACTGAAGTATTAGCCCCTGCATTCATCTGCCTAGCTTGGTGCCCCATATAAGCAGTCTACAATATTCACTTTCAATTACAGTCGCAATAAAAAAGAAAGAAAACGGCGATTGCTTGTGGCTACGTCGCACTTTGGGATGGTAAAAAATACACACTCACCCGTCAGTTCGAGGATCTCGGCGTCGTAATAGTATCCTCGAGTGTTCGCGTCGCCGTCCCAAGACACCTTGTACGCCGTCCTACGCTCAAAGTAGACCACATTCGAAGGATTGCAGTTTTTAAATAAAGCCCTGTGGACGTCGCTTATTTCCCCGTTCTCGCAAAATCGAGTGAAACCTACTGAAATATCTAAAACCTCGAAAACACTCCACGAGGTAAGGTGAGGCTGCCGAGACAACAAAGCGCACGAAACAACTGGATTTGGATTTGGATTCGAAGCTTTTGAAGACGCAGTTGCTCGAACGGATATAAGCGGCGAACGTTTTTCAAAATATAAAGTATACATTAAAATTAACGGATCGTCGAGTGTCGAAGACTGCTTATGAACTTGAATGAGAACATTTTTGAGAGAAATATGTCGTGTCAACACTGCGTATAAAGAAACTGGCGCCGCAAGTAGCCGATGCGTCGGCAGTAGCGGATACATTAAAGACTAACTCATAATTTACACGCCCCTCGACAGTCCTCCGTCCGTGGCGCAGGGGTAGCGCGTCGGCATACGGAACGAGAGGGCGCTGGTTCGACTCCCCCCCAGGATAAAGAAAAAAACTTTTAGAGCGCAGCTCTTAGGGGCCCGTTTCCGGCTTGAGCGGCGTCGCCGTCGGCGTCGCCGTCGCCGTCGCCGTCGGCGTCGGCGTAACCGCGCGGTGCATCATGGGAAATGTCCCATAATGCACTGCGCGAGCCCCCCACCGAGGTCACGTGACCTCGTGGGGGGTCACGTGACCCCCCGAAGTCACGTGGCCCCCTCCTCGAGGTCACGTGACCCCCGGCGATGTCGCGTGACCCCCCGATGACGTCATCGTCACTGATGACGTCACCGGCATCCACATCGTCATCGTCATCATCACTGATGACGTCACCGGCATCCACATCGTCATCGTCATCATCACTGATGACGTCACCGGCATCCACATCGTCATCGTCATCACTGATGACGTCACCGGCATCCGCATCGTCATCGTCATCATCACTGATGACGTCACCGGCATCCACATCGTCATCGTCATCATCACTGATGACGTCACCGGCATCCACATCGTCATCATCACTGATGACGTCACCGGCATCCGCATCGTCATCGTCATCGTCACTGATGACGTCACCGGCATCCACATCGTCATCGTCATCATCACTGATGACGTCACCGGCATCCACATCGTCATCGTCATCATCACTGATGACGTCACCGGCATCCACATCGTCATCATCACTGATGACGTCACCGACATCCGCATTGTCATCGTCATCATCACTGATGACGTCATCAGTGACGTCACTGATGTCGTCACCGGCATCCGCATCGTCATCGTCATCATCACTGATGACGTCATCAGCGACGTCACTGATGACGTCACCGACATTCGCATCGTCATCGTCATCATCACTGGTGAAGTCATCAGTGACGTCACTAATGACGTCATCGGTACCCGCATCGTCATCGTCACTGATGACGTCATCAGTGACGTCAGTGATGACATCATCGGCATTGGGGGTCACGTGACCCCGAAGGTAACGTGACCCCCCCCCCCTGGTTAGTTTAACCCCCCCCCCAGTGCCCTTGCCTCCTCCTCCTCAAGAGCTGCGCTCTAATTCGGCGTTACAGGGAGTTGTAAGCGGCTTTCATTTTTTGTGTGTTGTGTTTTTTTTTTTTAATTTTTATTATATCTATGATGGTGGCGGTGGTGGTGGTGTTGAAAACTTTAATTCAGTCTAAAACCCCTGCGAAGCTGCTTCGTTAACGACCGCCCTGGTCCAAAAGGGTTCTAGTGCAGCTGAATACTGAATAATGCAGGTTTTTCTACCTTTCGTGTCGCCAATTTTAGCACCTTTCGTGACTCGACGTGTTTCCGCTCAAGAACTTTTAAGGTCGTCTGAACGACGAGACATATAAGGCTTTTCCTTAATAAAAAAAATCACATCAACCCATTGACCACGCGGCTGCGGCCCATCATATATCATACGCGAGATTCAACGACAGCTTTTTTTATCGCGACATAGCCTCAAATCGCCTATTTCGTAGCGTGCAAAGTTGCGGAGCCTCCTCGACTTTGGGCCGCTCATTCAGCGAGGCGGTGGCGCATTCCCCCGACTATTTAACCTTCGAGCAAAGTAAAGCAAAGCAATGGCCGCGCGGTCTGTTTGGAAGCTGAACTTAACTGCCGCCGCGACCGTCCGATGCGCACAACGGTTGCGGGGCTCGGGGGGTGCCGTGTCTATAAAAGTTAATGTGTCGACGAAAAGTCTGTCCACCTTCCGTTGGTAATGAAAGGCGTAGATGAAGCATATGCGAAACGATGAACCCTACCGTGAGTACGGGTTTCCACGGTGCGTGATTGCAGACGAACGCACAGTTGCCGGTGAATCGGGGACTCAGTGAGTAAAGACAAATCGCGTGACATAGTTGTGTCAGCACCTCGCGAGCCCGCGACTCATCACATGCTGGCAAATATGTCGCGACCTATATATCAATTGTTATTAAACGCCTCTGACGGCGCCGTCAGAACCCTATTGAAAATTCCATCAAGGTACGTAATTTGGGACACTGACTGCCAGTCAGCAGCCCTGGTGGAACGTGCCCTGATGGTCCATCAGACGACGTCTGACTGCCACTGATGGAATGTCCCAAATTACGTATGTGGTGGTCTTTGATGGAACGTACTCTGGTGGTCTTTGATGGAACGTATTGCGGTGGTCTTTGATGGAACGTATTGCGGTGGTCTTTGATGGAACATATTTGATGGAAGGTGTGATTGTGATCACTGCTGAGCTGATAGGATAGCCTAACCAAATTGCAGCGTTGCCAGAGAAACTATTACATACTTTCGACTGCCATAGGATCACTGCAAGTTAACTTCAAGGAGAACAGCCAATAAAATGACAAGTAAAATGCAAAATCAAACCTGTTGTATCTTTATTAGGTCACAGAAAACGCCTGCCTTGAGCGATGCTCAATCTGAAAAGGTCAAACAAACAGCACAGTTAAAATAAATTAAGTTAAAGCAGGTGGTAACTGCAATGGTGAAACTGACAAATGGTGATTTGGAGCTCTTGTAGCAGGCAAAAACTGGTTTTGGGGCAGACATTCTCACTTTTAAAGCAAACATTTTACCAATGTTATTGCGTCATTTCCAATGCAGAAGTTCAAAAATGCTATAACAACTTGGAACCTAATGCCGGAGCTGAGGGTTTCTCAGCAATGGTGACAGCTGCTCATATTGAATTCGAACAAGGGAATAAGTGTGTACCCGTCCTTATTTCTTGTTTTCTTTTTTCACTTTTGAAATTTTATCTTTTAGGCAACTGGGACATTCCTTCACAAACGGGCCCACGTGCACCCAAAGCATGTTTCAGAGAAACGCCCTCGATGTCTGAACCTTTCGAGACGACCGTATACCTTAATTCACAAAACGTATGCGACTCAGCTGAAGCTAGAGAGCAAGCATGCATGCTACGACAGGCAGTCCCTTGCTTCCATGGATGAACACGAGCAGCAGACATATCTGAACTATGCTCACGGATGCTTTTTGTCTGCGCTCTTCATGAAACAATAATAATGAGCTGCGACATAGCGGTAATGCCAATAGCCCATCTGTAAAAAAATTTGCCTCTTTTACGGAGAAATTCTCTGGCACCTATGCTGCCGGAAAGGTCATCCGTAATTCTAATAACGGAAAAATCCTTTTAAACATATACACAATCCGTAAATAAAAGGACATTCCGCAAAACAGATTATGGAAAGTGCTATATTATCCGTAACGCTATTCAAGAGCTGTCCATAAAACGGACTGGAATATGCATTTTGTAAAACCTATTACGGAAATCGCTCTAGTATCCGTAAAAGTGCATAAAAGTTGTCGGTAAAAGGGCAAACAGAGTAGGCTTTCCGTAACTTATATTACGGAAAGCACTCTTGAGTATCCGTAATCTTATGGGGAGCGCAAGTTTGTCTGCTTCTTGCACAGGGGTTGGGGTAATGTCAGAAGGCCGAGCTCTTATTGGCTGATTGAACAAAAAAAATAGTGCGTAGACCTCATGGTGTCTAGCATTGTGGTCTACCCACTATATCCTTCCAATCAAAGCCAATGAGAGATCGTCACCCTTCTGACATCACCGTAATGTCTGTGCAAGAAGCAGATAACTTACTCTCCGCATAGGGCGGTGTCAATAGAAAGGTAGGCTGTAAAATGAGCTCGAAGAATTAGTGCCTTCATCTAGCAAGCTGAACTTCTCAAAGGTTTTCTTTTTGAGACACAGATTCCCATGAAAACTTTTAAGGTGCAACTCCAGTCTGTGTAAAATAAAACTACATTATTTGAATTTGACAATGGGCACCAATGTATAGAATCGAGAGCTGCCACAACCTGTTGTGGAAAGCAGGCAACACAGCTGAGCAATGCATCTGCAGCAAGTTTCCTCAATGTCAGTTGTTTTTTCTTCTGTCAGTTCTGGCATTCAGACCAATGTGCACAATTATAGAAGGTAGTGGGATTACAAAACATTATCTGCAGTCTGAACGACCACCGCAGTCATTGCATTTTTAAACAGCGATATAAAGCACCTTCTTGACAACACCAAACGTCACTCTCACTCATCTGCGTCGGCACTCATGCTTGAAAATAAAGAGAATGCTGTTTTCACATTCCACAGAGACGGAGCTGTGCCTTTACATGTCACAATGGTGTTCACTGCTAAAATAGACCTTTGGTAAGAATATGAGCTCAATGCTTGTAAACAGCAGTGAACACCATCACAATGGTGTTCACTGCTAAAATAGACCTTTGGTAAGAATATAAGCTCAATGCTTGTAGGTGCAGATTTCTCCAGTTCATTTAACAGGCAGTCGCTTAGTGATGCTGCCCTATACATAAAATAATGTTCATTATGACGCTGATACAACCAGGTTTTCTATAAAAAAAAGTTACAGAATTTTGAAATGGAAAAGGATCTCTTTAAACGAATATTAAAAACTCTTTCCTATGCTGCTTGCAGCAATCATGCAATGTCACCTGAATAATTGATGAGAAAATAAGTACCTTCGAACACTTTATTTGTGTCCTTGAAGAGCCAAAGTAGAGCCCCCCGTGGTGTTTGGCCTTTGTTTTCAGATGCTGCATGTAGCATGAAGTGCTAAAGAGAAAACAGAGAAAAAATAATTAAATATCTATAGCAGATGCCAATTGAGCTTGTGCATAAAACACAGCCCCCCTCAGTCCATTTAATTATTAGCCATGAATCTTATACAAAAGTCAAATGGACATGGCCTCTAATTGTTCATCCTGTGACCCGATATCTGAAACCAATGATTGACTTGAGGGTCTTGTTCTCCTGTTCCTTAGTCAAAACCGATACACTTCAAGCCTAAATTTGTTCGAAACTTAGAAAAAAATGCAAGGCCGGAATTGCAATAGTGATTTGGTTTATAATGTGAAGCATTTCTTGAGAACTGATGAACCAACCGGAAAACTCGATTCAGTTTGAGTAATGCTTTATTTCTAAGGTTCATGAGATGTTGCAGAAGAGTCTATGTAAAACTGGCTAAGCTCATATCCCAGACTTTCATAAGTTTGGGCAGCCACTCAAAATCTCCCATTAGAACGAAGGGCTAGTTGCACTCTTTCTCGTTGTCGAATCAGGTGGTCAGCCTTGAGTGCTTAGAGTGTGTGAACATAGAAACTTGATTTTCTCTTTAGATATCCCAAAAGGTTTTCACAGAACTGAGCGGGTGAAAGAGTGCATGTGTACTAAAACTGCTATCAAAAACTGGGGACTAAGCAGTAGCTTAGTCCATAGTCCCCAGTCTTACAATTTGGGAGCTCCATCCTACCCACGTTTGAGCACACCTGTGCACACGCTTTTGAGTTGAGCGAGTGGTAAAAATTTACAGAGTATTTATATATGGCATGCAAGTCTGTTTGCAAGCTCCACACTTAGTGCACCTGATTACCCCCAAAATGTGAGCTAGCCATTTCCTTTACCCCAAGTGCCTACCACTCAAGGAGCTTGCTTGGCCACCTCGTCAGCGCATTCTGGCTGCGCATTTCTTTTGTTGCCCGTTGAAAGGCGGACCCTTCTTCATAATTTTCTCTGCGAGACTGTTCCGATGTGTGCGAACGATGCATTTTGGTGTACCTGCATGCCATATACTCCAATTTACAAGTTGGATTTGGAGTTGACAAAAGCATAGGGTCAGATGCACGATTTTAAAAAGCTTTCTCTCTGCATGAGCGCTCATACAAACCAAGCTGTCATCATGTGCCTCTGCCGTTGCCTGTGCTAGAGTCAAATCGGTCACACAAACCATAAAACAGACCAACCGACTGGTGAAAAGTGACAAAAAGGTTCGCCCACAAATGCTGTCGAATTTAAAGTGAAAATAGGTCAAGCCGAGACGAGCAACCCATTAAAAAAAAGGTACCATGAAACTTTCATTACACCAGTTATTTTATATCTACAAGGAACAAATATGTGAAGCCAACCGCATAAAATTAATTTATAGAGACCATATCGGATCTGCACAGATGAGGATAAAGCCAATCTAGTGGAAGGCCTTCTTAATAACTGTAACCTTTGATCTAGTGAAGCTGTACAAGTTAGGATAGAATAAATGTTAGATTTTTCTCCATACATTGTGGACAAATAGGCATCCGACTATGACTGTGGAGGGGAGGGGACACAGGCAGCAGCTGCATCTTTCTTCTGCGTGCACCTCGACCAAGTCGTATTAATTTGGGTTGTGGGGACCTGTACCTGCATGTCTTGGCACAGAAGTCCGCCGAGCACAGCGATTTCTGTGCCAAGACGTGAAGGCCACAAGACATTTTTCAAAGAATAGGGCAGCTAGCAGGACTAGTGGGCAGCGAAACCACTGCCACCCACTGTGAGAAAAACCCTGGTTAGATGTGATCAATATTGTTTAAACAGTTTTCAGAAGGGTGCTGTCAGTCACATCAAGTTTGCTTTTCTCTCAGACCATGCTAGATTTTAAAAACTGAACTGTTTACTTGCCAGCAAAAAACATGTGCAGCCAACTCCACAAAATGACTTTTTCAAAGTGACCAATCGTCAAAAACTGCTCCACGTTGTACAATTCCAAATGTAGTTCCTGAAAAAAAAAATACAAACACGAATTACAATCTATACAAATGAGAGTTGCTTAAATCGTAGCTGGCTATAACTATCCAAGGTAATCCTGCAATACAATGGCCACAGGAGGCCGCCAGAAATCAGCTGACTTGTGCTCCAAGAAATGCCTACAAACAAGACTTAAGAACCATGCAGTTCCCTTCACTTAAAGGTTACCTTATGTGTTAGAATATACAAGAAAACAGATTTCAAATCTTAGAGCAAGACCTTGTAGGCATCGACATAAACTAAGCGAAAAAATTATGCGATTAGAGGACCCTTACAATATTTGTCGCCTTGGGCAAGATACTTTATATAAAAAGACTACCTAATTAAGCTAGTTAAGAAAAACGTAGCCTATATTGGTTACTCCTAAGAGGTAATTCCATTATCTTACTTTACTTCTTTTATTAAACAAATAAACAAGGAAAACTAGGAACCGGCTATGCTCAGGTTTTTTGCACAAAGTGCCGGTATCAGTGTTATTACATCTTATACTGAAGCAGCAGTTGCTTTTCTAAATTTTCATCCAAAAGTTTTACATTACTGAAGGCAAGCACATCCATTTCCTTCGCTGAACAAACTTTCAACTGGCACACTTGGTGGAATGGCTTGCATGCACAAGGATTTGTTCCTGGTTAAAACCTCAACAATATACAAAGCCATTGCCTCTGAGGTTACCTTTCTCCACCACTGCTCCTCACTGTAAGCACAACTTTTGGAGGGAGTTGAGAAAAAATATTCTCCTTGTTTATCTGTTGTCAGTGTTTTCTCTGCATTGCCAGCTGCGCTTTGTCATTGGCACTTGTCATCCATAATCCGAAGTGCATAATCTTTTTGGTCATTGTTTGTCCATGACAATCTAGATATAAGGTATGCATCACATCATGCTCCTCAATGTAACTGTAATTAGAAAATTAACTCCAAAAGAACATTGCTACTTTTTTATTCAATATAAATAATGTGATACAGAACTTACTTCCCACAAACTTAGTGTGTGACAGTTAGTGTTACCAAGAAAACAATTGTTACATCAATATGTTGCTTGCAACGTGTCACTACTTAATACTACCTGCGATTCAAACGTGGCAAGTTCATCGGCTACAAAAAGCCAGCCGCAGGTGACCTAGTATGTTTGAATTGAGCTATAGTAACTAGATTCAAATGAATTTAGCATATTAGGTTTGAATCTAGCTATAGTGAATAGTAACACAAGTTGGGGTCAAAACAATGTTACATGCGACAGACACAACTACAAAACTTGTCGGAAGTGACTCCAGCTGGATCAGCGTTGTCTCCCTCTCAGAGTCGTGCTCGATCTGTAATAACTCACTTTTTACTTACCATGAAAATACACCAGCGAAGTTGACTCCGTAACTCGACTTGTTCAAATAGTTAAATCATAAAACGTTGCTCGACATTTCGTATCTTCTGAAAAAGAAGACATACACAAGACTGTCAGAATGCCAGTTAAAGCAAGTGAGAGTAGCTTAAACCGCAGTTGGCACTGGACATGCAAAGTAACCCTGCAGTCCAAGCATGGCTGCAGGAGGCTGCAAGAGATCAGCCAACTTGTGCCCTGAAAAACCTCTACAAAACAAGAATAAACCATGCAGTTCCATTTTGATGTTAACTCATAATCTGCTAAAATATGCATTAGAAAAAGGCTTGATACATGTTCAAACTGGGGCTTTAGGGGCAACATGTTAGATGTGGCTGATATTGCTACAACAGTTGTCGAAAAAGTGACATCAGCTGCTTGAGCGTTGCCTCCCCCTCAGGGACATGCTCATTCTGTAAGAACTCAGACTGGAGACTTACCATAAAAAAAATACAAAAGCGAAGTTGACTCCGTAATTCAACTGGTTCAAATGGTTAAGTCGTCAAACATAGCTCGACGTCTTGAGGTGCACACTGTATTTTCTGAAAGACAAGACACAAGATTGTCAGACTGTCAATTTAATCAGGTTAGAGCAGCTTAAATAGCAGTTGGCACTGGACATGCTAAGTAATCATGCAGTGCAAGCATGGCTGCAGGTGGCTGGCAGACCGGCCGACTTGTGCTTTGAAAAACCTCTATAAAACAAAAAGAAAGAACCATGAGGCTTCACTTAGTTCAAAGCTTAAAAGTTACTATTTAAAGGGGGGTGCAACGATTTCCGGACTTCGGTCAAAAATTTGTGGAGGTTGCCCTCCGACACTTCTTAAGTAAAGAACAGGAAACCGATTTCGCCTGCGCGTCCTAGTTGTTGCGTAAAAAAAAAAAAAAAAAAACTATTGGCATTTCGGGCACCCCTCAACTCACTCCCAGTCTTCAGGGTCACACCTGGTCGCACTCCTAGTGACGTCATTCGGACTGCCGTGTAGGTTCCCGTGTGCTATCTCGGAGGACGCTTCCTCTCCCTCTCTCTGCTGACATTAGCGGGCGTTATGCTGCAGCTTGGAGCCGAGCGAGGGCACGTAATCTTCTAGCCGTAGTTCCTTCGGCTGCCACTTGCGGCTGCAAGTGGGGGAAAAAGCTTGGCTTTTGTTTTGCGATTATGCAGCGGAAGCGCAACATTCTTAATGAAGGAGATGTTTTCTGTATCCTCCGGGACGTGATAAACAACATAAAAATGACGAGATGCAAATTCTCTTAATCATAAAATCGTTGCACCCCCCTCTAATAATAATACATTTAAATATCAAACGAATAATTATTTTGCGCGAGAGCAAGGGGCAAAAAAGTTGCAAGGAGATAATTTGTAAAGTGGCAGGATGCCGGTTGCTGTAATTAAACAGACGCAGACTCCTAATAACACGGGATATGAATACCATATCATGTCGCCCACATCTGCCTTGACACTGTAGCACTCGCACTGCGTGCATGCATCACCGGTTCACAGCAGCAAACCGCAGCAAATCATGTATTGGCTCTGGGGGCTCAAACATTTTACAGATCAACCATCTGTGGTTACAATTACAGGATGCCTTCCCGTTTTAAATAAACGAGTTGAAATAAGTTTTATTTGCATACAGTTCCCAGACTTCTGTGTGGGCTTTTGTGAGTCGTTTCAGTTGCTTTTTTACGATGGTGTGTCCTGGAGCATTCTCAGATTGAAAATTCGTACAGCTGCCGAACCGTCCTATCCGATGAAAGTATAAACAAAATATGACATCATTCGCTTCGATATTTGAAAGTTCTGAATACTCACAAAGCCCTTTGTTACGCTTCTCAAAAGATTGGCATCAGTCACATTAGAGTTGTCTTCCTCTTAGGTACATGCTAGATGTCTAGGAATTCAAATTTGCACTTACCATAAAAAAACATACAGGTTCAAGGGATTTCTGTGGAGACTTCATTTGAAGCCCTTCAGCATCGCTAAAATCTTGAGCTGGGCCGTCGTTCGCTTCACTGCTCCCATTTTCTTCAAGCCCTTCTCCAGGTTGATTTGGAAGATTGGTCTAGGAGGATATATTGCATCATCTAACATTAATGCCATGCCTGCTTCAAGCATACTCAGCCTGGTGAAGGTGAAGCCATTTATTTTCTACTATCAAGTCAGACTATGGTAGTGTTGGAACATGTTAAACCTGAATGACTGCTGAACAAGCACACATTCTATAGACCGACACCCTGTTTATAAGCAAGCCCGCGTTGGCCAGACCAGGTGTGAGCACTGTGCGTGCGCAAAAACCAAATTCGCGTAAAGTGAAGCGTCTGCGCTGTGCCGCCGACAGCGCCACCGCAGCTGTGCGACGTCAGTGCTGCGTGCTGGTCTATACAAGATAACCATGCTTCCCTGCCTTGAAGGTTACAGCCTAATGACAACCAGTGTTCCCACGTTATCAATTCATTATAAATATGCAGCAGCGTAATTCTTTGTAAAATGAGTACAGCTCAAATGTTTGTGCGAGTTGTGAAAAAGGGCGCTACGGCACGATAAATGATAGGGTAATCTAGTTTATGTCATTCTATGACACATCCTGTGGACTTGACGCATTTCAAGATTTTCTCACATTTGCATAAACTCAAAGAGTGGCCAAGGCTTCCATTGAATAGGTAAATTCAACACGTAAAAAGCTCCAAACAAGACGCATACCGCCTTCAAGAATGGCATAGGCTCTTTAAACATTGGCCAATGCTCAGTGACAAGGAAGCAATTGTCGTTGAAGACGCCTCCTGAAAAAAATATGAGCTTGCATCTCAGACAATTTGAAACTGCAGGAACCGTGGCTATGTTCCTTACAAACAGTCTGACTGAGGAGCCAAGATTAATGCACACAATTTTGCAGTCCGTGGAACAGTGGTATTACGCGCCCTCCTGAGTGGCGCCGTGCAAGTATTGAGCGGAGGTATATTGCTTTAATATACACATAGAATATTATGAGCATAAAAATGAATATCAATACGATGATCTTAGACCATCTGGTTGGGGGGAATCAGCGTACAGTGACACAAGTGCATTCTGTGAAATGAGAAATTCATCGGCTGCATTATGACTGCTAACCAACCAGTGAACGTGAAGTACGCAGTGGTGATACACCAATGGGGAATCAGTTCATCGAACGACGTTTCCTCGACAGATCGTTTCATCGACAGCTCGAATTAACCTTCTTTTTTTTTTCTTTCTTTTTTTCTTTTTTTTTTCGGGGGGGGGGGGGGGGGGGGGGGGTAAGCTGCATGAGACTGTCGCCGCGAAGCGACCTGTACGGGTCGGTTAGGTGGGTTAACATTTTTGTAACGAGCAGCCGCAGACTGTCGCCGCGAAGTGGTGTGAACGCAGGCGGGGGTGTGGGTTTACGCGCACTTCAGTGATACACGAGTGGCGAAACATCACTGCAGCATGCAATTCGCGTAACGAGTGTCGATGAAACGTTCGTGTCGACGAAACGTGTCCATAAAAAGTTGTCCACGAAACGTACTGCCGCGAAACGAATTTCGACGAAACGATATGGACCCCTCGGCGAAATGAGAAGGCTACAGGAAGCGCGAACAACGATGCGAAACTCGTAAAGCGCACTCACGCACTCAGACGATGGGTTGTCACATGCTTTACTGCAACTCTTGCGAGCCAGCACGCGCGAATAGCCTCCCAATCGCTACAAACGACGAACCGCGCGTCCCAGCGAGCTCACGACATGACACAAGGTTCAAAAGAGCACCCGACTTGAGCTTTCAACTCTGAGAAGAACGTCAAACACGAACTGAGATAGCAGCGACAGTCATTGAACCCGAAAGTTTCAAGCGACGCAAATCCGTGGTTTCGTTTCGTTCGAGGAAAGAAGTGTCAAAAATACGAACGTATATATGACAGTCCCCAATCAATGTTAATAAAAAGAGCAGAACAAACTCACCGTTTTGATAACAACAAGGAAAGCTCGCACAAAAACCACCAAGCACCTCTACCCCTCGACAAAACAAGCGCGGCAGTAACGGCCGTAACGGCAGCAAAACGACCGAGCGGAGATGGGTAGATGAAGAGATAGCGGCAGTGTGATTATACTAGACAAAAATCTCACCTCGTGCTTTTCAATTGAGCGGTAACTAGCGCCACCTCGTTTGGAACGTTTATCATTAGTTGATTGACAGTGCAATAAACGATTCTTTAAAATGTGAGAACCATTGTCTATTAGTCTAAACCAAATAAAACAACTTCCAGCTTGTCGCAAACAATTTTAGTTGTTTAAAGAATCGTAACTTTAGATTTACGGACAAGTCAATCGTATTTCAGATTACGGATGCTTCTCCGTAGCTTTTAATGAGAAGCTCTACGTTTTTTTTACGGAACGTTTTTACCGTGCACACCTGATAGAAAGATATAAACTTTCTTGCCTAAACCTCTCGGACCGAGTCAAGAGCATTTCAGTATTGCAGCGAGAGGTTCCGACAATGAGTGCATCGCTCTAAAAAGTGCTTCGGCTGCATATGCAGTTAAACCAAGCAATCGTACATCAATCGCCGTACTTCAGTTCTACTCACCTGCCATGCACAGTAGTTTCGCGTCGTAGAATCCTCCTTTCGTTGGAGCGTCTCCGGCCCAGTAGTACACCTTGTCATCTTCAACTACACCGCTAAAGTGCCTTACATTGTCGGAACTCACAACAGGCTGGGTCTTGTCGAGTAGAAATTCTACTAAAACGTAAGACATTGTAGAGCCCGGGCAGGATCGACAGGTTGGAGAAAGCGGGCAAACAAAACGAGTCGAGAGCGATCGTTCATGGAAGCTCGGCGAAGCCCACATAAGCGAAGCGAAGTGCGAAGTGTCGTGGTGTGGTCGGTGTGGTGGTGTCGTGTTCGACGCCTCGGCGGCTTCGGCGGGCTTCTGATCAAGGTTGGCGGTCGGTTGCGTGTCACATCTCTAACGTCAGCGGTTTTATGGGCTCACGTCCCGAAATCGTTTTTTCGTGCATAGATTACTTTTCGTATTCATAGATTTGACGAAATAGTGGTATCCGAACGAACTTTACGTCCTTTGACCGTACTTCTGTCTGCACGTCAAAGCTTTCTGACGTACAGTCAGAAACAATCGATGTACAGTCAGAATCACCAACAGTACATCCTGATGGCATTTCGCGGCGGCCGACTGCCACCAGGAAACCATCAGAAAGCCGACAAGCGGGGTCTGACTGGAGTTTGACTGTCGGTCAGAGTAACTTGTTGTCCAATCAGACATGCTTGACGTACAGTCAGGCACAGTCAGCGGTCCACTAGAAAACATTGACTGCCAAACAGCGTTACATTGATGGATTTTTCCTTCGGGAATATATACCGCGAGCAACAATTAATCAAGCACTTTTGATAAACATTGTGCGCAAAGAAAGTCCCGACGGCCGGGAAATAAGGCGCTTTTGATGGAGCCGAAGTGAAACATAAAACTTCTGACGACCATTAGACCGCCTCTGACAGCCAATCAAGAGTGTCCAACAGACCATTAGGCGCCGTCAGGAACTTCTGACGGACCATCTAAACGCATCTGATGGTCCATCAGGACAGTCGGATGGTGCGTCAAGAATGGGCTGATGGTCCATCAGACTTTCTTGATGGTCCATCAGACCTTCTTGATGGTCCATCAGGAAGCCTGATGGGCCATCAAAGACGTCTAATGGTCCATCAGGACAGTCGGATGGTGCGTCAAGAATGGGCTGATGGTCCATCAGACTTTCTTGATGGTCCATCAGACCTTCTTGATGGTCCATCAGACCTTCTTGATGGTCCATCAGGAAGCCTGATGGGCCATCAAAGAAGTCTAATGGTCCAGCAGGAAAGTCAGATGGTCCGTCAGGAATGGGCTGATGGTCCATCAGGAGTGGGCTAATGGTCCATCAGACTTCTTTGATGGTCCATCAGGGACCATCAGAAAAGTCTGATGGACCATCAAGAAACTCTGATGGTCCATCAGGAAAACCTGATGGTCTTTTCGATCGGGATTGTTTGCTAGATCAGGACCATTTTCAACTTATGGGCGGAATATGATGCTAATCACACCAGTCGGAGGTGAGTTCAAAGCACTGCAGTTCCAATGCGCCAAAGACACAATGTGGAACAGCTGCTCTTTGTACACATTGCTTGCATGTGACTTCATCGCACCGTCCTGGTAGTCATTCGGGGTCACTCCTTCTTACTCTTGCCGAGAAACGCTAAGTGGGCGGCGCGAAATGTACGCTGCAGAAGGTACAGGCTCAGAAGCAATGCCACCAGAATGGCTGCTGATGTGCCGTCGACGATGCTTGAAAGCAAGCAAGGCTCGCGCCGTGCGTACAAGCTCTGAAGATGGCACCGAAATCAAAAGCCTTTTTATTCCTACGACCTTGGCTTGTGCATGATCTCACGCTAACCATTACAGGCTCGCAACAAAAAGCGCTGAACTTCGTGGAGCTTTGCTTAACAGGGAAATGTGCACTTAAAAAATTTACGACAACACTCTGGCGAGTATTCTTTTGCAGCAAACTCATTACGACAAACAGGTGATAAACGCCGCCGATGCCGATACGTGACGTCAAAACGTCTGTACGTGAGCGACTTTATATGCACAAAAATAACGGAAATGCAAATGCTGGAAACCCGAGTTCAATACCAACGCCTACCACCATCAGCAAATGGTATTCGAACGTGGTTCTACCTTCGGAACCGGTCGGAAATCGGTGCCAGTTTGAATGGCTTCTGTCCCGCATCGGCCGCTGGCGGACGCCGGGTGAACAAAATCTAGCTCACTTAGATCGGCGTCGAACAGCACGTGGCCGGAACCAATTAGCGGAATATTGGCTAATTGAGCCTTGCAATCGTTTGACTGTCTTCTGTAATGTTAAAAGTTAAATCGGGGGACAGCCACGGCGTGCGTCTTACAAATTATTACATGACAGAGTCTCATTCGTTCGGGATTAATGACAGTCGGAAGAAGCTACAGTTGTCACAGGGGCAACATTTCGACTACCACACGTTAACATAGAGATTTATGGACTCTGTTTTTTTTTAGCTGCACCAAATTTTCAGAAAAAAAAAGGAACTTGAGATTCAGTCATTTGGGCCCTGGGGAAGTGTTAGTGGCCATGGCGGCCTTAGAAAAAAGGAGAAACTGGGTCATTAGTTAGCCAATTAACTAAATAATTTTAACTAACTTTTTAAATTTTTCTTGAGGGAGCATAATGTAATCAGAGCTTTGAAGCTTGACCTCAATATGGTCTGGCCCTGCAATCGAAGTTTGATTAAAAACTTTGTAGTAGGTGCTACGGGGTCAAGAAATGTCACTTTGCTACACGGTGTCAAACCAAAAATAAACGAGCACTCTTAAAAAAAAAACTAGTAAAAATCTATTAACTGCAGCATATACTACCTCTTCCTGAGTGTTACTACCTTTTTCTAAATATTTACTACCTCAAACGCGCGATAGGCAGTAAAAAGTTAGCAAATGCAGCCATTATTACCTTTTTTCTGGACGTTACTACCTTTTTACTAGCTATTTACTACCGCAAAGGCGCGGAGAAAATGGCGGCGCTTCCTTCATACCCGATTGCCAGCGTCAGCGACGTACTTGCTGTTTCGGATCACAGGGGGAGGTATCCACACGGAATCGTAGCGCCAAATATTGTATGAGGGGACATGTTTAAGGGATGGAGCTGACCTTATAACGATCGCAGCGTCCGTACCAGCACGACGTAGAAGCCAGCGCTGGAGCGAGCGTAGCAGCCAAGGAGGTTATAATGAGCAGGAGGTGGCGTCCCTATCCCCAATGCATGGAGCGAAGTGTAACGGAAGTAGGCGTGGCCACGAGCCGCAACGAACATTTCTTGACCAATGGGAAGCCTAGTGAGTGGGCGCCGCCATTAATTTCGGTGCAAACAACCTCGTTGCCATGACATTTCCGTGGCAACACGACTGTGTGCACCGAAAGTAATGGCGGCACCCACCGTTATTTGAAACAGCGCTTAACGGGAGACTTTTAAACCGGTATGGTCGGAATAGGATGAGATTATTATAAACGAACGCCTGGTTGCCCAGCAGAAAGTAAGTGTCTAGAATTGAGACGCTCTAGACGACGCACCGTGAAGTACTTGGCGGTGCGCAACACATTTTTTTAATAAACAGCAGCAGCAAATCGCACGAGCGCGCATGCAAGCCAGGAGCGCACAGAACAACGGGCTCGCGCTTCCAGTTCTGACTTCGCTCGCACATAATGTGGAACTAAGTATAAACACTCACGCTGCAAAGCATTTGCATCGTGTACGCCCACGGCGGACGCCGACCGCATCGAAAGCTAGCCTCGTGAAGCCCACGCCGGAGCAGATTAGAAAGCAGACGAACCGCCGGTGCGCAACCCCACGGCCTCGGAACGGGTGCGCAAGGCAGTCTGGGATTAAACGCCTCTTCTGGCTTCACTCAGGCTGACGTCATGCCGGGTCCTGTCTGTTTAAACGTCCTTGGTAGCAGCCATTGTTGATGCAATGGCCATGCGGCTAATTACCTTCTTTCCTTCTTGTTTACATTCGTTTGTGAGCGTTTATATCTTCATTTTGGTTTTAACTGGGATGAAAATAGCCACGTAGCACATACTAAAATCGTTTTCGAAAACAAGAAAAGTTTATATTGTTCTTTATATATATATATATACATATATATATATATATATATATATTTTTTTTTTTAACATATGTTTTTCTTTTACGAGAGACGCTTGGCAACATTGTTTGGCAAGCAAGTTGGGGCCAGCCGGAGTTCGCAGGACGCTAATTTTTCCGATGTGAACCTGCCGTTTTTGCCTTGTGTCGTGTGCAGTGCTCGTGTTCCCGTGTTGGAGTGCATAGCTAACGTTCGTGCGTTCGACGGGGCGAGTGTGTGCGTGGACCTGGGCTGCTCCGAGGATAGTTCTAACGAGCCGGTGCCGCTGTCACTGGATTGGGTGTCGCCGTCCAAGAAGCTTTTCTCTGCCTACTCCTACTTGACACTGAGAACTTCTTCACGGTTTGTGTGTGCTCGGTGGTTGAACGATTCTAATTGAGCTGTCTTCGGTCGTGACAGTGCACTTTCACAACCGTTGGTGTGCGTCGTAAATAGTGTATGTAGATTTGGGACTAATGAAAAAAACTGTTTTGGCATTCTACGAGTCTTTCTGAATTTGCTTATATCTTCGCCAAAAACGCGAGCATTCGTCAGTGTACTACAAAAATTAAGATGCGAGCTGCACGTGGTATTCATTTTGCATGCATTTTATAGCGCAGCACGCGAAAGGAGTGCAGCTGCCGTCGCACTCCCCGTCAATTACAGCCTTCATTCGCCGCGGGAGACGGCAAGAAAGCACTCTCTTGCCGACGGCAACCGCATTCGTTTTAAAGGCTTAACCGCATGTAATCGATTTAGCGAGCGACGACATGAAACGTCGCTCATCGCCTTGGCCGCTTGTTACTATTTCTTTCATGCGGTTTGCCTCGTCGGGCAACTTACCTAGCGACTGCGAAGAACTGACGTGCTGACACGGGATGAAAAGTTTTCGCACTTGAATGGTCAGTATAAAAGACTTAAGAGAAGTCAAGGAAGTTAGAGAGGAGAAAGTGGCCGAGTGGGCTAACGCGTCTCAGCTAGAATGCTGAGATGCGTTATCCCGCTGGGAACCTCTCCCCACTGCACCCGCACTCTTAAAAAAAAGCTAGTAGTATTTACTAGGTAAGAGCTAGTAACCGCTTGTCACATATGTTACTAGGTACCTAGTAACCTTAGGTAGTAACGGTCAAGCTAGTATTGGTTACTAGGTCAAGAAGCTAGCAACTGTTACTAGCCTCAAAGTAGAATCCATGCATTTTACTACCTTTAGTTAGTAACTAACGCTACCTCCCGACGGAAGACCAGAAACGAACTAGTCACGTAATTTCCGGTGAAAAAAAAAGTGTGTGGTTATGCCACTTACCACCAGGTGGCAGGCGCAACAAAAATTGAAACTGGAGATGAGTAATCCAGGTGGCGCTAGTCACCGTCCAATTGAACGTACAAAAAAAAAATGGAGCCGATTATTCATTGTTTATTTCAATTCTTTCACATTTGAAAGTTGCCAAGTGCGTACATATAACGCACGCTACTTAATCACTCAAATAGCTAACTTACGTCAATGAGAATCGAACCCAGGAGGTTCCCAGCGCAAGCTTACGAGCGGAGACGCTTTAGCCCACTCGGCCACTTCCTCCTCGCTAAAGTCTTTTATACTGACGATTTGAGTGCGCAAACTTGCCGTCGTGTATCAGCACGTCAGTTCTTCGCAGTCGCTAGGTCAGTTGCGCGGCGAGGCAAACCGCATGAAAGCGACGGGAACAAGCGGACAAGGCGGTGAGCGGGGTTTCCTAGAAATTAAAAAAAAAAAACCGAGCGCCGCGACGGGTGACCGTGAGAAATCGCCGTCGCTCGTCGCTAGCTTGTCGTTTGCTAAATCGATTACATGCGGTTCAGCTTTTAAAACGAGTGCGGTCGCCGTCGGCAAGAGAGTGCTTCCTTGCCGTCTCCCGCGGCGAACGAAGGCTGTAAATGACGGGGAGTACGACGGCAGCTGTACTCCTTTCGCGTGCTGCGCTGCAAAAATGCGCGCAAAATTAATACCGCTTGCAGCTCGCATCTAAATTTTAGTAGTACACTGACAAATGCTCGCGTTTCTGAGGAAGATTTAAGCAAACTCAGAAAGATTCGTAGAATTCCAAAACAGTTTTTTTTCATTAGTCCCAAAGCTACATACACCATTTACGACGCACATAAACGGTTGCGACAGTGCACTGTCACGACCGAAGACAGCTCAATCAGAATCATTCAACCACCGAGCACACACAAACCGTGAAGAAGTTCTTAGTGTCATGTAGAAGGAGGCGGAGAAAAGCTTCTTGGACGACGAAACCGAATCCAGTGACAGCGGCACCGGCTCGTTAGAACTACCCTCGGAGCAGTCCAGGTCCACGCACAGACTCGCCCCGTCGAGCGCACGAACGTTAACTATGCACTCCAACACGGGAACACGAGAACTGCACACGACACAAGGCAAAAACGGCAGGTTCACATCGGAGAAATGAGCGTCTTGCGAACTCCGACTGGCCCCAACATGCTTGTCGTACAATGTTGCCAAGCGTCGCTTGTAAAAGAAAAACATTGGTTTAAAAAAATACAGAAATATAAAAAAACGGCATTAACTTATTTTTTTTAAAGAGTTTTTAGTACGTGCTAGGTGGCTATTTTCATCCCAGTTAAAACCAAAAGGAAAATATAAACGCTCATAAACGAATGAAAACGAGAAGGAAAATAAGTAAGCCGCATGGCCATTGCATCAACAATGGCTGCTGCGCCCGCAGCACCGCTGGCTTCCACGTCGTGCTGGTACGGATGCTGCGATCGTTATAAAAGTCAACTCCAACCCCTAAACATGCCCCCTCATACAATATTTGACGCCACGATTGCGTGTCGATACCTCCCCCTGCGATCCGAAACAGCAAATACATCGCTAACGCTGGCAATCGGGTATGAAGGAAGCGCCGCCATTTTCTCCGCGCCTTTGCTGTAGTAAATAGCTAGTAAAAAGGTAGTAACGTCCAGAAAAAAAAGGTAATAAGGGCTGCATTTGCTAACTTTTTACTGCCTATCGCGCGTTTGAGGTAGTAAATATTTAGAAAAAGGCAGTAACACTCAGGAAGAGGTAGTATATGCTGCAGTTAATAGCTTTTTACTAGCTTTTTTCTAAGAGTGCGCCCGTAAGTCAGCGATTAGAGTGATAAGTAAGCGTGTGGTTCTGTTGAAAGCATTGTGTCGATTGTGCGCTAAAAATGTGGGGTGTACATGTTTATATGTATCTACTTGCGAATGTGGAAGGATTGAAATAAATTGTAAATAAACGGCTTCTTCTTTTGTACGTTTTAATTGGACGCTGCCTAGCGCCACCTGGATTACTGATTTCCGGTTTCAAATTTTCTTGCGCCTGCCATGTGGTGGTAAGTGGCATAACTCCACACCTTTCTTTTTTTCCACCGGAAATCACGTGACTAGTTTGTTTCCGGTTTTCCGTCGGGAGGTAGCGCTAGTTTCTAGCTAGATGTAGTAAAGTACATGGATTCTACTTTTAGGCTAGTAACAGTTACTCGCTTCCCAAGCAGCACGTTGTGAATGGGCCATCGCTGGCAAGTGTACTATGGCCAACCAGATTTTCGATGGCCCAAGCTTGGCCAAAGTGCTCGGCAATAGAAGTGTTTTCGTCCTCGTCTGGTGACTAGCCATTCACTTTATGCCAGTCGCTGGCCATTCACTTTAGGCCAGTGACTGGCCATTCACTTTAGGCCAGTGACTGGCCATTCACCTTTGTCCAGTGGCTGGCCATTCACTTTAGGCCAGAGACTGGCCATTCACCTTTGGCCAGTGACTGGCCATCCACATTTGGCCAGTGACTAGCTCTTCACTTTAGGCCAGTGGCTTGCCATTCACCTTTGGCCAGTCACTTTCGGCCAGCCACTGGCCACTCACGTTTGGCCAGCCACTGGCCATTGACTTCCGGCCAGTCACTGGCCGAAAGTGGCTGTAGTTATTCACTTAATACATAATTTATCACAGGCTGCCTCAGTATTCCTCAGAAGACTGTCAAGAGTCTCGGGAGGTCATGTTTTATAACTCAACCCCAGAAACTCTTACATAGTAATGACACGCGAAGCTGCTGCAAGGCTGATCAATATTTAGTGGACGTTTTGAGTACTAAGTCTTACGACGCTGGTTGCGACCACCATTCCAGTTGTCGTAGGTTCAGGGATGGTATGTTGTCCCACCATCAAGATCCCCCGGTAGTGCAGCAGTAAAATAAAAATAAAAAGAAGTAACTTTAGGTGAAGGGACAGTGCAACAATAGAGAGTTTTAGTAGATCGTTCTGATACCTCCGATAGCCCCGATAACGATACCATGCATGTGCAAGGGAGGCGGTGGCGGAGTATCGGGTATCGTTATCGGAGTCATGGGAGCGATCTACTAAAACTCTTTTTTACAAAACTCTTACAATATTTTTTACAAAACTCTTACAATATTTTTCAGTTTACACAAGCTTACTGGCACTAATGGGAAAGAGAAGCATTGAGTACAGAGTAAAGGTTTTTACACACTTAAGGGTGTAAATCAGTTTGTCCCTGGGCTAACACCCTTATGGCGTTGAGGCAAGCACCCTTCACAAAGGGTGCTTGCTGACACCCTTGGTGAAGGGTGCTTGGCATCAAATGGGCACCTGTTGGGGTGGCCCCGTGGATGCTGGCCCACCCCAGCCAATCTGCCGCCGGGAGAGTATCATGCGACGTTTTGGTTATGTGAAGTTCAAGGTCACATGACGCTCTCTCGACGCTGGATTGGCTGGTAGCGTCCGCCGCGCTCGGACGAAGGGTGAAATGAAGTATAGACCCCAGTGAACATTTCATCGGAATGTGTCCAATACACATATCAGAAATTGTAAATTGTACGAAAATCATATATGGTATTGCATATTCTTATATTCTTATTATATGATTTACAGCTTATCATGTTTACTGAACACATTTACACTTTTTTCACTTAGAGGGATTGCCACATCACCGTACACGAGGCACGAGATAAAGAAACAACGAGTCACACTAAACACAACTCACTTCATGAAGAAGTAATACAAAAGAGCTCCTCGCAAGCCACATCATAACCCCGTGGGCACTTGGGAAGTGTTACGGCACCCCCCCCCCCCCCCCCCCCCTTTTCTCGAACTCTAAGTGAGCAAGCAGTGGCCCCAAGCATCGCACTGCACGGCTGAACCATTGTGAAAATCATGGTCTGCCACAAACGAAGCATGTAAAGCTTTCCTGTTTGGAGATCAAGTGACATGTTTTGTTTGTCTCAGAGGATTGCAGGCAACACGCTTCGCTTATCACTTGTCTCCTACGCGCATCTGTTTACTAATTGGAAACAGGGTAGAGGGGGATGGTTTAGCCCTTGACTGAACCACAGCAGTATTTCATTAGGTGAAGCTCATTATGACATCAATTAGAATGTGTTATATTGAACATTTATTGAACCTTGAGAAATGGAAAATGCAATGTATGCCATTCCATGAAATAAAGAATGCTATGTGCAAACATGTAATGAAAAATATTACAGAATGAACTTGCACTCTACGGCAAAAAAGCAAACGTTTCAGTAGAAGACGCTATCCTCTTGCTCACGTACAAAGAAAATTATAAAGTTCTGGAAGACGATTATGGATAAGGAACTCGTATAGCTATTCCGAAAGAAATTTGAATATTTCAATTTTTTTTCCGTACCCCTTTAAAGAACACAACTGTGATGATGAATTAATGAATGATGAGGATGAAATAATTTTGACTAAAGAGGGTGACCACAAGTATATACTGAAAGATTCACTAACAATTATGAAACCTAGAAATATATTAGTGCCTTCCCTGTGTTTTTCCATCGAGCGGAAGAAGTTTCTTGGACTATATTTTTGTTAGAAACAGGTGTGATGCGTCAGTCTGTTTCTTTTTTTTTATCTTGATGTTGTGCATATCTTTTATTTCCTAGCTTGAAAGCTCAAGGCATTCCCTGTTGTTTGTTCAATCACATTTACCCAAATGTTAGTAGGTTGCTTTTTTATGTTTACTGTCCTTGGGTGTGTCAGGGGTTGTGAACAGTAAAACGCTGTCAGGCCCAGGAAGGAATTCCCTTTGTAAAGTGGTGGCAAGCAGAAGATAAATTGTAAAGACTGACTTCATGTCTTCCCCTACGTTTTCTTTTTTGGTTCGCCTATTCATTTTTTGCTCATTAATACTCAGCTGTGTTTGATACTTCTCTGCGTTTGTGTCATCCTTCAGAGAATCCGTCTTTAATAAATTATGTGTTTAGCCTGTTTAGCTAGCTTGCACCCTCGTTTTTGTTTATTAATAAATGACTGTAGGATTCAACTGCAAGCACGGTGTTAATGCATACTAATAAATAGCAACATACTTTTATTGAATAGTGCTGATGATTGGTCTAGTTAGTAGCCAATTATTGAAAAGAGATCATGAATATGAGAACAGAGGATATGAACACAGCACAGCGCTGTGTTGATCTCCTCCTTCTTGTCCGTGCCATTCACATTTCATGTTTTTAATAACACATTTATTAATAATTTTCTGCTTGGTATCATTTGTATAGGGGTTCACTGGAACGACCCACCTGCTATTGCATTCACTTTAGGGCAGCTCTCCCTTCCTCATGGTGCCCTCGTTCAGGAAGTGGAAGGCGGGTGTCACTCTCACTCTTGTGGTTCAGTTCCCCAGCTTCCCATAGGTTTCAAGCTGCTAGCCAAACTGAGTCAGGCCTTCCAGCCCTGCAGGAAATGTCAATTCCACTCTTTTAGACGTAGACACCCACATTTTTCATGTACGTGAAAGAAGCTCTCACAGAGAGGAAACAAAATGATTGGCCTTTTTTTAATGCATCCTTTTCTTTTGCTGAGAACATACATAAATGTTACACGCTATTGTACATACAGTGGTGCGGCTTGATTTAGGAAGAGCACTTTTTTTCAAATAACTTTTATATAAAGAAAAGCTCAATATTATGGGTCGGGCATAAATGGTTGCTATGAATTGCCCTATACATTTACACATTACCTGATATCATCAAAAGAGTAGAGTAGCGTAGGGCTGCACTGCACCAATTACGACTTTGTAACCAATTAATATTTGGCATTTATTTGTTTATTACTATTGGCTATTATTCTTTAACAGAAAGAATAACCGGGCGAGTTGATACGGTGGTAGTCTTTGAACTCCATCAAATATTCAGGTTTCACATTAGTTAATTTTCTCCGCCTTTTGTTATGTCTTTGCTTTTTCTAGCTGCTCTGATTTTTGTAAGGGCTTTCGCCACTACTAAAAAACGTGACATCTAAACTCCTTTTATTTTTTGCATCACACAATCGTAAACGTAAAATTGTGCCGGTTCGGTAAACGCGAAGAGACCTAATTTCCGAGGGTGAAACTTCTAAAAACAATGGACAAGTCAAAGAAACAAACAACACAGGGCGTTGTTTGTTCGGTGTTTTCAGCGCTTTTACCCTCGGAAATATGACGAAGAGAACGCGCGTCTCTACGGCACAGGCATTAGCTTAAGCAAAAAATCATGCTGCATGCTCGCTCTTGTAACGTTCTTCTCGCTCCCGCTTTATGAAACAAATCGGTGACGAGCGGCTGTTAGGACAAGACGTCTGAACTAGCATGACCTGAGATTAACACTTTGGGACGGCGACTAAATGCTTGAACTGCAGTCAGACGGCACTTGAACGCTCCGCACAAGCGTCGTCGGACGAGCGCCGCACGACGGCGCCCAGAACATGCCCATGGTTCCGCCGCAAGGGAATCTTTCTCACACTGCGGAGCGAGCCACAGGTTTTGAAGAAGATACGCCCTTTTCAAATAACGAAATAACACAGGGCAGAAACATAGTTAGAATCAAGCATAGCTTAGCAAGCACACCCATACAAAAATGACCTATGGACGTCTATAGAAAATCCTATGGTGAGCTATCACCTTCTATGGCCCTCTATGGTCAGCCATTAGAAACCATAAAACACGCTATAGCCACCTATAGGAAAATGTATGTCTTCAAAGCTTTAGAATCTCGACCATTCCGATTTCTATACCTGGCTATAGAATAATTTATGACTACGCAGCTATAGACTCGCGACTATTCAATATTCTTTAGCGAGCTATAGAAATATGTATGTCCTTCATGCTATAGATTCGCGACTATTGAATGTGCTTTAGCCGGCTATAGAGTGGTGTATGTCCCTAAATCTATAGAATCGCGACCATTGAATTTTCTTTAGCCTCCTCTATAGCGTTTTATGTCACCAAAGCTATAGGCCTTTGACCTTTCAATGTTCTTTAGCCGGCTATAGAGTGGTGTATGTCCTTAAATCTATAGCCTCGCGACCATCGAACTTTCTTTAGCCGTCTCTTTAGTGTTTTATGTCACCAAAGCTATAGGCCTCCGACCATTCAGTATGCTTTAGCCGACTATAGAGTGGTGTATGTCCCTAAATCTATAGAATCGCGACCATTGAATTTTCTTTAGCCGACTCAAAAGTGTTCTATGTCACCAATGCTATAGCCTCCGACCTTACAATGTACTTTAGCCGGCTATAGAGGGATGTATGTCTCCCGAGCTATGGACTCGCGACCATCCAATTTTTTTAGTCGGCTCACTGGTCTGCTTAGGCTATAGGCCCGCGACCCACTTTTTTTTTCTTTTTTTTTTTTACTGCAGATGTACAAAAGTGGAAGAGAGTCATTCATGCGCTCGATCGGGGCGAGAATTTTCTTCAGCCAGGTTCACGGGGCGTACGTCGCCGACGTTATACGCCCGCGATCACAAAAGCGTCCTTAGCTGCCTATAGGACTATTGCAGTTTTGCCGGCTGCTTTCCCTGCGCATGGCCTTATTTCGGCGTTGACGTCATCTCAATCTTCCGTTTTTTAGCTCTAATTATCTGTCGTTTCCAGTGTATTTTGTAAGTATATGTATTTCGTAGCGCGCCTTCTACGTTGTCCGTGTCCCTGCCATGTTTGTATTTCTTTCTGCCTGCTGTGTTAAATATATTTAATGTTTTTTTTGTGTATATTTCGTCGTTCTCGACGCGGCGTCAAGAACGCTGCTTACGCCACTACAGAGGTGAGCTTTACTCTTGTCACGACGGTTTATCGCGCTATAAAGCCGTCTATTGGACTCGTATAAAGTCTCGAGAGGGCGGTTTTGAATGCCGGTGCACATGTCATCGGTGTAGGCAGAGCAACGACGTAGCAATCGCGACGCGAGTGCTGACTGCGCCTCAATCTAACCGGCCGCGCTCGCTCTGTGGAGATGTAAGCTTGGGACTCTCGAGCCCCGTTAGCTTACTGAAGATGCAAGACACTACTTGGTCGTCGCGAATCCTTTGCCCTTCGAATGGCTTCGAAGCCGTTCCAGCGCCCGGCGTATACCCTACGCAGCGTCTTCCAACAACTGTTCGCACAGCATCGGAACCCTCCGTCTGCGAGCGCCGGCGGATCGCCGTCGCGGTGATTATGTTCGCGGGAGTTCATGTTTGCGGTGTTTCATGTTCGCCGCAGGAGTTCATAAAGTGCTTCCATTTAAGTCGGAACGATAAATCGTCGGCGCTCGCAGACTGCCAGTAGGCTCCAGAAAGGTTGCGATGCTGCGCCGGCGGTCGCTGATAGGCGCTGCTGCCTAGGGTATGCCGAGCACTGGAACGTTTTCGCCGGCGTTCGCAGGAGAAAGAATCTCAACGACAAAGCAGCGCCCTGCATCATCAGCAAGTTAACGCTGCTCGAGAGTCCTACGCTCGAGAGTCCCACGCAGTCGTCTCTCATTTCGCGATTGCTGCGTCGTTGCTCTAACTAAACAATTCACAGTCCTCTCGAGACTTCATGAGCGTTAAATCGACGCGCCTATAGCGCGATAGAGTGTCGTGACAACAAAAAAGCTTACCCCGGCAGGGGCGTAAGCAGCGGTGCGTCAAAGCCCATGTCGAGAACGGCGAAATATACAAAAATAACAGCCGAAAAAAATTAATATCATTAGGCACGCGCTACCCTAGGTGCGTCCTATTATCTTTTTGTTCTGCGAATTCAACAAATCAGCAAGCGCTGTGGCTAATTTTTCTTCTTTTTCTTTAAATTATGAGACATTAAACTCATTGGAGCTTCTTGGAACACATATCCCCACCATGACTCATCATGGTGCTCAGAGATTGTAATTGATGGCAGTGATATAGACTGAACTCACGGATGAAAAACGTATTACGGCACAAATTTCTTAAACCACGCAATCATAGATGCCACAACGATGCAAAGATTCCCAAAATCAACGTTTAAAAATGCGTACAGTGTACACATAATTCAAAAGTGCTTAGTAAAAAAAAAAAAGAAAAAAAAAAATATATATATATATATATATATGGCGTACTTTATTTATTTCTTTATTTATTTGTGGACATCCTGCGCAAAGAAAAAGTATTCGCCATTAATTATTCATTTTGAATTAGAATGTGGGCTAAAAGGCGTAAAATATGATATCTTCAAACATGCCTCGTTTTGGGTCACTTCTGGGAAGTGCAGCTTTAGAAAGAAGTCCAAAAGCTGGGGGGCCTTCATGGAGCTGTCCTGTTCACTCGGTAGTGATAGCAGAGTAGACGCTATGCGTGTTTGAGGCCAATCATGTCTCCGGTTAGGGTCCCGTGACAACTGTCTCGAAGCTGGTGATAACGCTGGACACGGCACCTGCCTTAAGCCCAAGGCCACACATAGCATCCACTGCACTATCAGCCTTGGCTCGAGCTGTCAACAGGATATAAGCGACACATTCTCTCGCTGTGTTCATTGTGTATGCCCCTGAAGATTAGTCTTTGTGATCGCACCCCCGTTCTGGCCTTGAAGGAGCTCTGCTTTTCAATTTTTCTGTTTTCTCTCTCTCCCTAAGCTAAAAGCATTGCAGAAGGTACGGACTCGGCGGACCAATCAACCGTAGACTTTTTATCGCTTCACTCCGCTCTCTGTGCGCATGTAACGGAAGGAGCGTGATCACGTGGTTTGACGGATGACGTAATAGCCGCTGCCAATCCCGGAATGAGGCTGCTTGCGGACCTAGTTTCGCGTGTCGTGCGGCCCGCGGGGCTGCTGTGGATTTCGCTTCTATGTTAAAAGGTGTCCCGATCGAAAAGTCCTACCCGTGTGTCGGCAACAAGCGATTTCTTCAAAGAAGCCCAAGACATTCTTGTGATGCGTTCAGTGTTCGGTTCGGCAAATGACAGCTTGTGCTACATCGTGGTGAATCTTCACGGATCCCTTCCTTCTCGGTTTTGTGTTTGAGTGGTTGGTCTGCAGTGCCCGTGTCGACGTATATTTCGGATTACATCTTTCAAGTCCGGTATTTTGAACGTAAGTGCGCTGCAACGTACTCGGCGACAATTGACCGTTCTGTAGTGTCTATATCCTGGCAGTGCCTATCTTCTGACAGCTGGGAGAATAATTTCCCCGTAATTCTACCGCAGTCGCCCGCCATTAGCTCTCTGAAATCATGTGAAAATTGTTGTTAGAATACTGACATTCTTATTCTCTCTGCGTTTTGTGAAAAGACGTTTCATGGACACCTTTTCGTGGATAGACGCTTCATGGACACACGTTTAGTCGGCACTCGTTACGCGAATTGCACGCTGCAGGGACATTTCGTCGCGCCTGTATTCCTGAGGCGCGTGCTCACCGACTCAGCCCACCCGTTCACGCCACTTCTTGGCAAATCATTACAAAAAAAAAAAAAAAGAAAAAACAAAAAAAAAACATATTTTGAGTTGTTTATAAACGTCACGTGTTGATGAAACGATCTCGATGAAACGTCTTTTGATAAACTGATTGCAGCGCCAATGAGTAGCGACTGGCATTAGAATTTCGGGGGGAAGGGGGGGGGGGAATTCGGCCGGCTGCCGGGGGACTAGACGCTACCCAGGAATTGCCTTTGGTTCTTGTTTGCTTTACAATATTCTCAGTTGTATAACAGCTCAGTAGTACCTCTTCACATAGTAGAGATTGCTTAGTGTGTGCTTGTCTACAGAATGGGCTGTGTGTAATAAACTTCTAGGAGATTTGAAAACAATACCTTGTGTCTGTTTACCTGTGCTTTTGCAAACACCTGAGTGAGTGAATTTGTTTTTTGTTGTTGTTTTGTTGAAATGTTAGCTCTTTGTTTTAAATGGGGCTATGAAGTTCGGCACGTCTCACAAGGTTTTTTTCAAAGATGTCCAGTGACAACAAATAATTTGTTTCACATTTCATACGATTGCGGTAAAAAGAAAAACTACAGGCAGCTGTGGCACGGTGGGTATAGAGAACCATAAGACGAGCTATAGAATGGCCTATAGCAGACCATACAAAGGGCAATAGACGGCTGAAGAAACTATAGGAAAAGCAATAGGCAGCTATAGCACGGTGTCTAAAAAGATCCATAGAGTAAGCCATAGAGATCTCTATAGCAAACCATACAATATGCTATAGGCGGCTAAAGGGACCATATGAAATGCTATAGAAAGCTGTAGCACGATGGGTATGGAGAACCATAAGACGAGCTATAAAATGAGCTATAGCGGACCATACAAAGAGCAATAGGCGGCTAAAGAAACCATAGGAAAAGCCATAGGCAACAATAGCACGGTGTCTAAAGAGATCCATAGAGTAAGCCATAGAGATCTCTATAGCAAACCATACAATATGCTATAGGCGGCTAAAGGGACCATATGAAATGCTATAGAAAGCTGTAGCACGATGGGTATAAAGAACCATAAGACGAGCTATAGAATGAGCTATAGCGGACCATACAAAGGGCAATAGACGGCTAAAGAAACCGTAGGAAAAGCCATAGGCATCTATAGCACGGTGTCTAAAAAGATCCATAGAGTAAGCCATAGAGATCTCTATAGCAGACCATACAAAATGCTGTAGGCGGCTAAAGACACCAAAAGAAAAGCCATAGGCGGCTATAGCATACTTTCTAAAGAGACCCATAGACTAAACCATACCGAATTCGATAGCGACATTTCCATTGAAAAAGCTATAGACAACTATAGGGGAGACCATAGGGAAAGCTATAGACAGCCATAGAAACGGCTATAGCTAATTGGGCCAATTTGCTATAGCCGGCCATACAAAGGATTTTCTATAGCCGACCATAGACCATTTTTGTATGGGCACGGTACACGACAAAGTTTGAAACAGCAGCCCACTTCGCAGAAACAAAAGAAAGTTGCTTACCGGCGTTTGCACGAGTCGTGCATGGGCGGTTCTGAACTTACGGGCGTTGGCAAGACGCAGCGCCTCCCAGCTCTCAGTAAGGAAGCTATCCAAAATATCCACTAAAACGGCTAAAACGTAAAAAAAGGAGATTTCCGAAACATTTGGAACTTCAACGACCATTCAACCGAGCCCAACGGAAGCTGATTGCAATAGCGATTGCCTTGCGCAATCTTCAAGTCTCTTTTCCTTTTTATTTATTGTTATTTTTTTAGAACGATACTAAGCAAATTTTTATTATATTAGTAAGAATAAGAATGTACTTAGAATAATAATGTAAAACATGACAAAAAATGAGTAAATCTTAGGTTTTATTTAAACTATACACCTTTCCAAAAAACGCTCCTAGGCCGCCGCCATGTTGCTGATGCTGATGCGGCTGGTGCGACTCTCGCGCCCTCTATCTGCTAGAAATTTTCTGCCACTCTCTGGGACTGTGAAGACCCGCTCAGCGCGGTTCTCTACGTACGTTTTTGCGGTTTTGCATTCGAAGTTTCCTCGCCTCTCTTGAAAGTTTCCACTTATTTTTTTATGCATGCTGCGTACCCTTTTTGTGTTGTCTTCCATTGTGAGAAATAAGGCTGGTAAGTGCCTGCCATTCAAGCTTTTCTGCTCGACATTCACGGGAAAGGTGAAGGACGTTGAACGGCCCTCGAGGCGATTTTGCGAACATTGTTCTCAGAGATAATCCGCGTAGAATCCTCAGTTATCTCCAAAAATAGTTGTCCGGGTTGGGGTGAGAAATGGGTCAGTCGCGTTTGTTTCTTTGCCTTGGTGCGGTTGTGAAAAAAGGAAGCTCTCCCTGAAACGTGCCCCAAAACGAAGTCATCTGGGATTCCGTGCGATCGTCAAAATGTGACTGTCGTCGACTGTGACTGTGTTATTTGAGATCTTTCTCAAATAAATTCTTTTCGGATAACGCTGCATCCTGTGGTACGTACGATATATTGTTCGAATGTGAACACTTCCCCAATTGTATGTCCGTGTCCTGTCCATCGGTAAACACGTTACCTGTGAGTGTGAAAAATGCATGCCTTTCGGACCTCTTCTGTTGCAATTTATTTTTGACAGCAAAACGCTTTGTCGTTTCACATGCGGCGAATCCCGCTGCGCCGTCAAAACTTATCGTAAGAAAAAAAAAAAAAAAAAACTAGAACTATACATTTTAGTCGCATTCGTTCTGTCGCGCGCATACCCAACAAAAATAGTTAACAGTTCATTTTTGTTGCTTTTTTGTTTTTTCAAATGTGGTACAATGCTTTCTCAATGTCCTCGGGAAAATACATGTGCCATGAAACACAAAATATCACGGGAAAAGACGAGAATTTAGCCGCCAGCAGCGTTTGAAACTGCGCCTACGCAGGTTGCGCCTATTGAAATCACAGTCCCCTCGGTTAGGGTTAGGAGGGACGCCGGTGAGAGTCTAGCCTCAAACTCAATGACTGGGCTCGAAAACGGTTTGTTGCCCCTGGGGTCGAGTGTTTTTTGGAAAGGTGTATAGGTTGTTTCTTTTTTGCGTAAACCGAAACCGAAACTAACTTAAGCAGCGTTTCCTTCGTTGTAATTGTTTGCGTGTGTGTGCGTGCATGCGCGTGCGTGTTTGTCCGCGCGTGTGGATGCGTCCGCGTGCATGCGTGTGTGCGTCTCTGGTTGTGCGCGCGTGTGCCTCTGCGCGCGGGCGTGGGTTTGCGCGTGTGCATGCGTGTGTACGTGCGTGCGCGCGTGTATGAGTGCGACTGCGAGCGCGCAAGCGTCTGTTTGTGCGTTCTATTGCACTGCGCCCGCAAGAAGTACAATTGGATGTCCCTGGACTCTGTTAAAACACTAACTTATTGATGATTATTAATATTATTATTATTACTGTTGTTTTTTTGTTGTTGTTATTGAAATATAGCCCCGAGTCTTTAGACACAGGGCCCTAAACTTTTCTATAGCTGGCTGTAGCTGTATCTATAAATTTCTATGGCCGACCTTGCGTAGCTACAGGGGGTGATAGCCTGCCATTGAATTTTCCATAGACGACCTTAGGCCATTTTTGTATGGGATGTCTCGGACTGTTTTATTATGGGATTTGCCTCTTTATGTGTGCGTGTTTTTGTGCATGTCACCATATTCTCGAATGAATATTTTACTCAGGTTGACATTGTCATGTGACAGGTTCTAGCAGCATGTCATTAATATTTGTCAAACATTTTCACTATATTTTGATTTCATGTTGCAAGATATAAACTCGAGACTAACTGATTTTTTTACTGTACACTTCCATCAATAAATATTTGTAAAAAATGCTAGTGTAGAGCATTTCACCCTACTTTCCAATTTCTGAGCATGGAGTGATTTGTAAGAAAATGAAATATGAACTCATATATAACATTTTGTTTGCAAAGATAAGAATTGTATGCAAAAGAGGCACTTTATCATCAACTATTTGCATGAATTACAACTGACATTATAAAAAACTAGACTGCTAACAACTGTTGCTTTTCAAGCAGAAATCTTACCTGCACATTATGGACAGAGCCATATATAAGCATTCCAAAACCATTTCACATTATTTATTTAGCATCCTCTTCTACACCCTTCTCACATTCTTCACTAAATGTAGGGTGTAACACAAAACAGCACACTTTTCGTTAAAATTATGAGGTTGTATTCCTAGTTTTTAGGGTGTTAAAAGGGTGTAGCCGAGGGTGTAAGTTGCTATAACACCCCTTTTACACCCTTAAAGGATGTAAAAATTTTACTGTGTAGTACGGCCGAGCATCAGTGGCGTCAATCACCACGATAGCATCAATAGCGTCACGGCGTTGCCCACCACCCGCCAACAACCACGTTGTTAACAACAAAACCAGCGTTCTGCACATCTAGGTCGACATGTTCATTTTCTTTTTCTTTTACGTGTGGTTCGATTTTGAACGTTTCCGTTGCGGATTTAACCGAAGCTGTTAGCTTTCGTTGGCTCAGGAAATCATTATCCTAGCATTTATATAAAACATTACTGGGACTAGCTTAGGTTAATCAATATATGAGAGACGTCTTGTTTAGGCTCTTTCAAAACACAAAGCCTGAAATATCCAATCTTATCCGATTCAAGCACAAGCTGATCGGGAAGTGTGGCTAGTGTGGCTAGCGTGGCGGTTTACTAAGCTGAGTGCATTGATACACCTATAGGTTTTTAAGGTAGAGAAGGGGGCTTATGGTCGGTGTAAAAGTATACACTGGCTGGGTAACGGAGGGCGCGTCTTCCAGGAAAGGGGAGCATGTGCGCCCGATGCACCCGACTACAACTTTTTTTTCTTCGAGTGCAGTTGGGAAGTAAATATGTGGAGCACTTACCGAAAAATCGCGGATGTGGTATTCGCGCTAAGAGTGCCGCGCAGCGACAGAGCGGTATTGTTAGAGTGAAAATGACGTGGGCGCTGTTTCCGTATTTTATTTTCATAGAACAACGACGGGCACAATATTTTCCCACTTCTGGTAATGTTCCAACTGAACATATCACACGACAGTGCTAGTTAAGACAATAGCCTTTCAAGTCTAACGAAAAAAAAACTGAATAAAATGGTGATCGTTTGCTTGCGCTACCCAAGTAGCACAACACGCCGGGTTGAGGATGGGGCGGTATCGGCCTGCCGGGATACCGACACCGGCCAGTACCGGAAACGCCCCAAGGGGCGACATTGGCCGGGCCCAATACCGGAATCCGGCCGGTACCGGGAACTTATTGGGAAACCGGGATGTCGGGAATACGGGATGTTCCCAGTGAGCTCCCGACACAGATACCCGGCATGGAACCGGTAAAACGGCAGGAAACCATCAGTGTGCCAACGTGTTTCCGGGTCAGAGCCAGTCCAATTGCGGATTAGTCCCAGCGTAATAACAGATCAGGGCCGGCATAATTGCGGGTCAGTGCCAGCGCCATTGCGGATCAGCGCCAGCGTATTTGTCATTCAGTGTACCCAGCATAGAACCACTAGAATGCTATAGCTGTGTCAGGCCTTAAAGCCCAAGTATGGCATCGTACTGCATTAAAATTTTGAAAAGATAGCTTCTCAGTAGATCAAATTCACTTAAATATGAAAATGGTAAATTTCTCAGTTAGAACTATTTTATGGTTTTTCAGATCTTTTATAGGTACTGACCGTTTTTAATATGTTTTTTGTACTTCAACCGAAACAGGTCAATTTACTATTTGTCTAATTTTAAGAAACCATTCTGTGTGAACAATTGACAACAATTTCAACAAGATATGGCTATGTTGTTGAAACGACACCCCAGATGCATGCATAGGGCTGAGTAGTACAAGGAAACATACAAAATTTTTTACCATGACGTTGTTCTTTATTGAGATTCAACCATAGCAGCTGGCTGCTCAGCTGAAGCCGTTCCCTCATCGTCCGAGATGGTTGGAGGCACCGAGGAAGTCTTCTTGACTCTGTTGGCCCTGCCCCCCTCCCTATCGGACGCACCCGATAGGAAGCGGCTCAGCCGCTTTTCTACCGCGTCCAGGCTGCACCCTTCAGTGCGACTTTTTATGGCACCTGTAAAGAGAATTGTCCGATCACACAGATTAGTTGAGGAATAGGGGAAGCCAATGTCTTTCACACTGGCTGCTGCTTACAAACTGCACTTTGTGAGTGTTTCCTTAGTGTAAATAGAAGGACACACACCAGCCTGCAATCCAGAGGTGACACAAGACCACCACGGAGGTGGAGATTCTGGCTTTGGTTACCACGCTGAGCTGCCGATTCTATGGAGGCATACTGCTCTTTTATGCAACATTCTATTAATCTGAAATCGGGGATAGGTGCAGAGAGGAGTTGTCTAAAACAGAGCAAAACTTCCCCGACACCCTACAGACCAGGGCATCTAAACGGTCTTCATTAGATTTTCAACCTGTAAACTAACAAGACATGACCGACAAAGAAAACTTTTTTAGTTACTTTAAAGTGCTCCTTTTGAGTATGAAGGTTCCAAGAATGCCAACACTGGAGTTATAAGAGAAAATGCAAGTCGAATTAAACTGTCAACTTAACTGTCAACATATTTCAAAGCTCTCGCTTGTAGTGCTCCAATTGTATTATCATTATAACCACCAATTAAATAGCTAGTAATGAATATGCATTACCAATGACCACCTTGCACATTGTGGTGTCCTTGAATCGCGATTTTCCTCGGTAGCCCAGGAGGGAGAACCGCTCCTGGACTTGTTTTGAGAGCAGGCGCCCCACCATCTCTCGTACCACTTTTTGCAGTGTCTTCCCGTCTCCTAAAGACAGGAGCTGCTCTTCCTAGAAAGACAAAATGTGTTCTCAACATGTCAATAAAGTTATTGACACGCAGACACAATGGTATGAATATGTCTTAACTAAGAGGATGTGCATGGCCAGGTACATGCAGCAAACCACATTACGTGCATAAAAAATTTACAAATTTACTGAAGAGCGAATTAAAAATATTCGAATGTGGCTTGTACCCGTCTTAAAGCAAACCAGAAAATTTAGAACATTTCCCTGCATATACTCTACTAAAGCTTATCCATCAGACACATGCATCGTTGTTCAAATCGTGGAAACTTTTAGATGGATCATCTTTACTCAATGTCTCGTCAGAATCTGTTCAGCAATTCTAATAATGTATGTAATTCTCAAAACAATGCATTTAAAATCCTACATATCCTAAATTTGTTAAAGATATATGTCCGCCGGCTAGTCACCCCGTGCATTTTGCGCCCACTTATTTACTTTACTAAGACTTAAATGGAGAGAGGCATAAAAAAGCGGGACTTGACCAAAGCCGTCTGCATAGTCGCACAAAATAATGACAACAGCACAGTGTGAGTACTTTTGTTTTCATAATTTTGTTTTGCGCTCACTCGGTTACGGCACTCCTCAGCTCAAGCCCGTCAATGTAATGATTCAACTTGCTCAGCTTGCGCTTGTGTGACTACCGTACACTACTATGCATGGGGACATAGCTACGCATGCACTCACATCCCCTGAATGAAGTGGCAGATGCAATGACAATTACTCTTTGACTTTGCAAACTTTATTTGCTGCCATAGGATGACATTCGGTTAGGATACGTCAACACCTCATTTTGGAAATGCACTACAATATGCAAAGTAAATATTGCATTGGTGAAAATTTATCCGGCAATCATTTACAAATTTGTTTGGGCATACACATATAATGGTGGGCACGCTTAAAAACCTTTTGGAGCAGGCTAAAAGTTGTAACTTCACTTCTGCAGCAGATGCTAAAAGTACAAATGAATTTATTGCCTTAAACATATAGATATCGACTATAGAACAGGGGTAGGACCAAAAGAAGGCCAATATATACTACAGCATCTTTCTTAGCCAAGCAAGCATTAAACACAAAAAGCATGCAGGTGGGCTCGTGCGTGCTCTGCACACAGACCCACGGCGAGTTGTTGTTGGACGTGCGGAGTTTAATCTTGAAGGATAAAATGGGCAGAGGTGTCATAGGAAATTAACATGGTTCATGATTATTTGCAGGCTGACATATTTTAAGCACCCAAATGCGGGCAGTTTCAGTTTCCCCCAAATGGGCGGGTGATTTCACTTTCCCCCTTGTGAAATATTTTACTTGAAACAATTCCTCACGCTTGCCACGAGACCTGACATACCCTTTATCTTATCTCAATGGCTTGCCGCAACATAAATGCATCCCGACAGCGCGGCTGAACACGACCGAGGGCGACAGCATTATGCCATACGGTGATACGGATGAGTGGAGAGCAAATATCGGGGATGTGGACACGTGCCGCTACGAGCTCGGGCAATGGCTAGAGCCACCTAGCGATATATGTCCATAGAAACGTGGCATTACAGTCGGCGCACCTCAAAGACAAGGGGTGCAGGGGCAGATTTAGGTGGGGGGGGGGTCCGGATGTCCTGACCCCCCTCTTAATTTCTGCATGTGTAAAATTTAGGGCGTAAAACGAAGGAGAGGGGGAGGGGGTTCGTAAACATATGGTATGCTGACGAACACCTCAACCCCCCCCCCCCCCCCCCCCCTCAGGAAATTCCTGCATCCGCCCCTGAGGGGGTCCGGCGGATATGCGAATAATTTCTGTAAACCTTTTTTTCAGTGCTTTGTCTTCAATACTGGGGTGCGGCCCTTACACGCGATTATACAGTATACGCAGGCCAGTAAGGCTGACTTGTAAAACGTGCAATTGGCGTTACATGACCTTGACACAAGTCAATCGCACGATTCAGGTTAAGAGTGCCCCTAACAACAGCCTTCCCTCGTGCATTGGCTGTGCGTTCACCTGTTCGAAAATATTACGGTAAAAGGCTTCAGTCAACATTTCAACCCATCTGCATATCTTCAGATAACCCGAGTTAAATCACAAAGTAAGAATCGCAGCCCTATATCTTTCAATACTGTGAAAAAGAGGATACAAATACCAGCAGTGTCCTGTCGGCGGGGTTCTTTAGCCGCGCCTCCGCAGCACGAAACTGCTCCATGTCGCAAATGGGCATCAGGAACAGCTCCGGTGGTTCGGGCCTGGCCATTTCCTGGGGTGTCGCCCGTTCCCCAAACCTCGGCTGCTCTTCTTGGTGCTTTAATGACACAACGTGCCTGAGCACCTGTGCCACAGAGACTTGCGTCTCCCTCATCTGCTGCTGCAGCTGCTCATTTTGAATCCGTAGGTCAAGCACGACCTTGAGCAGCTGAGCCTCGAAGGCTGCAAAATAAGCGAGGCATAAGAAAGCATTAACCATATTGCTGACGAACATTATGCACTGATGATGGGGAGAAACTTGTTCTGAAACATGGGTTTTGGGAAGTTTCAGAAGAGTGCCCACACCTTTAGGTGTTTTGGATGGGTTTGGAGAGCTTTGAATTGGTTGCCAGACAGAGTAAGTGTGTTTCAATGTTTTGTAAAAATTTAAGAGATGTTATAAACTGTATGCAATGTTCAAAAGTATAATATAAACATTAGTTTTAATTAAATAATCTTTCTCAAAGAGAGACACAGCCCCAATTTACCGAATTTATGGCCAAAAAAAGGTGTTTTTTTAGAACTTCACAGTTTTGGCACGTATGGTCAATAATTAATGCTCCCCACAAAGTTTTATAATGTCTGTTGACAAACAAAGCAAAAAAAAAAATTGATATGTCGCCAACACATGCAAGACGCGCTGCATTTGGTTGAGCGGAGGAGAGCTGCGATAAGCACCAGTTTCAAAATCTGATCGCTCCATGGCTACTAGGCCCGAAAGCCCGGGAAATGGCGATTTCTCAAACTTCTGGGACAGTTTTTTTTTTTTTTTTTTTTCTTTCTCAATTGTTTGAGAATGGGAAAGAACCTCAGTAATTGAATTAAAACGTTTTAATTCAATGTAGATTACCAACACGCTCAAGTCTATAAAAACCTCAGTAAGAACACTTGTACCAGGATAAAAAACGAAACTCGGGCTGCGAGTAGCTGCTTTGTGGTCATGTGATACTTTGTGCCTAGGCGACGCTTCAGAGCATGTTTCCTCGCTGATCTGTGCACTTATAGCTCCGCTTTTTTCTCCAAATTCTCTTGCCCATTTTTATTAGAAAATGCCCCTAACTAAAGCTCCTTTGCGTGAAAGCTTTGGTAAACGCTCTCGTTTTACGAAACTAAGCGGTTGAGTTTCCTTAAAGGGTTACTAAGAGGAATCTACAATCGCCTGTTCTTAGTTGCAACTGATTCTACAGGCCCTAAGCACCCTAAAAATTCTAAAATGACAATCACGCGACGCCGATTTTCTTATTACAAACGCGATGAAAGGTCGGGACACACCACTTTCTGAGCTGATTTTTCTGCTCAGGAAAGGCAAGACATACCCCAGCAGCGGTGTCAGTGCGATGACGATGGGCACTCGACAGCAAATCACAAACCGCCTCTCTTGGAGAGGCAGGTTGCGAGTGGCCGACGAGCGCCCACTGTCACTCTGCTGACACCAGAGGTGTGCACTCCACATCTGGGAACTAATGTTTCACGAGTGCCGTGCGTCATGCTATGACATCAAGACCTGTGACACCAAGACAACCTGCTATGGCTCTGGTGGTTGTGAATGGTGATCTGCTGTTTCTGGGCTCCTAGGACTAGGACGGCCGCCCTGCCTCCATCCTTGGCTGCGCTTCTCGACACAATGCACTTTTCTTGTGTCAATAAGCTCCCCAGAAAATCTCGCAGGTTTATGCAACAGAAGCCGAGTTAAAGGAGCAGTTCACCATGCGACCATTTATCTCCAAGGTTCTATTTTCTTTTTTGTCGGGCTGGCCAGAGGATCGTTTGTGCATACAGGCAGTACAGGTTTGAAATTTCGTGCAGATTTCTCTTACCGTTATAAACTCGAGGTAAAATATACCGCTATATATACTGAACTCAGAATTACAAGCGTTTGATTTTACAGCTGCTGTATCTACGTTATCTGCTGGCCATCGAAGTGGTTTGTTTTGTTATGTGCCGTCCCACTTCAGCTTGACACACTGTATTTACAGCTCAAAATAAAAACTTCTACAGCACGAAATATATCTGTTTTCATATGTGTCAAGGGAGGAGCACCAAGAGCGGTCAGTTGCGAGTGAGGTAAAAATAAAGAGGCCCGTAGCCGCTCCTCTAGCCCCTAAACAATGTTAGTGCCCAAGTTTTGCGTTGCGGGTGGTCGCAACGTGCTGCATGCCATGTGTCTTGTTTCGCACTTACCCACGCACCATGTACCATGCGGCGGCCCGATATCGCTTTGGTCTTGGTCCTTAAGCGTCTACAGCTTTAATGATATATAATAAACATCCCTCCCCAAAGTCACTAACAGCAAAAGAATGGCAGGGAGTATCCCTACATTTTTGTCTCAGTACCCTCAAGATGCTCAGCAACATGGGCACAAGACCTTGGTGTGATCAAAAACGCGCATCTAATGTTGTGATTACTTACGAGTGGCAGTGTCCTTCGGTACTCCTGTCAACTCCCCGGTTCCGCCTGTCTCCAATGGCCTGTGCTCGGCTGTAAACAGATATATTAAATCGTGAGGCACTTATCTAAGAAAAATGGCGAAGGAGTGGGAAAGATTATACAATTATCTGCTAGATGCCGTGTACAAAAAAGTGTTCGCTATGTCTTCACACGCAAACAATGCACTTTTCACATGTGATGCCTGCATGAGATAAGCCCAGGGTGCACAGCTGTCAGTCCCCCACACCATTTCAGTTGATGGGACCTGAACGCACAAAGCCATTTGAAAAGCCACCTCCTATTAGCCGTGTTTCCCTACTTCAGGATAATTTTTGATATTGAGAAAACAATGCAGTTATACTCAGTATCCTCTGAAAGGCCCACTCGCCAAATATTACAACATAAAAGGGCCAAAAAAGTTTGAGCAGCCTCCAGTTGCCAAAATCTGATCGATCTAGCAGGCAACGTGCGGTGCAGTCAATGCCACTGTGTTGGTACAGCCAACACTGAGCGAAACGTCGCAAACAAGCAATGGCGGTCACCATTGCTTGCTCACGAAGCGCCTGATTGGATCTGAGTTCACGCCGAACGCCGACGCACAACTTTGTGTCCAATAAATGCTCATAGTATGGGAGCAAGCAATGACGGACAGGTTGTGGTGCGGACAGTTGAAAAGGGTCTATTGAACAGTGTTGCCCTTTAAGCAGCCACCATGCAAAACAAAGTATCCTTTTTTTTAACCGGTTTGATTCAGGTTCAAAATATGATAGCGAGACTCACATGTCAAAGACTCTGGGTGCTGCCTCCTTGGCTTTTTCCTCTTCGGTGCCTGGACTGATTTAAAAAATTTGAAGATACAGTAGTAAGAAATCAAATCTTAACATGCACTGAGATTGCGATTCATACTTTCTATGAATGACCTGAATGTGCATCTAATGCTACCAATGCTAGCATTTGGAATAGATTGAAAGCGAACATAACAGTGAGGGACAAATTTGCATCCGTTGCCTGCACTTGGCAGGGATCAAAAGGAAAGATAACTAAAGAAATCCTTGCATAGCATAGCTTGCTCATGTTGCTTCATCTTTCCAATTCTCGAGTTCATAGACGCAAAGATGCAAGATGCATGCCTCTAAATGCCCTCAAATACAGTATGGAGCAAAAAGTTAAATGATAATTACCTGGGGCGCGTGCTCCACCAAGACGACTTGGAACTGAAAGTAAAAATCTTGTTTGAGCACGGATAAAAAATATTACAAAATATGGTGATCATTGGAAGTTTAAGACAGTATGATAACATTTTTTAAATTCTTGTATTTTTCCAAATATATGGTATATTTCCTATGGGATTCATATACCTAATGCATGCTGGAAAGTTCCAAAAGTGTGCCAGCCCCTGGTGAGCGAATAAAAATTTGAAATATGGGCTGGGTGAACTTACAAGAAAAAAAAGGGGACAATTTTGAAGAAAAACAAAGCAGTCTAAATGTGTGAAAGTGCTATGTGAGGGGTAGCCAGATTGACATGGCCTAAAAGCTGCAAACAAAACTGCTACACTTGAGAGAGCCACTAAAGCTGGGGAGGGGGGGGGGGGGGGCATCAAGAAACGATAACGAGGGATAGGCCCGTATCTTTATGGGATAAGTACCATTGTTGACACCAACGAAAGAATGTGAGGCAGAACATTTTTTTTAACCGCCAAGCAACTGCAGTCAATGCCCCTGACAACATTTATTTGTTGTGTTAAAAATCTTTTCGAGGTCGGTAAAGAGCACGGGTTTTAGACGTATATATAAATCATAATCAGTTTAACTATATGCCTGGTAGCACAAGGATTCCAAACTGCACTCTGTCATTTATTCTAAAGCCCTTTCCTTCTCTTTCTAATGCAGGGGGTGGGAGAAGAGGGTACACTTTCAGAAAAGGCGCGAGTCACACTTGGACTTCCGTGGAGCCACATATATTCGTGAGCCGCAGCTTGGCCACTCCAGTGCTATGTACCTGCATGGCACGAGAGCTGATACTGTAGGTCACAAGACGCATTGAAATCAGATTCTACCACGCAGTTTGATTGTTTCTCGACTTCAGGAATGCTATCACGAGCAATTACACTCGGGCCAAAAGGTCCAATGCACGCCCGGATCATTTGTTGGCACATCTATTCCAACAATAAATTTGCACCAGTGGCCGAAACTCACGTGGGGTTGGTAAAACGACGCTCGTTTCCTCACCACTGGGAGGCCGCCGAGTGCCTCCAGATGTGCTGGCTGGTTCTGACGGTAAATCAAAACAAGAATGGTTGACACTACAATCTACTTGCCGATTCTTGTACTGAAGACAACTTTTAACAAAAGCAGGTTACCTTCGTCCGGCTCACCAGCATCTGTCGATTCAACACAGGACAGTCTTTCGGCGATAGTTGTTCTTTTTTTTGCCTTCCTGAAGGTCTCTGTAAAGAGAGGTAAGGACTGTAAGTACTCGCCCTTCAGCTATCCCCAGTAACCAAATGAAGTGCACTTGGACATTCCCCAAGCATAAGTGACAAACAGCTGAGCCCCGAGCATAAAAAACAAACAGCTGAAACATCACGGGTGCATTTATACAACATGAGGTCTGGCATTTAAGTTTAGTGGATGAAGTCTGTAGTGATGACTGCCAGTATCTTTCAATACGCTTCTGGTCACGAAACTTCCGCTGAAAGTTTACACAGGAACAGGGGCAGCCGCTAGAGGCACCACCGCAAGGCAAAGGGAGGCGTAGCGAGCCCCTGCTGATGCCGTTGATTTACAGCTGTAGTTGCGATACTTCCAACACACTAACATTTATTTCAGTACAACAATAATTTCACCATTCCCTTAGTACAACACCCTAACTCAAAGGGAAAAAAATGGTGCCAACGTAAGCCTGCTGTTTCAGGAAATCTGAAGCCGAGAAATTATAGGAATCATATTGGTGAAGGGGACTGTTTCTTCAGCGTGCAACATGTGTAGGAGCCCCATGGTTGAACTGACCGGTACATAGTTTAATCACAGTTGAACCAACCAATGTGACTGGTACATAGTTGAACCATATGGTTGAACTAATGTACCAGTCCCAAGAGAAAACACCTCTTGTATCTGGTCATGCACTGCACAGCTACTCACACGCACCCCACGAGTCCAAATCTTGCGCTTACGTTTCCAAGAACTATACTAGACTCAGCAGCACAACGCTCACTCCTAGTGAAAGTGTCAAAACTATCAGTTATTCACTTTGAAAAGCTGGAGGATTAAAATTAGTAGATGTGGTCAGCTCATGTCGGGAACTGTTACAACCTGCCTTTAGGCACTTCCCAAAATCTGACCAGGCGCTGCTTAATCCTGTCTACCAAGGAGGCTGATGTCACCATACCCACATCTCCAGTGAAAGGAGAGCACTTCGTGACCTTCTTTGCTCGGAAGGCTGCTCCGAGGGGCTTTGGCTCGGCATTGTCTATCTAATCCAAAGCCAGACCCACAAGCAGACATCTTCTTGGACGGCCTGTCTCTTCCTCGACACCCGTGACCTTCCCCATGAGCTTTGGAAGCAAGGACGGCGGCTTGGAGTTAGATTATCCCATTCAGCAGGCACGGGCTGATTAATAGTCGGAGTAGGCAGCTGCCTAGGGCGGCAAAATTGTGGGGCAAGAAAATTTCAAATGTTTCTTTTTTTTCTTTTTTTTTAGTGGAGGTTTTTGCGAGGCATTTAGTGCTCTCTGCGCGATGAAAGCATACTATGCTTTTGTTTCTGTGAAATTAAACCCTTACTACAAAAGTAGGGAAAGGGAAGGACATCCCATGGGATGGACTACAAAGAATATCTCCCATTCTCAAGCGTCGCCATGAGTGTCTGTCTCACGGTTCCCATGGCAGCCAGCGCCGTCTACATACATGAGAGCAGAGACAATGTTTTTCAGCGGTGTGCATGCTAGGCTTCGTCCCAGCCCCTGTAGCACAAACAGACACGAAACAACAATTAAAGCGAAGCATAGCACTTCCCTGCGCACACACGAGGTGGCCTCCAGTTTTGAAACGAAGGCGAAAGGGCTCCAAGGCAAAGATCGACCGGAGAGGCACTGAAACTGAACCTGACGGTGGCAGTGCCTCAGTGCTGCCAATTTGTTTTTTACGTTATCTCCAGAAGTGTAAACTCAATATAAAAAACAGAGATAATATTATACATGCCAGAGGTTCAGCTAACACTAGCCTGCTGTCACAAATTAAAGCCCAGAGCAAACAGTCTGGACTTCTGCTAATGCATCTCTATGGGTAAAGGTGGGTGAATTTACACTCCCAGCTCAAATATACAAACAAATCTGACAAAAACATCAAACTATGGAGATCTCAATCTCACGGAAGACCAAAATCTGACAATTGGCACAATATTTCAAAGTACAAACAGCACAGCACAGCACCAAAGAAAATTTGCTCAACAACAAGCCTCTAAGCTGTCTGTCGAAAATCTCCAGAGTACGCCAGGACTGCAGCCGTGCTTGGCAGCGTGCAATGCTTTCCGACAGCATTACGGAAAAGTTTTGCGACTAGTAGCGTATTGAAGGACTCGGTCATTACTGTAATGTGCATTTAACAATATGGAGATTTTGGAGCTTGCTAAATTGAGAAACTGTAAACAAGCTGATGTGGGCAAGCATGCTAACAGAGAGAAGATCAAAAATGTGTGCTAGCACATTAGTAGTTGAGATGAAAAGGAGCAGTTCAAAATAATTCTTACTGCATTTCCGCAAAATCGATCCTCTGAATGAAGGCCAGCCAGGGTCTGGTGCTTGGCCCGCTTGTACACGGGACAGGATGTCCACGCCGGACATGTTGCTTGGCCACACGCATTGATTTGTCTTCTCGTTGAACCACGAAAGAGGGACGGGCGCCACCGTAACTTCCTCATTATCTTCAATGAACTCTACCACGGCATACTTGTACTCCTCACTAGAATGAAAGGCATTGTCACACATGATGTTCATTCAAGTTACTTGACACTGTAACGTCTTTGCGATGCGACTAGATCGCATCGCAAAAATTAGATGGTCACAGTGGCGTGCACGATGACAGAGTCCAACGCCTTCGTTGGCGAGTCGCTTCTTGAAAACTCTCGCCCTGAACGCCGTTGATTGGCTCAGCCCACTGATCTCAATGACAATTGCTGGATCGCGCTTACCCGCTTGTTCGCTGCAGCGCGGGTGAAGCCACCGGACGGCAACCTTGCTGAGATACGATATGCGGTTTTGCTAGCCTTTTGCTGCGGTATTTCAGCGTGCTGTACAAACGTTTTCTACTCGTTCGTCGTCATTCGCCGAAAAAGTTTTTTAAGACTCAGTGCATCGTTGAAACTTGCCATTGTGAACACATCAAAAATTTTACGAAAGCGCAGTACCACAGAAAAAGGCACAACTCGTCGAAAGCAAGGGTCTGGCAGCGTGTTCAAAGCTTCCTTGGCACGCCGAAGTGCCGTGTCTCTGTGCCTTCGCACGCTTAGATACCAACCAAGAATCGACGCCATGTGGATATGTTTTGTGAGTGCAATGTGCGTGAAGCCATACGTATCTAAAGTTACAACTCGTCGAAAGAAAGTGTCGCCGGTCTCGCGGCGTGATCAAAGCTTCCTTGGCACGCCGAGTGCTCCATCTTCGTGTCTTCGCACACTTGGATACCAATCAAGAATCGACACCGCACCAAAGTTCTAAACGTGCGTCGCACGTAGATGCCTTTAGATCATTTATATATATATCAGCCATGGAGTTCTGGATTGTCCAGCTGTTCCAGTGAGTTGCTATCAATAAAGGGGGGGGGGGGAGAGAGAGATCTGTACTTGTTCTTATGTACTATTAACCATGGCAATGTTCCCAATCTACTCTAACGGATCACATGGGAGCACGAATAGAGCAAAGCTGTGGTGCAAGGAGGGTTTTCGAAGGCAAAAGTACAACATGGCGAGAATGAAAATCTTTGAAGCACGGCCTATATGGTCGTGCGAAATTTGTTGACCAATCACAATTAGGCGAGCCGCGCTCAAACGTCAAGTGCAATTAAGTAGGTTGAAAATGAGCCAGCACTGATCAGTGATGAGGAGCTGCTTTGTACAGCATTCTCTAAATCGTCCAAGACGAAAAAAAGATGTACCTTCCCCCTCTTCCGTCGCTACTGGACGCTGGAATAAGCTCGTTCCTTGACCGCGAGTGCCGCAAGTATAGAGTCGTCAGAGTAAAGTAAGACACTGATCCAGAGGCACATACGGCTTCACGCACATTGCACTCACAAAACACATTCACACGGCGTCGATTCTTGGTCGGTATCCAAGCGTGCGAAGGCAGACACACAGGTTTCGCGCGAGTTGCTCCCACCGGCGATGCGATCTAGTCGCGTGATAACTTTCATCGCAAAAGCGACCATCGCGGGCAAAAGGCGACGCGATTTGAGCAGTCGCTTCTCGACCCGAATTTTTTGCGATGCGACCTAGTCGCGGAGCGGCTGAGCCAATCAACGGCGTTCGGAGCGAGTTTTCGAGAAACGACTCGCCAAGGCACTGCGAAGTTGGCTTACTAGGCCTATGCACGACCAAACCGACAGAACAGCAACATCACAATTAAAGCACGGGCGGTTAACTTCGAGGTATTTTTGCCCCGCGTACGGTTACATGCAGCGCTTTCACTCGCCGCCACGGTCACATGAAGACTTTGATCCCTTTAGGCACTGTACCTGAACCATGCTACGAACCCGGCTACCCGACCGCCAACTTCGACTCGCTCGCCATTTTCGTTTGCTTAACTTTATTCGGCTTTGGATTGGATACTGAATCGGATTTGAAGCAGTCTATCAACAGCTATTGTAGTATGCGTAGTAGGCTGGATCTTGGATCGAGGCCCGTCATGGTAGTGTCGAGTGGCAACCACCTGCAACCGTTACTTGACACCACCTACTGCATGGGACTCTAGTAGAGAAAAAAAAAAAAGGGGGGGGGGGCCCTTTTTTTTGTTTTTCAGCCTTTGCTGGCAATGTAACTTTTCTTTACGGGGTGCGGTGCCGTCGGTGCCGAGAAGCGCTTCGATTGCAAACCGAAACTTAAAAACCGATCGAAGTTGCGCGAATCTTCGGAAAGCCGTAAAACACCGCGCGTGCCTTCTATTTTTCTCCAATTTGTTGATTTAGTGTTTTTCGATGATGCTCAGCAAGATTCTAATTGAAACCATGCCCTTAAACTCAACATTAAAAAAAAAAAATAATTACGCGAAAAGAATTAACAATGTAATTATCTCGACCTTTAATAATTATCTTAAATAGGCCCCTGACCTAGGACCAAATCAGCACAAGCCTTTTTTGTGGTGCGATGCGTATTTTTCGCAATATCGAATTTGTCCACCTTCCGTGAAACACCTTGTGTGTGTGTGTGTGTGTATATATATATATATATATATATATATATATATATATATATATTTATTTTTTTTTTTTTTTTTTGTACAGAAGGATTACGCTGGTCGACAAATGTAGTGCAGCTCAATTAGACAAGAGTTTTGGAGTGCTACCGCGGTGTCGGTCGCGGTTTCGATGTGACTGGTTTAGCAGAAGACAAGCTTGAACGCTTTGCGACGCGGAATTCGTCCACTTCTGGATAGCCACTGTCAACATGGAAGCTGTCAAACATTCAGTGACATCTGAGGTTTATTGAGGACGCTCCTGTGGGTGCTCTCGCACATAGTTGTCTGCGAACTACGAATGAAGGGCAGCCCGACAAGCCTGATCCTCATCAGAACACGTTGGCATCGTGCCGCTGTATCGGTTTTCAGTGCCTTTTATACCCTATATTACAAATACAAAAAAAAAAAAAAAAAAAACGTAGCGTCAAAATAGATTAAATACACGCGAAGATAGATTCTGACGATTGTCGGTCGTGCGGGTCAGTGCCTACGGAAATGGCGACAACGGGAAGGTATGCCCAGGGAAGGAGTACGTATGCGCAGAAGCTTACTAGAAAAAGGTCAGGTTTGCATAAATCTTCTAACATCCGCAGTCAACCTCCGTGTTTAAGCCTCACAGTTTTTACGTTTCGCGTTTCTGGATCCCATGCATTGAGTCATTCAGTGGTGTCAAGCAATGAACGCTGTTAGTGCCACCAGCGGGCTCCCGATCCGCGAATAAAGATATGTGATTTTAACGGCTGTTTAACTGGTACATTTAGCGCGCTGTTGGTGCGCAACCGAATGACATTGCAAGGCGAGGCTGGAGCGCCGTCGGACGACACGCTTGACGACTTACAGAATGCATAGAATAGTACTAAACACAGAATAGCTTATTCAAATACGGCCAGAGCCGTGAACGAAGTGAAACACATGAAATGCGACGGCGGAAAAAATTACCTTAGCCCTTATGAACAAAAATGAACAAATGGTTACGCAATCTGTCAGGCAGCGCACTCACCTTGTCATAACAGCAGATCTGCCTCAAATCAACAAAGCGATCCTCCAAACTGGCAAGAAGCCTATCAACAAAAAAAATTACACGGAAATACTGAAGATTGAACCGGACACGTGCAGACCTCCCAAAGAAACACACGCGGTGCTAGAAAACAATCAAGGAAGAACCGGGCGCCACCGGGATGCGACGGTATTGGACAGAGGGAGGGAGAGAGAAACGGAAAGAGAGAGAGATCCTAGAGACGCTGTTAGCCACCGTAACGCTGTGACGCGATCCGGAGTAGTTCTCCGCGCAGCCTTTTTCGGAGAAGTGCGATCTCTAGTCACTCGTACCATTTCAGTTTCGTTATGAACATTCATGAGGGGGAGTGAAGGAGCTTCGCAGCCTTTTTGTTTCGATTGCTAAATGGGCTCTCTCGCTGTGCTGCTTTCGTTCCTCTCGTCATGACCGACTCGCCTTATCATACTGCGGCGATGACATCTTTGCAGTTAATTTCAGGAGGTCTAACGAAACGCAGTGACAGCGAAATTAGCGGCAGCGACGAAGATACCAGCTTAGCTCCATTTCGAGTGACGACGAGGCAGCCGTTCTCGGCGACGTGTTTGCCGAGTCATTCACCTTGCCCCTGAAGAGGCCCAAAATATGGCGTTACGTCGAAGTCGTTGAACGCGCGTATTCAGATGAGAGCTGTAGGTATCTCGTTTGTTGGTTGTGTGGTTTCTGTGATGTAATTAGAATAATTAGAAGGCAATACGCCAGATACTCCGTAGATAAAAGTCGCCTTCGGAGATGACGCTCGCTTTACGGCATACATGTTTGGTATATCTTAATTACATCCTACGGCTCGTACAAGTACTTCTAGTTGTCTTGTGGGATTTCCCTTGCTGTTACCCGTCTCAGGGGATGACACAGCATACCGGTTCAACAAAATACGCTGCAACAGCCCTTTATCAGCGGTGGGTTGCCGCTCGCGTGGCCAGTTGCCCTTGGCCCCCTTGCGCTGCAGATGACCACTGACGATTAGTGATGGGACGAATCACCGGAGATTCGGATTCGGGCAGATTCAGAAATTTCCGAACTTCCCACGATGGAGATTCGGCAGATTCGTCGCTGGTTGCGGACGGCAGCGTGAACGTTGTCGTAAACCGAGAATAGGGTCAGTTGTGCTTTTTTTAGCTACTGTCACTGCATGCAACCAGATTTCGTCTTGTTTAGTTCAACGTGTGGTGTGTACTGTACATTCATTCGAAACCCTGGCACGCGCCCCGGTCCAGCTGAGCTGATCGGTGTGGTTGACGTAGGCCTAACCAATCCGCGGTCTCGGTTTCTGTGCGGTTTCGCGGTGACCGATAAAATGTAGCGAAATGCTATGTATTATGCATAATGTGGCGCAACGCACAATAAATATATTCAAGCGAGGAAATGATTCGTCTCCTTTTCTAGAGCTGCGTATGTCCGTACCTGTAAGGCGCGAGAGCGAGATGAATGTTGCTCGTCCCAACTTCGACCGCGTACCGGCACCGGTGGTGTTTCTCCGTTCTCAGCAGCAAGTCGGCCGTGAAACGTTACGCGCTGCAGTTGGTGAAAAAGATACACAACACAGGGATGTCCAACGCAACTTTATTGTTCGAAAACAAACACTGTAACTAAATCGGATATCATTAACCAGAAAGGTGTACGGCGCAAGGAGTTTCAGATCGCTTCCCGGGTTCCGTGGACACACGTTGGAGATAATCGAATCGAACATACTCACTTGTGTAGTGTGTGTCACTATAAACCTAATTATGGGCACGGAACGTGCCTGTACCGAACAGCACGTATGGCATCGATCTTTTGCAGCGATGAAAACATGCACTTGTATTTCCATTTTCCACGTGCACAAAGCATGCCTATTTTGGTCGTAATCCGGGACCGAAACCAATTTTTCCGCGATACCGTTCTCGACAAACATCCAAAATAATATAAACAAAGCGCACAATTTTATTTATTACTATGATATTATATTACAACATTATTTTGAGCGCTTTGTAGAATTTATTGAATTTAATATCACGAAGAGTTGAAACACTCATCAATGTGATCTGGCAACTATGGCAACGCTCCGAATCTTTCCGAACTTTTCCGAATCACTTAAGATTCGGCTGCTTTTACGATGCTTTCCGTATCTTCAGATTCGGCTCCGAATCTCGATTCGGATAAAGATTCTTCCCATCACTACTGACGATTAACGGCGGGGCTACCTGGGCCAAACACTTTGAATCCCCAGGTTGCCCACAGCCTTCAGAGGCAAAAAGCGAGGGGAGATGCTCTGAAAGCGGCGGCGCTGGGAGCGTTGCGCTCAGTGGTTGCGCTCGATTTGCTCCGCAGGACGTGCCACTGGGGTGGATCACGTGACCGATCGCTCACGGAGGCTCCCTCAGCGCAAGTTACTCTAAACGGCGGAACTGCTGAGCGCTAAGCGCAACCGCAGTTGGGTGGAGTGCGACGATGAGCGACTCGGATGACTCTAGTGACTCTAGCTGACTCGGTCTGAATTTGTTGCTGTGCCATTTTTGTCTCCTTTGGCGTGTCCGTGCTGTTTGTCTGGCTTTGAACTTTGTGCGTGAGTCGCCGCCCGAGCTATTTCGCGCGGTGTTCCTTCTCATCTTCACGATGAGCTCGCGATGGAAGAGACCAAGGGTTCTTCGGGAGCAATACCAGAGCATCATGCGGGACATCGCGGCCAGCAGCGCTGCGACCGCCACGCCGTGCATGAACACTGGTGCTGCGTCTTCCGCAAACGATTCTCCGACCGAGTCGTGCTCGAGTACTTCCTCAAGCGGCAGTGAAGCTGAAAGTGATCACGACACGAACAGCGATGACCTGCCAGCTGAGCAAAGGATGCAGGACTCTCCGGAAGAGATAAGTAGCGACTCCTGCTCAGACGTCGATGAGGAACCCCCTTCCGAGCAACCAGAGCCTTCGGCCACGGAAGAACTGGCCACCATAGCGCGCAGATTTGGTCTTACACACGAGACCGTCAACGCCTTTGCGGCCTCACTGCGAAGGTTGGGCCATGACGTTCCGAAGGACGCACGGACCATCTTGGGCACGGAAAGGAAGGCTCAGCTTGAGCAGGCCAACACCTTCATACATTTCGGCTTGGTGAAAGGCCTTATGGAATCGCTGGGTGATGCTCTCCTGCCGCAAGAGTTGCATCTGCAAGCAAGCATCGATGGACTGCCGCTCTTCAAGAGCTCCAGCGTCGGCTTCTGGCCCATTCTTTGCCGTGTAACGAACTGCGGCGACTCCACACCTTTCGTGGTAAGCCTCTTCTGCGACTCAGGCAAGCCACCGAACCTCGAGACCTTCCTCCGACCTTTTTTAGACGAGGTGCAGGAGCTCACGACCAACGGAATGGTGTTTAAAGGCACACACATTGATGTTTGCTTGACAGCCATGGTCTGCGATGCCCCAGCCAGGAGTTTTGTTAAGCAAATTAAGAGCCACGCTGGGTACCACGGTTGCGAGCGGTGCTCCCAACGAGGACAATACGTTGAAGGACGCGTTACCTTCCCCGAACTCAATGCACCACTTCGCACAAATGAGACATTTCGCGATCAAGCGGATCCCGCGCACCACATCGGCGAGTCTCCAGTGGCTGACCTCGACGTGAATATGGTCACAATTTTTCCACTTGACTACATGCATTTGGTATGCCTTGGAGTGATGCGTCGCTTGCTGAGAAGTTGGACCTGTGGTCGTGGAACTCTAAGTGTTGCTCAACAGCGTGAACTCAGCAGAAAACTTGTGGCCTGTGCCAAGGAGTTCCCGTCGGACTTCCAAAGGAAGCCAAGAGGTGTGGACGAACTAGATAGGTGGAAGGCCACAGAACTGAGGACTTTCCTCCTTTATGTGGGACCTGTAGTGCTGAAGTCCCTTCTTCCGGAGACTCACTATGAACATTTTCTCCTTCTTCATGTGGCCATCAGGATCCTTGCGTCACCAGCATACTACGTTTGCCACAACAGCTTTGCGAGAGGCCTGCTGCGCTACTTTGTGCAGCAGTTTGGTACTTCTGCATTGTATGGGCCTAAACAGCTCACCTATAACGTACACACTCTCAGCCACCTTGCTGAAGAGTGCTTGATCCACGGGCCCCTTGATGCGTTTAGTGCGTTTGGTTTTGAGAATTTTCTCGGTAAACTGAAGAGAATGCTGCGCATTCGCAACAACCCCCTGGCTCAGGTTAGTCGCAGACTTTCCGAGCGTGCTGGACCCGCATCATTCCAGACTGCAACCAAGACTCATGCAATCAAGGAAGGACAATGCTACCTGTTAAATGACCGACCAGCAGTCATTGTCAAGGTTGGCAGGATCAGCTGTGATGTAGCAGCTTTGACAAACCCCAGAGATTTTTTCAAGGCCCCAGCACACTCGTCCGCAATCGAAATCTACAGGACAGACTTCCAGAGTACAAGCACGAAATCATGGCAACAGGATGCTGTCAGAAATGCCCCAAGATGCCTGAAGCTGCCCTACAAGAGGGGATTTGTTGTAACACCACTGCTCCACCTTCAGGGATAGTTCTACCTGTTCCACCGTATGACAAATTTCCTTGGATTCACCTGCAGCATGCACCATGGCTGTCGTCTTCTGGATGCATAAAGTGTCGGTCATTTCGTATATTTAGTCTTCAGGTTCGATCAGACACTGAGGAGTGCTCGTGGGGAATCGGTCGCCGAGTAGGCTAATGCGCACACTCAACTCAAAGTAAGTGGAGTGAAAGCTCGTGTCGCAGGACCTGTGCTCCAGCCCCGCCCTTGCCCATTTCGATCTGGATGAGCATCGTTCCGGTGTGTGGTCGTGTATCGCTACCGTGTGATGCACGTTGAAGAACCCAGGCTAGCATTCGTACTGCACTGGATAAATTGCTCATCTACTGCATAGACCAGTGTTTCTCCAGCTGGCAGGCTGACCTTACGTTGCCTAAACATGAACATCTGATTCCGAGCAGCGCTTTTGCCTGTGTTGTTGGGTGAACAGTGCTCGTGCCCAAGTTGTTGCGTGTGAGGGTACTGAAGAGTCCCCGTGTGTCGAAGAAGGAACGTTGGAGCCCTGGTGACATTCTCTCGAGGAATTTGAAGTCCATCTATCTCGAGTTATCGGCTGCTTGTGGAATCTGCTGTGCACTGTCGTCCTCTTCGAGTGCAGACTTTTGGGTTGTCTTGACTACTTGATCTTCAGGTGCGTTCAGACACTGAGTGGCTGAGTGGCGCACGTGCCCGTGTTGTTGCATGCGAGGGATATTGAAGAGTCCCCGTGTGTCGAAGAAGGAACGTTGGAGGCCTGGTGACATTCTCTCGAGGAATTTGAAGTCCATCTATCTCGAGTTGTCGTCTGCGTGTGGAATCTGCTGTGCACTGCCGTCTTCTGTGAGCGCAAACTTTTGGGTCGTCTTGACTATTTGATCTTCAGGTGCGTTCAGACACTGAGTAGCGCACGTGCCCGTGTTGTTGCATACGAGAGATATTGAAGAGTCCCCGTGTGTCGAAGAAGGAACGTTGGAGCCCTGGTGACATTCTCTCGAGGAATTTGAAGTCCATCTATCTCGAATTGTCGTCTGAGTGTGGAATCTGCTGTGCACTATCGTCCTCTGCGAGCGTAAACTTTTGGGTTGTCTCGACTACTTGATCTTCAGGTGCGTTCAGACACTGAGTGGCTGAGTGGCTGAGTGGCGCACGTGCCCGTGTTGTTGCATGCGAGGGATATTGAAGAGTCCCCGTGTTTCGAAGAAGGAACGTTGGAGCCCTGGTGGCATTCTCTCGAGGAATTTGAAGTCCATCTATCTCGAGTTATCGGCTGCTTGTGGAATCTGCTGTGCACTGTCGTCCTCTGCGAGCGCAAACTTTTGGGTCGTCTTGATTATTTGATCTTCAGGTGTGTTCAGACACTGAGTGGCTGAGTGGCGCACGTGCCCGTGTTGTTGCATACGAGGGATATTGAAGAGTCCCCGTGTGTCGAAGAAGGAACGTTGGAGGCCTGGTGACATTCTCTCGAGGAATTTGAAGTCCATCTAACTCGAGTTGTCGTCTGCGTGTGGAATCTGCTGTGCACTGCCGTCTTCTGTGAGCGCAAACTTTTGGGTCGTCTTGACTATTTGATCTTCAGGTGCGTTCAGACACTGAGTAGCGCACAAGCCCGTGTTGTTGCATACGAGGGATATTGAAGAGTTCCCGTGTGTCGAAGAAGGAACGTTGGAGCCCTGGTGACATTCTCTCGAGGAATTTGAAGTCCAGGTATCTCCAGTTGTCGGCTGCGTGTGGAATCTGCTGTGCACTGTCGTCCTCTGCGAGCGCAAACTTTTGGGTTGTCTTGTCTACTTGATCTTCAGGTGCGTTCAGACACTGAGTGGCTGAGTGGCTGAGTGGCGCACGTGCCCGTGTTGTTGCATGCGAGGGATATTGAAGAGTCCCCGTGTGTCGAAGAAGGAACGTTGGAGCCCTGGTGACATTCTCTCGAGGAATTTGAAGTCCATCTATCTCGAATTGTCGTCTGCGTGTGGAATCTGCTGTGCACTGTCGTCCTCTGCGAGCGCAAACTTTTGGGTTGTCTCGACTACTTGATCTTCAGGTGCGTTCAGACACTGAGTAGCGCACGTGCCCGTGTTGCATGCGAGGGATATTGAAGAGTCTCCGTGTGTCAAAGAAGGAACGTTGGAGCCCTGGCGACATTCTCTCGAGGAATTTGAAGTCCATCTATCTCGAGTTATCGGCTGCTTGTGGAATCTGCTGTGCACTGTCGTCCTCTGCGAGCGCAAACTTTTGGGTCGTCTTGACTATTTGATCTTCAGGTGCGTTCAGACACTGAGTGGCTGAGTGGCGCACGTGCCCGTGTTGTTGCATGCAAGGGATATTGAAGAGTCCCCGTGTGTCGAAGAAGGAACATTAGAGCCCTGGTGACATTCTCTCGAGGAATTTGAAGTCCATCTATCTCGAGTTATCGGCTGCTTGTGGAATCTGCTGTGCACTGTCGTCCTCTGCGAGCGCAAACTTTTGGGTCGTCTTGACTATTTGATCTTCAGGTGCGTTCAGACACTGAGTGGCTGAGTGGCGCACGTGCCCGTGTTGTTGCATGCAAGGGATATTGAAGAGTCCCCGTGTGTCGAAGAAGGAACATTAGAGCCCTGGTGACATTCTCTCGAGGAATTTGAAGTCCATCTATCTCGAGTTATCGGCTGCTTGTGGAATCTGCTGTGCACTGTCGTCCTCTGCGAGCGCAAACTTTTGGGTCGTCTCGACTATTTGATCTTCAGGTGCGTTCAGACACTGAGTAGCGCACGTGACCGTGTTGTTGCATGCAAGGGATATTGAAGAGTCCCCGTGTGTCGAAGAAGGAACGTTGAAGCCCTGGTGACATTCTCTCGAGGAATTTGAAGTCCATCTATCTCGAGTTATCGGCTGCTTGTGGAATCTGCTGTGCACTGTCGTCCTCTGCAAGCGCAAACTTTTGGGTCGTCTTGACTATTTGATCTTCAGGTGTGTTCAGACACTGAGTGGCTGAGTGGCGCACGTGCCCGTGTTGTTGCATGCGAGGGATATTGAAGAGTCCCCGTGTGTTAAAGAAGGAACGTTGGAGCCCTGGTGACATTCTCTCGAGGAATTTGAAGTCCATCTATCTCGAGTTGTCGTCTGTGTGTGGAATCTGCTGTGCACTGTGCACTGTCGTCCTCTGCGAGCGCAAACTTTTGGGTCGTCTCGACTATTTGATCTTCAGGTGCGTTCAGACACTGAGTAGCGCACGTGACCGTGTTGTTGCATGCAAGGGATATTGAAGAGTCCCCGTGTGTCGAAGAAGGAACGTTGAAGCCCTGGTGACATTCTCTCGAGGAATTTGAAGTCCATCTATCTCGAGTTATCGGCTGCTTGTGGAATCTGCTGTGCACTGTCGTCCTCTGCAAGCGCAAACTTTTGGGTCGTCTTGACTATTTGATCTTCAGGTGTGTTCAGACACTGAGTGGCTGAGTGGCGCACGTGCCCGTGTTGTTGCATGCGAGGGATATTGAAGAGTCCCCGTGTGTCAAAGAAGGAACGTTGGAGCCCTGGTGACATTCTCTCGAGGAATTTGAAGTCCATCTATCTCGAGTTGTCGTCTGTGTGTGGAATCTGCTGTGCACTGTGCACTGTCGTCCTCTGCGAGCGCAAACTTTTGGGTCGTCTTGACTATTTGATTTTCAGGTGTGTTCAGACACTGAGTGGCTGAGTGGCGCACGTGCCCGTGTTGTTGCATGCGAGGGATATTGAAGAGTCCCCGTGTGTCAAAGAAGGAACGTTGGAGCCCTGGTGACATTCTCTCGAGGAATTTGAAGTCCATCTATCTCGAGTTGTCGTCTGTGTGTGGAATCTGCTGTGCACTGTCGTCCTCTGCAAGCGCAAACTTTTGGGTTGTCTCAACTACTTGATTTTCAGGTGCGTTCAGACACTTAGTAGCACACGTGCCCGTGTTGTTGCATGCGAGGGATATTGAAGAGTCCCCGTGTGTCGAAGAAAGAACGTCGGAGCCCTGGTGACATTCTCTCGAGGAATTTGAAGTCCATCTATCTCGAGTTATCGGCTGCTTGTGGAATCTGCTGTGCACTGTCGTCCTCTGCGAGCGCAAACTTTTGGGTCATCTTGACTATTTGATCTTCAGGTGTGTTCAGACACTGAGTGGCTGAGTGGCGCATGTGCCCGTGTTGTTGCATGCGAGGGATATTGAAGAGTCCCCGTGTGTCAAAGAAGGAACGTTGGAGCCCTGGTGACATTCTCTCAAGGAATTTGAAGTCCATCTATCTCGAGTTGTCGTCTGTGTGTGGAATCTGCTGTGCACTGTCGTCCTCTGCGAGCGCAAACTTTTGGGTTGTCTCAACTACTTGATTTTCAGGTGCGTTCAGACACTTAGTAGCACACGTGCCCGTGTTGTTGCATGCGAGGGATATTGAAGAGTCCCCGTGTGTCGAAGAAAGAACGTCGGAGCTCTGGTGACATTCTCTCGAGGAATTTGAAGTCCATCAATCTCGAGTTGTCGGCTGCGTGTGGAATCTGCTGTGCATTGTCATCCTCTGCGAGCGCAAACTTTTGGGTCGTCTCGACTATCTGGTCTTCAGGAGCATTCAGACACTAAGTAGCACACGTGCCCATGTTGTTGCATGCGAGGGATATTGAAGAATCCCCGTGTGTCGAAGAAAGAATGTCGGAGCCCTGGTGACATTCTCTCGAGGAATTCGAAGTCCATTTATCTCCAGTTGTCAGCTGCGTGTGGAATCTACTGTGCACTGTCGTCTCGACTATGTGGTCTTCAGGTGCGTTTAGACACTGAGTAGTGCACGTGCCCGTGTTGATGCATGCGAGGGATATTGAAGAATCCCCGTGTGTCGAAGAGTGAACGTTGGAGCTCTGGTGTTGTTCTATCGAGGAATTGAAAGTCCGTCTATCTCGAGTTGTCGGCTACTTGTGTGGACTCTGCTGTGCGACTGTCGTCTTCTGCGAGGACAAACTCATCGGTCATCTCGTCTATTTGGTCTTCAGGTGCGATCAGACACGTTGAGTTGCACTCGTGCCCGTGTGTTGTGTGCGAGGTTATTGAAGCTATCCCTAGGTGTCGGGGATTGAGGCCCCACTGACACTCTTTTGTGCAATTTTGACGTTCGGGTAGCCTCTCCATACTTGCTGATATTTGGCACGTTATGGGTTTGTGACATCTTTACATTTCCGAGGTGTTGTCGAAGATTTTATAGCTTGAGTGCTTTGCATGTACCTTTCATGCAAGACTGGGAGCTGAGATTTTGACTGATTTTTGTTTACCATCAATGTCCAGTTCTGTAGCAATGTTTTGATACTTCTTTGGGAGGACATTTGGGCCTAAAGACCTGAACTGTGGCAATGGATCCATAGGATGCCTATCATTACACAGAGCATTACACACATTGCACACATTACACACACATTACACATTGCACAGAGCATTAGAAACTCGCAGATTCTCAGGGGTCGCCGCCTTGGAACCTTAAATGAGATCCAGAGTGAGTCGCTGGAGGCGCATAACACGATTCAAGGACAAAACCTGCTGGGAGTCTTCTAAGAGTGGTAAAAGCAATGGAAGTGGCGTATCGCCACACAAGGGGGCTACTTCAAAGGAGAATGCTTCATTGTATATTGGCCCAGTCTAGTAACTTTTTGTTGTACCTCGCATATGCACATCTGTGGTTTATGACACTCTTTGTGTTATTCCGAAAGGAGACCATTATTTACAATGTACAGCATTTTATAATCATTTTCTTTTCTATGAACGAAAACAGTGTGACCAATTGGTTGTTCTGGGGCATGACACAAATGAAGCATTAATTGATTGATTGAACATGTTTTATTAATAAAAAAACAAATACAGCACCTACGGCTCTCTAATCAATTGTCCACTGACATCGGAGAGAGAAGGGGGTGGGGGAATGGGGTGTGGATAGGTTATAAATCAATAATATTGTTTGTATGAGCGGTTCGTGTTTTCAATCTGGATGATGATGAGAGTTGGCTCGAAAATCTCATTTCGGCGGTGATCTAGAATTGTTTTTATTCTCATGACAAAGGCAAAATTCACCGAAAGCAAGTTTCGCCGGTCTCACGGCGTGATCAAAGCCGCCTCGGCACGCCGAAGCGCTGCGTCTCTGCCTTCGCACGCTTCCCAATGACTGGCTAACTCTCTAGATATACGGCTCTGATTGTAGTAGGAAGGATTGTGGATTAAGGCCTGTCTTGGTGCGATCATAACACGGTTGCAAAAAATTATCTGAAATAATTGTTCCTTCGTTGCTGTTAGATATGTGCACTTCAAGGTTGTAAAAATAAGAAATCTGCTTTCTCAAGTCTATTTTAATCATCGTCTGAAACAATTTGTCTTGGTTACTCGTATCCAGGGAGAGGAAATATAAAGACGATGGACATTGGTTGCTTACACGATTGATCCAATAATGAAAAAGATTAATAGGTGTAAACCAAACTAAATTTTCATTTCATAGCCGTGTTTCATCCCATCCTATTTAACAAAACTGAAAAAATTAAGCCTTAGCTTGTGTAAGGATGATGTGGCATTAATATTAATTAGGCTAAGTATAATTTTAGGTGTCACCGTTTAGCGTACTGAAGCCACGTCCAACATAACGGTAATTTGTAAGTTGTAACCATCATATAGTTTCTATGTGAAAAAATTAGACTTTTACAATTCCCCCTTATGCCGAATTAGAGCGCAACTTTTGAGGAGGAGGAGGGGAGTTTACGGAGGAGGAGGCATCGCTTCGTCGTGACCTTCACTAGTGACCGTGACGTCACGCGTGACATGATCATGGGAAACGTCCCATGATGCAACGCGCGGGTCTCGAGTGACCCGCGCATTGCATCATGGAACGTTTCTCATAATGCAACGCGCAGGACCCTCGTGACGTCTGGTGTGACGTCATTATGGGAATTTCCCATAATGCAACGCGCGGTTACGCCGATGCAGTCGGCGTCGCCGACCCGCGCGTTGCATCATGGGGCGTTCCCCATAATGCAACGCGCGGGATTCTCGTGACGTCACACGTCACGTCATTATGGGACGTTTTTCATATTGCAACGCGCGGTCACGCCGACGGCGACGCCGCTCAAGCCGGAAGCGGGCGCCTAAAAGCTGCACGCTAAAAGATTAATAGATGTAAACCAAGCTGCGCGCTAAAAGGTTAATAGATGTAAACCAAACTAAATTTTCATTCCACAGCCATGTTTGATCCAGTCCTATTTAACAAAACTGAAATAAGCCTTTCTTAACTGCTGTAAGAATGACGCGGCGTTATTATTAGGCTAAGTACAATATCAGGTGTCACCTTTTAGCATTTTGGAGACATGCATGTTCAACCTAACGGTCATTTCTAACCATCATATATAGTTTCTATATAAGCGAAAAAGCTATGTCGGTTACATATCAAAACTTGCATGGCTCGAATGGCCTGTCAAAGCAGCGAGAAAACGATGTCGGCCAGTCACCGGGAACTCCGTGGCTGAACTGGCCGGTGATTACAGAAAGAAAACGATGTCGGCCAGTCAGCGGAAACTCCACGGCTAGACTGGCCGGTGACTACAGCAAGAAAACGATATCGGCCAGTCAACGGAAACTCCATGGCTAAACTGGCCAGTGACTACGGCAAGAAAACGATATCGGCCAGTCACTGGAAACTCCATGGCTAGACTGGCCGGTGACTGCAGCAAGAAAGCGATGTCGGCCGGTATCGGGAACTTTCCGGCTGGTACTGGCCGGTTTAGACGACGAGTCCCCGATATCGGCCGGGACCGGTTTCTTACCGGCGTCCCTGGCCGGGATCCGCCGTACAGCTCCCGGGACTGGCCGACGTAATCCCAGTATCGGCCGACATGGTGTGCTACCTGGGTAACAGTGTTCGCGCGATGCACGCACTAATATCCTGCCAACCACTCGCTCATGATGCTTTTCTCGCTGCCCGTCGTTATGCCAAAGTTTCGTCAACGCGATGAAAGTTTAGATTATGGGTGTCCCTGCGGCGAAACTTAAAATCAGCACTTTTGGCCGAACACCTGCTGGCCGTGTTTATGTGCCCGGCGGACAAGTTGAAAATCAGCACTTCTGGCCGAACACTTGCCGGCCATGCTTATGTCCACGGCGGCAAAGCTGAAAATCAGCACTTCTGGCCAAACACTCGCCGGCCGTGTTTATGTTTCCGGCGGCCAAGCTGAAAATCAGCACTGCTAGACAAACACTTGCCGGCCGTGTTTATGTCTCCGGCGGCAAAGCTGAAAATTAGCACTGCTGGCCAAACACTCGCCGGCCATGTTTATGTTTCCGGCGGCCAAGCTGAAAATCAGCACTGCTGGACAAACACTTGCCGGCCGTGTTTATGTCTCCGGCGGCCAAGCTGAAAATCAGCACTGCTGGCCAAACACTCGCCGGCCATGTTTATGTTTCCGGTGGCCAAGCTGAAAATCAGCACTACTGGCCGAACACTTGCCGGCCGTGTTTATGTCTCTGGCGGCCAAACTGAAAATCAGCACCTCTGGCCAAACACTTGCCGGCCATGTTTATGTCCCCGGCGGCCGCGCTGAAAATCAGCACTGCTGGCGAAACACTTGCCGGGCGTGTTTATGTCTCCGGCGGCCAGGCTGAAAATCAGCACTTCTGGCCAGGCGCTTGCCGGCAGTGTTTATGTCTCCGGCGGACAAGCTAAAAACAACTAGTTTGTGGCCGGACTCTTGCCGGCCTTGTTTATGTCTCCGGTGGCCAAGCACTTAAAGTGGCCAAGCTGTCCAGACACTGGCCAACCTTCGGCCGATCGAAATTCACTTTCTGGTGCTGCTTGGGTTGTTGCCCTAGTAACAGTCACTAGCTTGACCGTTACTATCTAAGGTTACTAGGTACCTAGTAACATATGTGACAAGCGGTTAATAGCTCCTAGCTAGTAAATACTACTAACTTTTTTTAAGAGTGAGAAAGAGCGTCGGCATTGTAAGCGCACTGCCCTTTCGACCCCCGTGGATCGTCGTTATAGAAGCCAGCTTCGCCTAAGCAAGTGGAGCCGGCCGCGATAATGATGAATCGCATGCCCGCAAGAGTGGAGCGATAACTTTACCGGCGCTCTTTCCTGTTTAGTTTCGGTTTGATGCCAGTATAAAAGGCCACCCGCGATCTGCACTACCCTGTGGGCTCGGTGGCATCCCCAAGATGACAGTCGTTAACCCCTTCGTGTTCATTGCACAGGTACTGCTGCTTCTGCTGCCGCACTGGGCCTGTGACGCCGTCAAAAGCTGTCCGGCGGCGATTCATCGAGCTGAGTGCATCGTCACGGCTGATAACAAGGAAACAGCGACTGATACAGACCGAAATTTTCTTCGGTGGGCCTTCAACGAAAACCTGGAATTCTCAATATTCACATCACCATCGACATGGGCTACCTCAGCGCCAGCGCTGCCAAGTATAAAAGACCACCCGCGACCTGCACTCCCCTGTGGGCACGGTGGCGTCGCCAAGATGACAGTCGTTAACCCATTCGTGTTCATTGCACAGGTAGGAAAACGCAATCCTTTCTGTTACCGTAGCAACAACCTTTGTCTTTTTTGCTGCCGTGCCCACGGACTTGTTTTGCCTTGTTGTGTAGAATGCGCGCACGATTTGTTGATTTGCTTATGCTGTGCGGAGATATAGAGACCAATCCCGGCCCTGACACGGCAGCGATGATGGAAATGTTAACTAATATCTCGGTCGACATTAAGGAAATTAATCTGAGCCAGGCTGTGACAACATCGAGACAAGAGAAAAGAGAATCGCGCCTAGAAGGCCTTGAAGAACTCAGGTCCGTTGTGAACAAAAACTGCGACAAGACCGATCGCCTCGAAGCCACCATCACATAACTCTCGAACAAAATTACTGATGTAGAAAACCGTAGCAGAAGAAACAATCTAATTATTTTTGGCCTTTTTGAACTATCTAACGAAGAGGGTAGCCGCCTCGAGGATAGAGTAACTAAGGAGATTCTTGTTGGAAAACTAAATGTAAAGATCATTGGAATCGATCGTACACATCGCCTTGGGAAGCCAGCTCATGGCAAAACCCGACCAGTAATATTTCGACTCGTAAACTTTAAAGATTGTAGGGTTCTCGTCCGATTTCCCAGGCCCCTGGCTCCGGATGAACGTGACACAGCAAACGCATAGCTCTCGGCAGAAGGGGTTTATTCCACTCACATTCTGCCGGGGGGTTTCGGGATCGGGACAGGCGATTGAGGAAGCCTTGAGGGGTTGCGGCGCAACTGTATGCTGCATGCCGATCGTCACGGCGGTGCTAGTCTACACCACATCCTGTGGACGTCGCCGTCGAGGGTCGAATAGGGAGTCTAAATCCGGACCATGTCGAGCCTAGCGCTCGAGTTTTACTGCACGCTCGCTCTCAGCTGGCCTTGTTTTGTGCTGTCGGCGCGGTTTTGAGTACCGTGCGTTCACAGCGTTTGGGTACAATATGTGCTCTTGTGGCTCCGACCGCACTGATGCAGTACCTTGCGGCCAGAGGTGATACCTTGGGACTAATCCCCCCAAGTGTTGCCAGATACGCGATGCCTGGTGTGAATGCATCGGAATTCCGAGAGCCACCGAGTTTCCGTGCCCACCTTGTCAGTGGCTGTGTGTAATGCTCCGTGGGGTCCAGGTTGACGCGATTGTCACGTTCCGTTCGTCCCTGTCTGTAGAATCGTGAGGGTGATCCCGCTTAATTGCGTGCAGTTTTTGCCGGACCCTCACACCGCCTTATCGGAGTTTGCGCTTCAGGGTTGAGATCACTCTCGAGTTTTTGTCCCCATGCCCGGAGAAGGGGCGCGGAAGTGCGTGCCCTGCGTTGCCGCTGGACATGGTACCGGTTCTCCGCCGTGTTTGGTACGCGTTGGGACGCGAGGGCGTGCGGAGGGATGACGGGTTAGACTTAAAGGGGGAAAGACGGTTAGGTGGGGAAGGAGACGTTCTCGTGTAGTGAAGAGCCTCACGGAGGAGGTGTCGGTCTTGCGATAATGAGACGAGTTGTTGATAGTTTTATCCTGTACAGCTGCGCGGGAGGCCCGAAAAAACGTACAGTTCACGTCGGCGGGTGCCCGGGAAGCCTAGAAATTATGGCAGTGGCATGGCCGTCGGCGGCTTATAACTGTTGTGCGTTAGGTCAGCCCGTCGCTGTACAAACTGCAGCTTTTGCATGAACGACCAGCGGGTGTTGGAAGCCAGCGGTAAATGCGGTAAACACTTCGACGCTGCGGAAACGGTTTATGCGAAGCAAACATAGTTTATTAACTCGTCCATTTCCAAGATCGGCCGGTTAGATTATATGGCACTTCGGTGTCGCGCCTGTAGCGCGGAAGAGAAGATGCGCGTGTGGGGTGCTTACACTGTTCGAACCCGGTCAGTCTTTCCAGTCGCAAGAAGACTTTTGGGTTATGCGGTGTTTCGACTTGGTCTGGGGCGGGCTTTGTGCCTACCCTGCTGCGTTCATCCAAGGACTCGTTGCTTGGATTGAAAATAGAAGAGTTGCGAGACGCGTAAATGAGGCACCTCCATTGCTCGATCCTGGCCGACCTTCACAATCGCAAGAAGACTTTTCAGTCATGCGGTGTTGTGGCTTGGCTGGAGGAGAACTTGAATGTGCATCAATGCGTTGATCAAAACTCTCGAGCTTGTGCAGGGCCAGGACTCCATGGTGGTCACTCCACTACACTTCGGTGTGTACCCCTGTTGCACGCTCATCGCTCTTGTTTGGAGATTATCCCCGAACAGTGACGCGGCAACCTCTGGTACACGGCCAGACGTTGCGGACAGAGCCTTGTAAGAAGGACGTCCAATAGACTTGCTGGACGCACCATCCGGCATATCAAAATGTTGTCCCCTTGTGTTGGCCTCAATGGCCGGTACCGCTGGTCACGGGCCTCTCGGGGTGGTGGCTATCTAACCCGATGACGGCATGCCGCGTAGCGTAGTAGTAGCGTGCTTGTGGCTTAGAAGTCGCGAACGATGTCTACGTGAATATGCGTAATGTTAATTGGTGCTGTCAGCGGCAGGTTTTGTTTGTATGGTTATTGTGTATCGCACCTCGCGAATGGTGCAGGACTTGAAGCTGCTTGTGACGTGCAGACGGTTATCTTTTGTGTTGATGTTTTGTGTTTTCATCACAAGTGATTTAGCTGTGTGGAAGGTGAATTCTGTTGTCGGAGAAGCGATTCTCTAGCGCTCCCGTAGATTATGTAACATTTTAGTAGAAAGCGATTGGGTTGTCTTGTATAAGAACAATGGTTGTTTAATGACTATATATTTCGACAATAGTTTGGTGTTGTTGCATGCTTCCTGAGTTCATGGTACGTTTCATTTTTGGGTACATCTTTTGAACATGTGGCGTGACGGCGGGAACGGCGGGGAGGGCTCGGACGACGGGGAATAGGAAGGGGACTCTTGCGCGGGAAACGGACCACGACGGACGTGCGCGGTGGTGGCAACCGCGACGTCGGCTCGGGCGACTGCCCGGTGACATGGTCCGGATTTAGACTCCCGATTCGACCCTCGACGGCGACGTCCACAGGATGTGGTGTAGACTAGCACCGCATGGACGATCGGCATGCAGCATACAGTTGCGCCGCAACCCCTCAAGGCTTCCTCAATCGCCTGTCCCGATCCCGAAACCCCCCAGCAGAATGTGAGTGGAATAAACCCCTTCTGCCGAGAGCTATGCGTTTGCTGTGTCACGTTCATCCGGAGCCAGGGGCCTGGGAAATAGGACGAGAACCCTACAAGATAAATTGAATATTTTACGCAACTGCAATAAATTAAAAAATGAACGACTCTCGATTAGTGAGGACTACTCAAAGCAAGTCCAGGACATTAGAAAAAAAAATACTTCACAACTCGAAATCAAATAAACTTGCTGGTGTTAAGGTCACGCTTACCTATGACAAAATTAAGATAAATGGCACAGTATACACTTGGAATGAGGAAATAAACGATAAGGTTTCCATATCTGAGGAAACCCGGAACCCCAGTACGTGACCAAGCCCAACTCAAGTCAACCGTGTGAATGAATTTCGATTACTAAACCTAAACGCGCGAAGCATCGTAAATAAAACTGATAAACTTGAAGCTGCTGTTTTGCATACCCAACCTGATATTATAGCAATGACAGAAACTTGGCTATCAGACAGCATTCTAGACTGTGAAATCACGCCCCAAAACTATACGATTCTGCGCAAGGATAGAGGTTCTCGCGTTGGTGGAGTAGCGATTCTTGTAAAAAATGGCATTGTATGCACCCCCTTACCCAATTGCCTAGAAATTGAGTGCCTCTGTTGTAAAATTGCTTATAAAAATACGGGCTGCTATATACTTGTTGCCTATAGACCTCCCACTTGTACTTCAGGGTTTTTCAAAAGTATGTATAGTTTTATCAATGATAATATTAATCTGAGCAGTAAGATTATAATTGCAGGTGACTTCAATTTACCTCCGTTAGAATGGTCCTCTCTATCGAAATGTACAAAATCATTCCTCGACCAAGGTATACTCACAGATCTATGTTTTCATTATATTCTCACCCAAATAGTTACTGAAAATACCCGTATTCGGGGAACGTCGCAATCAATGCTCGATCTCGTCTTTGTCATCTATCATTTCCTGGAAGATGAATACAGCGTAGAAGTATTAAATGGCATATCTGATCATGAGATGGTTTTATGCTGCTTCAAAACGAACATGCCAACTTCTTACAATCCCCAGATTGTAAGGTTCTGAACTTTTACAGAGCAAATCACGTTGGCGTCCTCGACTTCTTTGATACACACTTCGATAACTTTCTTCTACTGTCCAAGAGCGACCGTACCACTGTAGATATGCTTTGGAACGAATTCAGAACGGCAGTTAACACCTGTGTCACATGTTTCATTCCACAACGAACTAAACGAACTAAGAAAAACCCTTGGAAAACGCGAGAAATCATCCAAGCGAAGCGCAAAATAAATAGGCTTCGTAAGAAGGCTAAGAAAACCAAAACTCCTCTAAATAAGAACAAAATGGCATTACTCAACAGCGATCTTGGAAAAAAAAATCAAGTCGGCTAAATACAAATTCTTCAATATCACTCTTCAATCGTTTATTCAATCTTCACCCGTCAAATTTTGAAACGCTCTTCGGCCCAGAAACGCTCTTCGGTGACAAAGCAAATCTTGCAAAAGCCTTCAATGATTACTTTCTTTCGGTCTTTGCAACAGATAATGGTAATGCACCCTCATTCGCGTCCAATTCCCCTGTCTTGGCTGGGAATGACGTTGTAGTTACCGAACAGGGTATCGTATCTCTTCTACTCAACATGAACACACAAAAGTGCTGGGCCGGACGATATACCAAAATAATTTTTAAAAAGATACGCCGAATTGGTAACAAAATATCTTGTTATAATATTTACACAATCACTTAACAAAGGGCAACTTCCTAAAGACTGGAACTTAGCAAAAGTCATCCCCATTCATAAATGTGGAAACAAAACGAATTCGCGAACTACAGGCCTATCTCATTTAACTCAACTTGCTGTAAATTGCTCAAGCACATTGTTCTTAAGCATGTCTCCGCCCACATCGAAAATAACCAAATACTTACTTCATATCACCTTTCAACAGTGACGCAACTTATAGAAATGCATTCACGATTTTTCCACTGTCATAAACAATAGACGACAGGTCGACGCCATATCCATTGATCTGTCAAAAGCCTTTGACAAGGTATTTCACCCAAAGCTATTGTTCAAGCTCGAATCTATACTAGGAGCAGGAAAAATTCTCAGGTGGATTGAGGACTACCTTTGAGATTGCTATCAGTACGTAGCACTTAATGCGCACTCATCATTCAAAGGCAAAGTTTTATCGGGAGTCCCATAGGGATCAGTACTGGCACCTTTTTTGTTCCTAATATACATAAATGACTTGGTCGAAGATGTGACGTAAAAAATTCGCCCCTTTGCTGATGATTGCATACTTTATTCACAAATAAATAACCCAAATGACCAGATTAACCTAAACAATGCACTTCATCACATCATAAATTAGTGCCATGATTGGCAGATGGAAATAAATTCGAATAAAACTGTATTTATGACCATAACCAATAAAAGACAACAATACTTTTTGCCTTACCAGATAGCCAGTAACCTCTTGGAACAAGTCGGTGAAAACAAATACCTCCGCCTCAACATAAGTCAAAATTTGCGTTGGGACTCACACATTAACTTCACAACAAATAAAGCTCTAAACAAAGTTTCCTTAAACGAGTCTTAAAATTTGCATCCCCTGCCACTAAATTACTAGCCTACAATACTTTAATACGTCCTATGCCCGAGTACGCCAACGTCGCCTGGTTCCCCCACACAGTCTCCGGCATCAATAAGATAGAAAGAGTTCAGAGAATGGCTGCGAGGTTTATTTGCAATGAATATAGCAGGCACGTGTCTCCCTCTGACCTTTGCAAGTAACTGGGTCTCTCCTCTTTAGAAAAGAGAGCAAAAATCGCTGGACTTAAATTTTTATACAAACTAGCCAACGATCATTTCAACCTACCAAAAGAAAATTATCTCATCCATACAAGCAAACGATTAACACGGTACAACCATGGCAAGCTTTACGAGGAAGACGTCGCTCATAATAACTGCTTTAAATTCTCTTTTTTCGCCCGAACCATTAGCGAATGGAACCACCCGCCCCAAAATATTGTTCATTCTTCTTTTTTTGAAATCTTCCTCGATTACGTAGATGCCGACTTTCCATCATAAACTAATATGTTATGCTTTTTTAAAAGTGCAATGTATATATTGTATTAAAGTTGTTTACTAATTTTTCATTCTTGACTTATATATTTGCCTTGAATATTTGCCTGTAAATTGTGGGTTGAATATTTTTTTTCTGCTTGTAATATTTCAAACTGTACCACCCTACAACAACCCTGAATTGGGTTAGTAGTATTGGAAGTAAATAAATAAAAAAAATTTACCAAAGTGACATTTCTCGACCCCGTAGCGTCTGCTAGAAATTTTTTATCCAAATTTGGAGACACAGCTAGACCACATTGTGGCCGATCTTCTATCTTCTAAATGCATAATGAGCCCTCATGTGAAAAATAAAGTTAGTTAAAACATTTTGGTTCATTAGCTAACTAATTACCCGATTTCACATTTTTCCAAAAGCCGCCCTGGCCACGAACACTTCCCCATGGCTCAAAATACTCTATCTCACGTTCCCTTTTTTTGAACATTTGGTGGAGCTAAAAAAACACCCTGTATACAAAACTTACGAAGGTAATCTGGAATTACTCAGACTAACTTGGCGGGAGAATAGACAAGTTTGCACTCAAAGGCGTAAGTTCCATGTAAAAAAATAACCTTCATGCTACGAGCCCTTATTTAAAATCAGTGCGATATTATTTTACAAAGTTTATTAACGAACGTTGTTAGCAAACTCTCCTAGGATGTTTCCTTGAGGCCAATAGTTGCAGACAACATATATCGTCCTCGAATAATGTGAGCGGGCATAACCACATCCAACATCTGTGGTTGCTTTCCACACCATCTGTGTGTAATGGGACGCCTCTGGCCTGAACCGCGGGTAGCGATAATTTTATTTATGTAATTCTTTCAACAAGAGCGTAGTAACTTCATTTTCTGAAAGGAAAGGAGTAAGGATTATGTGTAAGATTTAGCCGTCGAGCAGCTCTTCGGAACATTGAGGCATAATCTATGGAGCTGATCTCTGATAAAACCTGTTTAGTAAGTATTGTTGAAGGGCCCTCCGGAGCTTTCTGCGATCGTCCGTTTATGTTGTTATATTCCGTAGTAGGTGCAAGTTAATATGTATACAAAGTTTTATTTTACAAAACCGTTTATTAAGCAGATGGCAGTAAAAATATATCGGGACTATTTTCTCTTGAAAGACAATCCCCCATTCCCTGCCCATCGCTAAGACTTGACCACCCAAGTAGCACAACACGCCGGGTTGGGGATGGGGCGGTATTGGCCTGCCGGTATAGCGATACCGGCCAGTACCGGAAACGCCCCAAGGGGCGACATCGGCCGGGCCCAATGCCGGAATCCGGCCAGTACCGGGACCTTATTGGGAAACCGGGATGCCGGGAATACGGGATGTTCCCAGCGAGCTCCCGACACAGATCCCCGGCACGGAACCGGTGGTACGGTAGGAAACCATCAGTGTGCCAGCGTGATTCCGGGTCAGAGAGTCCAATTGCGGATTAGTCCCAGCGTAAAAACAGATCAGTGCCAGCGTAATTGCGGGTCAGTGCCGGCGAAATTGCGGATCATCACCAGCGTATGCGTCATTCAGTGTACCCAGCATAGAACCTACAGAATGCTAGCTGTGTCAGGCTTTAAAGCCCAGGAATGACATCCTACTGCATTTTTGAACAGCCAACTTCTCAGTAGATCAAATTGACTTAAACCTGGAAATGCTAAATTTCTCAGTCCAAACCATTTTTTTGGTTTTCATATCTTTTATAGGTGCTGACCGTTTTTAACATGTTTTTCGGACTTAAAGTGAAAAAAGCCGGTTTAGTATTTGTGCGATTATAAGAAACAATTCTGTGTGAACAATTGACTTTCTCCATGTACACAGTATACTCATGGCAATTACTGTATACTCGTTGAGACGACATGTCCCATTCATCTGTCGCCCAGATGCATATTGTGGGTAGTACAAGAAGGGAACATACAAAATGTTTTTACCGTGACAATCTTTATTGTGACTCGTGCATCCATAGCAGCTAGCTCCTCAGCCAGAGTGTCCCTCATCGTCAAAGGCGGTTGGAACCACCAGTGGAGTGTCCGTCTCTTTAACTCTATTGCCCTTGCCCGCCTCCCTGCCCGTCAGCCACTTCTGCACCGCGTCCACGCTCCACGAGTGCGACTTTGTATGGCACCTGTAAAGAGAATTGTCAGATCACACAGATTAGTTGAGGGATAGGGGAAGCCAATATCTTGCATATTAGCTACACACAAGCTGCTGTTCAAACACTGCAGTTTGCGAGCGTTTCCTTTGTGTAAATATGGGTCCCTCACCTAGCCTGCGACTCAAAGGTGACAGAAAGAGAGCACCACAGAGGTGGAGATTGTGGGTTTGGCTATCACGCTAAGGTGCAGATTCTACGGAGGCATATGGCTATTTCACGCAACATCCTATTAATCTGAAATGGATGCGAGACGGGGTGGGGTGCAGAGATGAGTGGCTAAAAAAAGAGCAAAACTTCCCCAACTGACACTCTACAGACCAAGGCCTCTAAATGGTCGTCATTAGATTTTAAACCTGGAAACTAACAGGATAACAAAACAAGACCAACAAAACCTTTTTTCACAGTTCCTTCAAAACGCTGCTTTTCAGTATGAAGGTTCCGAGAATGCTAACACAGGAGATATTCATAATAAAAAATGCAAGTCAAATTAAAAAAAAAAAAAAAAACGACAGGAACTGACGACTTGAATTTTGCATATTGCAAGACTTAACGGGAAACTGAAGCTGTTCTGTATTTGAGGAAGAACACCAAAATCGTCTTGACATGGCCTCCAGGATCACGAATATCGAGTTTATTTTTTCAATCTGGTGCATGGAGAAGCAGAAATTAACTTCTAAAGTACAGCTGAAGCCCCTCCTTCCCGGGGAGTGACGTCATGCTGGGAGTTTTCGGAAAATTGAATTTGTAAAAAGGTCAGAAAAAAATTTGCAAAATTTATTTCTGACCTTTTTCTTGAATTTGAAAAAGGTCAGAAATAGACGCCATAACTGGCGTCGGTGTGGAAAAATACAACTAGCAAGCTTGCAATTGCACGCGCCGCCCACACGAGCGACACGTGCTTGGCGCCCCAAAGATCCTAGTACGACGTCACGGCTGCTCTGAGGTTTTTCGTGTTTTCTCGCGTCTAGTTACACCTTCGGGGAAAACGAAAGCGATATTCAGATTCACAGGCCAAAAATACGCCAGAAGTCACCTATAACTCGTTTTTTTGTCCAGAAGTGTTTCAGTTTCCCTTTAATTGTCAACATATTTCAAAGATTGTGCTTGTCTATTGAGCTCCAATAGAGATACCATCAATTTAATAGCTAGTAAAGAATATGCATTACCGATGACCACCTTACACATCATGGCGTCCTTGAACCTTGACTTTCCTTGGTAGCCCAGAAGGGCCGGAGAACTGCTCCTGGACTTGCTTTGAGAACAGGCGTCCCACCATCTCTCGCACCACCTTCTGCAGGTTCTTGCTGTCTCCTAGAGACACGAGCTGCCCCTCCTAGAAAGACAAAATGTGTTCTCAATATGTCAATAAAGTTATTTATATGCAGATACAATGGTATGAACATGTCTCAAGTAAGAGAATGTGAATGCCCAGGTAAATGCAGCAAGCCACACTATACATGCATCAAAATTTTACAATATTTACTAGAGAGAGAATAAAAAATATCAGAATATATGGCAACTCTGCTTGTCTTAGACGAAACCAGAAAGATTAAAATATTTCCCTCCATACTCTGCTAAATCTCAATAGTCAGTCAAATTCGTTGCAACGTTCAAATTGTGCAAACGTTTTGATGGATCCTCTTTGCCCATCAGCATCCACTCAGTAATTTTAATAATGTATGTGGTTCTCAAAACAGTGCATTCAAGACCCTGCGCATCTTGACTTTGTTAAAGCTTAGTCTAGCTGGCGGTTAGTCACCCTGCAAATTTATCACCTATTTTACGACTTTACGAAGACTGGAATTGAAAAAGGCATAAAAAGGCAGGAATTGACCAAAACCGTCATCATAGTTGCAAAAAATAGCAACAGCAGCACAGTATGAGTAGTTACCTTTCCATATTTGTGTTTAGTGCTGACTCAGTGGTGGCCCTGTAGGCCAATGAACCAACTTACTCAGCTCAAGCTCGCCTCGTGTAATAATCGCTTGTGCGACTACCGTATGCTATGCCTGGAGACACAGCTACGCATGCACTCACACCCCCTGAATAAAGTAGCGGATGCAATGACAGTTACTCTTTCACCTTGGAAAATTTGATTTCCTCTCATAGGGTGACCTTCGGTTAGGACTGGTTAACATCTCATTTTGGAAATGCACTACTAATGTAAAGTAAAGATGGAATTAAGATTTATCTGGCAACCCCTTACTAATTTGTTTGGGCATACGCATATGGTGGGCACGCTCAAAAGCGATTTTAGACCAGGCTAAAAGTTATTTTCAAGCATGTACCTTTACTTCTGTAGCAGATGCCGAAAGCGCAAATGAATTTATCGCCCTAAATATTTAGATCTCTTGACTATAGCCTCAAGTGAGAACAGGAACAAAACCAAAAGAAGATCATAATATACTACAGCATCTGGATCCTTCTGTCAAGCAAGCATTAAACACAAAAAGCACGCAGGCATGTTTGTGCGTGCTCCACACACATACTCACGGCGAGAGTTGTTGCAGGTGCGGAATTTAACTTCTAAGGATAAAACGGGCAAAGTGTCGTAGCAAATCAGCATGATTTATGATTATTTGCAGGCCGACATATTGTAAGCACCCAAAGGCAAATGTGTTGGGCAATTTTACTTCCCCCGTTGTGAAATGTTTTACTTAAAAATATTTCAAGAAGCGGCACTTGAAAAATACTTCAAATGCCGTTCAATGAGGATGCACATGAAGGCCTCTTGTCTACACGACCTTCGGGTGGAAAGAACTGTTCAAAAATGTAAAGATGCACAAATATTTAATTTTTGGTGGCCACCACCCATCATTTCTCCCTTCAGTAGCCTCTATGAAACGCAGTTTAACAATTGCAAAAACTTTACGCAGGCTACTAAAGCTGACTTGCAAAACGTGCAACTGGCGTTGCGTCACCTTGACACAATTCTATCGCAGGGTTCAGTTTAAGGGTACCCCTTACAATAAATAGCCTTCCGATGTGCATTGGCTGTGCATGCACTCTGCTGTTATAAATAACAGAAGGCCCGTAATGAAGGGACGGCAACTTATACATTTTTAATTTGCCACTGACTGTGTTTAAAACATAGTTTGGATGGGCATCCATTTTAAATATTACGGTAAAAGGCTTCAGTCCACATTCCAACCCCATTTGCATAAATCTTCAGATAACCCAAGTTAAACCACAAAGTAAGAATCGCAGCCTTATACCCGTCAATATTGTGAAAAAGAGGACACATAAATACCGGCAGTGTCCTGTTGGTGAAGTTCTTCAGCTGCGGTTCTGCAGCACTAAGCTGTTCCATGTTGCGGAGAGGCATCAGGAACAGCTCGGGTGGTTCAGGCCTGGCCAGTTCCTGGGGCGTCACCTGTTCCCCAGGCCTCGCCTGCTCTCCCTGGTGCGCTTGAAAGACACCACGTGCCCGAGCACCTGCCCAACAGACTTGCAGTTCCCTGTTCTGCTGCTGTAGGTGCCCATTTTGGATGTGCAGGTCTATCACGGCCTAAGCAGCTGAGCGTTGAAGGCTGCAAGATAACCAAGGCATAAGAAAGCATTATCCATTTTGCTGATCAACATTATGCACTGATGATGCGAAGAAACTTTTTCAAAAACTTGGGTTTCGGGAAGTTTCAGAAGAACGCTTGAACCTTCAGGTGTTTCGGATGGTTTGGGTATCTTTGGAACGGTTGCCAGACACAGTGAGTGTTTCAAATTTTTGTAAAAATTTAAGAGACATTATAATTTGTATGCAATATTCATAAATGTAATAAAAAAATGTGTTAATCAAATAAACTTTCTGAAAAGGAGACACGGCCCCAATTTTCAGAACGTCACAGTTTTGGCTTGTATGGTCAAAATGAATGCTCCCACAAAGTTTTATGATGTTTTTTGACAATCAAAGGAAATAAAAATACTGATTCGTCGGCGACGCACGCGAGACGCGCTGCGCTTGGCTGCGATAAGCACCAGTTTAAAAATCTGATATATAGGTCCGTGCCTATTAGGCCTAGCTTGGTGCCTGTACCCTTGTTGGAACTGCCATTTACTGGGCTTTCAGGACGGCCTTTTTTTTAACTATCAACCGTCTAAGAATGGGAGAGAATCCCGTTAAGAACACTTGCCCTGGTATAGAAAACGAAATTGGCTGCAAGCGGCTGCTCTGTGGTCACATGATACCTCGCGCCTAGGCATATGACGCTTTAGAATGAATTGGCACTTCCAAGTACAGCATAGGTCATCAATTGCACCCCTTGTTAAATAGCAGAAGTTCCCAAAGCAACTTTGTTTTCTATGGTTTCACTTGCAGCATACAGTGTGTAACAGATGATCCACCTTTCTTCGGTTCTGGTAGCAGACGACGCAGCGGCGTCTTGTTTCCCGCAGCAAATGACCCTCTAGGGCAGACAAACCCTCCCTCTTTACTCACGTTAGCAGGCGACGTGTCTGTTAAAGAAAGGTCAGCTCCCTCAGTACAAGCCTGCCGAGATCTTAATCTCACAAAACACCAAAATCCGGCCATTGGTACAACATTTCAAGGTACAAACAGAAGCTGCACAGCACGGCGCCGAAGCGAACTTGCTGCACCTAAAAACAACGCTCAAGCTGTCCGTCGAACCTCTCCAGAGTAGGACAGCACCACGGCCGTTCTGGCAGCATGCAATGCTTTCCCACAGCATTACGAGAAAGTTTTGTGACCAGTAGCGTATTGAAGAACTCGGTCACTACTGTAATTGTGCATGTGTCACTACGAAGATTATGGAGCTAACTAAATTGAGCAACTGCCGCAAGCTAATCTGGTCAAGCATGCCAACAGAGGGCAGATCAAAAACGTGTGCTAGCACATTATCAGGACTTTAGATGAAAAGGAACAGTACAAAATAATACTTACTGTATTTCTGCAAACTTGATGCTATGAACGAAGGCCAGTCAGAGTCTGGTGCTTGGCCCGGTCGCACACGAGACAAGATGTCCGCCCCAGGCATTTTGCTTGGCCACCCGCCGTTGTTTCATACTCAAGTCAAACCACAACAGAGGGACGGACGCCACCGTTATTTCGTCATTCTCTTCGATGAACTGTACTCCTCCTTACTATAGAATAAAAGGCGTGGTCAGACATGATGTTCATTCAAGTAACTTCACACTGTCAGGTCTTCGCAACCTTTAGCATATATTATAATAACTCCATGGCTATATCTCCACGCACGGCCACATTGAAACACGACGGCGTCGCATTCCGGTATACGCCAAGTAATAAAAGTAGCAGTAAAAGAGAAAAACGGTGCTCATTTCGCGTAAAGGTCTGTTTACACCATGCTTTGTAGCTTTTTACTTGCAAAAGTTTCGTGATACCGCGGTTTCGTGCAATTAGCTTATTTACATCCAGTTTTTCAAGCAATGGCAATGGCGTTTCGACTATACTCCATTTTTAAGCTGAGACTAGAAGCTCCGCCTTCAACGCAAGCTTTCTGCCCTTGCTAACACAAGTGCGATCACGCAGGCGCGCGCAACCAAAGCACTGCAGAAGCCAGCGAGCTCGCACTGAAGGCGGAGATTCTAGTCTCAGCTTAGGGGCGAACGGAGTATACATTCCTTGCATATGACGACACGCTAGGTAGGGACGGGGCACTGTGCCACGCCGGTGGTGGACTTCACAACGCGCGGTTGTGCTTACCAAGGCGTAGGATGCCGCTAACTGCCTGGACACACCGTAGAATACCGTGCATCCGCCCATGCAACATTAAGCGCCCATTACCAAATTTGTGAGATCTGAGAAAACACGCACAGAAAATTTATATGTAAAATTGACGACCGGACAAGCACCTATCCTCCATTTTTTTGCGATTATTTCCAAAGTTTGAGTGCGCGCTTGCCCGGTATTTAACGGTACACCGTATTTTCATAGAAGGAACCTAGTTTTGTTTGATGTGAACTCGGAAAAACGAGTCGAGCTTACGATGATGACGGTTAGCCAGTACGTGTGGAATTTTTCAGCATTGGTGCAATTGCGCTACGAGCAGAAAGTTTCGATATACCGCTAAGTTATAACAAAAAAAAAACGTTGTGTCGAAAAAAAAAAAAAGTTGTATTGCGTGCCGCAAAATTTGACGAGCGGCTCTAGGAGTCGCCTGTAGAAAAATTGTTACGACTTTGCGAAGTATGGCAAACAATGCAAATTTACCGTCATAATCTAAAACCTGATGCAAGGATAAATAAAATAACGGACAAGCGTCTCGCGGACGGCACAACCCGATGCCCCGCCAGCAGCGTCTCAGCGAGCTAGCATGTCTCCACCAACACGGCGCGGTCGCCCCCGGAGACCGCCTTGATCACCGGACACCGCGCGGTGCCAGCCACCAGTGCTAAATCCCCCCCCCCCCCCCCCCCCCCCCCCCCCAACACACACACTCACTCACGGATTAAGCGCGACGATGGAAGGACGAGCGAGCGGGACGGTGAGACGACGCTCCTGACGCCCGACTCCTAGTTCTATCTTCTCCCCCACTTTTCTCCCCCCCTCACCCTACCCCAAGTCAGTGACAAATGCGCCTAGCGCGCGTACACGATTGCCTCTATTTCTCCCCCCCCCCCCCCCCCTAATTTCACTTCAACGCTTACAACACACAGATGCCGCCGCCGAACGATCGCCGTCTCGCCGGGCTAGCGGCGCGACATTCGTCCATACTCGGCCGGGAGTCCCGAAGGTGCGCTCGAAGCGTGGAAACAGCGCGATGCAACGAAAGGCAAAGGGCATCTACACTACGAACGGGCAGAAGCCGATGCAAAAACGTGCGCGAACGTGAACAGAAAAGTGCCGCCGCTCGCCACTACGAAATAATACGCGGTCGCATCCCTTTCCTGCTGCTCGTACTTTCTCTTACTTGACGGCTACTCCGTCTTGCGGGACATCACGACGAAACGATCGTCGGGATACGGCGAAAGGCCGTCAACACCGTCGAGTCAACCACCAGCAAGCGTTGTTGAGCGGAAGTTGGTTCACTAGGCCTGCATACGACGAAACCGACAGAACACGAACATCAAAATCAAAGCACAGGCGGTAACTTCGAGCGACTTCTGCCCCGCATAGATTTACATGCAGCGCTTTCACTCGCCAGCACGGTCACATACAATTTTTCAACCCTGGAGCCACCGTACCTGAACCACCTGAACCATGCCGCGAACCATGCCAACGTCCCGCTCGCCATTCGTGTTTGCTCACCTTGTCCGGCTTTGAATTGGATGCTGGATCGGCTTTCTAGCAAAGTCTATCAACAGCTGGCTCGATGCTGGATGAGGTCTGTTCTAGTCTAAACACGAAGTCGGAAATATATAATTGTGCTACTGTGCTACTCTGTAAAAAAAAAAAAAAAAAACCGGGGGCACAAAGAAGTACACGACGCTTCGACGAAGTGCCCTCTGGGAACTAGTTGGCCACTCAGTTTCGGTTTCGATTGAGCAGCTTCCTTTCATGCTATCACGCCGTGACCGGATGCACCGCTTGAGTTTTCGAAGATTTGACTTTTCACGAACGTACAATACATTCATTCTCGAACGATACAAAACGAAACGAGAAAAGAGTCAAAGTACAGGCTAGCTGGTGGAAGTTTTCGTTTTGTCAACCATTTCGTCGTTTACCCTGAGACATGTCTGTTTTTTCTGTTACTTCTGCTCTTCAAAAAAAAAACCCAGTCTCAGGGTAAACTACGAAATGGTTGACAAAACAAAAACTGGGGCAATTTCCTTGCACACAAATTACTGCACACAAATTACTGTGGTGTCTTCCTCGTGTCATCATATATCGCCCACTCAAATTTTACACTGATAGGAGATTAGGTTTTCGCAAACGCTGAGGTCGGCTAGCTACGGCGGAGGCTCTAACAAGCGTCTCCTACTCTTCGCTAAGCCTTTTTGGACGAGCTTTTACTGACGCCCAAGATTTGTGTCTGAACGGTGTGTCTGAAATTATCTCGGCATACTCAGTCAGGAAGAAAGCAAACATATAAATATTACGGCCATTACCAACCGTCAAATGCGCTTTGAATAATTTCCTTCCTTTGGCACACCGCATAGAGGTTCACGCCCGTCCGACGCACTTCCGGCGAACGGTGCGACATTCTTCACACAATTGCTCGACTTTTGCTTTCTTAAAACGGTTTGTGTGGGGGAATGTGCCTATATGATTGCAGAAAAAAATTTATGTGCATACGCGATGTTGAATATTAGCGGAATGCAAGCGGGTGGGGACTTAGCTTCGTGCAGTGCTGCGGGTAAGTATAGATACGAGATAAGATGTGTGTTCAAATTGAGCTTTTCAATGGCGCCTCCAAGTTTTACCTCACGTACTCAGGCGTGTTAAGAAAAACAGTAGTTGCAAAAAAATATTATTTCGTCTATGGACGCATAAAACAAACAAACTTCCTGACCAGCTGTAAAGGTGCGAGCTCGATGTATGCAAACTTATTGGTCGTTACAGCTTGTTGACTCGTACACAAGCAAGATACCCGAGCCACGCAGCGTCGAGATTCCCAGCACTGGCTCGTTCACATATATCTCGAAACGCAAACAGAAAGGCTCGATAGAGTATAAAAATACAACAAGCATGTGTGAAGGCAAGCTATACGTCTCTGGCTTGTGCTATAGATTCGAAATCTGGCCATTTAGGTTAGTTTAGAGACCAAAAACGATGCTCTCGAGACCAAAAAACGTGAGATCACGGCCGTTAATAGTCCACGCTGCCGATCGAAACCGAAACCATGCCACTCTCCTCCCTGGCCAACTAGTTCCCAAAGAGCAACGCGCGCCGTGTTGCACGCAGGGGTTTATGGAAGTAGTGACCCTTTCTGGTTGAATATAGGGTGCACGTGATGTTTCGATTACGATCATGCAGAATGATGTAAAAAACGAATGTGCCGCCCAAACTGTGTCTTCCTCGGACAGACCGCTCGGACCCGGAGTAGTTCTCCGCGCAGCCTTTTTCGGGGGAGTACGATCTATAGTCACTCGCAACATTTCAGTTTCGTTATCAACGTTGCCGCGGGGAAATGAAGGAGTTTCGCTGTTTTTTTGTTTCGATTGCTGGGTGGGCTCTCTTGATGTGCTTGCTTTCGCTCCTCTTGTCATGACCGACTGGCCCGAGCATACTGCGGCGCTGACATCGTCTAATAAAACGCAGTAGCAGAGAAATCAGCGACAGCGACGAAGATACCAGCTTAGCTCCAGCTCGAGTGACGACGAGGCAGCCGTTCTCGGCGAAGTCTTTGCCGACTCATTCGCCTTGCCAGCGAAGAGGCCCAAGATATGGCGTTACGTCGAAGACGTTGTGCACACCTATTCGGATGAAGAGCTAGGTATGTCGTTTGCTTGAAGACAGTACGACAAATTCCCCTCAGATGGAACTCGCCTGCGGTGATGACGGTCGCTTTACGGCATGCGTGTTTGGTATTGCTTAACAGCCCCTTTGCAAAACGTACAGCGCCACGACGGCAGGACATTTTATCAAAGCATGAAGTTCCGATCGGAACTTCATGCTTTCAGCAAAATAGCAATGGGAACCGAAACTGTTAAAAAGCGAGGGCAGACGCTAAGAAAGCGGTGGCAGCGCGTGCAACTGGGTGGATCGCTTACTGAGGCCGACCGCTGAACGACCGCTTGCGCGGAGCGCTCGCCATCTGCCTGGGCAAAGGGCTGGATCGCGCATCCCCGCTTGGTCGCTGCAGCTGCAGCACAAGAGTGAAGCCACCGATCGGCGATATTGCATGTTGAAAAATCGCGTTTTTGGAGCGTTTCGGAGGCTGGCGGCAACATGCTGAAGACACGTTTTCTACTCGTTCGTAGTCAATCGTCGAAGCTCTTTAAAACCCTGTGTAAGCCCTGAGACTTGCCGTTGAGAACATGTGAAATTTTTACGGAAGCGCAGTGCCGCAGTAAAAATGCTCAACTCATCGAAAGCAAGTTTCGCCGCCACGATGCAACGCGCAGGTCACGAGTGACCCGCGCGTTGCATCATTGGACTTTTTCCATAATGCAACGTGCGGGACCCTTGTGACGTCACATGTGACGTCCATTGTGATGTCATTATACGAAACGTCCCATAATGCAATGCGCGGGTCACGAATGAGACTGCACATTGCATTATAGGACGTTTCCCATAACTCAACGCGTGGTTACGCCGACGGCGACGTTGGCGTCGCCGACCCGCGCGTTGCATCATGAGACGCTTCCCATAATGCAACGCGCGGGTCACAAATGATACGGCGCGTTGCATTATGGGACGTTTCCCATAACGCAACGCGCGGTTACGCCGACGGCGATGTTGGCGTCGCCGTCGCCGACCGCGCGTTGCATCATGGGACGCTTCCCATAATGCAACGCGCACACGCCGTCATTATGGGAAAGACCCCATAATGCAATGCGCGGGTCACGAGTGAGACCCGCGCGTTGCATTATGGGACGTTTCCCATAATGCAACGCGCGGTTACGCCGACGGCGACTGCGACGGCGATGCCGCTCAAGCCGGAAACGGGCGTCTAAGAGCTGCTCTCTAAAAAATTAATAGATGTAACCCAAATTGAATTTTCATTCCACAGCCATGTTTGATCCCGTCTTTTTTAACAAAACTGAAATAAGCCTTTGTTAACTGGTTTAAGGATGACGCGGCGTTAATACTAGGCCAAGGATAATATTAGGTGTCACCTTTTAGCATATTGAAGACATGTCCAACCTAACGGTCATTTGTAACCATCATATAGTTTCTATATCAGCGAAAAAGCCATGTCGGTTACATATCAAAACTTGCATGGCTCGAATGGCCTGTGAAAGCAGCGAGAAAACGATGTCGGTCAGTCACCAAAAACTCCGTGGCTGAACTGACCGGTGATTACAGAAAGAAAACGATGTCGGCCAGTCAGCGGAGACTCCACGGCTAGACTGGCCGCTGACTACAGCAAGAAAACGATGTCGGCCAGTCACCGGAAACTCTATGGCTAGAGTGGCCAGTGACTACAGCAAGAAAACGATATCGGCCAGTCACCGGAAACTCCATGGCTTGGCTGGCCGGTGACTACAGCAAGAAAACGATGTCCGCCAGTCACCGGAAACTCCATGGCTAGACTGGCCAGCGACTACAGCAAGAAAACGATATCGGCCAGTCACCGGAAACTCCACGGCTAGACTGGCCGGTGACTACAGCAAGAAAACGATGTCGGCCGGTATCGGGAACTTTCCGGCTGGCGCTGGCCAGTTTAGACAACGAGTCCCCGATATCGGCCGGGATCGGTTTCTTACCGGCGCCCCTGGCCGGATCCGCCGTACAGCTCCCGGTACTGGCCGACGTAATCCCAGTATCGGCCGACATGGTGTGCTACCTGGGCAATGGAAATGCTGCATCTCGCGGTGAATGCAAACGTTATTATCGCGACACTTTTTAAGCTTGTTGTAAGTTGGAGTTTGAGAAAAACTTAAACTGATTGTGGTGCGGGAAACAGTCTGCAATTATCGCTCCAAAACCAGCGAACTATGTTTTCTCCCCGCAAGCTTGTTGCTAGGGGGTGATGCGTCGGCGCGTCGGCTCGTCGGTTTCCCGGGGCGTCTGCAGGCGTGCGTTTGCGGGACACGTGTTCCTTCTTCCCGTGGATCCCGACTCCGAAGCCAGCTTTGCGATCCTTCCACGTCAACGAGTCAAACTTTTCCTTGTCATCTGTGGAATGCGACTGCGTATTGCAGTACCAGCGCGACGGTGCGGTGCGACAAACAACGACTGCCGAGCACAAAGTCTGGAGAGATTCCACCGCGGGTCGGCGGTCGGCAGCGTTGGTGACGCGCAGTGACGCCGGAATCCTTCGCTTGCTATTGGCTGACGCGTAAAGAGATGCCCCTCCCGTTTTCCGGGGTCATCTCAGAAAGGGGGGCGTGCCGGGGACTTTTATAACAATTTTAATAGGGAAATCCGCGGCGCATGACGGTAATTTTATAATTTTTAGGATCCTTAGGGCGTGTAGATTGGGTTACCGCCATAAATAGACCATCGCAGAACGCTTCGAAGGGCCCCAATTAAGTGCTCTACTCGAAGTCTTCTTGTTTTATACTTTTGCGAGTTAAATACCAAGAAAAACATAAAGTCGGTCTAGCTGTTGAATTAAGACGAGATGTAGAAGCCTGAACCACGTTCATATTAAAAATGGCGAAAAAAACGGGATAAAGAGACGAAGAATCACAAAGGCCAAACGTCTTTTTGGCCCGTATTTCGTTTTGCTAGTTTTGATATAAATATCAATTGCCAACTTGCCCAGCAGACCAAGCCTGAACAACGAACGAGTCAATTAAATAGTGAACACACACAAATATTTGTAGAGCTTAACTAATTTAAAAGAGGTGGACATCAATTATGATAATGAACACGAACAAATATAAACAAAGATTCTATGAGTGGAAAAACACAAGCTGGGACAATCGCCACAAGGTTGTGTTAGTTCCGTGCATGGAAATTTTTCATATCTTTCAGCCATACTGGTTAGAAGTGTTTATGCATGCTTTCATGTCAGTGCGCTCGCCCTCTTGCAAATGCAGTGGCCTCTATTAAAATTAAGCTTTGCACCGAGAGGAACGTTATTACTGTAACAGAAATCCCGGCACACTTTGTTTGGTGGTTTATTGAATAACTTGATTTTATGATTAGGTAATATTTCAAGCCACTGAGAGTGCCATATTAAAGCAATACATTATTTCACCTAGCTGGCATGTATTTCCTGCGATCGGAGTTTATCCGTCGAATCATCAAAGTAAAATTACGTATTATTTTTTCTGCAGAATCCTCCAATGATTGAAGAAATACGAGGCCGTAATATGCCATTCAACTTGCGCTTAACTGCTTATGGGTCAAACTGATATACTGCGTCTTCATTTAATACCAGTAAAGGAAAAAATGGGTTCTTCCGTAGACAGGGGTATAGGCTTCGAGTGCACGAATAAAACTCAATTGTTGAAACTTGATATTTGTATCGTAATATATTTCATATACTGCCCGTTATGCAAACAAGACGAATTTCTGAAGAACATACCTGCATATTAACACTTTATATTTTGTTGCACACCTGGATCTAGCTGAGTCGACGACGCTACGATCTCATGAAGCCAAACAAGCGTCTTTAAAAGTGCCTCGTCGCAGCGACCGTCATATTCGTGCCCCGGCTCTCCCCAACTAAACGACTCATGCACAGTGAATGCTCCATGATCCTACATTCTTTTATGTCCGTGATTGGTTTAGCCGTTGGTAGCACACGCATAAAAACGACAAGGGCCATGAAGATGCACTTTTTTGCGCTGCTTGATTGGCTAAATTGTATTGTAGTGTGGGCCTCGCTCGGACCTAGTATGACGTGGCATAGAGCAGAAATCATATGTCAGCCACACCAGATGTTCTACTCGGCTTATTTAGGCTTATAGGAGGGATACAAATATAAGATGTTTTAAGATTACAACATCTACTAATTCATCACCTCTAGTTAAACACACAAAGAAAAACGTTGCAGGTGAGGGCAAAAATAGCTAGAACAAAATCCTGGAATTCTCAGAATGAAAGACGACGTTTTCTTGAAACGCTTAGTTTTGTTACCAAACGGTCCTGTGTAAGTTCACGACGTTTCTTTATGAGCTCAGGTAAAAAGTTATTCAACAACTCTTGACATATAAAATACTGTAGCAAAAGGAAGTGCTATATTACTGACCTGAAGGTACAAAATTGGGGTCAGTTAGTGCCTTCCAGTAGATATTTTTGCCCATTCTATCGTAAGGGTCCGGTTGTGGTGGTCGATGTTCAATAACATCAGATCGGGCAAGCCTTTCCGCCCACAGCTGCACCCATGCTTGTAACTGCGTCAAGAGGAAAGAGTATTAAAGAATGCACTTAAAAGTGTTTGTGTAGCAAATGATGTTCTCATAGATAGCTCCAGTTTTCTCCACAGCAATAAGCACCTTTATTAACTTCTTACCATTTTGGACGTTCCAACACTCTAAGAACTCTGAAGAGTTTGCTTTCCAGCATAGCAGTTGGGAGAGCAAATCGGTTCAGTGGGCATGGTGAAATGTCGTGCATATTGCCAGAGTGCAGATAGCATTTGTTGGGCCTAAACATTCGCCAAACTGCCTCCGTAAGTTGCTGCGATTGACTCTTCTAAACGCTTTGTGGAAAAGAAGACACTCCAGTTTTTTAGAGTGAATGATAAAGTCGATTTAGGTTCTGCCTGAATTCCGTAAGTAATTTGCTGAATTATTTAGCGCGACGATGACTTTCATTCGCGCCTTTCGGTGACGCCTTCGCTTTTAAAGATTTTCAGGTGCCTGCGGCACAACAGTCAATCACGGCACTCGAAGGGGCGAGCTCAGGTAATATTATATCAATAAAAAAACTCCGCTATGCAGAGAGATTTTCGGTATGGTGTTGAGTGTGACGTTTCACATGTTCTAGGCCATCTGATTGTTGTACCATACGCCCTATTTTAAAGGAAGATTTTGATTTTTAAACACATAATTGGCTAAAATTGGTCAAACGGTAGGGGAGTTAGTGTAATTGGAACGGTTAGGAAAAGGAAAACGCAAAGGAAGAAAAGAAAACAGGCAACGTCTCAACAAGCTACGAAGTTAATTTCGTACACGCCATACATACCACACCACGTCTGCAACACCGTCACTGCAATCGGAAGAAGCTACAAAACCCACCGACAAGAAAAGAAAATATAATAAACGGGTAAAAAAAACAATCGCACACATTTTTTAACAAAAAAAAAAATTAACCTTATTTTGTTTGTTTGTTTAGTCAGATTTTGCAAACTCCGACAAAAGGGTAAAAGAAAGGTATGTTCTGGCTGATGTTGCCCCGTTGCCGGTTAACAATGCTCAGCACAACACGAAGAAGCACTAGTGACAATCATTCAAGAGTGAACAGGAAAACAGACACAAACTTTGTGTCGAGTAGTTACAACATAGTTGAGGTAGTTGAATCTATGCCTTAGAGAAGTCATTTCTAAACAATAGAATTATAAGAGGCAAACAAAGAAGTGGTAAAATTGATTACACATAGATGCTTAAATGTTGTGTTCGTTGCACGTACCAGAAGGTTATTTTTGATTGATTTTTTATACATGTGGTTAGACCCAGATCTTCGAATAATTTCTTGAATGTTTGCATTTTTGTTTCGTATATCTTGTATTCAATAATCTAATTCCTGAGTACCTTAAATTGTTCATCAGCGAAGGTATTCTAAATGTGTCATGTCGGAGATTATTGCGTGATTCTAGAAAGGTATGTGCCCCAAAATCAAAATTCGTTTCTTCTAATCTCATTAAAGATATAGATATAGCGTTTTATCTCATAACCTGCACTATGTCGAGCAAATTTTGTTTACTATAATAAGGGGCTCTATGAGCCACACGCTGAAGGTTTTCGATGCAATGTACTCCCCTTTATCTCCCCTAACCTCGGCTACAAAACAATTACACAAAGGGTCACAGTTCAGCACAACCCCCATTTTTTCCGTCTGCGAACGCAGGGGGTTCATAACTGAACGCAAACCAAAGAACTTGACCTCCCAAGAAAGAACCAAACAAATACTTACACCGCCCTTTCTCTAACAAATCAGAGTCCGAAGATACACACATACGCAGTGTTAACACTTCGAAACTGCCTACTCGTATCCGCGACCTTGTAACAACCTATGACATTCCTTACAAAGAAACTACACGTTACAAGGCCAGATACTGTATACACTCGTTCTCAAACTGCAGACGTTGCTTGACGTTTTTCAGTCTTTGCGTTTTACTTTTCCTACCCCAGTCTCAGGTTTACCATCATATTCATAATTGGCCGAGTATTTCACCTAGGGTGCACCAATAGAACATATTTGTACATTTGAAAGGCATGCATGTCGTGTCAACTTTAAGAGCGGTCTGCTTAAATATACTTTGGGAAGTAAGTTTTCATATATAAAAACTCTGCTTGACAAAGTTGATGCTGTGGTTGTAGTTATAAAGGAGCAATTCACTAATATATAATGTACGAGTTGATAAAGGAATTTCCCATGTGAACAGCATAGTGAAGGATCGAAAAAAAACGAACAAAGCATTGTAAATAAACTTACGTTGTAATTATAGCTGAGAGGTGGCATCGCGCGTTGTTTTCCATAGTAGGTGTGCCAATCGAGAATGTATCTCCAAAAGTCAGGATCAACCTGCAAAAATGTTCCGAGCATCACTCTTGAATATTAAATGCGCCGTATGCATGCATACGGGATCTGGGCTGACGACATTGTAATCCTAAATGTATAAAGGGGCTTGCTGGATCTAAACCCCGTTGCGCGGTTTGCATATGTATTTAGTGTAGGCTCCATGAAGACTCTGTTGAGCCTGACGTATAATGCGGCTCGCGGAAAATTAACTGAGGCCAGTCTCGTGCTAGAGGGCAAGTCTACGGTATTGTATTTAAACTACTCCCTCGGTTTTCATCTGTTTCTTATTTTTTATCTAGAAGAATTATTCGTGACAAGATTTTTACAGCAAAGCATATCGGGTCACGTGGGTGGAACAGCGCGGACATACACAAACACTCACAGGCACAGAAGAAAGAAACAGACTCGCGGCGTTAAGAACTCAGTGATACATTTCTTCTTCCTCAAATTGTCACCTTCTTTTTCCTCGCCGTTCATGAGAAGGTTTTAAATTTTTGAACACCAAAAACCAAATAGCCAATAAACATTAATAAATAAATACGTCACAACAAAAAATAAGGTTAAAATAAATTTAAAAATAGGTTAAAAGATTATTATATTTTAATTTACTAAATAATAAATGAAAAAAAGTTAAAACTATTTAAATATAAAGATGAAAATAAACGTTCCACCCAAGTATGAATAACTAACTACCCCAAGCATTCACATGATCAATATCTGGTTATTTCTAGGCTTCTCTGGTCTCGTAGAACGCCCGAATAACACAAAAGAAGCCATATTCAGATTAGTCATAATATAGAAAAAAACAAGAGAACACAGACGAATAGGAAGATTTTTCCTTGAGGAGAACCATGTCAAGCTTTACGGGAAAAAATGCAAAAATTATCCGAAAAAACGGGATTCATGATTAAAAACAAATACCTCCAACTTGCATAACATTATCAACAATTTATCAGACGTTTCGTCTCCTATGCGGGACACATCATCAGTGCGGCCTAGGAACGCCCTAGTAGCTAAAAGAAATCCAACGCTGGTAGCTAGTCGGGTGTGGGGTATTCCCAGGCCGCACTGATGATGTCTCTTCGCATAGGAGACGAAACGTCGGATAAATTGTTGATATTGTTGTGCAAGTCGGAGGTATCTGTTTTTAAGATTTATGGGAGTACAATATTTATATACAGCCTTATTTAGGCTTCACTGCAAACACAGATCCCACTCAGCAATTCGCAAGTCTGCTTCTTTTCTTCGAAACCACAGATTTTACCTGTTTATCCTCTCTTATCAGAAAGGGGAACGTTTTCCACGTAATCGGGTCACCCGTATCTTTATTGTAGGTTTCGAAAATTCACGTCCTTTTCTGATTTTCCTTGACAAAAGCACCATGATAAGTACCGATTTGTGTGTGGGACACCGAAAAGTGATACATGAAACCCGAGCTATAATTATACGCTCCATATTACGTGGTTCAGCTGCTTCATTGAAAGGCGAATATCCCGGGTGACACTAAAAAAAAAAGTAAAGTCTGTCCTCCCCCCCCCTCTCCCCTTTCCCAGAAATGAACTATCTCTGGCCTAATGATCGGCCTCAGCCCAGATGCAGTGCTAGCGATCCAGACAAAACATCAAAGTTGCAGAGCTAGCCGCTATCCTAATCAAAATTTTCCTGTCATTCTCTGAAACCCTCAATAAAAAAACAAGACCTGTTTGTGGCTTAATGCCATTCACACCCACGTGTTCTTTTCAGTTTAACTTTTTTTTAAAACTCACTTGAAAAAGTAGGGCAATAATAAAACGGTTAGTTCGAACACTTTCAGAGCTGGTCCGGACCATTACTGTTACACTTGGGCGAAGAATAATAGTTGGCCAAGTCGTATAGTTCAATTTTGCTGTAAAACAAACACGACATTTTTTTTTCGGGGGGGGGGGGGGGGAGGGGGGGGGGGAGCGGGCACTTGGTAGTGAGGGAATTAAACAACAGAACTGGTGGGGAAAGTGTTGTTCATGTCTGCAAGATTGTCATTCAATATTTATCCCCTAAAACATACTGCGTCTCCTAGCTAAAGTTACGTACCCACTTTTAATTGGTGAAATTCTCCCCCACGTTATCACCTGCCAAACCCTTCAGCATCCTCGAGGTTGTCTCCTCTACCTCACCTCACAGCTCTTTGCATTGCCCTTTTCATTCTCTCTGAAGGGGGCGTTTTGAGTGCCCCTAACCCCTCTTTGTATCACAGAGTTTGCTAGAAAATCGACGTGTCCTCACATGTGATGATCTTTTCCAGTGATTCAGGCTCCGCCGCAAGTCGTTTGGTGAAGCCACTGCAAATGAGTTTCGAGTCGCCTATCTGCTCCTGACTGAGGTTTTCGGGAACCAAATGTTTGCGCATACTTTAAGCATGCTGAATTGGGTGAGTAAAAGTTGCCATAGTGTCTCTTCATGAACGTACAGCACGTCTGCTATCTTCCAATTGTTTAACCGGAGAAGGCGGAAACACATTTAATGTTGAATTTTCAGATGAAACAGTTGCAGCGCTCTATAAGTAGCACCTACCGCCCCCTAGCCTTCTCGTTTAAACCACCATTTTTTTTTCGAAAAAGTTGCAGTATGAGTCGCACTTCTTTGTACCCTGTTACGGAGCGCAGCGGCAGCCTTGCGCACAGAGTAGCTGCAGCCGCGGAGCTCCTTGTTGTCTTCGAATCACCAGAGCAGTGCTCTTCTTTTTGTCCTTTGTCCTAAATGTCGATACGGCTTGTTTCTTTCGGAATTGAGGTTCATTTCTATATCAAGAAAATAATTGCATATTGCACTGTTGTATGAAACACACCTCCGAATATTATAAAAAAAAAACTCAACTTGCGTATTTTTTATAACATTTTATTCAGTCTGGTGCTGAAAGACGCCCGAAAATAAACTTCCACTTAAGTAGATTTTATATATACAATATAGAACGACTCACAGGGGAACCTCACTCACTCAGAAAGATCGTCACGCGTGAAGAGACGTCGGTTTGCTAGCACAGCCTGGAAACAGAAAGCATCAATACACAGGAAAGCTCCCAGTTTTCCGAGATTGAAAATGGTAAGTGGTAAAGAAAATACAACAAACTGTAAAAAAAGAACAACAATGAAAACAATTTGAAGTACACTAGAACAAATACGGTCAGAAAAGTAGGTAATTTAAACTAGATGCCAATTATGACAACGATGGCTGCATAACAACACTATCGCCAGGGTCATTCCACTCATGTATTGTTCGTGGAAAAAAAGAATATTTAAAGCAATTTTTACGCGACTGAAACGGAGCCTTGGTTAGAGAATGTCTTTGTCAAGCCGCACATTTTGATGAGAAACTGACTGATTCGGACATGTCTACTCTACGCCCATTAATTAACTGGTACATTAACTTTAGTCGACAGTGCCGATTTCTTTCAGACAAGAACAGTAAATTAGCACTGGTTAAAAGTTTTAACATAGTTACAGCTGCGCGCAAAAGGACAAGGAGAGAAAAGAGGATCACGAAGACGACAGACAACTGCACTATTCTACGTGTTCCTTTTCTCTGTCCCTGTCCTTTCGTGCGCAACTGTAAATATATTCGACCTATACGAACTCGCCCAACAGTCTACATTACTAAAGGTCAAGAGTTCGGTTATGGAGACAGGTCTAAAGTTGTAAATAAAGCAAGCGGCTTTATTTTTTTGTTCTCGATCAAGTTTAACAATGCAAATCTTATTGAAAGGATCCCCATGCAATGGCAGCAGGATCAAATATTGGAGGCACAATAGTTTTATGTATGGGAAGGCGCAGCGGGTGGGGGGGGGGGGGGCGAAAGTTGTAATGTACTTTAAGAAAGAAGAACTGCCGCAATGTACAAATTTACGTAATCGATTTTTATGGTGCAAATAAGATTGTTAGTAAGCAATAGTCCAATGTATTTATATTGCGTGCATTATGGTAGGAAGTTATTATTAAGATTGTAAACAAGCTATAAGGAATATTTTTGTAAATAATTATCATGACCATTTGCCGATTCGTGCATCATAAAGCGGTATTTCTAAATGTTCTGTTTAACAAAAGTTAATTCGAAGCACCATCTACTCTTGAGTAAATTGCACGCACAGTCATCAGCGTATAATTTCATTTTCACTTGAACGTCTTGTACTATGAAATTAATCAACATTAAACGAGGGGAAGTGCAAAGCACAGACCCCTGGCGAACGACAGAGTCAACAGAAAGTCGGTAAGAACACTGTTCACAAAAAACTACGCACTGTTGACGGTTTGAGACATAAATTGAATTTCACTTTGTACTAACTTTGTATTCTTACATATTTCTCAATTTGTGTTCTATTTTTCTAATGAGGAGTTTTATCGAATGATTTCGAGACATCCATAAAAACAAGATCAATTTATATTCTGTTGTTGATTGTCAAACGATATCGTGTACTTTCTCAATTAGTAATACACGGGGAGAAACCTTTTCTGGAGCCATGCTGAAGCTTAGACAAAACGTCATTTTTATCTGAGAATAGTTATAAAGTTGTTGCTATTAAAGGTTCAAGAAATTGAGACGCAGTTTGAAGTAAATTAAATTGAACGTCAGTTGCCTATGCATTGTTTACTTCTGTTTTTATCAAGTGATTTGACTATCATTTCTCCTGTCGTTTGGAATTTTACCCTCATACAATGATTTAAAAAATAATCAAAATTATTTTTTGATACCCATTCACCTTACCTTCATTAAATGCACTGGGAATATTGTCGAGGCCAGGAGTCTTCAGACATCAAGTTTCAAAGGCATATTCAATACACTGTGTTTCATAATTACAGTATCAGGCGTAGGAGGGTAGTGTGCATCAAAACGTTGTTACAGTTAGTTTTTTTTGTGTAAAAACTGATTTAAAATATTTAATAAATGCGTCTGAGATAATTTTCTAGCGTGTGTTAAATCACCGTTAACCTCAGAAAACATCGCGGATCATAGAATGCGGAGGTATTTACTCCAATATTCTTTTGGCAAAGTGGATATGAAGTTTGGCAAGTTTGGCACTCAGAACCCAAGTTTGTTAACTTGGGTTCTGAGTTCTAAGAAAAGAGCTGTGAATTTTCCATTCAGATCTAAGGACTCATTGCTTTATTTAGGTTTCTTTTTTAATTGCTTTAATTGTCTTTTTAGCTCTGGTGACTTCCTAAAAATCTAAGGGTTTATGTCGTTTTGTTTTTATCAATTGGTGCTTAAAACGTTCGGTACAATCGTTTGCAATACATTTAAATTTCAAAGGTCATTCACATTTCCAGTAGAATTTACAACGCCGTCAAACTTAAACGAAAGCATGTCCATTATCGAGACATCGTGGGCGCGAAAAATGTTGGGATAACCCTTCGCCTTGCTTTTTCTATTTACAAAAAAAAAACGTTTTCTAGATTCAGGTGTCGTTGCCGGTGTCATTTTTGCAGGTGTCGTTGCCGATGCTCATCGCGACAGTTCCTCCGCAACACCAAAATCCAGCACATTGGCGCTTTTTGAAGTTGATGCCCGGACACTTGTCACTTGGCCGCCGCTTGCTCCTGTTTTCGTCACCCCTGGTGACATGTCTAATCAGAACTTTGATGCCGGCACATATCATATCGGTGCAAAGCATTACTGCACATTTGCGCAGTTTGAAAACCAACACCGAAAATGAAATGTGCTGGTAAGGCCAAAGTACAGAAGATAGAACGTTATGCTCACGACCTCATCCGCGGAATATCCAGAACGACAGTCAGAAAAAACATTCAAGTCCAGCGCGCACTTACGCGGCTCAATGCTTTGAAGCTTTGGGATGCAAATGTGGCCATAGGCCAACGCAGGATCTTCATTTCACGGCCACAGAATGGTCGTGGGGAACATGGTGAACTGGTCACTTGTTCGTGGCGGTTCCGGCATGAAGATTTGCAGCGTCAGGCAATCCAGCCACCAGCCATTGGCTCCATGAGACGTCGGCGGTGACCGCATTGCAGAGGATGATCTTCTCGAGAAAAGCTTTCCGGGTAACTTGAGGCGCCATGCCAGAAATCCCACTTCTGACACCAAATGTTGCGTTTTTAATATACAAGAGGTCGCCCATAACCAAATTCTACCAGATTAAAGTGTGTCACGCGCCATGTGCACGCATTTCGTCTTTGTCCTCGGTGGGTTCTAGCACGCGCCTCGGCAGCACCGCTACAATATTTTAGCTGAAGATATGGTAACTCCATGAGCTTACGCCTTTCTTGTAGCAATACAAGTTTTGCGTGTCGCCATTTCATCAATACATCAACCTTTCCGTTCAAGGTAGTGTCGCAAGTGTGTTATTTTGTAATCTTTTCTTTTCATACTCAACTCATTGGTATTAAACCAGTGTGGAGTCACGAAAAACTCTTAAACTGCACATATGTCAGTTTTTTTTTTTATCTTTCAACATAAGTGCGCGTGCCGCAGGTCCTAGAAGCGCAATCATTCTGCCTTGACTTACACTTGCACTGTACGAGCGAATGTGCTTGGTAGGCCTGCTCAAACGCGGAGCTCGCCTTTGCAGCTTCTGCTGCGTCCAAACCACGGTTTAGCCCAAAGTGAAGAAGACAGGTGCGCGTGTGCCGCACGCCCAAAATTATCTCGCTAAACAATTAAAAATTCGTCACCATCGTGAAGAAATGTCTAAGATGTGGGCTTTGTGTAGTGGTGTGACGTAGTAGGTCACTGCTGTGCGCTCCGTTGGCAAGTATGTTTAGGATTTGTTGCCGAGCCAGGTGGACCACATAACAATAAAACATTTCTCTAGGTTTTCATCTTAGTCTGGCTTTTTGTCTTCTTAATAAGGGGACTATACGATTAGTCTCTGTGACATAAGTATCCCTGAAGCATAAATCTTGGGTTAAAATCGTAAGGCAGAACTGGTCCCAAGCAGCACGGGAACGTTTGGGCAATGTCGTGCCAGTACCGCAGTCGAAACTTGGCCCCCAAAACAACCGAGTGTCTGGTTTTGCACCACGTCCCGACATCGGGCAGGCATTGGGGTATCGTCGTCTCGCCACCGCCTTAGCATTGACGGGATATCATGCAAGTACTGCCCAGATCGGACTTGGCAAGTGCCTGCTTTGTATCGGCAATATCGGCTGCAGCATCGGCTTACACTTTAATTGCCGATGTAAAGCGCGCATCGCACCCATACACGAACAAACGAATTTGTTATCGATCGCACCCAGAATTTTATTAAACCACTATCATTACACAGATCTTGTTTTTGACATATTTACAAAAGTGATACTTATATGTGGATCGAAAAGCAAATTATTAAATAGAAATACACTATTTTTATGCCAAGCAAAACTCACAAATCAAACATGAAGTATCCGGGAGATTAGAGAGTTTCTGTAGCTCTTTCCGACTACTCGAATAACGATACCGCATACTCCGTCACCGCCTTTGCGCATGCATCGCATCGTTATCGGGGATTTCGGAGCTATCAAAACTATTTGGTACTACGCTCTATTGTCACGGTAGCAGGACTACTATCAGAAGCATGCTTTGAAGTGTACTTATAAATAAAACAGCGGTTTCATGTAATTCGTGATATATGCATAATCCGACTCGGGCAGCATAGTGCAACGCGAACAGAAAGTCGAGAAAGATGAAGGTCGCCCTCATTTAAGAGAAGGGCCTTTGTCACAGATGAACAGTTCTTTGTTGGTGCGCGTGCAACAAACACAGCACAATATTGCCATGAACTCCGACTGAAAAAAAGGCCGTTAGGGCGGTCCAAAACAAGCCGCAGAGCGTTACGTTCACGTCACTGTTGACGACACTCCTTTATCTCGAATTTTTCCGAGACCCGTTTTCGCTCGTTAGCGGGTTGGTTTTGGCCACCGTTTACCGAAAACTTGGCATGGACGTATTTTAGCTGCTTGGGACAAAAAACCACGGCCGTGACTGCAACGCACGAAAACAGAAGAACAAGGAAGAACGTGTTTGGGAAACCAAACCTACGTGGCCCACCAGCATTCACCATAACTTGGCAAACGGCGAAGACTGACAATCCGAATTTAAGTGCGTCAGGTTACTTTCTACGTTTCTTTACCTTGCTCAAAGGAAGTAAATCACTTTATTCAAGGAAAGGCACCATTGCGCGTCGGTAACCCACCTTGCTCTTCCCTTAGGTAAGGAACCTAGAGTTATTATAATGTACGAGTTTCAACTGGCGCTAGTGCCTATTCGGCGTCTGTGACTCAAATTGAAGCAGACAGCAACCAGTCTACTTTTGCGGTACTTCTCTAAATTTATATAAAAAAACGCGCGTGCATTTCGTCTCTTCAACGGGGAATTACATCAAACACTTTGGTTATTTGGGTAGATACCGAATAGTCTGTACAGTGATCAACGTTGTAAAAGTGTATTTGCTTTAGTTAGCGCATTTTTCTTCATCAGTGTCTGACGTTTAACGTCGCTTAATTTTAGTCCAAGGCATGTGTTGCGCAGCAGGTGTTTAAAAACAAGCGACGATTCAAAGCAAAATAACAATCGAGAAGAATATAGATCGCGTTCAAGATTCGCCAGCATTCTGATGAAGCTTATATATTGCTAATATTCCAGTCCTGTCACTATATGAAAATGACCCCGTCAGAATAAAGAGCGTGGGCTATGAAAACTGTTTCTTTTTGTTGATGTTTTTTTCTTTTCTTACGAGTATCTTTTATCGAGCACTTCTTCTCCGAGACACCGAGTGAGCCAGCGTCCTGGAGTGAGCATATTTGTGCCGAACAAAATGTAAAGATGAGCAACTTGGCTCGCGACGAGCAATGCAAAGATGTAGAGTACGCACTCTGCCAGAAATTCCTAATTCTTTGAAGGCGTGGTTTCTTAACCGGCATTTCGAATAATGAATGTTCAGTAGATCTAGTTAACTTGCCAAATGAGGGTATGCGCCAGCATCAGCATAATTTTGTTAAAGAAATATTTGAGGTTATTTATACCTGAATTTTCCTGTTGAGGCATAAACTGCTAAGAAAATATTTTCGATATCGCTCCGCAAAAAAAAAATATATATATATATATATTAACTAGCGTGTCGAATATGTTTTCGTTCCGTCTAGAAAATTTCAATATTATTTTTTTTGGTTATGCTCTCGTTTTGTGTCGACACCCTGCTACAAACATGGCTAACCGCCACTGCGATGCCACGCCAGGAAAACTCGGATCAAATAGCGCGAACCCTCAGCAAACAAGAGAAAGGCGGCGCAAAAGATGCAAAAGAAAAAATACCAGCTCAAGCCACTGGCGTAGCCAGGGAAGGGACTTAGGGGTCACTGATCTCTATTGTATTAGGCTGGATCCCGTTTCGGAAGCCCGTCGTTGGCACCACCGGCGGCCATTGCCTGACACCAGGCGAAGCACGCGTCTATGAGAGAAACACACAAATGTAGGAATATGGAAGTTTCTATGCGGTGCTGGAAGGCGAGTTTTTTTTTTATGTCCTGCGATTATTATACAGTCGCACCCGGTTATATCGCCTTCAAAGGGGACCGTCAAATAGCTCTATATATCGATAATTTTAGTTACAAAAATATATTAAATTAAACTCGAGTCCAAATTTCCTGGCGTCTTTGCTAATACCTAAGGTCTCGATAAATGGAGCTTACCCAATAGAGCATCGAACAGCTGCTAAATGCAGCAGACAGTAGTTGGCACAAACCGCAAACACTGCCTCGCTTACACGCGCGCCTGGCCAGACCTACACACAGCATAAGCGACAGAACACAAAATATATATATTTTTTTTTTTAAAAAAGAAGGGAGAACGGAAAAGCAAGATGATAGAGTTATTATAATGTACGCTAGAGGTTCAAGTCGCGCTAGTGTGCTGACGCAAATTGAAGCAGACAGGAACCAGTCCGAAATCGTTCTCCGGTAACGCATTTCTATGGGGAAAAAACGGGTATATTTCTTTTCTGCGCTTGATCAAATGAGCAAATATCACCAATAATTCGTGCGTACTTGGCGTATTGGAACATTTCTCAATCACGCAGGTGACATAGTTGGTCAGTTATTGCGGTTTTCTTTCAAAGTCGTTGCATTAAAAATGGTGCTAAAACGGCTTCGTACGTGTATTTATGTGCACTGTCGGACGCTATTAGCGCGATCACGACGTCGGCGCTTTTCAGCATGACCGTGAAGGATATACTTGCCAGACGAACGAAGGGCGTCTGGAAAGCCAAGAGAGACTGCAAGAACTACTCAGTAACACTGCATCAGTAACTACCAGTGCATGTACAATCAAAATAAATTGCACACAACGTAATATATTCCGACTTTAAGGACCGTTTTATTCTTTCTGCTCTGCGCAAAGATGCTTGTTCTACGTTCAAAAGATCACCCGCACGCTCGAAATCTTTGAGAACAAGTGTCTGCATGCATGCTTAAAAGTGCCCGGCAGAGAAAACAATACAAAGAGACACCTTTCGCAGCCCACGTACTTTATTGTTTACGTTTTGAATGTCTTTATCTGCTCATGCACGACGGGGTCATTTTCTATATGGTGAGAGGACTGGCATAGTAGCGATATATAAGCGTCACTAGAATACTGGCGAACCTTGAACACACTCCATATTCTTTTCAATTGTAATTTTGCGTTGAATCGCCGCTTGCTTTTACAAACCTGCTGCTGAAGACATGTTTGGGACTGAAATGTAGCGAGTTAAACATCGTTCACTGATGAAGAAAAATTCGCTAGCTAAAGCAATTACACTTTTAAGATGTTAATCAAGGTACATCCTATTCGGTACGACCAAAATAACCGACGTGTTCTGTGTTATTTTTCGGCGAAGAGAAAAATTGCACACGCGTTTTTTCATAAGAGTCCACTGGAGCACCGCAAAAGTAGACTGGTTGCTGCCTGCTTCAATTTCCGTCACGGAAGTCGCATAGACACTAGCGCCAATTGAACCTCTAGAGTGCATTATAATAAGTCTATGAGCGAGATGCATGCTCGCGAAATTCAAACAAAAGAAATGAAAATGAAGCAGGCAAAGCAATAACGGCCAAAAAAAAAAAAGGTAAACGAAGGTAAGGCTCTCAAAATGTGAATGCACTCGACGTGCCGAACACTTTTTTTTTTCTTTGCTCGTTTTATTTTGTCGTTAGGGGGTCGCGCAGCCTCAGCAGTGTTTGGGGAAAGGGCGCAGACTACCTTTCGGACAGCGCGTCCTCTCTGCTCTCCCTACACGCGCGCACATGCCGTTCTCCATGCTTTTGTCATGCGAAAGCAATAACTGTCCCATGAAGCGAGCCGACGTCACGGCTTTGAAGCCGCGCCAAACCACACCTTAGTTTTTTCCTTCAAATGAAGCCAGCTCCCAGCTATGAAACCACGCGAAAAGTCTAGCCTAACGGCACCTAGTTTCCCCGATCACGAAGGACGGGACTAAGACTGGTGAATTTCGGCTTCGGTCCTATTAGCTGGCGCGAGTCGACGAGGCACTGGACGCTGCGCGTCAGTTTGAACGACCTCCACCCCACGACGCAGCATGTCCATCAGCGCGCCGGTAACACGAAACGTCCAAGGCCACAGCGGCGAGGGGAGGTGGCGCTCTGCCGTTGACGCAAATACATTGCAGGCGACATAAGGGAGCGGAAGAATGACGTGCATGCTTTTGCATTCAAAACTCATAAGAAATGCTTAGTTGTACCTCGAGGCTTTTTTTTTTTGCGGCTCATTGTCTCTTCCTTTCCAACTGCTCTATAATCAATAACGAATATTGATTTTATTTAAACCAAGAGTGAAGAGTTGTACACAAACGCATTGTGAGAAAGCGACTGTGGCAAGGGAATTTCGCGGAGATGACTGCTTATAAATCGATGAATTACTGAAAATTAGCTTGCAGTAACGATGTACTTTCTGTTTTTATAGGAATTAAAAACTCACCTTGTCTCGGCGCGTACGAAGAATGTAAGTACTAAGAGCGGAGCACGATATCTGATATTTGAGGCGGCTCCGTTAAATCGTACATGAGCAACTGCGTGTTTTTACTGACTATATATGTTCCGAGAAAATGGTATATGCGGTGTGTAAATATTGTTGTAATTTTAACAATAAAAGGTTCTAAGCCGGCATTTCAGCTACTGTTAACCTTTCTGCTCAAGATGATAACAGTAAACAGTTTGTTTTGCAGCCACATTGTTTGTTATGTGACAATGTAATTCGATAAGTAAACGTGTCGGCAAAAGAAAATTGGAGACATTGCACTTACACGAATCGTCATCTCTTACCGTTGAGGCCAGCAAGCCGAAACCACAAGCGCGCCAGCATGCTGCCCTGAACTAAAATTTCCTTACACCAACGCGCGTGCTCGTCTGAATGTGCCCTGCTGCGTGTCTCCCATGGACTAAAGTTGTGGTGGCGTCACACATGCTCCTAATGCTTGCTGAGGTAGGTGTATTGTGTCGTGATACGATGATCCAGGACATATATGGCTCCTTTGTTTTCAAGTAAGCTTAACGCGTTTTGCTGAGGTGTAGAAGAGAAATTAAGAAGGAAAGGAACTTCCGCTAGCGTTGTTTTAGCCCTGGGTATACATTGGCGATAAGAGGACTACAATTGTAATGGCGAAGATGATTGAATTCTTAGTTCATAAAATTAAACGCAACCTTTTTGCGTGTGTGCGTGGTTCATCCAATGTGCGGTTCATCCATAACATGTATGAAGAATTGGTGATCGACATTATAAAAGAATAGCCGTGAAGTCAAATATTTTAATAAATTCGCATATGGCGCTCTAGGACGAGAGAAGTCATCTTGTTAGCCCTTCTAGCCGAAACTTAGAAGGCGAAGAGCGCTGTGAGGTCGATCCTTCCGCTAAGTGCTTGTATCGCACTTCCCACGTCGGCTAAAGCTCGCACAGGTGATCGCTGTCCTTGGTAAAACACACTAGACAAACGTTTGTATTGAAAATGTATTCATGTATACTAAATGTGTACTGCCCATATGGAAGGCATTCTGAGAGTGTATTTACAATGTACACGAAGTAGAAGGATGCCGTACTGAAAGTATAGTCGTAAATCCAAAAGTAGTACACGCACTTAAACTGTAGTCTTACTATACCGAAACCCAACTCGCGTCATTCTGATAACGCGTACTCATAATATATTTCGGTAAGTGTTCTAAAGTGCACTTCTTTAAATAGTCTGACGCTGTGTAGGTTAACACATTAAGAGTGTCCGACATTGTACTAAAAGATTGTTGTTAGCTACTTGGCTTTTTGCAGGAGGTTGCAGGTGTCCGCGCCACTTCAACGCCGTTCAAATGTCAGTCTAGCTTAGCAGAGGTTGGAGAATATCAACGAACCTCTTTGCCTCATGCAGCTGCAGTAATAATCTCTTAATCTTAGTGACTTTGAACTCTTCTCAAATACACATCGACGTTGGTTTAAATTCAAAATTGAATATTTCATTGCTTATAACATAATCGGGGAGGACAAAAATAAATCTTTGCTTTTGCAGTCTCGTTCATCATAGAGAAGAACGATACCGAGTAATAAATTAATTAATCGATTAAAGGGTTATGATTAATCGGGTGCAAATTGTAATCGACGCCCAGCATATGATCATGCCTACTTTTGATTATATTTCTCAAGGTATTATTATTCCACTGTTCTATTAGTTGAAAGTATATTTTTTTCTCCCCCGACGTTTGCAGTAATGCCACACGTTTTGATAACGGTCAGTTTGTAACAAAACAATGGCAAAACAATAGCAAAACAACGGCAATTTGACGTCAAGTGCATGTATCTATGCTGGGTGTGTTCAGATAAGGTCATGCACGCGTATACAGTTGGCATTTCTGTATTTTTTTTTGTATTTCTGTATGTTACTCCCCAATGTGGGAAGGGAACAAAATCACAAAAGGTTTTGCAAAAAAAATTTTATTTGTCGAGAAAACCAAAAAAGACTACGTCAAGGCGGCAGACCGGTTTGGGCGTTTTGTCATTTTTTTTGCTAAGTTTGATGGCACTTAATTGAAAAAAAGAATATAGATCTCAAACTTTTTGTTGAAATAGTAGTTTATAATGGCAATACACAAAACAATTTATACAATTTTGAAGAATATATACCGTGCGTAAAAACTCAAAAACATGAACCTTGATGCTTTTAACTTACGTTTGTGATTTGCTATTTCGTAGAGTTCTTAAGATATATTGTTTAAATATTTTCACAGATTTTGCATATAAATATTTATTGTCGATATAAAATGTATCGCTCTGGCGTAAAATGAAAGATATTTACAGTGTTCTAACATAGCTGAAAACGAGAATTCCCGCAACTTCAACGAGCAAATAGAAAAAACAAAAACATCTTTAATTTTTTGTTTTAAAGTTTGGTGAAACATTCTTTATTATATCCACCTGTTTTCTCATTGAAAACATGTTGCATTATTTTGTCTTTGTCAGAAATACAACACATCGAAGTGCGAGAATTTAGGCTACTTTGACATTTTTAACTTATATTAGTTCACTCTTATGTCGTAAGATTTTCAAGCTTTACTACTTATTTTTTACTCGTATATTCTTCTTAAAGAGGTCTGTCATATATATATATATATATATACACATATATTTTTGTTCTTGTATTTAATTGGAAATATTTACAGCGCTTCAAACATGACTCAGAGTAAAATGATGTGCAAAGTCGACGCGCAAGTAAAAATCCTAAAACAAGAAAAACAAGCTCATTTTTTAAGTTAAGGTAGAGTATACTGCATTACATTACCGTGTTTTTTATTAAAATGTGTGTTGCTTTATTTTGTCCCGGTCAAAAACACAGAGCTTCGAATTATACTATGTATACCCTCCAGATCAACATTTTTGTTGCTAGCTGTCACGACCTCAGTTACTCCAACGCTCTTCAAAAAAAAACTTTAATAATTTCATATTTTGTTTAATTTGTGGCCAAGTTAAAATCTGAGATATGTGACTGTATAAACACAACTATTAAAGAGAAGTTTAAGGCTTCAACTGCATTCGTCCTGTGACGAGCCCGTCGCTAATGCTTATTTCAAATGTCGCTGTTCGGTATACTCCTTACCTGAAAACAGGTGTGGTTTCAGGAATTTCCAGAAGGGCGGGGCGGATGAGGTGTTGGTCAGTGTCCCATACGTTTAGGAACCCGCCCCCCCTCCCCCGTTTTCAGGGCCAAAAATTTTACACATGCAGAAATTCAGGGTGGGGTCAGAACATCCAAACCCCCACCCCCCCGCTAAATCTGCCCCCGCCTGAAACGCAAGTTCCCGGAAACAAAGAAGCACAACAGCCCGGCTCGCGCTCTCGGGGTAATAACCGAACACACCACATTGGAACCAAAAATAATACTTAACTCTCTAACAAATGTACAATATTAAACGTGATCGGCCCTCACCATGTTCAAGCAGTAGTTAATTATAAAGTAATGGTTGTACTGGGTGCTGTACGCTACAAGGAAAAGTCAGTTTCAAGTTCAGTCCTACTGTGCAATTTTCCAGTACATGACAATTTTAATTGAAATACAAATTACGAGCACAAAACCTCGCTTGGCGCCGTCAAGGTAGGTACCTCACAAAACACTTCGGTTGGGTAATTCATATAACATTTCGATTCCCCCCCAAAAAATGGAAACCACGCTTACACTTTGTGATAGTCTCTATAAAAAGATGGTCGTCATTGCGCTTTCTGCGGTGCGAGAGACAGTCAAATCAGAGTTCAGCCCCACTGTGCGACTTTGCCATACATGCCACGTTTGCATTCCGGCGAGGTGGTGCACGTTCCTCCATCCTCCCTTTTTCCGGTTTCGAAACTTCATTCTTCATTACCCTATTGAAAAAAAAAACAGCTTAAGATGGTCCCAGCTTCAAGCTGGGTTATTGCCCCAGCATGCCCAGTTTGGCATGTTGGTCATGCTGGTGGACTTTCCAACCAGTTTAACCTGTTTAAATTAATACACAGGATAAACAAGCCAAGCTCTTCACAAAAGCCAACTCGGCATCCAATATATTATTTTCGTACTCCCGGCCGCCTCACATGAACTCAGATGCTACACAGCCTCGGCGCTGACATAGTACTAAGCGACGCACAGACAGTGGTTCTCGGTGCAAAGCCAACAATGTTAATAAAACCATATTGCTTGTCTTTCAACACAAAAAATACTAGACACACGCCAAAAACAGGCAATAGCTAAAGAAAATGATACACGGATGAGAGAAGCGAACCTAGGTCCCGCCAGTGATGGCTGCAAAGCGGCAACTTGCGTGGTCGCCAGAGGCGAGGAAATTCGTGTGGCTTGGATGGCATTGGCGATACTCCTCGGCACCACCTTCATTCACAAGCACACAAACGTTAGAAGACACAAAACGACGCCTCAATTGGGACGTCCGACATCTTCCGCACTGAGCGGACTGCCGCTCGCTGTCTCCTCAAAACCCGCTTCGCTTGCACCGTCGTTCAAGTAGTCTCCAAACAACGCGCACACAACCGTCCCCTCGAAAATCTGTCCAAGATAGCCAAAGCCGCCTCAAATTCTCCGTTCATACCATTCTCTCTCTCTCTCTATTTTCTCGGACACAAAGGTAGCTTGCAGCGCGCATGACGCGCCCGGTCGTCCACCAAAGACGAGAGGACAATGAACAGGACGTGGCTTCGTTTCAGCCTAAGCCGACCTTGGCACGCGTTCCCAGTATGACCAGTTTGACCACCAGGATTATCAGTTCGACCAGATTCGCCAGCTTGTCTCCCAGTATGACCAGCTTGTGTCCCAGCTTGACGACATTGGCTCCATTGAAAACCTGTTTGGTCAATTAGGACCCGACTGGCTCCCAGCTACACCATATTGAATCTAAAACCAGATTCTAGTTAAAGCATGCTGGTTTTTACTTAAACCACACTGACTAGCTTAAATTCTAGCTTGCCCAGCTTAAAACAGCTTGATTGCCAGTTAAACCAGTTTGTCTGCCACATTGACCAGATTGACCAGCTTAGTTACCAGCATGGCCAGTTTGATTTTCATGCTGGTTTTTCCAATAGGGTCTGCGCAGGCCAACTATAGTTGGCCTGCGCCAAGCTAAATCAGCCTGACTCCTTGGAGCCGGTAAGAACGTAAACTTGACATGCCTTGGGCGTTTTGTATCGTCATGCTTGCTGGCTGTCGCAGGTGTGTAAAGTGATCATAATGCAATTAAATGCAATTTTCCCGGACCAGGCGGATATTTTCGGTCGCGCACCAGTCACCTGGCTATGTTTAGAATTTGTGTTTCTCCTTTGTCCCTCTTGTTTCCCTTCTCCAGGAATTGTTTTGTGATGTGTAGAGGTGTCTGATGTTTTGAAAGTCCTCAACATGATTACACGCGTTTTTGCTCTTTTTTGTCGCAGCAAACAGCCGTCTGGCTAGAGACTATTTCAGTTTCCTGAACTCGTGCAGCTGATATCTGATTTAAACTGGCTCGCTGCTTTATTGCTGACGCAGGTCACTTGCGAGTGAACATGCCTCATATGATGATGAGAGATTCACCTACCTACGAGTGTCTGAAGTTCTTCTAAAAACGCCACTAAATCCAATATTTTCTTAATAAGATTGCCAGATTCCCACGCCGCTACCAGAACCTCTGTTTCTTCTGGAATGTCCAGTCGTTCGAGCGTAAAATGGGGATATTTAGGTTATCTGACGCAGTTGCCCAGTGGGTATTCATTGGTTGGCAGAGTGGAAATATACATGGATTCCAGGTCAGAGATGTTGACGTTCTTGCTGGTAATGCTTTGAAGAGCTGGAATATAAAGTTTGAAATTTGAGCAACATATAAATGCCTAAACTTTTTTGATGAGGTGCACACTTGACCCACCGGGGCCGCAAGGAGTGAAACTTAGCGATGCAAATCGTAGTCTGTGAGTGTGCAGTTTTAAACCTACGAAACGCATCGCGAATTGGCCATGCCCTATTGGAAAATCCACCAGCCCGGGTCTGGTGTGTTTCTCACCTTTACACCAGAGCGCAAATTCAGACACGGGTCTTGGCGTCTTCTAGTGTCTTGGCGCGTTCTAGTGTCTTGGCGTGTTCTAGTGTCTTGGCGTGTTCTGGTGTTTTGGCGTGTTCTGGTGTCTTGACGTGACCCTGTCAAGTGTGTTCTGATGTGACCCGGCCGATCTAGTGTCTTCTGGGGTGACCTGGTCATGCAAGCACGGTATAATTTAGATGCAGAAAGGACTGCTGATGACAACAACTAGCAAATTGGGCAAAAATATTACCAATTTGTCGAAGGTTTAGGTGTTCATTCTGCCATAAAACAAAACTACAAAGACAAAGAGAATGAAACTTACTATTTTATTTTTTGGCCAACACGCACCACTCGCACACATTCCCTGGCAGACCCAGGGCTGTCCATGGCTCATTTCTTCCATGCCGTTTTCTCCAGCGCATCTGGATGGCTAATATGATGGCTTGGGCAAGTCGTTACTGCATGATGAAACCTACAGTGCATAACAAAAATACAAGAGCAGTTATTTATAAAAAATACCTTTAAGTAAGAAAATTACGGCAGTAAACAAGGAAGTTCTGTCGTGTACAGCTTCATAATCAGTCAATTTATCACTCGGTCCGCCCTCCCACGTTCAAACTGCTTTCCTCTACATGTGGGAAACATAATACAGTCAAACCCGACTTATCAGACTCTCAAAAGTCCGTCTACCACTTCGATATAGCGGTCAATTGTCTGTAAAAGTTTTAATGAATTTGACAACGAACTAGCACGCCACATTTAGAAAAGTGGTTTACACTCCAAGGAGCATCTGTACGTCATGAGGTACGTCACCGTAGCTATTTGGTCGCCGCTTCTTTGCTTACCGGCTCACCCTCTCCCCTCAAAGAAAGGATTTTCTTTTTTTTTCTGGGCGGTGGACCCGGCTACCCCCCCAAAAAAAATCAGCTTTCGCTGCAAGGTGGCTTTCCCCCAAGTTTTAGTCGCCCTGGGGGAAAGCGAGCTTGCAGAGCTAAAATGCGCTCTTGTCAGATCGATTTATTAGGAGATGCTGCAATTTTCGTTCGATGTAATTGCATTTTTTGCTATGCATTTTTATTGCAAATACCAGTTCATTAACAAATATCTTGAATGAACCGGGTTCGGTATTATCGGGTTTGTGATCGAACTTCTTGGCCTCGCTCCCAGTGTGCAAAGAAAGCGCTGCACCACTCGCGGCATTTCTCCTCGTCTGCCTGCATTCACCTTGTATGACCTCATAGTGCCGCTGAATGTACATGTGTGTTTCACAAGACAAAATCAAGAATAGGTTCATAAAAATATCTTACACAGGCAACGCAAATGGGCTCTCCACTTTAGTCTGCGATCATGTTTCTGCTTTGTTTCACTGAAATGCTGAATTTTACAAATATATGAATAAAAAAAATGAAAGCCGCTTACAACTCCCTGTAACGCCGAATTAGAGCGCAGCTCTTGAGGAGGAGGAGGCAAGGGCACTGGGGGGAGGCTTAAACTAACCAGGGGGGGTCACGTGACCTTGGGGGTCACGTGACCCCCAATGCCGATGTCATCACTGACGTCACTGATGACGTCATCAGTGACGATGACGATGCGGGTACCGATGACGTCATTAGTGACGTCACTGATGACTTCACCAGTGATGATGACGATGACGATGCGAATGTCGGTGACGTCATCAGTGACGTCGCTGATGACGTCATCAGTGATGATGACGATGACGATGCGGATGCCGGTGACGACATCAGTGATGTCACTGATGACGTCATCAGTGATGATGACGATGACAATGCGGATGTCGGTAACGTCATCAGTGATGATGACGATGACGATGCAGATGCCGGTGACGTCATCAGTGATGATGACGATGATGATGTGGATGCCGGTGACGTCATCAGTGATGATGACAATGACGATGTGGATGCCGGTGACGTCATCAGTGATGATGACGATGACGATGTGGATGCCGGTGACGTCATCAGTGATGATGACGATGACGATGCGGATGCCGGTGACGTCATCAGTGATGATGACGATGACGATGCGGATGCCGGTGACGTCATCAGTGATGATGACGATGACGATGTGGATGCCGGTGACGTCATCAGTGATGATGACGATGACGATGTGGATGCCGGTGACGTCATCAGTGATGATGACGATGACGATGCGGATGCCGGTGACGTCATCAGTGATGATGACGATGACGATGTGGATGCCGGTGACGTCATCAGTGATGATGACGATGACGATGTGGATGCCGGTGACGTCATCAGTGACGATGACGCCATGGGGGGTCACGCGACATCGGCGGGGGTCACGTGACCTCGAAGAGGGGCTCACGTGACCTCAGGGGAATCACGTGACCGGGGGGTCACGTGACCTCGGGGGGTCACGTGACCCCCATGAGGTCACGTGACCCCGGTGGGGGGCTCGCGCGGTGCATTATGGGACATTTCCCATGATGCACCGCGCGGTTACGCCGACGGCGACGCCGACGGCGACGGCGACGCCGCTCAAGCCGGAAACGGGCCCCTAAGAGCTGCGCTCTAAAATTGAAATAAATTAAAGGGGCACTTTCTAGTATTTCAGGATGGCCTATTTATGTTCCTAACTCAACCTATGTTTTCTAAGCATCCCAAAAGTCCAAAACTTACAAGCATGTGCGGCTTACTTCACTATTAAAATTGTGATCAAAGATAGCGAACGTGGTTGAGCCGAATCAAGGCGGATAGGGTGGAACGGCGAAAGACACTCGTCAGTCAATCGCTAGTGAGGGTTTCCCGTGCAAACGAGCCGGACTGGTCGGCTGCTTGTGCGGACGTGAAGTCATCGCTTTCGATTGTCTGATGAGCCCCGGTCGTTGCTCGCCTACATTCGGCCGGGTTCTGTGGCGCCATTTGTACGTCTGAGATTCACTATCTTTTATCACATTTGTTTAGTGAAATAAGCTGCACATGACAGTAACTTGAAATTTTTGGGATGCTTAGAGCACATAGAATGTGTTACGGCCATCAATAGGCCATCTTAAAAAGCTCCCGAGCGCCCCTTTAAGAGAAGAAATTTCAGCTTTGGAAGTTGCATTAAGAAAGTAGGTCCATTATTGCTGTGCAGATCAAATACTAATAATGTTATAAAAAGAACTGTTGCGTGAAAGCTTTTCACATATATGATATTTTAGGTACCCTTTAGTGAACCATATGACAATATTTGAAATTCAACATCGCAAAGTACGAAGGAAGTATACTGGTGTGCACTCCCATGTTTTGTACAAATATGTGCAGTCTCGGGCAGCCCAGTTATGTGAAAAAACACCTTTAGCTCCACTCCATGACAAGACATGAAAAAGAAATACGAATGAGTGTGCCATCGCCATAGCTCACTATCTTCCCTTTCTGTGTTCAGAAATAGACATCAATATGTCTCACCTCTGTCTTCTTTGCTAGTCTTTACTAGCGAAGTGGTCTAGCTTACTAACCTCTGGGTAGGTATTATTGGCACTGCTGAACTGTAATTTGTGGGGCACGGCTATCAGATAGCACTAATGTCACTCTCATCCGCATGTACACTTTTTCGAAGATACTTCACCTTCTCGTCCTATGGTAGAACGTGAACTATCTTCTTTCATTTGTTTTTTCTATTTTTAGTAGAAAAATAGGAATCGGACGAGTATATTTTTTCAATATTTAGGATGCTTAGTGGCCGTAGAATGAGTTACCACCAAGAAGAGACGATCTCAGAAACATCTTCAGTGCACCTTTAAGTCAGTACCTTGTTTGCCTCTTTGTGTGCTTGCCTGTTAGTGTCCTTGTTTTTTTCTGCCGTTAGTCTGTTCTCCTGAATAAGTCAATGAAGTGAAAACAATAGACAAAATGCCTTGTAGACCCAGGTACATAACTCACCATCCCAAACAGCAAAAAGAGGTGGCCAAGAGACCATGGCCTCACCAGGTGGAGCAGCCACAGCAGCACCTAGGAGAGCAAATTGAAGGTTAGAGAGACGAGTAACATCAAGGTCTATTTGCTTATATGCTTAGATATACTGTAGCTTTAATAAAGAAAAAGATAGCCACACAACATATTCAAAATGACGCGCAATGCTATATAAATAAAGCACAATATTCCTTCACAACGTCAATCTAGCCCTATGTTAAGGAGCTATAATAGTCAAAACATTCAACCCCATTTCTTTGTTGTCGCAATAGCAAGGAAGCATGCATATGCTCATACAAAATTTACGCTACAGTTGCTAATAAGATGAGATTTCAGCTATCATTGCCCTCCAAATGTTTCGTAATTTCACTCCACCAGCAAATCGCTTTCACTCGTTTTAGGATATTCAGACCATCAGCCAATCGCTTTAACTTGATTAATAATTTGTGACGATGCAAACTTGTGCAGGTAATGTCAGCTCTTCCTGGCGATACTTTTAGTAAGGTGACACAAGAGCTGTGATCACTATCATTAAAGTGGTATTGTTGCTTACGATGTTGAGACAGCCAGGCTGCTTTATGCACTAAATAAATGAAGACTACTTTTTGAAATCACGCCCTTAAGATAGTATTCATTCACGTGGGATACTGGCAACCTTACCAACTTTCGTTGTTGCAACTACTCGCATGTCAAGTAAGCAATGACTGTATCGTGCTATGCAGCATAAAGAAGTCATGAAATGAAGTCGTCCTGTTCTGTAATCAACCACTGGTTGAGTTAAAAGTTTCGTTATTGTGGTAGGACAGTGTTGTCCTGCCCCCAAAAAACCGACCTTTGATCCCTCTGCTCCTGTGTGCGGAAAGGGTGAAACACTATTTTCTCAACAGTGGAGGGACCTGAAGCCTGTCCATAACAGTAGTGGAAAGAGCTTTTCCTGGACAATTTCCTTGGTTCGCTAGATTCAGATTGTCACTGCCTGTCACTACATTATCAGCGTTTTAGATTGCAAATACACAATTAGATTCGGGCTCACCGGCACTGTCACCCTGTCAGTAAATTGATTTCTGCTTTTATAGAGATCAAAAAAGTGAAAGCCGTTTACAACTCCCTGTAACAACGAATTAGAGCGCAGCTCTTGAGGAGGAGGGAAGGGTACTGGGGGTGAAGTGACCTGGGGGGGTCACGTGACCTTGGGGAGTCAGGTGACCATGCCGATGATGTCATCAGTGACGTCACTGATGACGTGATCAGTGATGATGACGATGCGGACTCCGATGACGTCATCAGCGATGATGACGATGACGATGCGGATGTCGGTGACGTCATCAGTGACGTCACTGATGACGTCATCTCTGATGATGACGATGACGATGCGGATGCCCGCCCGAAGTCACGTGACACCCCCAGGTCACGTGACCCCCGCCGAGGTCACGTGACCTCCCCGATGACGTCATCGTCACTGATGACGTCACCGGCATCCGCATCGTCATCGTCATCATCACTGATGACGTCATGTGACGTCACTGTTGACCTCACCGGCATCCGCATCGTCATCGTCATCATCACTGATGACGATGCGGATGCTCCCCCGAAGTCACGTGACACCCCCAGGTCACGTGACCCCCGCCGAGGTCACGTGACCTCCCCGATGACGTCATCGTCACTGATGACGTCACCGGCATCCGCATCGTCATCGTCATCATCACTGATGACGTCATCAGTGACGTCACTGATGACCTCACCGGCATCCGCATCGTCATCGTCATCATCACTGATGACGTCATCAGTGACGTCACTGTTGACGTCATCAGTGATGATGACGATGACGATGGGGATGCCGGTGACGTCATCGATGACGTCATCGGAGAGGTCACGTGACCTCGGCGGGGGTCATGTGACCCTGGGGGTGGTCACGTGACCTGATGGTGTCACGTGACTTCGGGGGGGGGGGTCACGTGACTTCAGGGGGTCACGTGACTTTGGGTGTCACGTGACCTTGGGGGTCACGTGACCTTGGGATGACCTTGGGGGCCACGTGACCTTGGGATGACCTTGGTTACGCCGACGCCGACTGCGACGGCGACGCCAACGGCGACGGCGACGCCGACGGCGACGCCGACGCCGCTCAAGCCGGGAATGGGCCCCTAAGAGCTGCGCTCTAAAACAAATTAAGATTTGCAACATACAGTCAGAGGCGTCTTGGGCAACGACACTGTCTGTGTCTGTGCGAGGGGGTTGGGGGCTGGCGAACGCAGCGGAGTCTCGATAATACGGATCTCTCCACTCTACTCCACCCCTCCCCTCATTTAAAGTTACCCAAATATTACCCGGCAATGCAATTTGGCACCACACGTTGCGCCATCTAGTGGCTGCAAAACAAATCACTCGGTAGGCCAGGACAGCCCGGATCGCGGGGACTGCAGGCAAGCGCATTTAGAAAGCACGTGTGAGTGTCACGATTCGAATGGGCGTCGCCTTTTTGTGAACCGTTTTTCTTAAAAGTAAGTACCGGCTTTACGTCTCCATGTTCTCACCGGGTTCCTGTGACATTTCGCTTACTCCTAGGGTTGCCCCAAAAATAATTGTCGCTACTGCTGCGTGAATGACTGTCGCAGTCACGGAGGCGACTCAAGCGTCAAACCATACCGCTTCCCCTCGAGATCTGGGGAAGCGACACCGCGACAGAAGCGGATCACTGCAGTGCGACGCGTCAAGTGAATTCTACAGTACTTGTCACTGTTGAAGTGAACGAAAATAGATGTCAAGGCTTGGAAAGTGGTGTAACGAACTCGTTTTGCAGACTACTCAGCGAAATAACAATTTTATGCAAGTTGTTTTACGAGTCAATTAGACAGCACATAGGGAAATACAATGGGAACAAGCGGACCGATTGTTGCTTCGCTGTGACGTCGATAATCAGGCGATCAGGCCTTCAAGAAGCGAGAGGCCCATTGGCCCATCCCGGCAGTCGTACTTGTATGTGTGCATAGCCGGTAGGCCCACGCCGTGGTCGTAACCGAAACCTTCGAAACCTGCGAGTTCTAAAATATTATATTTTCGTAGCACATGAAGTTTTGTTTGTTTCGGCAACCAAATTTAATTCTGAGTCTGGTAACAAATGTGACGGCATGCAAAAACAGGATGCGTAAGTTTTTCTTTAGAAAAGCTCATGTGAAACGGAAATATCCTTCTCACATCTGCACTTTGTTGCCTCTCACCTTTTTTACATCGGGCTTGCATATCACAGTACAGCCATTGTAACGTACGTACTGTTCTCTAGCATGCAGAGTATGTTTCTAATTACACACATTTTCTATCCGAGGACGAGCGCTAGGAAACAGGAAGAGCGTGCCGCACCAGGCTGGGGCCGCGCAGGCACGATGGAGCCGTTATGGCTGGTCTGGCTCATGGCGACACCTGGAGCGTTCCACCGGCGAGGTTCAGATCAGGACCAGCGGAAACGGCGAGCCCTGGCCATACCGGCATAGGCCATGACGATCCTGGAGTGGTTCCGCAGCGAGACTCGAGCTGTGATAGCCCGGAACAGCTTGCCTACGCAGGGCTGGCGTGTGGAGGACGATCCGCAGGCCCGGACACGGACTGCGACTGCGAGCTCTGAATGACGGGCGACAACCCCGGGTCGGCGGGCCGGAGTTGCGGCTCTCGAAGACGGACGATTGGGCAGTATAGTAAACCGATTTGCTATTTTTTCGTTGTGTTGTGTCACTCCCTAGGAGACGAGCGAAGCACATGCCGGTCGGGCGGCGATTATTGCAGAGCGACCTCACAAGTGGTGAAGACAACTCAAACTGATGTCCAAATCACAATAATAGAATATGCTTGCCGCCTAGCAATGCTGGGTAACAAAGACTTTCGAACTGATACCCGCCCGGAAATTTTTCTTCTGTAAAGCTATACATTCTAATAATGCAAAATCCCCAAATCGCAACGCAGCAAGCACAAAAAGAAACAAAGAAATATCCTTACCTTTTCTCGTGACTTGCTCCGACGACCCTTTTTTCCTTCGCGCTCTGCTCTACCGAGCTTGCGCAGCTTGCTGGCCAAACCAGCCAAATCGCCCAGTGTACACACACGCCGCCGACGATTCCCAGCACTTCTAGCAACCCAAAAGTTTTCCTTCCTTTTTAGAGCTCAGCTCTTAGGCGCCCGTTTCCGGCTTGAGCGACGCCGCCGTCGGCGTCGCCGTCGCCGTCAACGTAACCAAGGTGACACCAAGATCACGTTACCCCCAAGGTCACCCCAAGGTCACGTGACCCCTCCCAAGGTCACCCCAAGGTCACGTGACCCCCAGGACACACCAAGGTCACGTGAGCCACGAGGTCACGTGACACCCCAAGGTCACGTGACCCCCAGGACACACCAAGGTCACGTGAGCCACGAGGTCACGTGACACCCCAAGGTCACGTCACCCCCGAGGTCACGTCACCCCTTCCAAGGTAACCAGAGGTCGTTACCCCCCAAGGTCACGTGACCCCCCTCCCCCCCCCCGAGGTCAGGTGACCCCCGGAGCATGTTAAAGAATGAGGGGAGCAGGAGAGGTCTATCCTCCCCTCAGTACCCTTCCCTCCTCCTCCGCAAGAGCTGCGCTCCAATTCGGCGTTACAGGGAGTTGTAACCGGCTTTTACTTTTTTTTTAGAGCGCAGCTCTTAGGGGCCCGTTTCCAGCCTGAGCGGCGTCGGCGTCGCCGTTGGCGTCGCCGTCGGCGTAGCCGCGCCCCTCCCTCTCCTCCTCCTCCCCTCCTCCTCCTCCCCCTGCTTCTCCCCCTCCTCCCCTCATTGTGTAGTGTGGTCCGGGCGGGTCACGTGACCTCGGGGGGAGGGGGTCACATCACCCGTTTCCAGCCTGTGCGGCGTCGGCGTTGGCGTCGCCCCTCCCTCTCCTCCTCCTCCCCCTCCGCTCCTCCTCCTCCCCCCTCCTCCCCCGCCAAGGTCACGTGACCCCGGGGGGTGACCCCTCCCCCCGCCGGTCACGTGACGGCCCGCCCAAGGTCATGTGATCCCGTCCCCTCGAGGTCACGTGACCCCCCGGACCTCTGCCCTCCTCCTCCTCCCCCTCCTCCTTCTCCCCTCATTGTCTAGTATGGTCCGGGGGGTCACGTGACCTCGGGGGAGGGGTAAAGGAGAGGGAGGGGGAGCAGGAGGGGAGGAGGACTAGCAGGCATGATCACGAGGGAGGAGGAGGAATATACCCTCCACTCCTCCTCCTCAAGAGCTGCGCTCCAATCCGGCGTTACAGGAAGTTGTAAACGGCTTTCACTGATGACGTGACCTCGGTCATCAGTGACGTCACTGATGACATCATCGGCATCGTCACGTGACCCTCCAAGGTCACGGGACCCCCAAGGTCACGTGACCCCCCCCAGGTAACTTCACCCCCCAGTACCCTTGCCTCCTCCTCCTCTAGAGCTGCGCTCTAATTCGGTGTTACAGGGAGTTGTAAACGGCTTTCACTTTTTAGAGCGCAGCTCTTAGGGGCCCGTTCCCGGCTTGAGCGGCGTCGGCGTCGCCGTTGGCGTCGCCGTCGGCGTAACCAAGGTCACCCCAAGGTCACGCGACCCCCAAGGTCATCCCAAGGTCACGTGGCCCCCAAAGTCACCCCAAGGTCACGTGACCCCTCCCCCAGGGTCACGTGACCCCCAAGGTCACGTGACACCCAAAGTCACGTGACCCCCCAAAATCACGTGACCACCCCACAGGGTCACGTGACCTCCCCGATGACGTAATCGATGACGTCACCGGCATCCACATCGTCATCGTCATCATCACTGATGACGTCATGAGTGACGTCACTGATGACCTCACCGGCATCCACATCGTCATCGTCATCACTGATGACGTCATCAGTTACGTCACTAATGACGTCACCGGCATCCGCATCGTCATCGTCATCATCACGGATTACGTCATCGAACTCCGCATCGTCATCGTCACTGATGACGTCATTAGTGACGTAACTGATGACCTCACCGGCATCCGCATCGTCATCGTCATCATCACTGATGACGTCATCAGTAACGTCACTGATGACGTCACCGGCATCCGCATCGTCATTGTCATCATCACGGATGACGTCATAAGTGACGTCACTGATGACATCATCGGCATCGTCACGTGACCCCCCTCCCCACGTCGCTTCAACTCCCAGTACCCTTCCGTCCTCCTCCTCAAGAGCTGCGCTCTAATTCGGTGTTACAGGGAGTGGTAAACGGCTTTCACTCTTTTTCTTAACCCTTTAAGTGCCTTACAGGGTTAAACAAATGTGTGTGTATCTTCAGGATACATTCAATATAATAATAGATTTTTGGGGGGGGAGTCAAGCATTACTTAGGCGAAATGTTTAACGTATCTTAGGAGATACATTTTCTGGTTTCGGTTTCGCGGTCGCGAATTTTCGCAGCGAGCGGTTTTCCAGATACTCCGTCACTCCGTCGCTCGTCGGCTCCGATGTGCATGGCGGCGGCCAGGACGCGTATCGTCCACGCCGAATTTTGCACTGCGACCTGCTGTTACAAAGGTAGCAGGACTTTGCTCTGAAATATGTTATTTTATCATTTTTAGAAGTTCTGGATTCCATAGCACTGACGTATTTTACCCTGAAACGCATGAAAGTCGGGGGAAAAAAGTACATAGTAGATATCCGTATCGTGTAAAAGAGGAGTCGGATAGGAGCTCTGTGATTTTAGTGGCGTTCCCTTCCGTGCTTATATTTGGCAGTATTTCTGTAGTTTTAAGCCAATAAACGTTTAGCCAGGTAAATGGATTGGGCCATAGTTTAGGGGCGGGCGTTCACTCTGAGTTTTACATACCTATGGACAAGGAATCAGCTGTAATTATGGGCAGAAAGCTTCTTTATTGGCGTGGTTTAGTTCATCCCTATGTTGACCTGTTTATTGATAAAATATGACCCGGTGCTCTTTTCTTTTAGGTTTAGTTTTCTGCTGCTGCCCGATGAAAATTCCATCAGGATCTTTCTACCGGACACGAAGTCGCGATCGTCCCTGTGTGGTTTTTATTCCGGAAAGTGGATCAGTGTCCGATGCGGGATATAGTGATAGTGAAATGAGTGACGGTGACGAGGAGAACTTGCCAACGAAGGGCCTAACAACAGAACTTCCAAGCGATAACGAAACTGATGGCGGAACGCCCGCCTTTCCAGTTCTGTCAACGTCAAAAAAGAGACAAAAGTCACCGCCGCAAGTTTTCGACTGGCTAAAGAAAAACCGGTGTTTCGTCGAGCCTGCGGAAATATTACATATGTAATAACACGATATGTCATTACGTTTAAGTACATATCATTCGAACTGAATGTTGCATCGCCCCTTAAATGAAGGACCTTATAAAATCAAATGTGGTGTTTGAGCTCTATACATCTTATCTAATTTTACAAAAAAAAACGTATTTTCATTCAGCTTTAGACATATATCCGAAATTTTTTCACACCAGAGGCAGCCTCGTGTGAATGTCAGGCCGCATTAGCGTGCCGTGTTGTGCACATTAGACTGGTCTGGTGTGGTTTATTGTGCACATCATGCCAATCTAGTGTGCTGTGGTGTGCACTACAGACCAGCCTAGTGTGTTTTAATGTGTACATCAGAGCACACTAGGCTGGTGTGACGGGCACTCAAACCAGCTTAACGTGTTCTGGTGGGCACACTAGAACACGTTAGGCTAGCTTGATGTGCGCACAAGAACACACCAGGCCGGTCTGACGTTCACACCAGCAAACAATAGGACACACCAAACCGGTCTGGTGAATTTTAAATAGGGAAATGTGTATTCCAGTTCTCCGTAAAGCCGGGGTCACACTATTTAAAAAAATACAAAAAATGAAAACAATTGAGTGTTTATATTTTTATACAGCCTAGACCTTAGTCCGCCTCAACGGGTGACTTGCCTCGCAGCCGTAGATGAGAAATTTAGGCAATACAGTAGAACCACTAGCCTTGTGTCTCAAACGAACATCACGCAGAAGTGATATATGACCGCACGCCGGTAATCGCACCGAGCTCAAATCGGGCAGGGGTGGGGATTGATCCCAGGATCCCTGGGTTCTGCAGCGCCAGCTTTCGCTCCACGTGCTCGGAGCTGGTGTGCGCTAACCCACTCGGCCACCACAATAGAGAGTTTTAGTAGATCGTTCCCATGACTCCGATAACGATACCCGATACTCCGCCACCGCCTCCCTTGAGCAAGCATAGTATCGTTATCGGGGCTATCGGAGGTATCGGAACGATCTACTAAAACTCTCTATTGCTTATTAGCGGCGAGATGTTTTGGTGGCGCCCTCCTATGGTTCCCTCTCGTGACGTCATTGCCTTACCAACAACAAGTGCGATGGAGTTTGTAATGAGCACGGTGGAAGCTTGAAATCATTACGCTCTCAAAGCTATACTGCCCACATTTTCAAAACTGAAGTTGTTACATTCCTCTTATTTCTGTCGATGAGAAATCCTATGCTGACGTCATTGTCAGCATTCGGCTAATTGTGGAAGGCCGACCACAGCGACGCTTCCGATCGCGCGCATCGCCAATACATTACAAAAGACAGTCTGCATACAAATTCGAATGCGAGTCACCGCGAAATCTGTGCTCCAAATGTCCTAAGATATTGAGGTGGGCTAGTTGGATATGCATGATGTAAAAATTAAATAGCGCAAAGGTTAGACAAAGGACAAAGGACAGAACATTTAGACAGGACAAGCGCTTGTCCTGTCTACATGTTCTGTCCTTTTTCCTTTGTGTAACCTTCGCGCTCTTTAATTTTTACTCCAAATGTCGCATGACAATGAGTTCAAAAAAACTTGGCGCGCGTCATTCGAATTCCGGGAATTGCGGTGACTTGTGTTTGCAGACTGTCCTTTGTGTACTCCGCGCTTCAAACGTTAAAACGGACCTGTAATGCATACTCGGACTTGAAATGAAAATGTTCAAGACACCACGTTCGCGTTTCTAGCGTCAGCTCGTTTGAATTTACGGAAAACAAAAATGAGCTTTTCGGACACGCAGCTGACGCTGAAGGGACTTTTGAAACACCCTCCACGTAGTTTCGCTTTGCCCTTCTCATCTTCACCACATAAAACGAACAAGAAAACGTAGAGAAATCTACACGATAGCAGCAGCAGCACGCCGCAGCAGCTCCCGTCTACCATCGCAGCTCCCGCCAGCTTCACCTACCTCGATTAGTCGTTTCGCCGAAGTGACCAGTGCTTCGTGCTAACTTAGGGGCCCGAGTGAGACTTTCTGAAGTGAAGTACTGTGTGTTTAGCAGCTGTCGTGGATATTAGTGGTAGGAAACGACGCGAGGTTTTGGCTTTCATAGCTCAGTTCGTTACTTTCATTTTCCTTTTTGCTTTCCTAACATGTTTTATTTTCTTGCTTGCGAGTGTGAACGCCGACGTTTTGGGGCTGTCAGCACTTGTAAAGTGGCGCTATTTCTCTGTAAAGTTCTGCCAGGTGAGCGATTGTGACAGCGAGCCTTCCAACAGTAATGTCACCCCGAAAGATGGCAAGCTGAACGCAATTTGCTTAGAGGCAATCGGGCATTTGCGTAGCGACAAACGAGTCCAGGTATGTTCTCGTCATTTCGCTCTGGAGGCCTTTCAGACTCGCACCGGCTGCACTGAACGTCCGCGACTGAGACACAGCTGTTTCGTAAATGACCTGGCACGGCCAGGTTATTATGTAACAGCTGTCCGCAGAAGTCTTGGGACGTCCGAATCCTGGGTTAGCCGACAGACTTTGTTCCTCGGCTTCCGGACCATCTTACGTAACGTTCTTTGGATGAATGTGTAGTGTACTACTGCCTTCCTACCTGTGAGGTGTCACCCTCCCACGACGAGTGGTTTTTTCTCTAGAGCCTGCGACGTCCAACATGTTTTCCCGTTGAGTTACGGTTCCAAATAAAATTTGCACCTTTAACCCCTATGCCACCTTTATTCGGCAGAACAAGTTTTGTGTCAAGTTGGAGTGGTGGCCTAGTACCTGCGTGCCCAAAATGAGCAAATCGACAGCCAAGGTATTAAAGAACTGCTTACCCCTAAGAAGAAGCGGTATTCCTATTGTGTGGAGCATGAAATTCTATTTTAGTTCATAACTTAATATTTAAACCAAGTGTCTCAATTAAACTCGCCACACTCTTTCCTCGAGGAAAGTTCTCACTGGCCTAATCACTTCAGTCGTCCAAGCTGCCTTAGTTTCCAAAGGATAAGCAGAAACAAGAATCAGCTGATTGCTCTCATTGAGTGAAGACGCCGATTTTATTTTGTCAATAAAACAAGTTTCACACCAGTTCCATGTCGTTTAGCTCCCTCGCACTATTGAAAATAATTCTAAAGGGCCCATCAGCTTTGAAGGATTATGGGACCTCACAGGCCTTCAAAACCCGTCAAAAATACCCCACAGAAAAACCCTCCAAGGATACCCCAAAGAAAAACACTTCAGCGTCACATCCCTTCAGCCAAACCCCTTGGCCCATCAACCTTTTAGACGCGCAGATAGCTGTCAATCATAGACAAAAATGCAGTTCAAAACGTTATTCGAAGTTTATTTCAGACATTTTGTTTTACATGCATATTGGAACTCAAAAAGACGACAAAAACCAACGTTTGTTCAATCACGGACGGAAGCAGCTGTAGATAAAAACGACCACATGAAATAGGGACAACTGAGTTTTTATCACACAAATCAAAATATATTAAAGTACTCACAATGCCGCTGGGTAAATTCCTGCTACACGGTAGTCCAGCTAATAAAACCGAGCAGGTGCACCTCACGGACACATATACACACTAAGTAAGCACGTTTGGCGAAAACCACGAGCTCGCAAGCAGCATCGCTACCGTTGAGAAATCATCAGCACAGTGTAGTGTACGCCGCCACGACAGCGAAGACGCCGTCGGGGCGGCGTCTTCGGCACCATTTTCGCTAGCCGGATGCTTCTGAAGTTCGATGGACGAACAGGTGCACGGAACAGGCACGGACAGCAGCCGCCATCCACCGTCTCAGGTCCCGCAGTGCCATGATCCCGGTGCGCAGGCGCTACGTGCGGTGGGACGCCGACTGCGACTGCCTGATTTGCGGCGAGTAGGCCGATACAGGCTGGCGCGGGATATCGCTGGAGAGGCCGTCCTGATGAGGGTCCTCGGGCATCGCCTTGCCTTCTAGTGGGTCCCTGGTCACTGCGGCATCCAGGGCAATGAGCAGGTTAATAGGCTGGCCGACCACGTGCACGACGAGCCCCGGTTCCAGACGTCCACCGTTGGCCCTTCGCCGACGCCAAACTCCTTGTCGCCCGAGCGGCCGCGGCGGCGCACACCGATGAGCGGTGCGCGGCCGGGAATCACCCATGAAGACTCCCCGCCCCCCGGGGCGCGTATTTCCAAAACCTGGCCCTTCCAGATCTGCCGCGGAGCGGCGTGCTCTGATTGGCCAGATTACCGCCGCACAAAATATTGACGGCGACGCACATGCGGCGCCGGTCTATGGCAGGAGCGTCTGCTACACTCCGGCCGATACTGTGGTGCCGTGGTGACTTAGTGGACGCGTTCTTGTGTAGAGTACGCGTTGTTTCATCTGCCAGTGCATATCCATTGAGTTATTCCGCATATCACGCGCATAAAGGTCGGTGGCAGAAGTTTCGAGCATGCCGATGTCCACAGTTCGACTGCTCCAACATCGGCGATTCTCTACCCAAGCTCGAATGAAGTAGGCCTCGCTGCTCTGTTCCGTAATTGAAACCGTGTAGACGCGGAGTGCTTGCAGCGCTAATGCGCAGTGCTTTTCAACCGTAATTCATGAAGCGAGAACCATAGCCCTGCACAGCGTGTGTGGCTGGTGTCTACGTTTTCCGTGTGGCTCTTGTCAAAGTAAGCCTTTTCGCCTTCCTACGCGCCCGCGTAGCGCCCGGAACGCTGTCAATCGTACTGCTCAATTCGCTGTTTTTCTTGCTCTGAAACGCTATGCATATTTCATATCCACTTCAATGCTTCACAGCTGAATAAACGCTTGTTTGTCGCTGAACAAGATTGCCATGACCGGATTTACTTCCGCGGTTTTACGCCCCGCAAGTGCTTACTTTTTGTGCCGTATTTTCACGTTTTATTGCACAGGCTGCTTTGATTTGTACCAGTTTTAGGCTATTTTGCGCATACCAAGTTTTGTGAAATTAAAAGGACGCGGATTGGTTTCAAGCTGTTTGTTTCTTACGCCTATCATTATTTCACGTCATGTCACTTTGATCAGCACTGGAGGTGAGCTAGGAGTGCCCTAATATGTCTTTTTAACCCCAAGGAGCAGAGTATGAAGTACGATATAAAAACCCATGCAGAACTTGGTTTCAAAATACAGGGGCCTTGTCCTGGTGCCTTTTTGTTCACTGTTCCCTTCTCTGCACTTGATACATAGGTATGTGACCTGTTCAGTTACCTGAAATGTCATCTGCCCTTTCAGCCTGTGGAGGTCCATGGGATATAGAACGGAAGCATTAAAGCCATCTTCAGAATTACTTGTGCATTAATTCCTGTGGGAATTAATGCACAATTAATTCAGATTCCCACAATTCTTGTAAGAATCTGAAGTCCATGCTATTGATAGCTTCTCCATGCTAGTGATAGACTCCAGCTACAATCTAGTTTCGTCATCTTTATTTCGGTCGAATCAATTTCCAGCTGCTGATGTCATCACTGTGTAATGCTGAAGTTCTAAAGGTCCCATGAATTACAGGCAGATACAGACAATCCAGGAAACTGAGCTCAACGAATGCGATGCTGCTGGTTCTCACGACCAGAGACTTATACGCACACACCCCTAACATTCTCCAGGCCGAGTCCCTAATAACCGCGTCCCACTAGAGCAACAGCGACAGGCGACAATGAGCGACATAGGACACTGACAGACAGCCTGTTTGTCGGAGTCCGCCGCCCCACCTGGGTGGACACGACGCAGCACAAGGGGACAAGAAAACTTGTTTCCTAGTGGGACTGGAGTTGTCAACAAAACGCTTCAAAATACAGAGACAGAGTATAGCAACGCGGTTTTCGTGTTTTTCTCTTTGGGCGTAAAACGCACCGACAAACACGGTGAAAGTGGAGACGATTACTTTATTTCTTGTTTAAAGCTTCTGCTTGTCTTCATTTGCCATTGGCGACTTTCTGAAAACAGTCATGGCAATCGACACCCAACTTTTTCCAAACTAGAATTTCTGAATCGTTCCTCTTTCGGGTCGTTCGAAGCATTCCAGGTGAGCACCACAGAATTACACGTCGATTTGAGGACATTTAAGTTCATATCCGAATCACCGAGGGCAGGCGTTTTATGGGAGACAGTACGGGGGTAGTTTTATGCGGTACAATCACAGAACAAATGACAAGTCTCTCAATTTGCCGGAATGGCTTGCCGCAGAACTGGCGGAGCGTCGTGGCCTACTTCGTGGTGAGCGGTCTTACTTTGGTCAATCCTCGCACATGGGTGTATCCATCCTGATGCAGGGGCATAGACTTCGGCATCTTGAAGCACCAACTCGCACACCAAGTTTTCGTGGGCAAAACCAGCCACAGCAAATTCCCTTTTGGAACACGACATCTAGCAAGCAAGCCGCACCCGCGACCACTCCGAGCAATCCAGGAATCGGAACTGCAGGAGCACAAACGATCAGTGGCCGCCAAGGACTGAGTCACGGGAGGGATGGGAGGTACGGTAGAAGGAGGGTGGGGAAGACAGCGACAGAAGGCACAAGCGGGCGAGAAAATTAAGTTTGTCCCCAAGTGATGATCCTCGGTGGGACTGCTTGCTGCGCTTCAAGTTCAACGACAGACAAGAACTCATCCGTCATCGATGGTTTGTCGGCGCTTGTCGGCGTTAGTCGCGGGTGTTGGACATTGCAGGGGAACACCATCAGCAACACAAAACTTTGTGGTGTTGCCGGACAAAAATCGGTGTTTGTCGCTCTAGTGCAGGGGTGGCCAGGCTGACCCGGCCTAAGAGCCACAAACAAAACTATGAAACTTTCAAGAGCCGGAGGGGGGGGGGGACTTTTGTCGAGAGCAACTAACGAAACTCGAACTACTTTCAATCTAACCGAGTCAAAAGCAGTACAACTGTACGTAAGGTAGCCGTAGCACAAGACTACCACACTGCAACCTGTCTTTCGACTTAAAACGCGTTCCATTTCTTTTTTTTTTTTGGGGGGGGGGGGGGGGGGGGGAGTGCTCGTTGTGATCGGGGGGAAAGGTGGGTGAGCGGGAGGGGGAGGGAACCGCGAGCTGCACTTTAACACGCGGAGTCGCTAGCCGCAGCTTGGCCACCCCTGCTCTAGTGGGAAGACGCTATAAGAATTTTCTACTCAAAGTACGCAAATCTGTGCTATATATCCTACGGGAGGCCTTTCCCAGAATTAGCAACACCTTTCCAGATTGACAATCATGGATGAACCCCTGGGCCCGTTTTCTCGAACGCGAACCGTGGGTTAAAGTTAACTATTGTCCCTAGATGGGGGAATTCTAGGTCACGTGACTGGGAGAGCAGGGGCGTCGAGGGAGGAGCAGTACCTGCAAGCAAAATGGCCGCGACGTCGCTTCATGAGGGCTGATAGTTCTGCTTGGTTCTGCTGAACATTCATTTCGATCCGGCTGTTATAGTAATGACGCACCATAAACCTATTAGCACGTCAAGCAAAGCGGTAGTTCAGAGGGACTACTAAACTAACCGACGGCAGCCCATTCCGCGAACGCATCACTCTTCAGCAGTCGGGGATCCAAAACATACGAAGGTACATAAGCCTTGCAAGTGTTTTTATGGTGAGTAAAAAAATGTTTTGCGAACGAATGTTGGTATATATTTATACTAACACGTTTAATTTGTTACAGAATGCACGCCAACTCGTGAGCAGCGATTACTTTGCGGAGAAAGGGGGTTATCCCCGATAAAGTCTTCGTTCCGGGTGAACAGCTGGGACATTGTACTGTTTTTTTGTTCGCAGTGCGCCTACAGTATGACGACAGCATCGAAGTTTCTACATAACCCCGGTGGCCAGCAATCCAACGGTGACGAGAATCTTAGCTTCTCGTCACCGGTGGATTGGTTGGGCAAACGGAAGAAACATATTGAAGGCAATGTTTCTTACACTTTCGAATATTCGTCGACAAACTCCAGTATAGTAGGTAAAATTTTTTCGTACCACCTGAAGCGAATAAATTGATCCTCAAGTACAACATTACTATAGTTTGACTTAAAATAACATACTAGATCGAATACAACCAACGAAAAAAAAAGGATAAACAAAATGACTGGCTTGTTTCACCGATAGATGGCGCATCTTACTGCCCAATCAAAAATAATTATTGTTCTATATCCAGCCGTTTATTACTGTACCTAGGTACTTTTCCTTCCTAGGCACCGTGGTTTACCAAAATGGGTTTACCATCGCCTCGAGAAAACCGGCCCTGGTCTCAATCCTGGCAGTGTTACAGCAGTGGAAGGTGGGCACCGCAGATGCCCGTTCTGCTGTGACTCACTAGCAAGTCACTCGAGGGAGATTCAACGAACTCCAAGTTGGGACATTGCGACCAAATCAACATTTTCCCCCCTCTGCATGGTCTCTTTGCTTCAACTTCTAGATTGAGCCACACCGGGATCAAGACAATCTGCACCGGTAAATGGCAGCTCCTATGACCCATCTTGTAACGCCTTCATCTCAACCGCCATTCTCCAGCAGTTCTTTTGGGCACAGTCGTCAGAAAGTAATCAAAAGTGCATGCACAAGCTACGTCAGAGGTCCAGGTGCAGTTCAAGGTCTTGCATCCAAGAAATATTTCTCGAGACGTTCACAACATATGTTGATGAACACCAGTGTTGCAGGCAATCATCTGCCAAGAAACCCCACTTGATCATGCAAACCCTTGCGTCCCAGAGGTCGATTGCGTAGGACCGGATGGTGCAGCTTGATTGTGCCCATCAACCAGGCCTTTGGCATGTTCCCTCTACTGTGTAGCATTGCAAATGCTTGAAGTAGACTGTAGACTGCCTGCCTGATGGGGAAAGAAAGACCAAGCAGTCAATCCAAGCCACTCTTGGACCAATGTGCAGAAAAGGAAATTCAAACATGGAGATATGAAACATGCTGTAGTCAAGACAGATTGTAGGTCGCTATGCTTGTTCTGGGTGTGTTCTCATCAATCCATTAAGTGGGAGTGGGAGACTCGCTCTTTTAAAGGGCCCCTGAAAAAAAAGGTGTTTTTTCGAACAATCTATAGTCGGTGACAGGTCAAGAACGAAGTGGAAGCTCGACCCACCTCTTTCCACTTTAGCAGTGCGAACTGTGGAGAGGCGACCTCCTCTCCATCATTCGCCCAACATTCGCCCCGCTGAAGTGGAAAGGGGTGGGAGGAGATTCCACTTCGTTCTTGACCTGTCACCGACTATAGTTGAGACACCCGTGACAAAAAAAAAGTTTACGTGAGGAAAAATGTTTTAGGGCAATATTGACGGTGCAAGACGCGATTTAGTCGGCAGTCACGTCCCTTACCGCTTGTTTTCTTTCTTGGCATTTCAGGCGCGTGGAGCAGAGGTCGATCGCCTTCGCCTTCACGACCAAGATAGTCATTTTGGAATGACCAGTGACGCCATGGACTTCGCGCACTATTTCAATTAAACCTCTCGCAATCAATATTTCTCTAAAAAAACTTTTTTTATTTTTTCGTAAACGTTTTTTTTTTTGAGCACATGTGTCCCACTAGACTGTTTAAAAAAAAACTTTTTTTTTCTTTTCAGGGGTTCTTTAAGTTAGTCACAAAGTTACTTCCCAACCACAAGTTATCCCTTGAAGTCCTGCTGCATGCTACCTTAGGAAGAAGGTTTAAGATGGGAAATTTGGATCGGAATGAGGAAGAATGCTTTCCAAAGCGAAAAGCATTGATGTGTGTGCTCCGCCAAAGTGCTTACCCTGCTACATTTCACCAAAATGTGATGAATTTATGCCTACATTGCACCATAAGGGAGTTTCCGCTTATAACTACCAAAACTAATAGTTCAGGCGTCGGAGTACTGCCAGATTGTTCCTGCAACATTGTGTGAATCGTTCAGAACTTCCGGTTATTGCTTAAAATAATGTGCGATTTTATTTGATTTACACACCGAACATGACTCAGTACTCGGATGTTTCGTGATATCTCTCATTGTATGTGGTACGTTCGGGCCGTCTAATTATCTCCGTTGAGTGCGCTTCTCACACCACACACGGCAGCCTTGTCTTAAAGGGGCACTGAAGTGCTTCTAGAGATCCTCGTTTTATTGTTATAACTCAAACCATCCTTAAAAAAACAAAAATTACATTCATCTGCGGCCGATTTGCATACTAAGACAATTGATCAAAATTCTCGACCCTTAGCGTCAGCGCAGAATGACACATGGCGCTACCGAACTTTCGTGAATACGGTCAAACAACGGACGGCATGTGTCGGCCACTCGCGAGCGATTGGGTCCACCGTAGACGAGCTGCCGACCAGTCGTGCTCGTCCACGCGGGAACCCATCGCTCGCGAGTGGCTGAAACGCACCGTCCGTCGTTCGACCATATTCAGCAAGGTTCGGTAGCGCCATCTGTCATTCTGCGACCATGGTAAGTCTCTGGAACCATCACTTTCTTAAGATATGAGTCGGCCGGGGATGAATGTAATTTTTGGTTGTTTAGGATGATTAGTTCTAGTAGATTGAGGTATGACCATAGAACGAGACTCTCAAAACATGCTTTAGTGCCCCATTAAAGGGGGATTGAACCGAAATTTGGATTTCGCAAAATAAGGATGCACGACAGTTGAACAAGACGCTGGGAACTCCAGAACATGGCTCATACATCAGTATCTCAAAGGGATGGCCGCACTTTTGGAAAAAAAAGGGGCGCGATCAAGCGATGTCTTTGACGTCATTGTCCTCCAGCAGAATTTCAGAATGAGGGGAAGTGGCCTCGCTTCTCTCCTCCTCGCTTCGGTTCACTAGTTCGAAGGGAAGTAGCGAGAAGGAGAGGGAATGGGAATCGTGACGAGACTTGTCTCGTCGGCCGTGTTCACTCACACAATTCTTTTCCAAAAATACAGCGATCCGTAAGAGATATTGCTGTATGAGAGTTGTTTTGGGGTTTTGCAGCGTCCTGCCTATCGGTCCAGCCTTGTTTTGTGAGCTCGAAATTTCTGTTCACTATCGCTTTAAGAGTAAAGCACTATTCCAGGGTGATAAGATGGACAACAAAGCATGAATGAGAAAAAAAAAAAATATATATGTATATATATATATATGGGTGGTTTCATCTCAAATCGTGCAGGCAAAAAGGGTCGAATTTTTAATTTCGATGAAAAAAATATATGTTATGGCGCCGTTTTTAAAAACGCAGTCGCCGCAGACCGCAAGTTCGTCGGATTTTTTGTTCGCGACTTATGAATTTTTAAAGAGGCCGCGGCGAAAAGCAGTGTTTTTCACACCCGTCGTGGGTCGGATGTTTCGCTTGATCTCCCGCCGTGGATTTTCAGTCCACATTATATTATCTTTTTTAAAGCACTCTGTGGACACATTTAAAAGGCTCCAATACCATAAAATAATTTTAGGCGTTTTGCTTTTTTTCTGTAAAAATGTCAAAAACGCCCCCTTGGTCAATTGTTGACGAACTTTGACAATTAATTACTGGCGATCTACTTGGGTTACATCAATACTTTTTATGTCCACGGAGAGCCCAAAACACGTTCTTTATATGTATTATAAAATAACTTGGCTGTATAAAATATTCTTTGCGGTACGTTTACGTTAATGTTATGTGAAAACCAAAAAGTACCATTTTTGAAATTGATTTTCTCAAAAAACCCATTTTTTATTTTTTTATTTTTTGTTAAAATGTAGATGTGATAGTTTTCTATGCGAAAATCAAGTCTAGAAAGTGTATATATTGTTTGTATGTTTTATATTTAAGCATCAATATCGTACAAAAACATGTTTTTACGGCACGAAATGGACTTACGAATTGCGAGTCTTCACAAGCTTGGAAATAGTTTTTTTTATTTTTTTCAACGTTCCCACATAAAAATTAAATACATTATTTCCACCCTGTTATATTTATTGATTATTTAAATTTTATTATAGGCGGCAAGCTACATTGGGAGGAGTTCCAAAAAGAGAAAGCAACACTTCTTAACAGACCAGCAGGTGTCGTAAATTTTTAACGTGTAGGAGTCGGCAGACGTCGTATTGATTCGGGGCCCTCATTGGCCTGCATGAACGTCCCGCCCTTTCGGAGCCAGCAGATGACCACGACCTTTCGCGCTCGTTGTGTTAGATGGGACGGCCCGTGACAGTAAAGCGAGCAGCGCACCCTGTGTTACGAGGAGTAAAATGGTACGATTGTGTCGTTGACGCGGCGAACAGTGACAGCCACCCAGGAGGAGTCAGTCAGAGTATTGCACAAGGGAAAACAAAGGAATCGTTGCCTGAAAGGATGAGGACACCATGGCCTTGCAATATCGACGGTCAACAACTGTTCTGCCAGCCAAAACAACGCCGCGTGCGCGCTAAAACCGGCGGCGCGGGACAGAAATCCCACAGACGCACCCACGAAGATGGGCCGGTTTCGTTAGGGATGTGGGGAAATTTGAAACCAGCCATCCGTGCATGCGTGAAACGATACCGCCTGTTTGCCCCAGCTTCGAGCGCCCTATCCTTACCTTGAAACGGTCGTGCTGTCTCTCTCTCTCCGGGGAGATCCGATAGCACCGAAGGGTTATCTATTAAACTTGAGGAAGAAAACGAGAAGGGGCTGTTTAAGTTTAATTATCCCCACCAACCCGCTCATTCTGTCCTTATAAAGGGCTATCTCTTTTGGAAACAGCAAAGCCCGGAGACTGACATTAAAACGAGCGTGTTGGTAAATATACTTGTGTTTGTATTTTGCCCGGAGACTAGTTGGGTCGAAGTCAGCCTCCTTGTCAACTATAACCGTTTGTGAAGAGTGGGCTTCTCCCGAGATGAAAAGTCAGCGCCGGCTGATGTGCTCTTTTGAAAAAGGGATGGGGAAAGAGAAAGTTTGAGTAACTGCAGAAACTACCTCGAAAGCTCCTCTCCCGATATGAAGCTTCAGGCATAGTCTCGGTTACCTTCTCGCGCATCGCCTGCTCGAATCTATTCTTCACTTTATTTCGCACAGCCACTGTTCCTCACAGCCGTCGTGGATGTGCGTAACAGAGGGAAAAACAGATTCGAGCATCATCTGGACGCCGTCCTCCTGCCAGAGTTCAGTGTCGTGGGACCGACTCGTGTGTGTTTCTTCGCCCCGCTGAACTTAGTTTCTCGGGTGCGTTTTTGAACGTTTTTTTTTTTTTTTTCAATGTTTTCTTACTAACTGTTTGTTAGCACTGTTCAGTTGTTGGGTTTATTTTGTCATGGCGTAGCGGCATAGGCGGTGATGTAGAGAGAGTGTTCGCACGCATTTGGTTGCGTCCCATTTAGGGAATGCCCGGAGGAGTTGGTTTATCTTCTTGCCATGTGCGGCTGAGTTTTCCCGTCTTTATTAAATTATTGATTTTTTTTTTTTTTTTTTTACCTTTACGTGCCGTCGACTCCTTTGTCTGACTCTCCACCAGGCATGGACCTATCGTCTTGCCACCACTCCAACCTAAATACTTTATTTTTTTAACGCAATTTTCGTTAAGATCGCAGTTGGGCAATTTAATTCCTATTTATTTATTTTTATTTCCTACCCCTCTCCATGACACACTCTCTGTGTGTTGCGGACCGTTTCTGTGTCACCACTTTTGTGTATTACGGAAGTGAAAGGACATTCCCTGGTGACCTGTGCGATGTGCGGTGAACAAACCCCCAGTGTTTGGTTTCGGAAAGAATTGTATATAACATATCGACGGATGTGGTGACTTTCTTTGTCTCAGTAATATGACAGCTATTAGCTAGTCGTGCTAGTTTACTGTGAAAGATTTATAAATCGAAACAATACAACGTCTGTGCCTTTTGGTTATTCAAAGTCTACAAGGCCTGCTGATTTGGTTAGATATGTATCTCGTGGTTCCCGCTCTTATCAAAACATACATAAATATTCAATACCACAAAATTCGTTTATAATTGATTACAAAATGCAGAAGAAAATTCAAGAAAACTTTTTCACAATTCATAGAGACGGATGGGTCAGAATGTCTGACTTGGGTCTTGCAAAACAAAGACGTTTTTTTTTCCGATATTGAGGCCTAAATATAAAACATACAAACAAAATATACACTTTCTAGACTTGATTTTCGCGTAGAAAACTACCACATCTACATTTTAACAAAAAATAAAAAAAATAAAAAATGGGTTTTTTGAGAAAATCAATTTCAAAAATGGTACTTTTTGGTTTTCACATAACATTAACGTAAACGTACCGCAAAGAATATTTTATACAGCCAAGTTATTTTATAATACATATAAAGAACGTGTTTTGGGCTCTCCGTGGACATAAAAAGTATTGATGTAACCCAAGTAGATCGCCAGTAATTAATTGTCAAAGTTCGTCAACAATTGACCAAGGGGGCGTTTTTGACATTTTTACAGAAAAAAAGCAAAACGCCTAAAATTATTTTATGGTATTGGAGCCTTTTAAATGTGTCCACAGAGTGCTTTAAAAAAGATAATATAATGTGGACTGAAAATCCACGGCGGGAGATCAAGCGAAACATCCGACCCACGACGGGTGTGAAAAACACTGCTTTTCGCCGCGGCCTCTTTAAAAATTCATAAGTCGCGAACAAAAAATCCGACGAACTTGCGGTCTGCGGCGACTGCGTTTTTAAAAACGGCGCCATAACATATATTTTTTTCATCGAAATTAAAAATTCGACCCTTTTTGCCTGCACGATTTGAGATGAAACCACCCATATATATATATATATATATATATATATATATATATATATATATATATATATATATATATATGAAAGAAAAGGGAACTTGGTGAATGCTGATGTGATATTTACCTTGCAGTAAACTTTGCTAAATAAAAATATGGTTAGTCTATATCAGGTGTGGCCAAACTGCGGCTCACGAGCCGCATGCGGCTCATGCGGGTCCAAGTGTGGCTTGCTGGTTTTGAGTAAATGTTTTTGAGTAAAGTGCCCCTCCTGTGTTTCAAAGACGAACAGACTTTTAGAACTAAAAAAAAAAACTCACAGACTTGGCGCCATGTATTACACTATGTAGATACAGCTGGACTAGTTTTTGACACATTAATGTGTCCAGTGACACGGTTTCCTTTATTGTTAGAGAAAATTTCGAACCGTATACGCATAACAGACGTCAGGGGCAGTGGCTGGCTAGCAAACCAGCCGAAGCTTTCATTTCTGCTGAGAGGTTAAAGTAACGTTCTGCTGTTTGGTGTTATTTGTTGTAGTCTACAATTATACTTGACCTTTTTGGAAAGCACTGTTCCCTCCATATAGTTTTTTTTTTTTAAGTAGCCTCCCCCCCCCCCTTTACTTTTCCTGTGGCTCTTTGAACTTTTGTTGTTTTGTCTGCGGCTCTAACCCCATGACACTTTGGCCACCCCTGGCCTATATGATAGACTTTTCCACCTTGAAAATATTACACACAATTCCTTTATTTGGTTAGCATACCTATTTAATGATGCCAAGGTGCTCATCAGTGAGTAAATAACACAATCATCCCCAGAGCCCGAACTGTATTTCTGGGGGTGTGCTGTGTAGTAAGTCAATTATATATGTTAAGACTGACCCCAAAACAGAACTGTGAGCTACAGCTGAATGCTCCGGCCGAGAGTTTGCAACGTTACCGTTGCTTTCCACACTTTGGCTTCAATTAGTTAGGTGGGAATCAATCCAGTTAGTTATTGCTGGTTCCATCCCAAATGTTTTGATTCTGGCCACAGGTCACCAATGTGGCAATCAATAAGAGGCCTCATATAAGCCTACATATCATATAAACCTGATCTCTGTCATTTAGTGCTAATGCAATGATCTGTTTCCTATGCTCTGTTCACCGCCAAGCTGACAGTGCGGTGGGAGCTGCACAACCACTGGACCTATCGACCGCCTTCCTCTCATCACCGCAACCTGCTCCTGGCGCATGGATGTAGGCAGGGCAGTGTGATCAAATGGCAAATGATGGGCGTACAACTGGTCCAGCAAGCACGTAGCTTCCAATGCACCTTATCTTAGGGGTGAGCGGAGTATACCAGTTGTGCGACAGTACATAGGCCAGGTCAGCACCCGTGTCGTCTAGGTTTGTGGCGATTTAGCTCTGCCATATCCCAGGAAGGAGCCAGACATCTGATTTTTCTCCGACACGATTCGCAGTGGTCCCACTAGAAGGAAATGAGATACATTTAATTCCCTCATGAGCTACAATGGAACTAAATAGCCATAAAACCTTTACCCATGACGACACACACGCAGCACCCCGAAACGAAGCTGTGGGATGGCGATAGGTGATGCCATTAAATGAGAAAGCAGTACAACATCATGCTTGTGTTTAATATCTGTTAAAGTGCATGGTGGTTCTGCAATAACCCGCACATTAAATTGAGAAAACTAATTCGCAACTAGCAACATGGTTTTGTAGAAATCAAATATTGTTTGGAATTTTTGTGCGACGCTTGATGTCCCCAATATTTAGGTTCATCAAAATTGAGTGCTGAAAAAACGTTGATTCAAGGCTTTTACAGTACCTCTTTCCTCATTCCATTTCATTGAATGGCAGTGACAGCACAATAGGAATTGAACAAAGAGTGAAGTCTGCCACCTTGTTGACAAACCTACCTGCTGAAGGTGGCCACGAGATTCCCTTGTCACCACTTGGTCACTTGAATACGCCGTTAACTATTGTATCTAGTTGTACTGTGGCAGCAATGTTGTAGCTGTGATGCTCGTCGGGCCAGGTCTCTTTCAGATGTGCATATTCCCGTGGGAGAGTAGCCCATCGCCATGGCAGCTGTTATGACATGAGTATAAATACATTCAACCAAAAATTTGACAGTCAGACAAGCTAGTCTACATGCCACACAATTCTACACAAGGAGACAAAAAAATGAAAGCAAGGCAACATTGTTTTTACAGGGCTGTTTATCTCAACTCTCTTCCTTAGCCCTGCGTTGACCAAGACGTGATGTGTGCATACTTGCAAGTTCAGACGAAATGGGACATTGCAAAGGCAGACCATGTTTTTATGTTGGCAGTCACAAGGAGACTACAGGTATAATCTAAGGTTCTTTTTTAGAACAAAACAATTCTGTAAAGTAACAGCTCAATACTTCTCAAAACTTCCATCCTCTTTTTTTTCTTTTACGAAGAGTTTATACTGTCATCGTTGCATGTGACTGCAGAAAACAGAGCGAGGGAAGGAAGCCTTGAGCGACAGTCTCGAGATTAGGAGTCACGAATATTCGTATTTAATGTTGGGACCTTCTTTGTCATGTTTCTGTAAACTCTGGAAAAGCATAAAAACCTTGGTGCTTTACGATTCAAAATACAATAACATAAACAATGGCGTAAAAGAAACAATATTTATGTCATCTTCAATGTTATCGTTTTTTGAATTGTAAAATATAAACTCTTTGTCACTGGTCCTTCAGGTGTTCTAATTTCAGGGAATTGGGTTCAAAACATAAGGTAATAAGCACAATCGTGCTTGCAACGTTACATCGCGCAATAGGTCCCTTTTGCGCGCCTCTCCCCAACCAGCCACTAACACGAGGAGATTGGGTGACCTGCATTAAGAAACAGCTAGTGTTATGAACAATGCCCTAGTGAGGTGCCTTTGTCGGATTTCAAACCTGCATACAAGGGACCTGCAGGTTACTTTGGGGCAACCTATGCAGTTTTACATAGTAGAGGCTCTGTGCGAAAGCAGGAGAAAAAACTTTCGGTACGAGGCCGGCCGCCACTCCAAAGCGAGTTGTTGGTGGCACCACCACATCTTTGTGTCAATAATATTTAAGACCTTATACGATTTGGGTAAAGTTTCTTCACACTTCGTCAAACTTCTGTATGTTTCAAGTACCCAATTTTTCCCCTTCGACTGGAAACCTCAAAGATTATTTTTCGGTTTCCAGTTCAAGTTTTTTCCAGAATTTAAAAACAAATTATGTTTTGGTTTGACTCCGGTTTGTACACAAATTGAAGTTTTTTTCTGTTTGGTTTTCTTTTCAGTTCAATGCCCTGGAGGATTAATGAAATCCACTGTCTACGATACAGATTACCTCTTTCGTCTTTATACCTTGAAAAATGTGCAGACCGCCAATGCAGCATCAGTTTGTACCGTCGACTCGGTCACTTAATCGTCACTTCAGTGTCGCGTCGTGCAAGAAACTGAAAAAGGGGTCGGCTTTCAAAGCACAGTCTTATGTAAGGAAAATAATGGCGACCAGTTCCAGTCCCGACCCAACTATCCATTTCGTGCAGAGCTTGTGAGCTCTGTTAACAAGGCCCCCCGGCCAGTACAAACAGCTGATTTCACTCTCCTTGAGCACATAAGTTATCCAAGCTTATTGCGTTCCTTAACTTCACTGTATACCTTGCAAGTGCATGAGGCACCGCCATACCCGGGGCCATGTAAGCAAACTTGGACGGGTGAAATCCGGGCGGTCTTGATATCACGATGCTCACCTTTACCGTCAAAAAATAAGGAACAATATGTTAGAAACAATCTTTCTCTGAATTCAGCACATCTAGGAACCTCCAACGAAGTTGGCCCTGCGAACAGGAGAGTTCACGATTGGTTTTCAAAACATTCCGTTACGGGGTACTGTCGCACACTTCAAATGTTTTGCCAGTAACTGATATTTTCTGTTTTTTTTTTCTTTCATGGTTTTAAAGTGGCGAGATGTGAAAGAGTATAGTGCACACCTTAAGAATGAAAAGCTGAATCCAGTTATTCTTTACTTAAGTACCGGGTGTAGCTTGATTACGTTAAGCTAAGGTCATACTGCTTATACATCATGCAAAAGACAGCCTGCATACAGATTTGAGGGCAAGTCGCCGTGAGATCCATGCTTCGAATGCAGCCTGGCAATAGGTTCAAGGAGAAACTTAGCATGCAACATTCAATCCACAGGTACTGTGGTGACTTGCATGTGCAGACTGTCTTTTGTATGATGTATGAGCAGTGTGACCCCGGCCAGCCGTCTTCTGGGTAAAAGCAGAATGTCCCGCCATCACGTTGAGGACCCGGCCAGCTGACACGGGGGATTCACGTCACAGGCTTCTGAAACACGAGCTCTTGAAAGCAGGGCAAAAGGGGCGGGGTGCTTCACATTGGGTGCTTTCGTGCACCACCCGCAAAACGCTGCTGAAACCCTATAAAAATTTTCATTTGAACCATTTTTGCTGCTATTTGCACAACCTACAGCTGCACAGTGATGAGGCATAAAATTATAAAGCCAAGCCGTAAGAATAGCGGAGGTAGTCAAGCCAAACCAATCCTGACTGAGTGGACGAGAGAGCTTCCAAAAATGGTGCCTTTCCCTTTCCTCCTCTCTCTGAGTTCACACATGTGCCCAGGTATACATGGCTTGCATTGACGATACGTCAGCCGCCATTGCTCCATACCATGCGCCTGTTTCTGTACCTTCTGCAGCATACATTTGACACCATCAAATTTGTCTTCTGGGCAAGGCTTGCCGAGAGAAACAAATTGAATGGTGCGAAATGTATGCTGCACAAGGTACGGTGCAGCAATGGCAGCTGGTACGGTGCCATATGACGCCCTGTGCAAGGCATGTATACAAAGTCTGCAAACACAGATATGAGACCTGCAAATGTGGGTTAGGCACTGATAACGAAACTGACACCTGGATAAGCATGTTTTCAAGTAATTTGGTCTGAGATACTAGTGCCACCTAATTAATTATGTATATTCTTCAATCCTGAAAAATTGAATACGATCCACGTACTGGCTCAAGCGTACACGGTGGCCGGCTAGCAGTCACACATGCGTAAGGGTCGCAACCTTTCTGCCTAGCCTTGCGCGTTGTCGTGTACGCACCAATCTCTTGTGCAAAGAAATTAGAATTAAAATGTGTCACTGCCTCGAAATCTGCCTTCAGCAACATGAAATCAAACGGGGCTATACCCATCTCTTTCTGCCCGTTAGAAACTCCGCAACAAATTCTGAAGTTTAATCATATCAAGGCTGGCAGTCTGCTATTTGGGTTTTTGTTTTTGACCGGCATGCGAAATGTGCACTTGATGCTTGTACCCAAAGGTTACATCAAAATGTTTCACATATATCGGAGCATAGCGTCACTTAATAAGCAATCGGAGCAAACTTGCCAAAGGACGCAGTCCGCAGACGACGTAGGTTCATGTAGCCCTCCTTGGTGTAGCCCACGGTGGAAGAAACGAAATGTTTCTTCCACCGTGGTGTAGCTAGATGATGGGCGCAGCCATGACAGTTATTCTAATTTTTGAATTTTATGATGTTGCAGAAAGTTTCGCACATATACTTTGGTTATTTATTACGTTCGTTATATGTAAACCAAAACAAAACATTTAACTACAATTGTAATTTATTATTTATTATAATTTGTTTAATGTTTTAATACGTTAACTTAACGTTAACGAACCTAACGACCAAGGTATATGTACATGGGTAACGAAGCTTCGGCCAAAAAGCGGTTCAAAACAAATCGCCAGCGACACCAACCTGGAGGGTCACGTGAAGGATGCGATTGAAGCGCGACTAGGAGAGGTGGCCCTACTGAAAAAAACTATATGAACCCATACGGCAAACCATATGGAATAGTATGGATCTATATGGTTCCATATGGCCAACCGTATGGCATGGTATGGATTCATACGGTTCCATATGGCTGAACCATACCGAGCCATACCATACACATATGGTTCCGTATAGTTGGATATGGCTGAACCATACGAAGCCATACCATACACATATGGTTCCGTATAGTTGGATATGGCTGAACCATACGGAGCCATACCATACACATATGGTTCCGTATAGTTGGATATGACTGAACCATACCGAGCCATACCATACACATGTGGTTCCGTATGGTTGTATAGTCTAGCCCATACAAAACTATATTCATTCATATGGTCGCACCAGTACCATATACTCAACCGTTTACGTTCATATGACTACAAACAATTCCACCTTATTGCCACGCGCGTCGCCGACCAAGCGCTCGTGGCCGAATGTTTATCATCTTTAAATCCTACGCAAGGGGCTCGAGGTTTGATGCCTGGGAGTGGGCGCGCCTTTTTGTTATTTCTGTAAATTTTGAGTTCTGGTAAATTCGAGAACCCTGTTGCTTATTTGTTGTTTGAATGTTCTATGGGCCGAACCTCCTACGCTGATTTTTTCAGGACCCACTTGTGTACATAAGGAGCTCCGTGTTGCGAGCCGCGGTCAGTCTCGCCCCAGCATTTGATTGGAAGTGGATATTCTGCCGGTAGCTGGCACACCAGGGAAAAGAAATGCCGGCCGTTGTCCCATATCGGTCTCGTATAAAACAAATTGTGAAAACAGCAATTCGAAGTTGTAAAGTGGCGCAGTGGTAAGGTGTCTGTTTCATAATCAGCAGAACACTAGCGACACTGGTTCAATCCTGTTACAGGTTCGGTGAAAAAAAAAAGATATCCTATGCAAACAAATTTATAATTTTGATAGGACCGCTAACCGGACGATAGGTCTACGCCCTGGTGACGGACTCACAGTGAGGGAAGAAGGAACAACACAGACTGCTTTCTTTCCAACCACAGGATGGTTTACTGAAAATCCGATAGACATAAAACAAAAGAAACAAAACTCCCGACAGCGAGGCACAACGGACCGCCCCACAGAGAAAGCGCTCAGGCGCGACTTATCATGGAAACACGGCGCTCGTTCAAATAACATTTTCTGCAAACTCAAAGGAAGAAAAAAAAATTAAAAGGGGGATACACTATACAAAGTAATATGGGGGTGAGTGGCGCGAACCTGAGTCCGGTGAGTGATATTGGGGTGACGCGGCCTCTTGCGATGTCGACCGAACTCGGGAGGTCGATGTGCGATTGGGTGCTGTCGGCGTGGCTCCTCGGCGCAGGCACTCACCCACGAACGCACACACATTTGGGCGCCCAAAGCAGCGCTTGGACCAGGGAGATTAAACACCTCCCGCGCTCAGCCTTCCGTCGCTACCGCAGTCCCGCCCAAACTTCGCGTTGCGTTCACCCCCCCGGCCAAGTCTTCGCGCACACTCCCTTGACTCGGCTCGGAATCAAGCCGAGGTCCTCACTTTCCCAAATTCTAGCTACAGACCCCACTTTCCCTCGCCCCCCCTCCCAAAAAAAAATATTTTTCTGCAGTTGTAACAACAAAATACATATATATATATATATAAAAAAAAAGAAAAAAAAACACGTCACACTGGCAAGCCTCGCAGTGAGCCTACCCCAGCTAACCATAAAGAGCACCCCCACTCCGACATCTGGAAGCTATTCCCAACATTCCGGGAAGCGAGTCGCCCATCGCTACCAACTCTCCGTTTCACCTTCAGACCGAGCGCAGTGGACGCCACGAGCCATCCCAGACGATCCAGCGCCGGGAGAAAGTCGCGTGACCTGCCGGTGGGGCGGGGCGACCTATGGGGGCGACACAGGGAGCTCAAGGTCGCATGACACTCCCTCAACGCCACATTGGCTGGGATGGCTCCTAGCGTCCGCTGTGCTCGGACGGAAGGTGAAACGGAGTTTCAACCTCGCGAGAAATGTCTTCGGGACGAGGGAGGGGCCAGGGGGCCATAAAACAGAAAGCGGTCGAGGCGAACGAGGCCCGAACCACCCTGCCGCTCAACGCGGGGCAAGGGAGCGTCCGGCGATCGGATGCGCTTCCTCGCGAGAACTCAAATAAATAAATAAATAATAATAATAATAATAATAATAGTCGAATTCTGTGAGAAATCCCTATAACGCAGGGGTCTCCAAACCAAATACATGTTATAAATCATTAAAAACAATATTAATAAGCCCTGATGAGCATTTAAATAGAGGAACTCAAGTTAGAGTAAAAACGAGAAGCAATCAAGGGTGGATTAATACATATACTTTATTTCGAAATTCAGCATATAGGTAATTGTGACATACGATAAGTGTTACCCAACCCACCAGGCACAAATCAAAGCGCATATGAACTCTGGAATATTCGCACAGATAAAAAAACTAACGAGAACGGTAAAACTGGGATGACTCATATCACAATATACACGAGAACGCAAAGGAATTTTAACGTAGTTACAGATATGAAGCAGGAGACTAAGCACGGTGAACCTGATGATGACAACATACGACTATATGCCACAAAACACTAAGCAGTATTTGAGCCGGAATGCATCAGAATTTCGACACATTTACTCGGACATGAGGTACAGGACTAATGTGAGCGGTGGAGCTGATCCTTCGGCTTTATTATTTCGCTGAACTGCGGCTTCAAGCTTGATGAGCCAATAATTAGGAGGGACTTCAAGTGTTCAACAGACAAGTTAGCTCTGTATTTGGATTTTACGTACTTCATCCTTGAAAATGTCTGCTCACAAAGGTATGTAGTGCAAAAAAGCAGTTTATTTCAGGTTTGGAAATTGCTCAGAGCCCAAGGATTTGTAAAACTGTATAAAATTTCGTACCTTGTAGTTTTCCTTCAGAATGTAGTTTGACTGTAAGTCAAACTACCATTCTGAATAAACTACAAACTGTAAGTCAAACTACAAACTAACTCTCCTATCGAAGTCAGAAAACCGTTCGAAAAATGGCCTCTGAAGGTATCTGAGGATTTCCATTGCGAAGAATGAGGGGAATTCCACATCAGTCTCTGTACGGAGCTTTGCACAATAGGGGAAGTGATCCCAAATCTGGTTTCACACTTGTCTTTCGAAGAGCTGTAATTTCACCCTGAATCCTTTAATATCCATGGATACGTCATGAATAAGACGTGTCTCGCCTTGCAATCTCACATTCAGCTTATTCACGTGCTCCGTCAGGTCTACACAGAACGACAATTTCCAAAGCCACTTACTGTTCGAAAGCAGCGGTTCGGGCCGCTTCTTGCCTGCGAGAAATTTCCTTATTTCTTCTCTAAGGTTGAAAAAACGCGAAAGCCGTTTACCGCAACTCAGCCATCGCATGCCAAACGTCTACAAACTCCGATTCACCATCTTTTAGGAATTCACGAAACTGGCGATGATTAAGCCCATGCGACCTTATGTAATTCACGGCTGAAACCACAGCTTTTAAAACACACGACATGTCCACATATTTCCCACAGAGTGCCTGCTGAAGAATCGTACAGACCCCCCTACCCTCCCTCCCTCCCCCCCCCCCCCCCCCCCCCCACGCACCGCGTTCGAGATTCTTCTATCCTCCGTCCACCCCTAAGCTGACAGTGCACTCAAACCTGCATACCCGCTAAACCAGTCAACTCCCGGTCTTTTGCCACGTGATGACACCCTCTATACATATTATTCACGAGTGGAGAGCGAGATCTGGCGATAAGAGACATGCAGTTGATTGGTCCGGCGAACACGCAGCTTCCACCGCACTGTTAGTTTTCGTGTGAACCGAGCATTCAAAATGCCTTTTTCGCTTCGGCGTCGAGCGAAAAATACGATGAGGTGTTCTCTCTTTCCGGTATGTTCGGTGCTCGTCGCGCCGTCGCGTCTTTACGCGCACTTCTGCCCGCACTGGTAGCAGCGGGCCTATACTGGTAGCGGGCCGTGGGCCGGAGCACCAGCGGGCCGGTCAGAAAGCCTCCGCGGGCCGGATTTGGCCAGCGGGCCAGGGTTTGGAGTCCCCTGCAACGCTTAATTTTCTTTCTTTTTTTTTTTTTGCTGAGGCATTTGGCGATATTTACAACACTTGTTTTCTACAATTAACAATGAAAAAAAAACGGATATTGTCTACGAAATTTTGCTGAACTAAACGGTAAGTGGAGGACAGTGGGTCATGGGCCGCCAGCGGGCCGCCGCGAAGCAGCGTGTGTGGGTGGGCCAATTGGGTTAATATTTTTCTAATGAGCAGCCGCAGACTGTCGCTGCGAAGCGGCGCGAACGCAGGCGGGGGGTTAACACGATCTCCAGTGATACACGCGCCGTCCGAAATTGCTGGCCTTTTTTCCCCGGGCTGTTGTGCTAGCTGCCGCAAAATAGCCCCACCCGCGTTTGATCCTGCGGTTCTTCCGTCATCGCCGCCTGCGACGCTAGTCTTTTTCTATTTTGTTTTGGGCACAAGTTTGCCCCATTAATCGTTTAGTTTGCTTCAATTTTCATCGCCTCATCAATCATCATTCGTGAAATTCTGGTGGAGGTGCGGGCTAACGCAGCCCATGAAGCGTACGTACCCCTCCGAGGCTTCACAGCCAAAGCCCAGTCCCCCACTCAAGAGTACCATCCGCACAAACTACCAAGACCCAAGGAAGCCGCTGCACCCAAGGCCTAACCCCGGAATTCTGACTTTTGCCACTCAAGAACACGCAACCAACGAGGCCGACGATGGACAACCAGTCGTTGCAGACCCCGGTTGCCCCGCCGTCGTATACGTGCCTATCGCACCCCGGACTCCAACGCCTTTCTTCGGTGAGGTCCAAGAGGACATCAAGGATTGGCTGCAACACTATGAAAGCGTAGCCCGCCACAACGAATGGACGACTGAGCAGTGCCTCCACAACCTCTACCTCTTGCTTGAAGGCACTGCGAGGCACTGGTTTGATAACCACGAAGCCTCTTTCACTACATGGAAGTCCTGCCCACCGAATTGAAGCAAACGTTCATCAACCACCACCATCGACAGTGAACGGAGGACTTTCTCCAAATAGAAGGGTGCAGGGCCTCAACGATACCATGACCAGCTTTCTTGAAGATGTCATGGGCCTCAGTACCCGAGCCGATCCAGAGGCAGCTGAGGGAAAGAAACTTTGCGTCCAGGATGGCGTGAAGGGTGAAATTTTCAAAGTCCTCGTTCGCAATCCCGACAGCCGTCGACGGTCTTGTGACTGCAGCCAGCAACATCGAGCGCGCGCTGTTGTCTTGTGCAAGCCATTACCATCGACTTGCTGGCGTGACTGCTCCTCCAATCGTAACATCTTTCCGACTGGACCTAACCAGTGCCGGTGCCGACGGACTTCGGGAAATCGTCTGCGAGATCGTCCGGGAAGACCGCTGCTGATCGCCCGTCCTCTCTCTCACTCACCGAAGTCGTGCGAAAGGAGGTTCACCAAGCCTTCCAGCCTTAGGCTCCTGTCACCGTATCAGCACCGGAGGAGATCACTGATCAATTAGTTACGCCGCAGTGGTCCGCCGAACACCACCACCTCCGCGTCCGTACAAGGCAGCCCCCGACATGAAGCTCCCTCGCCACGCAGTATCCCCGACACCAGGAAGATTGGGCGCACGTCCGCCGAGAACAAGCTTTGTCAAGAAAGACTGACCTGTGGCGAACAGCCGACCGACGCCCGCTCTGCTACATCTGCAAGGAAGCCAACCACATCTATCGTGGATGCTCCTACTGCCGACTTCGGCTGCGTGGGTTCGACCTGGACGACCACACCCGAGATACGGCGAACACCCTCACAACATCGAAGACTATCTCCGATGTTAGCCATCCTCACCTCTCTCTGTTGTGAATCCACCGCCTCTCTGTTGTGAATCCCGCTCACCATCACCAAGACGTTCAGCGTGTCCAGTGCCACGACCCCGACGACAGAGCCTGTATCCCAGGGACTCCAGAACCGGGGGCGGGGGGGGGGGGGGTCCTGATTCCCCCCAAGATTTCTCAGGACGGGGCTGAGCCCCCCCCTCCGACTTCGAAGAAACGCAAAGCTGTTTATTCATCTATTGTAATTACTCCAGTCAGCGAGGCGGCAGAAGAGGCCGGATCAACGCCAAATAACCTTCTTCCGCTTTGCCCAACAAGGTGGACTGTCAAAATGAAGTCAATGAAAAGGTTCGCTGAAAACCTAGTTCAGGAGACACTGAACGAGCTGCTACAAACAGAATATTCGATTGCAGACAACAGCAGGGCCATTTTGAACGGTTATGAGAGGCTTCTGAAAATGTTTGAAACACTGCTAGGAATAAACATTTCTATAGCTATGTTCGGTCCATGCGAAGAGCCTGCGAGGGTACTGCAACGTTCAACGTTTTGCGCCGCAGGTATCAAAGAGGCTACAGAGACTTTGCGAGGCAATGTCCCATCTGCGGTCTGATGTCGCATTTGAAGAGTTGTGGGACTGCGCGAGCTCAACTGCAATGCGGCTAGTTTGAAGGACCTGCGCAGCGCAAAGCCAACAAAACCGCCAAAAAGGCTCAAAATGAGCAACGAACCTTCTTTACCAGTTGTACTCGATTGCAAGGCAGCGTTACGGAAGGAGTACTTTGAGGCTATAGACTGCATTCCGAGTGAAACTCAATGGCGGTTTGAATAGCCTGGTATGAAGCAGGCTAGTAAAACTAGAGAGCATTTTAACGCTGATGGGGGAAGACAGTTCACTACAGATGACCTGAAAAAGGCCCTAGGAGCTGCATGCATGTGATTTTGACCTGGCCCGACTCTGCGCAGTTTTTATTTTTGCCGACTCTTTTAAGCAACCTTGATTCCCTCACAATTGACTTCATATTGAGGACACTACAGGCAAAATCCGACGAAATTCGTGACCTCCTGGACCAAGTCGTAAAATATATGAAACTTCTTCATTCTGAGCCTGCATCTGTCGTTTCGGGGGAGCGCTCGTTTAGTGCCTTATGCCGCATTAAAATGCATCTATGCAGCCGCATGATTCAGGGGAGGCTAACATGCCTCCTCATTTTGCCCATTCAAAAAGGAAGAGTGTCGAGCTCAACCTGGACGACATCATCAAAAAATTTGTCTCCAGGACCGCCGAGCGATTGGCGACCTTTAGTCTTCTTCGAGACGATCAACGCACGTGGCTTTGGGGCCTACATGTGGATCTGTTTCCTTCAGCACGCTTTTGTGCAAATTTTCAAAATATGCATTAAGATGTCATTGTATATATGTAATTATCTTGGTTTACTTGTTCATTTCATAGCGTGGATGTCTTTTTGAATGAGCTTTTCAAGAATAATAAACGTGATTCTCTGCAAACACAGTTTTTCAATGCTGTGTATCCCCGTAGGAATTTTAAAATTGTCTGAAGCACTGTGCGTAAGTGTTTTTGCCATATTAGTGAGTTTTGGTGGATCGTACGTAAAAGCTTTGAGGGTCAGAATGTGCATGCGCAAAAAAGCAGTACAGTTGAACCTCAATTTAACGAAACCCGATTTAACGAGCAAATTCGGATTCCCCGCGCAGCCTATCCCGAAGAATGTCTTTCTCCACTTTACGAAGTTCCCGATTTAACGAAATAATTAGGGGGTCCCGGCGACTTCGCTAAATCGAGGTTCAACTGTATTGCATTCTACGCGTGTGCATTTCTGACCCACAACTGTGTTGTGCACGAGCCATTAAAACTCCCTACTGTTGTTATAAAGCAGGAAGGAAAAGTGATTGTACATGCTAAGTAAGGAACTTCATGCAAATAATATTTGATATTTTAATAAACAGTAAGTAAAAATAAAATTACAGAAATTCGGCTGCAGCCCTTGTCTCCTATATTAAAATATGCAAAAACAAAATGCTTGACTTCAGCCCCCCCACTCAAAATCTACTTCCGGAGCCAGGAAAACTAGCTGCGGCAACGCCTGGAGGTGGTGTTGCCGAAGACGATTGAAGTCAAGAGCCTCCAAGAATGCAGGAGCACATCCACTCTTCCGAAGCCACGTATCGCAATGACGCTCCTGCAACAGTGCGCAACAACCTAAACGTTACTGAGGGCCTCGACGCATCAGCACTTCTGGGCACCGGAGCAGACTACACAGTTTTGAGTGGGAGACTCTCTCACCGCCTTCAAAAAGTGACGATGCTGTGGGATGGGTCACAGATACGAACCGCTCGAGGACACATCACGCCTGACAAAAGATGCACTGCTTGCGTCAAAATTCACGGCGAGACGTGTCTTGTAAAATTCGTCGTTCTACAAGACTGTGCCAGAGACGTCATTCTCGGCATGGACTTTGTGTGAATACGGAGCCGTCATCGACCTTGGAGAGAACAGATTGACGTTGCGGACACCTGTTCCGCCTTCAGAAAAACCCCAAACAGCGTCAGCCACCATCCGAGTATCTGCCGACCACGTGAACCTGCCGCCACAATCATGTTGTTGTACCCGTCGTAGCAGATTCAGCTACCTGCGGAGAAGTTGTTCTGGAAGGCAACATTCAATTGCTCCTGGGAAAACGAATAGGCATCACAGGAGAAATAACTGAACTTCAGGATGGGCGCACTGCGGTCCTCATGACGAACTTCCGACAAGAAACGCAACACCCCTCAAAAGATATCACTGCGGGCCATGTCGAGGAACTCCGGAACTAAGCCGAAATCACCGCAAGAAGTGAAGAGTCCTCGTCACCTCAGCAAGACAGTATGTCTCCCGCACAGCTCGACATTGACCCGAGCTTCCAGACCCGAAACGACGGCGGTTGATTAACCTCCTCGCCGAATACCGGGATTGCTTTGCGACGTCGTCGAAGGTGAACAAAACCACCACCGTTGAGAAGCACTGCAACATTACCGAGAATGACGTGCTCCCTGTGCATCGGTCACAATACCAAGTCTCCATAAAAGAAAAGGGGGTCATTCAGGAGCAAGTACATGAAAACGCGGAACGACGATATAATCCAGCCTTCAAGCGGTCCGTGGGCCTCATCAGTAGTACTGGTTAAGACGGAACGCTTTGGTTTTGCGGGGACTATCGGCAGCTGAACACAGTGACGAAGAGATATCTATCTACTTCCTTGCATCGACCAAATGCTAGACCGGCTGTGTCACTCTCGGTATTTTTCATCGATGAACTTGAAGAGCAGCTACTACCAGATCGAAGTTGACAAACAGGACCGAGAGAAGATAGCCTTCGTCACGCCGGATGAACTGTAGGAGTTCAAGGTAATGCCCTTTGGACTATGCACGGCGCCAGCAACTTTCCAGCGTGTCATGGACACCGTACTGGCGAGACTGAAGTGGCAGACCTGTCTTGTCGACCTCGATGACGTCATAGCGTTTTCAAGTTACTTCGACGTGCACTTGCGACGACTCCGAGCTGTTCTCCAAGCCATGCAGTCCGCCGGACTCGCACTCAAGCCGTCAGACTGTTCTTTCGCCTCTGACGAGTTGATGTTCCTAGGCCACATGGTTAGTAACATTGGCGTCTGCCCAGGCCCCAAGAAAACTCGAGCAGCCGCGGGATTTCCAGCGCAGACAGACAAAAAGGCCATGCAAAGATTCTTTGGACTTTGTGCCTACTTTCGACGTTTGTTTGGGATTTCGCAAGGATTTCTGCACCGCCCACAAACCTTACGAAAGATGCCAAGATGTTTGAATGGGCCGAGGAGCAACAGCAGGCATTCGCAGGCTGAAGCGAATACTCTAGACTTCTCCTGTTCTTGGACCCTTTGATGAGGACGCAGGAACCAAGATTCACACAGAAGCTAGTAGTGCAGGACTCGGGGCGGTACTGGGTTAAGTGCAAGGAGGCACTGAGCGAGTCATCGCCTATGCAAGTCGGACACTGTCCAAGGCGGAGAGAAATTACTCAATTGAAGAAGAATGTCTTGCGGTCTGGGAAAATTGGCATAGAAGGTTCGGTGCGTAGAACATGCTAACCTCGAATAAGCAACAGGGTTCTCGAATTTACCAGAACTCAACATTTACAGATATAACGAAAAGGCGCGTCCACTCCCAGGCATTGAACCTTGAGCCCTTTGCATAGGAGCCAAAGACGATAACCATTCGGCCATGAGCGCATTTGGTCGGTGACACTTGTGGCATTATAACCGGTATGAACTCTATCTACCCATAGGACTCTATATATTAAAACCATAGAGAACCATAAGACCCATATAGTACATTGGCTACAGTAGCAGCATCTTGGTAGATTACTGGGGGCACGTTTTTGATTCATCTAAAACATCAATATCACACCAATATGCCATGTCGTGGGCAAGGTTTAGACTGGGGAACCAGCAGAGCATTTTTGACAAAAGCAGTCAGTTACGAATGAGAGAAATTGCAGCAATGTCGCCGCTTAAATCACTTTTAGCGGCGAATCTCCCTGTACTTTTAGGTTTAAAAATATTTTTGAATATTGTCACATTAGGGATGGAGGATACATAAGGAACCGAGCAGACATAATATGTACAAGCCCCCACCACGGAGGGAACCCCTAGCGGCAAACAGGTCGGTTTAATCGGGAAGCTTCTGCAGTCGCTGTGTTGGTTGTACATTGCAGCGGCAGCTGTAGTAGTGGATTAGCGGTGTAGTTTCTGAGATGGCTATTCCGCACTAAAAAAGCCAGAACAGTTGCTGCATGGTTAGATGAAACACTAGATACAAAAATTAGCACGGCACAAAGTTTTATGGCTTTCCCAGCTTCTCTTCGAAGCTGTACGCGGCAGAGCGCCGCGCGACCTGGGGCTGGGTGCGACTTGAGCATAAATGCAACGATTCTCGAAAATGTATTTTGAAAGAAACCTATAATAAACTGTTCTATTCTATCCTATTCTAAGAAGCGTTTCTCACCTTGCAGTTCACATTTTGCTATAAGCTGCTGACGAATAATACAATTAAATCTTTCTAGCGACAATGGAACAAGGACACCTACAGCAAACCAAAATATCCAGCAAACACTTCACCAGGAAGGAGAAGCAGAACAAGGTCACCCACCCAAGCTACGACCCATCGATATTTTCATCGGCCTACAACCAAACGTTTTGGCTAAGGATTGGGAATCTGTTGCTGTCTGGAGGGCCGGAAAATATATATGTAAATATAAATGAGAAATAAGCTTAATCAAAAATCCTAAATCAGCGCCTATATACAAAATTGAGTTAGTAAAAAAAGAAGTAGTCTAAGGTGGATGAAAATATGCACTTTATTTTGAAATTCAATATTTAGCTAATTATTATATTACACAATTATTGGAAGCCAGAAAACTCACAATGCATAAATCAATGTGCATAGGAACTTCGGCATGTTCACGGACGGCAGGAGGCTAATAAGAATGACAGAAGGGATGCTGATAATATGCAATAAGTGTTATTCACTAGCGGTCATAGCTGAGCTCGTTAATGCTGAGCATGCACTATTGGCAAGCTTCCAACATGCCTACAGGCCTTGGACTGACGTCGCATCATCCATTTCGCACCACCACGGAAGACTGACAGCGGAAAGCTGCTCTTGTTCGAATTTTGAGTGACAGGTTAGTCTTCAAAAAGAGAATAGGAACGTCTGGGCGAGTCTGGAACACACAAAGGAGAGCCCCGTTGAGAAGATAATTTCTCTCTCCCCTACCGTGCATGCATTACGAGCAGTCACCTCAAATATGGCATCCAGTGTATACCACATATAGATACGACACAGGACACAAGCACAGTATACAAAATACAAGGTAAAGAAATTTTAACATACGTAGTTGCCCTTTGGTGAACACTTTCAACTGATCTTAGAAGATAAACCTCACTGGAGTTTTGTATGAAGCTGCAGTACTCTAGGTGTTGCAGGACCAAGGCTGTGAAAGGCACCTAAGTGTGTTATGGCCTGTTCTACTAGGCATGCGAAGTACAAAATTCAGCATTCCACACGTTTTGGACAAAATTGTTGACATGCTGTGAGAAGAAATGTAGCTGAATGTTTATTGCAGACCTTCTCAATGTTCTGCAAACCCTCGTGGTTTCTGGGGTCACCTGATAAGCGGCACCAACATCCGGTTGTCCGTAACAGCAGTGGAGTCGATTGCAGAGAGGCATTATTATGATTAATAAATAGGTTGAGAACAATTGGACTGGGCACACTGTCTCACGGAACTGTCCAGCACTTGGGCCACTGGAAATGGTTCCATGGTATGTACTGCACTCTGAGCGACTCAACTTCAAGACTTCTAGTATGCACACATTTAATTCGCGTTAATGAGCACCAGTGGCTCGCTGGGCAAGCCGTAGGACTCAGCTTTCACGAAAGGCGGTGCAGAACTCGCAGCATAACAGCACCTTGCCATGCTTGTGGGAGGTTCATACTCCAGGTTACGGCTTCGCCAAAAGGGTAATCGGAAAGGTACCAGGACCAGCACAGCTCTACACTTCTTAGAACGATCCTTTCTGTAAGCAGTGTTCTCCACTTTATCAATCGACAAGGTGACCGCCATAAACCGAATCGTGCATCCACGTTTTACGTACCGCTAGAACCGTCGTGGGATGAGTCTCGAGAGTGAGTAAAGGTGCGTCAGCTTATTCGGGACCAAGTGCCCATTTTGAGAATTACACTGAGAGTTGAAGCAACACAGAAGGCTCGCGTCTCGCAGCGTCATCTGTAGAATGACCGTTCGGAGCGTCGGGACACTGTGAAGGTAACACCATTCACATCGAAGAGCTCACCACTGAAGGGGGGCTACCGAGTTTTTAAGAGCCACTAATCGTAGTAATCGCATTCCAAAGGCGCCGGGTTGTCGTAGATTGTCTTTCACCAGCTAGGTCATGTAGGGCTGAGGCCAAGGCTGGGGGATCCGACGCCGGAAACGTGCAGGAACCAAGCAGACGACGTGAGGCTCGCGGACGCGGTTTGTGGGTGTCGACGAAGTCCGAGCCACGATCCGAGAAGCCCTAGTTGCAGCCTTGCCTCCGAGAAGACTGGACATTCTTTCCGGCGGGCACACAATACTTAGACAGCACGCCTGCGGCTGATGCGGATCGCAAGAGGTGGATAACAGGACGACCAGTGAACAGCCAATAGGTCCAGCACGGCACAGAGCACGAACAGAGACGATTGTCGCCGCCATGTTAAAATAAAACGAGGCTGAGCCAGGCCAAGCTTTAGTTTAGTACGCGCATACTTTATTACAAGTAAATATATAAATGTTGAAACAGTTTTTATTTATGTTTAAAATTTGTAATGTAAGTCGATTAAAACAGGAACATTTACGTTGCGTCAAATGAGTTTCGTCGTAACACCTGTCGTCAAACCAGTGAACGTCGCCGCATCGCCATCGCCATCGTCACCAAAATCAAAAACAAACTAAGCTGCAAGCTCTCGGGCCACCGTATTTCGGGCGGTTTCAGAGGCCGGATTCTCAAAGCGAACTTACGACGAAAAAAATGCGTACGACAAATTTGAGAGAAAGTCCGTATTCTCGAAACGAAATTGTCGTAACTTTTGCGCAGGTTACGACAGAATCCTACGACAGCTCCGAAGCTGTCTTACGCACTTTCTACGATCAAATTAACATGGCCGACAACGTCGCTCAGTTGCTCGGTCGCCGACGACCAACGGACATTTATTTTTCTACCTGCTCTTCTTGGGCGTCCCGACTTCAAACAGCAAGAAAAAAAATGAAGTACTTGAAACCGACCACGACGGACTTGAACGCTGGATCCACAGACACCCGGAAAAGGCAACAAAGGCAACAATCCCACCGACCACGCGAGCTCGGCAGAATAGATAGGCCTAGCAGGCACTCCGACCCGTTCCGGCGCAGCATTGCTCAGGCGGTCCTTGGCCAAGACCGTCTGCCCACGACTGGCTGGCTTGCTGAATGGAATATGCCCACGCGACTTTTGTGGACCCTCCCCGTATGAATAGTTTGATAGCTGAACTAAATTTCAGAGGTCAACCTATTCCCCTTATCATCTCGATCACCTTGTTTTCCGAGGCAGCGGTGTCGAACGCTGTCGTCGAAAAGGGACTCCTCGATTCTATCTCCTTGTTTTGTGTGATATAGAACTCAAATAAACGCCGTATGGATTACCTTCGCAACACGGTATGTACACTTTGTTATTAGTATGCCATTTTTAACTGTCGAGCTATATCCTTTTGTGGGAGCTACGCGATGCTGGTCCAAACTTTCTTTGCCGAGGGTCACGTCAGTATCGAGTTGCAATCGTAGAAGATCGATCCCGAAGCGCTTACCGAAACGCAGTCTGAATCCAGCACTTCGATCAAACGCACGCGTCCGCTTCGAGTGTGAACAGGTATTTGCGTGACTCTTGCTGACACTCTCGTAGTTCAAACGTATCTTTTTTAACGCCGGCTCACTCCTGCATTTCCGAGGCCGCGAGAAACGCCGCGGCGGTTTGTTTCCATCTACGTCGCTTTGCAAACGACTGGCACGGGGCTTTTACCAACGATGAGTTGTGTTGACTTCGTAGCGATCGAGTTTGTAGCAGTCAACGAAGCGTTTAAATCGTGTTAGCGTCGATATACCACTGCACGGACACGAACCCCAGACAAGCGGTGGTGGACAGGCCGCCCATGTTTATGAGAATCAGCTTGAACACTAAACATTTACACACAGACAGGACAGGACATACACTCGTCTATCAACGAGTGGTTAGCCTGTGTTTGTTATTAAAAATCCACGTGCTCCGAACTATGCCTAGCTCTCCAATTGGTTGTTCGTTTTGCCGAAGACGCCGTTGCCATAGCAACAGCACCGGAAGTCATCGTTTCTTCGTAAGAGGTTGTAACTTTCCTCCTCTCACTTAAGAACGCGTTTGTGAATACCGTTTTTGCCTCATCTTACGATGATCGTAACTTTACGAACATCGTAGCTAAGATGTCGTAGGTAAGAGGTTTTTTATGAATCTGGCCTCAGGCCTTTAGGCTTACGGAAAAACATCGAAGAACGTTCTTTAAGAAACAAAGTGTCCCAGGTGCCGGCGTGCCCGTAGAGCCAGCTGTAGGTTTCAGTCTACTTGGTGAGTACTTTTCCAGCCCTTTCTTTTCGGAGCGTGTATGGCGTGTTCTTGTGTGTGCAGGCGGCGTGAAAGCGGACGTGTGCGGTTCCTTGTCGCACACATTCTTTGCGCATTGGATGACCCTCAAGCTTTTTCCAAGGAAGTACCGGAACCGACCTGTCACTGAGCGAGCAGTCAAATGGCGGGAACGGACCCAGAGGCAAGGTCCCATGGGGGCGTGGGGCGCCGAGCGAGGCGCTTGGTGAGTGATCGGGGAGCTCTATCTCGAAGATCGGTGTTCAAATCTCGAGTCCTGCAAATCGGGTGGCGGCTTGGTACCACCTAGCTAGGCGGTGTGTTTTGCGGAACCCATGACTGCTGAAGGTACCAGTTTGTGTCCTAGCGCTCGTATTTGCACCCCGTTTGTTTCCACTGTGGGAGGTCGGATCCAAGTTCGATTTTCGTCCTGGGAAACTACTCGAAATATTTCGTGACCTGCGCCTTTGGAAGTACCGTCTGTATTGGTGACGTTGCTTGCGAAGAGTATAAGGAGTTTTTTTTCGACTGTGGCATGGGCTTTTTATACAAAGTGCTGTATATGTAGCGCTCATTTACTAACCCTCTGGCAATACTTTATTGTGAAGGTCGGGAGAAAAAAAACGCGCATTGAGTAGTGCCAAAGAAAACAGAAAAAAAGGTGTTCCAAACAACTTGAGGAGACCATGAGCTGATTTTCGAGCTACTGCCTCCTCAGCTTTCCTCCTCAGTTCATAAGCAAAGTGAGAAATCATGTGGTTTTATTTCACTGGAACCCAAAGTTTTCGCAGCAGTCTGAGAGTCAGCGAGAACAAAGCCTTTGATAAAATTCACGCTTTACATTTTTGCAAGCGCCAACAGCCAAAAAGTATAAATTACGTGTAAGCGATTGAGCGAGCGAAGAGACAAGCAATGGCAACCATTTTGCTATCACTCAGTCAGTCTCGCGACAAGGAAATCGCTTGAAAGCGACGGGAGCAAGCAGTCAAGTAATTGAGCGACATTTTCTAGAAATCCAAAAACCGAGCTACAGTGACAAGTCTCAGTTGCTCGTCTCGTTGCTTGCTAAACCGCTTACATGCGTTTCAACCTTTATTGTGCGAATGCGAGAGACACGTGCCACGAGTGAGTGCTGTGTTGCCAATCATTTCATTTAATTTGTTTTCACCTTAAGGGCATGGTCAGGATTCCTGCACTGGCCCTTACATGCCATTGTTACACAAATCAAGACAAACAAGAAAAGGAAGCTCATTAATCATACATAGTGGCAGCAAAATACTTTTACCAAGAAAAATGAATCCGTAAGCTTGCCAGAAATACTTCTGGGATTACGATGGTGGATGGTAGGCTGCTCCAGTCGCAGATGGCTTGAGAAAGGAAAGACTGATTGAATGCGTTTGTGGAACTGGAAATACAAGATGATGTTCATTGCGGAGGTGATAACAAAGAGTTCTTGAGGTCGGGGCAATGATAGTCGACTTTATGAAGGAGGCAGAGGCGAAATAGCTTTATGCCGAGCTGCAAAGAATTCACTTCCAAGTACCTCTCCTTTCAGGGCTATATTGCCATTTGCTTACAAGTGCTGCATGGCCTCGTGCACTGGCACTTACACGCCAGTTCCAAAACTAACACAAACACATCAGGGGGTTTTAGGCGGGTTAGCCATCCTACAAAATGGTGCTGCTCAGTTAATTTATATCAAGTTCAAAATGAACAGCACTCTTCATTGATGGCTGATTCATACGACGAACTGATCCACACAAATGAGCACACTCACAAACGACAGGCAGGACGTACCAAACATGTTCGCGGCCCCACACTGCTGAGAAACTCTAACATTGTGCGATCACACTGTGGCACAGTTGTCCCAGATCGAAATCAACATTTTCTACTTTAAAAAAAGAACTCTGCGCCACTGTTACGTGCAGAGGGAGACTTAACACAATGATAGGCTTAGTGCGAAGCACCATTAGCTTTACTAAACAAAGTCATGATAAAAACACAAGCGTAGTCCTACTCGAGGAGACTTTGGCGTAGAAGCGACGAAGTCCTGCGCTCGCCACGGGGCATTTGGAGACGCCTTCACTCACTCCGTGCTTGCGCCTTCAATACACCACACCCACAAGAAAGTAGGGGTGCCGCAAGCTTTTGGCAAACCGGATTTTTAGGTCGAGCATTTGGTGTTCGGCTGTGTCAAACCGGTTCGACAAATCTTCCAAACTTTTAACCAGATTTTACTTGTTCGACTTTGTGGACAGCGTGGCAAGACCATGATACAAGCATGTCTAGGTCTACAAAAATTTGTTTTCACTCAAAAGGTTATTTTAATTTTATAAACAGTTGCAAATAAAAGAAACTAACTCTAACTACTGAAGAAGTTAATAACTTACTTTTTTGTACTGTATTAACTGGAATAACCAATAGGTGCTGCCCTTAATTCATCCCTTAACCATCACCATCCAATCCGAAACCAACTGGCCAGCATGTCGCGCGTGCGAACAGCAGTCAAACATTTTTCTAACTTTTCGCAAGAAGTTGGAAAAAGTCGAACTTGGTCAAACTCGAACGTCGGCTGGTTTGCGACACCCCTACAAGAAAGGTCTTGCTGGCTGAACGGTTCATTGGACATGCAAAGCGCTTCCGTCGTGCTAGACACGGTTTGACAGAAGCTTTTCGACGCAGATGAATACCAGAATCTGCACCGTGTCAGCCCGGAAAAGTTCCTCATACCAACTTTTTTGATATGAGAAATGGAATGAAAGAATGTTTTGTGGCAATAGTTGGGGTCATTTTGCTTTAAAAGTCTTACTTCCAATTTTCAGAAAGGCACAAGCATTGGAGACCAGCTGCCTCCACAATCATGCCCCCCTGCTTTCCTGGTAGTTGCTGTCAGTGAGTAACCTGAGCCTTTGTCTTTTCTACCTTTCTAATAGAAATGAATGGTTCTTCTACACGTGCTAAAGTGAGAAGTATGCTACTGCTATGTTTTTCAGTTTTGTAACCCTTTATTTTCTCAGACCAAAAATTTTTCTTCAGCTTGGTTCAGATGCCCAATACATTCATGGAATATTGTGTTCAGAAATTTCAATTGTGCGTTGTCTGTATGTTTGGGGGGGGGGGGGGGGGAGGGGGAGTTTACTTCGCTGGTCCATTTGGCAGACAGGACGTTGTGAGAAAGAGAAGTGTAGATAAAATACAAGTGCAAGTTTTATTATGAAAACCTTTTAATACGGGACTGATGAAAAAATTAGAATATGAAACAATATGACGTCCTGTCTTCCTCTTTCTTGTTACTTTCAGTAACCTAGTCTTGTGACTTAGAATCATATACTACTACATAAGATTCAATGACATGGAAGGTACTGCAGCTTTTTAAACCCTTAAAAAACACATGCAAAGGAAAAAAAACGTATTTTTTTTTAAAAACAGTTTTGATGGAAAAAGATTGCTTTAGAACAAATTTCCAACGAAAAAATACAATTTTTAGAGCTATATTTATGGCGCAAAACGAATTTGTAGTCGGCGCCCGTGAGAGCCGTCGCTGGTCATGTGTTAGAACTGTGCACCGCCGCGCTGTGTCGCCGAAGCCGCGGAGACCCGCTGCCGCCGCATGCTGAGCACTGTGCGCTGCCGCTCCAATGCATTTCTCCACGGCAGCGCCGCCGTCGCCGTGCATGTTTGTGTGCTCTGGGGTGCCGCCATTGTCATCTTACCGGTGCACAGGTTTATAATGTCTGCTTGCGCTTTTTCAGGAGCTTCCTTTGGGCTCTAAAAGTAACTTATTAATCTTTGTTTTTTGTTGCACTTCAAACGAAGATGAATAAGTAACTTTTCGAGACCATACGAAGCAACCGAAAGAGTGCAAGTACCGTAGAATACCGTGCATCCGCCCACACCACACTAAGCGCCCATTCCCAAATTTGTAGGATCTGAGAAAATACACAAAGTACATTTATATGTAAAATTGATGAGTGAAGAAGGGCCCATCCCCGATTTTTTCACGATTATCTCTAAACTTTGAGTGGGCGCTTGCTCGGTATTTTACGGTACCATGTGACAAATAGCGGCCAATCACGTGATAAATAAGGGCCACTTCTCCGCGGTGCCCGCGGGCGCTAACTACAAATTCGTTTAGCGCCGTAAATATAGCTCTAAAAATTTTTCTTTTTCGTTGTAAATTTGTTTTATGACTTCCTTTCTTGCTTTCTTTGCATGTGTCCTTTAACTGTTTTAAGCAAGCCTAGCTCTTCCACCTAGAGCCGTTCCCTAGGTGTTTAGGAGGAATGTAGCACGTCCACGCATCCTACCTTGCCCCTTGGCTGTTTTGGACGTCCCAGGCCCGCTCCAAGCTTATTTTGCGGTGCAGCTGAGAGATGGCAGCACGCATTTTTTTATTGTACACGTTTTTAAGGATGGCGATTGATTGTGGAGGCACGTGCGGCCCAAGCCGCACAAACTTTAAAAAAGGAAAAAAAAAATGTAGGATGAAAAATTGTAAAACAAAAACCGGTTAAGTGGTTAAGGTGAATATTGTGCGACATCATTATGCAGTTTCCTTGTTTCTCCGAGAATATCTAACTGGATACGAAACACATTTTCATGACGTGCAGGCAACGTCAACAAAAATGTTAAGTGATTGCAGACTCCGCAGTCCATCTGTGGCTGATTTACACGACGTGTTAATCCGCGGATGGGCTTATCACGTGACAAGACGTCCATGGAACGTTAGTCCCCCAAGCGCATCCACACTAAGGAGACGAGCAGGCGACAGCGAGGACAAACTATACCTATTCGCAGCTTTGCAATTTTGCAAAACGCCTACATCGCAGTGTGGCACTGTTTTCCAAGAGCAGAAGTGATGTTTGCGACTAGGATCACGGTGCTATCATGAAAAGGAATCGTTGTGTGCCGTTGTTACATACCAAGTGGGCTAAAACGTAGTGGCAGGCTTAGAGCGAAGTGTCACTTACTTTACTAACGACATGACACAAGTATGATCCTGCTTCAGGAGGCTTCAGCATCATAGCGATGAAGTCCTGGGGTCGCGGAGAGGCATTTAGAAATACCTTTACACACTGCTCGCTTGTGCACCACTCTTCAGCACAAGCCATAAGAAAGGTCTTGCTGGATGGAAAACTGGGTGGATCTGCAGGAAAGATTGCAGCATGCTAGGCGAGTTTTGACAAGCTTCTTGACACCAACCCGGAGGAGTACCAGGACCTGTGGCGTGTCAGCCGGGCAAAGTTCTTGCAGCTTCTTTCAGGCGTGGAGATTTAAGTGTGGCGCGACAAAGCAATGATCCACACTCTTTGTTTGACTGATTTGAAAACAAAACTATTTGTGAGCTGTTGCTACTCTACCATAAAAACGCTTTTCGAGTTACTCACTTGCCAAAAATCTGCGATTAAGAAGGCACCCTGCCCTTTCAGTATGGGTGCCCGCGGACGAGGGACAAATCTCAGGAATAGCCTACATGATGGTAACTTGACAAATGGTGCACGGATGAAAATTGCAATTCAATGTATCGTGTGAATTTTCCATTATTTGGCAATTATCCTAATATGATCAGTTGATCCTAATTAAGAAAGAACAATTGTTCTCTGAAACAATGTAATGAAAGGAGGTTTTTATAAATAATGCCTGCTCATAATGGAAAAGGCTTGGTGGATCAGAGACTTTCCATAGATCGGATATTACGAATTGCAGGCGTATGCTTAATTGAGAGAAGAGTAAAAGTACAGGCAAGGGTGGTGAATTGCATACATAACTAAACCTGAGACACCGGAAGAAGGACGCGAAAAAGAGAACATCAAACACAACACGTCTCAACCACAGCTGCATTTTTTTTTTTACTTAGTCGGTGGGTTGACTTTGGCAAGTGTGGGAACGTTGAGGGCAGTTCTTTTTTCCCCCTTGCTGACAATCTGGGGGTGTGACTTAGTGTGAGGGTTCTTGGCATTTACTGTGGTGTACCCCTATAAAATGGTGCGGTTTTAGTATGACCCTGCAGCTGTGTTCGAGGCATTATGTGTGTCGTCCTCTTTTTTGTGTCCTCCTTTTTCCTTCTTCCGGTGTCTCAGATTTAGTTATATATGCTTAATCCATGCTCAAAGTGAATACATGAGCTTGTGCTGGCATTGCCAACCTTGTGTGCGTGGTCTATGAAAAGTGCTTAATGACTGTGGTTAAGAGAGAGGAGTTTCTGCTTTCAAGAACAGCATGGGGTGAATGGAAAAGTGTTCTCACTGAGTGGGTTGCCCACTCAGTCTCACGGAAGGATGTAGGATAAGCATTTTGAAATCTTTAGGATTTGCCAAGGGATAAAAAAAATAAATGCACAGAAAAGTAGGGGGAGGAGAATGGCACAAACATTTTGGGGCTTGTGTTCTTACATTTGAATTTTTTGTGCAGGAAGCATTAAGGCCCGTTCACACTCTTGCAACCGAGTACGACCGTGAGAGACGAGACCGGTTTTCAAGCCACTTGCGATCTCTTAAGACCAGCTGCGTTCTGGCGCATCCCGTCCTAAGAACTCGCGAAAGGCTTAAAAACCGGTCTGGTCTCTCTCGGTCTTACTCGGTCACAAGAATGTGAACGGCACTTTACTGGAACAGCACTTCAGTCCTGGGGGCAATAAGTCGTTGCTAGTCAATACCTGATTCCACTGATGCATATCTGGCAAACACCTCTTAAAGGGCCCCTGGAAAAAAAAAAGTTTTTTGAACAGTCTGATAAGGACACTCGTGCCAAAAAATAAATTGTATGCGAAAATAATTAATTGTTTTGAGCAATATTGACGGCAAGAGATTTATTTTAAATTCTGCGCGCAAAGTCCATGACGTCCCGGAATGGTCATTCGCTCTCGCCACCTCAACACGAAGGCGAAGCTGATCTGCCTCTCATCTACTCGCTCGAAGTGCCCAGAGGAAACAGGTGGAAAGGAGGTGACTACCGACTAAATTGCGTCTCGCGCCGTCAATATTGCTCTGACCAATTTTTTTGTTTCACGTAAAATTAATTATTTGACACGTGTGTCCCAACAAGTCTGTTTAAAAAAACATTTGTTTTTCTTTTCAGGGGCCCTTTACTGAAACAACTTTGCTCTCATTGTTCTAATTTAACACTATTGTGGGAAGTGACTTTCAGGAAGCATGAACTGCAAAATTCGCACGTGAAAAGGATTGGTAATTTTTGACAAGATGTTTTGTCTCTTCATGTTGTACCAAAAAGTGCATAAAGATGGACGTTACTTAACTATCATTTCAATCCTGGGGACATGGAGTCATTGCTAACCAGGGCCGGTCACTGCTAGCCAAAGCAAGACTTCATAGGTGCATATCAGGTTAGTACTTTTTTCTGGTATTTATTTTTTTATTTTAACGAGACAACCTTGAAATGCAGAACAGTAATTCTTTCAGAATATACATAGTTTCTAATTTCCAGAGAATTGAGCTCATCTTTCTGAAGTTCCAAATCAAAAGCACAGGCTGTAACCTATTTTTGCCAAACATCTTGCAGTTTTGTTGGTTTGCTTTTCATAAAGAACGATTCAACTCCGCTGGTGCAAGGGCATTGATAGATTTCTGGAACCATTAAACACAGATGGAGCACCTTATCTGGCGTGTGGCTTGTTAAAGGGATACTGAACCGAAATTTGAATTTCGCGAAATAAGGCTCTAGAAGCGTTGAACAGGACTCTACGAACTCCAAAACATTACTCGTACATCGATATCTCAAACAGATCGCTGCACTTTTGGAAAAGAAGGGCACGATCAAGCGAGGTCTTTGACATCACTGTCCTCCGGGAGAATGTGAAAATGAGGGGAAGCGGCCTCGCTTCTCTCCTCCTCGCTTCGGTTCACCAGCTTGACACGGGACGTAGCGAGAAGGAGAGGGAATAAGAATCGTGACGTGCCTTGTCTCGTCGGCCTCCTCGGCCGGGCACTTCTTTTCTAAAAATATGGCGATCCGTTAGAGATATCGCTGTATGAGTGATGTTTTTGGGTTTTGCAACGTCCCGCCTATCTGACCAGCCTTGTTTTGCGAGTTCTAAATTTCAGTTCAGTATCCCTTTAACCTCGAGGTGTATGTCCTATGCCTTCTTCCAGGTGCTGGGCATGTTGAGTTTGCGATCCTTTACCCTTACTCCGAGTGCAGCAACTATACTCTGTGTTTCACGACAACTTGACGAGCTGTGGAGGCTGCGGCCTTCCCGATCGACCCAATAAGAGCGTCGAAGCAAGGCACGTGACAGCAACCCCATGGTTGAGGTCGCTGTCGAATCGCTTGGTTGAGATTGCTGTCGAATCGTTTTTACCAATCGCCTACAATTGGTGAAAAAGTAGGTCCCGTGAACAATTCCGGTAAAGTGTAAACACATTGGAATCTATATGGAGATCCCACTGCATCGCGAAAATTAGAACCCGCGAATTATTTCAAAACTTCAGCTTCGACCTTAATTGCGAAATATGGAGCCCGCGAAAAATAAGTCTGCAGTAAGCACAAATAAAGTTATTTCCTTATGAATTCCAGGATTTGAGTGTTTCTGGCTTACATTTGTCTAGTTTAAACTAAAATTTTGTGCTTAATGGACTGCAGGGATGATTTACTTAACTAAAAGTTCCTGTTCATGCATAGAATAATTTATTAATTATACTATACTAAGATTATGTGGCTACACTTCCATTAAAGGTGTAGGGAAACGAAATTTCAGCGCTCATTTTCTAACTTTAATGTGTTGCATGTTGCACCCTAACCTCAAAATCACCAGTCTTCCGTTGAAAAGCACAAGAAAACTAATTTTAAAGCTAAATAAACGACTTTCAATGTGCACCTGGTGGATGTATTCTGTTATGATCGGCCACCCAGAGAGCAGGTTCGGCTTCCTGGCAGCACCATCGACCTCCCATCGACTGACCAGAGTCTCGGGCTCGGCATCCTGGCGCCGCCGAACATGCCGACCGACGCGGCGTGGGTGGGGTGCAGCTTCTGAGCGACGCCGAGCGGGCCACCCGGCACAGCGGGAGCTGATCCCCCTGACACCCCGCTAAGAAACAGAGGCCCGCTTCCTCGGCCTTCGGACCGGGTGCTAACGAACGATGGAGAGAAGTGGAGACGTTTGGGTCTCGGCGTATGATCGGGACAGCTGCCTGCTCCTGCGTTCTTCTGGGAAACGGGACGAGAGGGATGCTTGGACCGGGGTGTGACCACGTGGGACGTCCGCGTCCCGGGAGACTGCAGAGACGTCCCGTGGTGACGAAAGTTCTATGCTATGTAAGTTGACGAAAGTTGCATGTTATGTATTTTCCGTCATGCGGTGATGTATTGCCTTGATAAATGTCTGTGATTGTTTTCAAAATGTGAAAGTTGCAGAAGGTAGATGATTTTAAATATTAGGTCAGTCATAAAATTTAAGTCAATAGACCCTTTTCCAACGTCAGTGCGAACGCCTGTCCGCCATTGCTTGCTTTCATACTCTGAGCATACTGAAAGCGAGCCCTGCGTCAGCGTTCAGCGAGAACTCAGATCCAGTCACGCACTTCGTGAGCAAGCAGTACTGACAGCCATTGTTGCTTGATAGACTTTTGAAAAGGGTTTACTGACTAGATAGATATTGTACAAACTATTTTACGAGAACATGTAATGTGACTGTCGGTTTTGTTTACATTACTTTCAGATGCCCGTCGGAGGTGCGTCAGCCTGTGACCAACTGGGAAAGCAGATGCAGCTCGCCTCAAAGAACTGCCTCCTTAGCATGCACGAGCTACTTCAAAACCTGAGATTGGAGGACAAATAAACGAGCCTGCGGGTGGAATGCATGTTCACAATTTCTCGAAGTTCGAGCATTTCTCTGTGCATGCACTTTCTGCTATCTTGCATAGGCTTTAAAAGGAAAGTGTTTCCCTGCTGAACTTCATGTTTCACTGATGAGTGAACCATGTGGTTAATACGATCGATATACACCAATACGCGGCTCTGACGTCACGTTGCTACGGTGGCGCTGCTACTGTTAGGGCGCATGTGCAGACGCTTTACGTCACGTGAATGTCGTTCTTGCGCACACGCAGTGCTTGCATCTCGTGTAGAAACTGAATTTGTTCACACCTCGTGAGGGCTTGTTGGTAAATAGTGCGTTGGCCTATAGATCATAACAACGATTTAAACTGCATGAACAATATCATCCATAACAACCATTGACCATACAAACCATATGGACCGTACAAACCATATGGACCATACAAACCGTACCAACCCGTATCAACCATATGACCCGTACCAACCGTATGAACCATATGACCCGTACGAACCATATGACCCGTACCAAACGTATGAACCATATGACCTGTACGAACCATATGACCCGTACCAACCGTATGACCCGTACCAACCGTATGACCCGTATCCCATTACGCTATATGAAGACCCGTATGGAAAATTCATATGGTTTTTTTCAGTAGGGGGGACAAACATCATTAAAATTAATTAGTTTGTGACTAGAAGTATAATTGGTAGTATCTTGAAACAAGCTAAATATAATTATTAGATAATATCACTCATATTTAACGCGCTACAAAATTCAAAACTGTCTTTGGTTTTGCTAATATTATTGACACTTCTTATTAGCGTCCTCTGTACGCCACTAGTAAAAAGGCTGACTAGCAATAGCGATATTTGCAGTTTTTTGTAGACCTCGTGGCGCGCGGAAAGGCAGGCTGCTGACATCCGTCTGCTTGCTTGTGTTTGGGCCTCCATGTGATCTTCGTTTTTGATTGTTTTAGCGGCAGTTAACACCGTTTGGGGAGTTTTGTTGTTTGCTCGGGCGTAATTAGCCCAGTTACCTGCGCGGGAACTCGGCTGTCGTGCGCTTGGATCTTGGACGCAACTGCGCCGAAGGGGCTCAACGCCTTTTGAGACGATGAGCACAGCGCGATACGCAAAGGAACGGTGCTCCGTGGAAATGTGTGAAAGCGACATCCGCACGGCTGGAATCTCGCTGCACCGGTTTCCCCTCAACTCTCGAAGGTGAGACTTCGCTACTGTCAGTGACATGCCTGCTGTGTGATGTGTATGCCCCCTTGTTCGGTCTTCTCTTAACTTTTGTCACTGTCACTTAAGTCTATTAAGGTTGTCTGGATGTGCACAAGAAACTACACCTAAAGGCGCAAAATGTTATACTAGGAATGTTGACTTCTCAGCGTTGTGTGCCGTCATTATAGAAGTGCCCACGATATTAAAATTTACCTGTACCGGCCTGGCTCTGAGGAGCATAGTGTCGTGATCATCGGCGTGGTTATCAGTGGTACAACACAGATATATAATGGGGCATCTCTGCGAAAGACTCGGGTTTTTATTCTTTTGATGTACACAGAGCGTTGATGGCATGCATTTGTTGATGTCCTTGCTCTGATTTGCTTTGGTTTGTGGACATTTTGGCCATTTTTTTTTTCGTAAGTATTCACGGTACCCTCATAGCACCATGCCTTATCTGCAGGCGCGAAGCTTGGGTTCGGTTCTGCAACAACCGAAGTCTACAGGGGAAGACTCCATAGCAGCTACGAGGCAGGGTAGTTTGCTCCTTACATTTCGAGGAGTCAGCTTTCCTGCGCCCTGGACACCAGCGTCACAATGCGCTGCCAAGTGTGCTTCCCACAAAAAGTAAGCAAACCAATAAACCTTCCGTGTACTTCGTGACTAAGCATGGTTAACCCGCTCTTAGAAAAATAGTCACCACCTGGGGTTGAAATATTGCTTTTGTGGGCTCACAACAGCTTTATAATATTTGCAGAGACGACAAGTGGCGAAATTTCCAGCAAAAGCTCTTCAGGTTCAGCAGTTGGCGAGCTTTTTCACTTTAACCAATATGAAGGACAGCAGCACTGCATTACCTCATGGTCTTCATGACTTGAGCATTTTGCAAAAAAAACTAGGTGAGATTAGCTGGGAAAAGCTGGTAGAACATGGACAGAGGTACTGCTAGAATTTCTTTTCAGGCCCGTTTATAATGTTATGTTTTACCTGAAGTGGCATAATCAACGTCAATGTCGGTCCACAGAGCAACTTTTGCCTTGCTGACACCCAGTCTTCCATAATAAAGCTGCATATGAAAGAAAGTGATTTACATTTTGTGTTAAAATAGACGAATTCAACATAAATTTGCAGAGGTTAGTTCGACACCCTCATCGAGCTAAACATGCTTCGGCAGTCCAGACTCACGGAGCTTCTGTAGTCACCCTGACGACCAGTCTTCCGAAATGAATTTTCGTGGGAACAAGGTGATTTTCTTTGCCCTGTGTTAGAATAGACACATAGGAAGGAACTCAACTACTATTCCATGGCTAACTTCACGCTAAATTTGCAGACAGGATTTCGCCAGCCTCCATCGAGCTGCATATACTCCGGCCACTCAGACTGGTGGAGTTCCTGTAGTCACCCTGACGACCAGTCTTCTGAATTTAACCTGTCATGAACAAAGGTAAATATACTTTTTATGCGTTCAAATAGAGGAATAAGGAAGGACTTCAACCTCTTCTTCTTCGCTAAGTTCAGATTAAATTTGCAGAGCGGATTTCTTTGGCTTCATTGGACCACACATACTCGTGCACCTTATTAGAGAACAGTCGACTAGGGGCCTATAATAAGTGGTGGCCGAATATTGCTTGTGCTATCTTTTTATTCCCTTTTCTTTGTGAGCTTGCTTTTTTAAGTGGTAGAAACAGCGCAACTTGACGATGGACAGGAAACAAGGAGTATACAGACAGGGGCTGTAAAAGTAGACAGAGAGGCACTGTTTCTGCCAGCTTAAATGAACAACCAACTCGCCCAACTTTCCACTCTGTTTAACTTGCTTTCTTACTTGCAGTTTTTGCAAAAGCCCTTCTTTCTGTTTTTCTTTTTGTGCGGTCGATCACAGCTACACTCTACGTCAAGACGCTGCTCCAGCTCAAGAGTTCAACGGGCACATGGCTGACATGGAGATTTTGGATTCTTCACCGTCGCCTAGAGACTCTCTCTCTGGCTGTGCTGCTGGGCCTTCTCAGAAATGGGAGTGCTTTCTGTGATGCGAACTTTTGCTTCTTTTGCAGTTTTTTTGGGAAGTTATAAAAGGTCAGGCCGCACAAATAAAAAGCCAAGGTTCGAAAAACGCCAGGGGATACGAAACTTTATCTTGAGAGCAGATGACACCAGGGGTCAAATAACACCAGACCGGCTAGCTGGCAGCTACAAATCGAAGTTTGTTCAAAGTTCATCACATTTTTGTTTCACAGTATTGTCACTGTCAAGCACACAAAAAGACAAAAAAAATTTCCGCACGCAGGTGTTAACACCGTGATATCAAAACAGCTGAACCTGTTTCACTGAATCATAAGTCTTCCCGCAAAACCTCACGTAAGACAGTGTTTTTTAAAGTTATCGAAAAGCTGCCGTGGTCATATGTATGTGATGTTGAGCCTGTCATGGTTCCGTGTCCTATCTGCCAAACCTTGTTGCCTGTTGTTGTGCGAGCGCCTCACTGTTACAGTGCCATGGGCATAAGTAATGTATGGCCAAGCTCTAAGAAAATGCATTTCACAGTTTGGATGCCTATTCTGATTTGAATGTTTCTGTGTGCACCCTTGTCTTTTTGGACTGTCAGGTCTCTGGCCAACATGAAGCACCTAGTCCGATATAAAGATGTACTGCTGCTTTCCTAAACTTGAATTGCATATGTGTAGTTTGTCACACTTGCTGTTCTTGTTTAAAGACACTTCAAATTATTGAGGAATATTCTTGAGCGTGAATAGCACATTTAATAAATTCATGGCGAATGCAAGTTTTTCTTGGAGAACTAATCTAGGCCATTTGTCAAATTGCAGCACCCTGCAAAAGCCGCAGCATCGGCAACAAGAAGGTGAACGCCCTGAGAGCCAAGGTGCGACAGCTTCAAGAGCGTAACAAGAGGCTGCAAAGAAGGCTGCAACGACAACGTCAGATGAGGACTGTTGCCGAAGTCGTTGAGAGGGTCCGCGTTCATGTGTCTACTCCTGTAGCCGCACTCGTTGAAGCCCAGCTTAGAATGAGCAATGTGAGCCGGTTTGGTCAGAGATAGTGCAGCCACAACAAAGCCTTGACTTTACGCCTCTACTTTCATAGCCCCAAAGGCTATTAGTATTGCAGGCGACTGCTCAGGCTGCCATCAGTAAGGTCTCTGCAGCTATGGCTTCAGCGTGTGGCATTGAAGGTTGGATTTTACCCTGTCATTTTCGAGCTGATAAAGAGGCGGGCCTGCAGCATAGTCTCTGATGAAATGCACATCAAAAAAGAGCTTCTATACAACCCCTCGTCTGACAGGTTTGAAGGACTTGAAGAACATAGTGGACAGCAAGACAAAAAGCTGGCAAATAAGGCTGTCGTGTACTTGGCGAAAGGTGTCGGAACAACGTAGAAGCAGCCGCTTGGCTATTTTTTTTTTTTTTTGCGCTCACAAAGGCACATTTTCAGATGTACTAAAAGATCTCTTTTTCAGTGCTACAGCGCCCTTGTGGACGCTAACCTGGAACCGGTAGCTGTTGTATGCGATGAAGGGTGCCAGAACGTGTCTCTTTTTCAAGCATCGTAACTACCGAAAAGCCTTACGTAGAGATCAATGGCTAGCCACTTTTTTTTTCCTTTTCGATGTTCCGCACCTTTTGAAGTGACTCAGGAACATGTTATTCGAGTACGACTAAAAAGTTAATGATCACATAGTGAAAAGTTAATACATCAAGGACACTTATGAAAAGGACCGTAAACTTGAGATCCGTTCTATGCCAAAGCTGAAGGAGAAGCATTTTAATTTGATCTTCTCGTCAAAGATGTCGGTGACGCTACCAGCTCAAGTGTTTAGAAATCACTGCGCAGCTGCAATGTATGCCTTTGCTACTTTTCAGCAATTGTCAGCCACAGCTGTTCACACAGCGAGATTCGTTGAAAGAATCGACCGTCTTTATGACAGCCTAAATAGCTCGCAGAAATCTGCAAAGACGCCATATGCAATGTGTAACGGCTCTATCCATGAGGAGTTTCTGAAAGAGTGCATTCAGGTTTTTAAAAGCCTGCAAGTACTCGGATGTAGAAGACAGCCGCACTGCATTCGTGGCTTCTGCTTGAGAGTTAGGTCACTGCTGCTGCTCAGCAATCACCTCGCGGTTTATTACGGTTTTTCCCACCATTTAAACCGCCATTTGAACCAGGACACCCTTGAAAACACTTTTGCTGTTATACGTTCCAAAACAGGTGCCTCTCCCCACTTTCTGTCAATTTCTCCACTAACTCCACTTTCCGTCAATTTCAGGCTGCGTTCACGCACCTTTCGATTAGCAACCTATTCAAGCTGTCGGAAAAATCAAACGGTGCTGACGACATGTCTCTCCTTGCTACGTTCCCCGCAGGCCTTTTGGCACCTTCTCCTCCTCTTGCCTTAGGAAGCACAGTTTTTCTTACCACGGCAGACGATTCGCCTTCAAACTACCCTTTGGCAATAGAAAAGAACAGCATGGTTTATTTTGCTGTGTGGTTGGCATCGAAATTCCTCAAGGTTCATTCCTGTGTAGGAGCGTCCCAGAAATGTGAGCTGAGGACATAAAATGGGTGTTTTTCTGAGAGAAATCAAGTGCTCTTGTATTTGAGTGTCAAAGGCACTGCCGACTCCCACTTTGCAATCCTCTAAGTTCATTCTGCTTCTTTCAGATCATTTGTTGAAGCTTGTGAGGAAGTCTTCGAAACATGTATGAACAACCTAATTTCAAAGGAGAACGTAGGGCGAACTCTTTGTGTCCTGTTTCACCAGAAGATTCCAAAGTCTATGACTCTATGTGACGAAAGTGTGTATGATGATTTATTTTCTCTGAGTGCAAGAGTCATTCTGCACTGGTTCGCGCGAAAAAAAAAGCTGAACTATTTGATACAGTAGCAATGTGTAAAGCTAGGCAGCAAGTGCACAGGCTACGTATGTGAGACCACATAGCGTACTTTTTAAAGCAGTGCAGGCATGTTCTATTCGAGCCTTTCATTTTCTTCGGTTTCTTGAGGACTAATGTAGTCTTCTACCTGACTCACATATATAGCGTTTAAAGCTGTGAAGCAACACTGGCTTATGAAGTGCAGCATACCACAGGGCTCCAAAACGGTTTACTCCACTTGGCTTCCTTGACCGCCACCAAACAATCCCTGCGTTGCAGTGTAGCAGCACCAGCAGGTGCAAGTTAAGATATTTTCAACATTATGGTACCTTGCCTAAGGAATGCGTAGAAAAGTGTAGTTTTTTTCTGTGTATCACGGTGGTGGCCTCAGTTGTTCTCGGAACACTGTGGAACCTCCGACTTATCAGTGGCTGCCAATAAAGTGTCAATGTCCTCACAACATCCAGCCGATTGTGCAATGTCTTATTATAACAGTGTACCTTATGTACCGATCTACTTGTTTTCTTCGACTATGACCTTTTCAAGCTAGTTGATACCGATTGTATAATTCTAGTGAGTAACCTGAGTGAATGATTGTAAGTGAATGAAACAAATAAAACACGACTGTTGAAGCAACGTTAACCTTGCATTAGAGTTACTGTTGTGTATTTCATACACCCAACACACTCCAGCAATTTGATTCACTCTTTTTTTGTGACAATACATCATTTGCTTTAAGGTTTCTCGCATATTTCCAAGGGATCCTGAAGGAACAAAAAGCATAACACTGCGGCTGGAGTTTAACCACAGTGCAAAGACATGATTGTGTGTCGAAATGAAACTACTCTCAAAGCAGGTCGGCTAACAAAGTCGGCTGCAGAAAAAAAACATTTCGGACAAAGTATAAGAGCAAGGGCAAATAAGGGCGTAAACGATCCAGTATTCCAGTATAGAGTAAACACAAGGTGTAAACACCCCAAGAAAAAACCCGAGACTGCAGGTAAAAGGAACGACATATACACTGAAAAGTATCAAACAAAGCTCAAACACAGGGCTATGTTTGAGTCTTAGTGTATATGTCGTTCATTTACCTGTGGTCTCTGGAATTATTTTTGTTTAGTTTTCGCGCCAAACCGCACGCACGCATGACGCCACGTTTTTGCCGGAAGTGTCGTCATTTCCTGTTGATTTTTTGTTCCGCCGGAAGTGTCCCCACGACTCCTAGATGGCGCTAAAGCAGCCCGATGGGCCGCCATTTTTTCGACATGTGGGCTTCTATGGAAGCTTCGCTACCCATGTACATATACCTTGCTAAGGACTACGAACGAACAGAAACGAAATCGACAAGCGAAATGGCTGCGACCAGTTGGCGCTGCGGTGGTCAAGTTAACAGCATTCAACGTTAATGGATTTAGCTGTAAGCTCTTACACCACTATAATTCGACACGAGATTTCTGAAAAGTCGACATGCTATAAATAAAACTGTAGCGTGCCCTTCTATTTAATTAGAGCTGGAAATACATTTGGGAGTAAAGTTATTTGAATCTGAGCAGGTCGCCCGCTGCAACACTACGGTATGTATTCACGATTCACGAAGATTTCTTGTGCATGTATCAGAAGATATTCCTTAAAGCATGGATCACGGGGCATTTTCATCATCTTAAGCGGCCTTGAAAAAGGAAATAATGGAAGCTACACAAGGGAATGAAACGTTAGGATCGAATAGAATTGTTCGACGGTGCCACACGAACGACGTTGTATTTGTCAACTCTACTAAAGATTTGTGTTGATATGGAGACCTTTTGCGCGATGTAGCTCTTATTTGCTTACATTTTGCACCCAATTCCCTGAAATTAGAACGCCTGACGGGCCAGTGACAAAGAGTTTATATTCTACAAATACGATAACATTGAAGATGATTGTTTCTTTTGAGCTATTGTTTATGTTATTGTATTTCGAATCGTAAAGCACCAAGGTATTTATGTTTTTTCGGAGTTTACAGAAACACGACAAAGAAGGTCCTAACATTAAAAAGAATATTCGTGACTCGTAATCTCGAGACTGTCGCTCAGGGCTTCCCTCACTATTTTCTACAGTCACATGGAATGAAAACACTACTCTCTTCATAAAATAAAAAAAAAAGATTAAGGTTTTGAGGAGTATTGAGCTGTTGGGCACCAAAGCATTGAACAGAAAAGAAAACCAAACATTAGAAAAAAAAGTGATTTGTGTGTAAACCAGAATCACACCAAAACATCATAATTTTTTACATTCTGGAGTGAAACCGAAAAATAATATTTGAGGTTTCCAGTTCAAGGGGAAAAATTTTTCAAGGTGAAACATACAGAAGTTTGACGAATTTCAAACTTCTGAACGTAAATTTGACGAAGTGTGAAGAAACTTTAACAAAATCGTATAAGGTCTTAAACATTATTAACACAAAGAAGTGGTGGTGCTTCCAACGACTCGCTTGTGGTGGCGGCTGGCCTCGTACCTGAAATTCGTACCATGTAAGAGTGCGTAGGTTGCCCTAAAGTAACCTTCAGGCCCCTTTCCCTCCTGGGTATAGTCGGCTGCTCGCTGTGGAAAGTTTACTCGTCTGTTGCTAGTTGAAAGATGTGGTTGTGTTGACCCTGTTTTAATTGTTTTATTCTTTCTTGATCCATGGTTGTTCATAACCCTGGCTGTTTTTTAACGCAGGTTGCCTGATCTCCTCGTGTTAGTGGCTGGTTGGGGAAAGGCGCGCACTGAAAGCGACACCGATTCGTGAGAGGCAACACTGAATAAGCACTTGATCCATTATCATCAGCATTCAGTTGCATTTTAAAAGCGACTAATATCTCCACTTGTTTTATTATTTTTCTAAGAAGGAAAGCGCGAAAAACCAGCTATGCAAAATCAAATCTGGGGAGTTTCACGAGCCAAGCAGACGACGGGCATTCAGAACACCTCAGCAGACGACTGAGGATTAATTTGGACCACCTGGGGATCATTTGACGTGCAACAGAAAGCTTGATTGCACGACCTTCTTGGCAATAAGCCTTTGTCAAATTGCGGGCACCTGGGCCGGGATTAGGACCCGCCACCTGGGGTTTGCAGGCCAGTGCCTTGCCTTGGAGCCACTGAGGTGCTGAAGAAACCGGCAGCGTAGTGAGCCTGATGCACGACCGGTCATTACCTGATCAGCTGCATCTTGGGGGGCGGGGGACCTGCGAGCTTGTCTGGTTGCATGCTCCTTGGCCTTGAGCTCTGTCGGGTGCTGTACCTGCGTGCGGTGTTCTCTCTGCCCCACGGGCCATCCCACTGGAAATAAACGCCCAGAGCAACTACAAACTTTCGTGAAGCAAGATGTCTTGCTTTGGCGACATTGTCTGCACACATCATCTTGCATATTTCGTTGTCTCATGCCAGCATCTCATTTAGGGGTATTCAATCGCATTGCTTCCAGTTTGCAAAGAGGTAGCAATTACTGATGCACACCAGACCGCCTCAAGTCTTGTCGCTGAACCGTCGAACCAACTTAAGGCTTGTTTTATAAATCATGATAAATAACGAAAAGTACCCTAAGAACCCGGTACCGAGAAGAAAGTATTTATGGCACAAAATAAAATGTGCTGCGTTTTTAGTCAACTTTGTAGCACTTTCACGTTTTTTCCAGGTGAGCCCTTAAAAACTTTATTTTAAATTGTGGTATTTGATCTTATACCTTGAGATTCAAAAACCTAAATTTGAATTCTTCGAACATGAATAGCAAAGAAATTAAAAATTTTCAAACTTTTCATAATCAGTCTGTAAAGAGAGTTGAAATCTTCAAACGAACTTTCAGAAACTTGACATTATCAAACTTTTCAAATTCAAAACACAGCAGGGTTTGAAATTTGCAAACTTCCCAAATTCAAACCTTAACTCCTGCAATCTCAGCAGGTTTCCGATATCCCTAGTTATGATTTTATCTAGTCAGCTAGTTGGGCTAAATGAATGTAGAAGTTGCGACAGTAGTTTTTCCGTCTGTTGCTATGTTTCCGTCTGAAAATAGCTAATGACACAGCACCGTCTCAAACCACCACGCTGCAGTAACGTTATTGAGTAGCACTCGTCGCTCAGAATAAAGCAGCGGGGAACACGTTTGCCTGGACAGCAAATTCGCATGTCTAGACATTGTACAGTCAGCGGTCAGCACAGAATGAAACCCGAACGCCGGAACGCGTGGCCATCGTCACAGGCTGCTCCACTGGAGGGCCCCTGGGAACTAATGAAAATGTGCCTTGGAGTGAGGGTGCAGGTCCTACTAAGATGTGCTCGACCCTCACGCGGCTTATCTGGAACTTCCGCGTTTCGCCGGTGGTCGAGCGCAGTTTAGTAGGGCACGCACCCTGGCACCCCAGTGCATTTTCATTAGTTCTCAGGGGCCCTCCAGGTGGAGCAGCCTGTGTCGATGGCCACGTGATGCGGCGTTCGGGTTTCATTCTGTGCTGACTGTACATACGCTCAGGTGGCGTCATAAATTATACATCTGTCGTATTGGCTACTTCTTGCCCGCACTCATTGTTATACATTTCTAAATGGTGTTTTTCGTGCACATTCATCCCTGTGAGAGGTCCATTCTCCGGTCTTAGAAAACTGAAGGAAGTTCTGTGCCTTACTCGCTTTTTGCTGCTGGGTAGCCTTTGTCAAAGAAATGCTCTAGCACAGCTAGGTGTATAGTGCTTTATTATAGACATTCAGGAGAGCAACCAGAATTTAAGTCACCTCACTTAGACTTGGTACAGGCTGTAACGTGGGTTACTTTACAGAATTGTTATGTTCTAAAAAAGGAAAAAAACCTCAGATTATTCGAGTAGTCTCCTTGTCACTGCCGACATAAAAACATGGTTTGCCTTTGCAATGCAAACTATAGAGACGGCGTAGGTAGATTGTCCCATTTCGTCTGAACTTGCAAGTATGCACACATCCCGTCTTGGTCAACGCAGGGCTAGCGAAGAGAGTTGAGATGCACAGGCCTGTAAAGACAATGTTGCCTTGCTTTCATTTTTTTTGTCTCCTTGTGTAGAATTGTGTGGCATGTAGACTAGCTTGTCTGACTGTTAAATTTTTTGGCTAATGTATTTATACTGATGTCATAACAGCTGCCATGGCGATGGGCTACTCTCCCACGGGAATATGCACATCTGAAAGAGACCTGGCCCGACGAGCATCACAGCTACAACATTGCTGCCGCAGTACAACTAGATACAATAGTTAACGGCGTATTCAAGTGACCAAGTGGTGACCACGGAATCTCGTGGCCACCTTCAGCAGGTAAGTTTGTCAACAAGGTGGCAGATTTCACTCTTTGTTCAATTCCTATGGTGCTGTCACTGCCATTCAATGAAATGGAATGAGGAAAGAGGTACTGTAAAAGCCTTGAATCAATATTTTTTCAGCACTCAATTTTGATGAACCTAAATGTTAGGGACATCAAGCGTCGCACAAAAATTCCAAACAATATTTGACTTCTACAAAACCATGTTGCTGGTCGGCAGCTTGGCCGACCAGCATGCGACTGTTCGGCAGCTTGTCCACGGTAGACCCCATCGCTCGCGAGTAGCAGACACGCACCATCCGTTGTTTGACCGTATTTACGAAGGTTCGGTAGTGCCAGCGCGCTGACGCTGGCGCTAAGTGTCAAGAATTTTTATTAATTTTTTTATTATGGAAGTCGACCGCAGATGAATGTAATTTTTTTAGGATGGTTAGTGCTTGTAAATTGAGTTATAACAATCAAACGAGGATCTCAAAAAGCACTTTAGTACCCCTTTAAGACACGGCTGAGCTGCGGCAAAGCGACATATGCAGAATTGCAGTGCCTACTCCATGGGTGTAGCTTTTCGGCAGTGCACCAGTGTGTGGTGAGAGAAGCGCACTCAACGGAGATAATTAGACTGCCCGAACATACCACATACAATGAGAGATATCACGAAACATCTGAGTACTGAGTCATATTCGGTGTGTAAATCAAATCAAGTCGCACGTTATTCTAAGCAATAACCGGACGTTCTGAACGATTCACACAATGATGCAGGAACAATCTGGCAGTACTGCGGCGCCTGAACTATTAGTTTTGTTAGTTCCCTATTGGAAAAACGTACAAGAAACAAACCTGCTGCTTTTACAGTTCTGGTATGACACTAAAAAATTTCTTGTTATTATACATGCAGCTAGTTTGGTTTGGCGTTCTCTATAACTGGAGATACCGGCACCGCTCTGACTCCGGGTCTGTCTATACTGGCAGCCGGTTTGCTCGCCGATATGATTCGGTATGGCTGGTATGATTTTGCGTCCGATGACGTAGGCGACCGCCGTCTTTCCAACGAAAACGCTTATACCACAAGACCACCGGTATAACCAAACCATACATGCAGAAAGACGACCGCCATCTTCCAACAAAAACGTCCATCATTTACCACCGGTATCGTTACATACACCATACATGTCGAAAAAGAACATAAGCCGCGTCTACATGAAAGCGACTTAGCCGTATTGAATCCAGTTGCCACATTCAATATGCGGTCATGTAAACGGCATAACCCTGTTGGAAAATATCGACGATGGAAAGATGTCGGAAAAGGCTCATACAAGCGTAACCGTAATATGGGACATTCTTTACAAGCGAAAAGGCGGCTCCAGTATAGTGAATTACGGCGGAACGATACAGGTAGGGGGACCCATACAAGCGTGTCGTATTATGGGACATCCTATACCAGCGAAGTGGATTACGGCGGAACCATATAGGCGGACGGAACCATACATGCATAACATAATATGGGACATCCTATACCTGCGAAAAGGCGATACCAGCGTGGTGGAGCCATATCCCAGGCAGCACACCCGTTGGCCCAATGTTGGCAAAAAATGGTTCCTATATTGGTCTGAAGTTGGCATCTTCCAAAACGCTACCCGATCCAATGGTGGTCCGACATTGATGCCAATGTTGGACCACTGGTTTGCCAACGTTGTAGCCCACATTGGACCAACGTGGTTTCCGCTTTTTTATCCTATATTGGCATAGAAGTTTCACCGTTGGCTGAACCAACGTTGGCATCCAGCGCCTTACATACTGGCTCTTCCAACATTGGCTTAAATATCGGCTATTCCAATATTGGCATCCAGTTTAATACACTGGCAAATTTTTGCATCCATTGTCTATGACAATATTAGATGCTATTTTTCAGCCAGTGTTCTAACCAGTGTCACAAAAACAGTGTAGAGAACCAAGCAAGTATCTTTCCCTTTTTCCTGAAGCACCGTTTTCTTTCTTATACTAAAATCTGATAAATGCGGCAATTTGACCATATTTGGGCACATTATAAATCATTAAATCATGCAAATAAATTGTTCATAACGTTTGACAGTTCATAATTTATTTAGATCGAATAAATATATTTAAAACATTGTGCAACCACGGGGGCCTGGGCAGACTCGGTGGCAGGGTCGGCGGCAGGCTCGGTAGTGGACAGGGCAGAGGGCTGGGCGAGGAAGGGAATACCACACAGGGGCATGACCACAGGATTCTGAAGGAGACAGAAGCGGGGGTTGGGTTCAGGTGAAGGGTTTCAGAGGCTCTCAGTTCTCTTACGCCTGTCAATAATGAATATCAAAATAAAACATAGCTTCATTAGTAATCGGTGCCCTTTAATTAACTATTCGATTAATCTGTTCAGTTGCTCTTTAAGTATAAAATTTCGGAAAAGCCTACCGGCGTTTTTATATGATAAAGTTCCTTTTCCAGTGAATCATTTTTCATTATTTAGTATATAAAAAACTTTGTACTGCCTTCTAAAATAAATAGATGCTCAGGTAAGACACCGGGGCCAGCTTGCTGAAATCAGTGTCTCAGCTCAGACTGGGTGAAAGAAAGCACTGTAAAGGCTGGAACGCGCGAGCGTCTTCAGTCGAGGTTTGAGTCCCGTTCAGCTCGTACGCTGGCTTTGACAGTGCTTTCTCTTCCCCCGTCTCGGCTGAGACGCTGTTTCTAGCAAGACGGCCCAGGCGCTTACTATTGTTTGGTTCGTCCGACTTGTCCTTACTCAAAGCTCGATCGATCTAGATTCAGATATTTATAGTGATTTAAAAAAAAAATATTCGAATAGTACGAAGGTTATTTTATCAATTGCTTAGCTCTAATCTTGCAACATCATGGCGTCCCTTAACCTTTCATCTAGCTTTAAGAAGTTTTAAGAATTATAATCTCGCCATCTAAGTTCACACCGATATTTCTACACGTAAGAACAGGACAGCTGAACAAACTTTTATGCTTGAATCAATCAAGAATTCAAAAAAAAAATTACGCATATAAAATAGCTTTCCGTGTAAAGACAATTAGCGGCAATTACACTCGCAGAGCGCGGTGACATAGCTGACACTCTACTTGCACCCAACAAGCCGAATCTTGTCAAATAAGCACTACTCAACGCTTTGTGGTATTCGGCTTTGGACATACCTGGAGGACATTTACTGCAGCACACATCTGCCGCCAAAATGACAGCCGTCCCTATTGAAAAAGGCCAATATGAACTCGGCTTATTGGAAATATTGTATTCCAATGAAGATGATGGAAACCAATAAAAACTTATTGTTATCCGATTAACCCAATACGCACGATGGGAATTCATATCCGAGCACAATATCTCGATATAGTATGCGGTTATTGGTATACAACGGGATATTGGAGCACAATATCGCGATATAACTTGCGGTTATTGGTATACAACACGATATCGGAGCACAATACCCCGATATACTACACGGTTATTGGAATAGAATACGACATCGCGTGCATATTGGTGACCGACATGAACATACTGTACGGCCACACGATATAGAAATATTGGTCGTCGATCATGGGACCAAAGGAGAATACAATATGATATCGCGTGCATATATCTCAGAACGCGGGTACCAAGTTACCAACATGCATTACGTTGGCATATCCACACGGCAATACGCGAAAAATATATTGGGCGTGGATACACACATAACATAAACGTTCTGCGTTGCGAACACATTAACATTGATCGACAGTGCAAGTATGTACAGCTGTTAGTACGGCACACAGTACACACAGCCTCGCGCGCTTGAAACTAGACAACCACCAAACCATTCAGAATAACTAGCCGGAACACCCGCCGCGACCTACCTTTTAATGAGAAAGCCCAATAACGACGTGCTCATTGGAGTGATCGTTTTCCAACAAATGTTTATTGCAGTTGTAATGCAACAAATGTTGATCGCCAAACGATAAACCCAACGTACCGGGACACAATTCGATGTTGCAACAGACCATCGCAATACAACAAGAGACTATCGGTGTTGGGACACGACCACCACATCGAATACGATATCAATACGAAGTTACCGACGGTGAGAAATACATCATGACACGATATACTAGTTACCGGTGTTGGGACCGAAATCGAACGCGATACGTGACAATGTCGGTTCGCACGATAAAATAATGAGGGTGAATAGGTTTGACAGGTCACGTGCATGTAGTTGCTTCTTACGCGCACATTTATCGATATTGACCCACCTTTCTGGGTAATCCTACGTGGTACACAAAATCCACGACGACATGCGAGCACATTTCACACACCACTTTTTGTCGCCTGTTTCGCGAGATTCACACACTGTCCAAAAAATGACGTGAAAAATACGTGCACTTGCGCCATCAAACGATACGTTACAGTTTCTCGAGAAGACAGTTTCCACCGCCAACACACGCACACGCGCGCGCGCGCGCGCGCGCGCAAGCAGTTTGGACTTTGAATTGTTCGAACTTCGAAGGGAGCGAGCCCGGCTGGCCGGGCGCGATGCCGGCGTGCTGGCGAGCCGCCAAGAGGCCAAGACGAGCAACGAGCATGCTGAGCATGCGCAGTGCGCAGCGGGCGGGCGTCGGTTGCGCCACTGTCACCACCACTGCTGTGTGTTGCGCGACCCGGCCAGCCTGGCCAGCCGTCGTGATTGGCGTTCGTCGCACTCTGTACTCGTGGGCATCGAGCGAAACCTACACACTTTGAATTGCTTCGAAAGGTACGTATACACGACTCTATTACTTGCAGCATTGAGTGCTTTGGCGTACGCGGATCAAAGCAAACACCGAAGGACACAAAGGAGACGTGAAGTTTTTAAATCGAGGCCTCTTTGAACGCCTGTGTCCCCTGTTGAAAGCACCTAGCTGTGCTCTGTTGCAGGCGTCATTTCGACTGCGTGTGCTCCAATGTAACGTCAGTCACTGGTCACACTCGGCTAGCTTTGCCAGTTTGTTATTTGATGTGCGAAATAGACGTAGAAACCAGCGCCGCGTCTCTTTCGGATACTCAGACTCCAGCCCCCTTACTTCCGGCGTGCTTTCTGCCGCGCCCGTTCGGCGCATTGTCTTCGCGGGCGCGTCAGGCTCGTTCGAAGAGGCGTCGTTTGAAGCTGACGAGTCGCCGAAGCGTACCGGAGCTTCTCTTTAGGAAAGTCGCAAACGACGCTCGGCGGCTCGGCTCTGAACAAGTACTTTTCTCCTCCCGGGTATACCATGAGTGCCGATGAACGAATTTGAAAAAGCGCTAGCGAGTGACTTTGTGACGCCGCCCAACTGTCCTTATATCAACGGCGCAGAGCAAATGATGTACAAAAAAAAAAAAAAAAACGCGTTTTTTATATTTTGTTGGCCATGTTTCACCTCAACACAAAGTGAATCGCGGCTGTACGTCGGTTGACTCATTACTGTGCCTAGATTGTAACGGAACCTTTTTGGTGTGATCTTATTCTGATATCGTTATATCTCGCCTTTTCATCTTGGCTGCACACCCCTAGACGACATTCTACACATTGCACTCCTTGTCGACATGTCGCTGGTGCTTGAGACTAATTGGAAGTCACTGTTTGCTCACTCCTTGGTGCACACATTTTATGTTCAACATCAGTTATCCGAAGGAGGCTCCATGAAACCCTGGAATTTGTTTAGAGGTGCCTCTACATACTGTGTTAGAGTGCTGTTTTGTGCGTTGTAGGTTCGCTCAAAACCAAATTGCACCTTGTAATATACCCTTTGACTGTTTACTACAATTAAAGTTGCAATGAAACATTGGCCACGAGAGGTGACTCTGCCAACGTGGCCAACAAATTCCTCACATAATTTTCTCCATGGGTCATTTTGGATGTTGACAAATTTTCTTGTGAATAATGAGTGTTATGCACATATCTTTCTTCTACTTTTCAGACAGGTACTTCAGTTAGATAAACCCCAGCAAAAGCAGCAAGAGAGTCTCGTAGGGTCACACCAAGGATAACGGCATTCCTGCTCGAGACCCGGGTCTTCTCACCGTACTTCACTGAGCATAATGGTACATTCCCTTTCCTTAACTTTGTGGGAGCCAAGGGTGAAAGACGACGCAGAGGGCATGTGACAGGCGGTCGGCGGAGAAAGAAGTCACGAGCTGGCGCGAGACAGTGCGTGCTGAGCGAGGCTGGAGCTGGGCAGGAACATCGGAGCCGGGCTGCCTGGCTTGGAGCGGTCCACCAGCGAGGTTCAAACCGGACCGGTAGAAACGGCGAGTCCTGGCCATCTAGCCTAGGCCACGACGATCCCGGGGTGGTTCCGCAGCGAGACTCGGGCAGTGATAGCCCGGGACAGCCAGCCTACGCAGCGCTGGCATGGGAAGGACGATCCGCAGGCCTGGACACTGACTCCGACTGTGAGCTCTGATCGACGGACGACAACAAGGGTCGGCGTGCCTGGACTGCTGGCTCTGAACGACGGGCAACCGTGAGGTAGTAAACTTATTCGCTGTCTGCTCGGTGCTGTATGTCACTCCCTGGGTGACGGGCGGAGCGCATACCGATTGGGCGGTGATTATTAGTAGCTAAGCGAACTCCATAAAGAAACCAGCATTAAAATGGCACATCCAACGTGGGGCTCGTTTGGCATGCCTCTGCTTCTAGTCGTCCCCAGGGAGTCTCACGGATTCGTTGAGCGGGTTGTTCACTAACGCTAACGATGCCCGTTGAGACAAATATGTTGGAATTTTGGCGACTTGTCTCACGGTAGAGCTCAGCAGGTGTCTCCTCGAATCGAGTACCTAAGGGGCTCGAAGAACGAGGTTGAATACACGCTTTCTCGGGTACCCTAGAATAGTGGTTGGCAGGAGTCGGGGAGCGCGGTTAAGATGTAAGAAAGTCGTCTCCAGAGGCAGAGGAGAGTCACGGCATGTTCGCTGGAAGGCAGGATAACGAGTGGCAGGAGGGGAAACAGCCAGGACTCATTGCAGATTTAGGATTTAGGCTTGGGGTGATGCGGTAGGCAAGTAAGCACTTGTCGAGGCCTGGAGTGCAGATGGGTTTTTGACAGCGGGTGTTGGAAAGATTGCGGAAATGGCAGTTGACACCGGGAACACCGGCAGACGAGATTGTCAGCGGGTGTCGGGTAAACTGGCGGAAATTGCGGTTGGCACCTGGAACGCTGGCAGGCGAGTTAATGAGCACTATGATTTGTAACTGCTGGGCCAAGACGGCTAGTTTCTTCGCGTCAGTCCAACAGTCGACAAAAGGTGGAGGGACGACTCTCCCTTGAGGGGGGTCGTTCCAAGAAAGCTACGAATTGATTTAGATGATTCTTTCTCGACTTCACTCTGGCCGGTCGTGGCACTGACAGCAAGACTTTTAATAAGTTATGTCGCGTCACGGCCTGGCCGGGGATGCGGCGGTAGACATTTAGGCGGCTTGTAGCTGTCCAGCTTGCCTTGAGGTGTGAACGGTTGAAGCGGGCTTGCTCGCTAAGCGTGAACGGTGGAAGCAAGCCTAAGGCCCACTTCAGACGGGGCAATTTCCCCCAGCAACTCAACGTTGCAACACCAGCAACACAGGCCGCCTGCGTTCAGACGCTGCAACCAAATTGCTACGACTTGCCATCATCATCATGAAATTTGATTTTTCTTGCACTCTATAGACCAGGGGTGGCCAGGCTAGCCTGGCCTGAGAGCCGCAAACAAAGCCATGGAACTTCTAAGAGCCGCGGGGGGGGGCAAACAACATTTGTTCAGAGTCTTACTGTTTGTATGGGAGTACAAGGCTGTCAAACTGTAAGCTGCAGTGTGCTTTATTCTGAAATCCTTTCTTCTTTTCTTTTTTTCCTGAGGAAACGCGGAAAGTGGCGAGGGGGAGGGTGGGGGGGGGTCTCCTTACGAGGGATCCGCGAGCCGCACTTAGACCAGCAAAGAGCCGCATGCAGCTCGCGAGCCGCGGTTTGGCCACCCCTGATATAGACACACAACTACGTGCTAAAAGCGCGTTTTTATATCTTTGACTGGCATTAATACTCACTCATGTTTCTGAAAAAGTTTATTTCCAAAAACGATCCATTTGAAACCAGGACCAAGTCTTCAGCTGTCATCCTCACCACCACAGGGGTGTCACGTAAAAATATTGCGTCCCTGGTTGGCTGCTGTTGCTTCAAACTTTTCCAGTTTGTTCGAGTTGCGTGTCTGTTTTAAGCTGAACCTGATCTCAGAAATTCGTGCTGATCTGGGAAAATCTAGGGAACTACCCGCCAGCAATCTCAAAATGGCTAGAAAAGTTGCCCCATCTGAAGCGGGTTTTAGGGAACTGAAATCAAGGGCAGTGGAGCTCTGGGTTCAAACCCACCTAGAGACGTTTCTTTTCTTTTTGCCTTTTTTTTTTAGTATACAGTATATATATATATATATATATTTATATTTATAAATAATACTTTTTTTTAAGTTTTAACGTATAGACACATAATTTACACACTAATTCACATTCAGAAGTGCTTTTATTCACACACTGTGGCTCCCTAGTGCTTGCAATAGCTTCTTGCTAAGCTATTGCAAGCTCTGCAAAGGGAGGGGCATCTTCACACCCTTTGCAGGCTGTAAAGCTGTGGCTTGCAAAGCTCTAGCAGGTCGCACCTCGCACACTGGCTCCATCATCAAGCATAGGGGCTGCATGAGTCGCGCCACACCGTAAGGCTATATACGGTCGGGTCACAGCACCTGGGACCATTCGTCGCTGCATTCAGCTGTGGTATGGTGGCATGGTCAGGGCATGAAGCAGGGGTACAACTTGGAAATGCTCATCTTCATCACATTTGAAGCACATTTTTTTATTACTTTTGTGTCGAGTTGTCAGCATTTTAAGGGTGAGGAAGCAAGCAGCAGCGAGAGCAAGAAAAAAATTGAAAGCCGCTCTTATTGAGAATTTATTACAAGCACTAGGAAGCCGTGGAGTATTCTTAAAACGCTTCTAAAGCTGAATTAGCGTATAAATTATGTGCTAGTGCCTCAAAAATAAAACAAACAAACAATTTAAGTATAATTAATAAGGATAAAAATATACACCAGGAGGACTCAACCAGAACAACACAGTCTGTAAATTTGAAATTTGACACCATAAACCGCTTGGCCACCACCCAATTTTATTTTTAAGTCGTTTATCGAGGTATATGAATTTCGTTTGCAGCTGTGGGCTGCAAGAGAGATAGCCTTATTTTCATTTACTTTACTATTCCCACCAAATATGGCAGGTGACCAAGAATAGAACCTCATTTGTCGGCCGAGGCACTGTGCTTGCATCAAGGCAAACTAGCCTGGCTTGGTAGGCCTATATTTTGTTTCATCACCCGTTTAGGATTCTGTTGTCGCTCATCCAAAGAAAAAAAAAACTGACTAAGTCTAACTTATCCTGGTGTGCAGGTACCCTTGGCAGTAAACTCTGCTAAATGGGGCAAAATATATATTATACATTTTTTAGCAAATATGCATTGTTTTAGCAAAATGAGCTACACTATTTGACTAAGGTGAAACAGAACGAGCCTTTCCACCTGGGTCTGTTTCCGTGTCGAAGTATTGATTACCTAGGTTTCTCTTGGTGGGCTTTCTTTCGAGAGGGACCCCGGTACGTGAAAAATGTCTTGTGAAGAAAAGTTGAAGTGAGCTAAAGCAAAGAAGGGAATGTCCGCACGCTGAACCCGCAGAGAACGCTTGTTTGTCTCGAGTTCAGTCGTTGCACAAAGCGACCCTGGCTCGTGATGTCTTGCATCAGTGCGCTCAGTTTCTTTTTTTCTGTGTTTAGCTCGTACCTCGCCTGCCGGCCTTGCAAGCACGCGGCGCTGGACTCTTTTTTGTCGCATGCTGGGCAGTTACATTTTGCATAGATTTTTGGCAACCAGTTGGGACGGAGCGGTGAGGCATGCTTTCGGTTTCGATTAAACAGCCGTTTTGCTCGCGCGACAAAGCACGTGCAGCTGCAAGCCTGCCGGAGTTGCCCTCACGTGCATGCGAACCAACGATGCGAACATAATTGCACGACAGAGGCACCAGCCGGGACGCTTGCAATTCAGTGTTTTACATTTAATTACTTTTGACGAAAATCTGGCACGTCGGCAATCAGTAAAACGGTGGCAAGCGGTTTTTCGGAATTGCTTGCCAATGCCTACAGCACTGTACACTTGTGGGATGTCGCAATGTCTCTTTGGAGACATTAAAATTGGACAATCAACACTACCCTAAGCTAAAGCAAAGCTTGCTCCAGCTTTGCAGAATGTTTCGAAAGCCAAAAAAAAATGTGTCATGTCATTGGCATTTCAGTTACATCTTGAAAGACTCCCAGGTGGCCAAACTTGACCATAATTGGTTTATTTCGGCGAGCAAGATTCCCTTCGCGTGTCCAGCATTTAAAACAAATATTTTTATTTTTATTACAATATCTGCTTTAAAAGCTACTTTTGCTGCTCCAAAACACTGTTTTGGCTGCTCCGAAAGGTGCTCAAACGGCTTAGGCCAATCACATCACTGCTATATGAGTTTCAGCATTTGTCAAGGAGCGCAAAAATCAAAGCCCGGGGGTTGGCCATTGCAAAAATGTTGACTCGGAAGCGCATAGGGAGGAAGCTTTACAAAAGTATCCGCCTGCCTCTACAAGAGAAACCGAAACTAAGAATGTGGGTTCCATTTGAAAAAAAAAACATTGTCAGCCCGAATTAACTTGGGGGCGGCACGAAGCAAACAAGCCACGTTACTAGTAGGCTTGGTTCAGGCTTTTGTAGGGGTGGTCGATGACTCTGTGTTTTCTAAAAAGTTATCTTTTTCGAAAAGTGTGGTGGTCGAATATTCGGGGATGGGCATTGAGTCGGGATGTTAAGGTAAAAATTTCATCAACATGCCGGGATTCATGTGCCTTGTCCCCCTAGCGAGGGGGACAAGGCCTTCAAAATTTTAGGTTCGCAAAATTGGTGTGTCAGTATTGACGTCTTATTTTACATCAGGCCTCTCATATTAAAACTCACTATAAATGACATGTCTAAAATTCGTTTGGGTGTACTTCCTTCCAGCAAGTATATGGTTCTGTCTCAAAAGGTCTAATCTGATGTTGACTGCACCTCAGGTCTGCACCGACAATTCATCAGGACGAGACCCAACCGGGACATTAGGGATAAGTGGCTTAAGCAAGGAAGGCTACATATACGACAGCTTCTTGCGGACAAGAACCGAAAATAGATAGACGGTGGATGTTTCATTTGCTATGCCTTTTGGCATGCACATTCTGTTTGTTATGATTGAAGATTCCTTCAGAGTTCAATTTCAACTATTGTAAAACGAGCATGCGCTCAGATCGCAGAAGCGCCTACCCCCTGATTCGAAACGATCAGCAAATAAGCAAAGTGCATACCAGACGCCCATACACCTGTTTTGAGCCATGCTCAAAATATTAAAAGAGCACATCAAGTGCCAGGTGCTTTGGTGTCTTTGCCACAATGGCGCCGGTTGCAGAGCTGACAGACCCGTGACTGGCACAAGCCATGGCATGGCCTTTGGGAATAAGGGAATCGAGGTTAAAGACGTAGCGCAGAAATTGGAGGCGAGTGGTGAAGGTGAGCAGAGTTAACAGAAAACGAGGACGAAGGGAGTTCCGTCGCATGAGGCATCTGTGTCCCGTGTATGTAATTTTGAGTGTGCTGTAGGTGGCTACCCGAAAAAATTGTTACTTGGACGTAACTAATCGCAAACCTCTCGCAGTTTCCACGGCCCACAAGCCAGCCGGCGCCAGTTCGTTCTCGTTCAAAGGTGAGGATTCTAGATTTTCTAGATTGCTCTGAAGCAGCAATACTGAAGCCAGACAAGCGGTACGGCATATTTAATTGACGGAGCCCAGAACGACTGGGGACGCTTTCACTGAAGCTTGTTTTGCTGCAATACACGCTTGTATTGCAGCAAAACAAGCTTCAGTGAAAGCGTCCCCAGTCGTTCTGAGCTCCGTCAATTAAATATGCCGTATCGCTTGTCTGTCTGGCTTCAGTGTTGCTGTAGGCGACAAAACATGTGCCAAGTTTTGTCACAAGAGGCATATTATGTCACGCACATGTAATTTTGTGGTGGCCTTGTTTCAGGCTTTTGTGTCTCTGTCCGGCCAAAGCATCTGTGTTAGACTAATCTTTAGGATATGTGCAGCAATTCTTGGCAGCAAGTGGCTGCCAATCAGGAACACGAGTTTGTTCTCGGCCACCAAAAGCAAGTATTTTCAAGGCGAGCTATTGCCCGCCTATATGAGTTTCAGCATTCATCAAGGAGCGCAAAATCAAAGCCCGAGGGTTGGCTATTGCAAAAATGTTGACTTGGAAGCGCATAGGGGAAGTTTTATAAAAGTATCCACCTGCTTCTACAAGACAAACTAAAACTAAGAATGTGGGTTCCATTTGAAAAAAACAAAAACAACATTGTCGGCCCGAATTAACTCGGGGGCGGCACTGAGCAAACAAGCCACGGTACGAGTAGGCTTGGTTCAGGCGTTTGTAGGGGTGGTAGATGACTCGGTGTTTTCTAAAAAAAATATTTTTTCTCTAAAAGTGTGGTGGTCGAATATTCAGGGATGGGCATTGAGTCGGGATGTTAAGGTAAAAATTTCATCCACATGCCGGGATTCATGTGCCTTGTCCCCCTATCGAGGGGTACAAGGCCTTCAAAATTTTGGGTTCGCAAAAGGGGTGCGTCAGTACTGACGTCTCATTTTACATCATTCGTCTCAATTTAAAACGCACTATAAATGACATGCCTGAGGTTTGTTTGGGTGTACTTCCTCTCAGCAAGTATATGGTTCTGTCTCAAAAAGGTCTAAGATGATGTTGATCGCTCCTCACTAGGGAGGGGAACGGCTTAAGCAAGGGAGGCTACATATACGACAGCTTCTTTGCGGACAAGAAACGAAAATAGATAGATGGTGGGTGTTTCATTTGCTATGCCTTTTGGCGTGCACATTATGTTTGTTATGTTTCAAGATTCCTGCAGAGTTCGGTTTCAACTATTGTAAAATACCGAGCATGCGACCAGGTCGCACAAGCGCCTACCCTCTGATTCGGAACGATCCGCAAATAAGCAAAGGGCATACCAGACACCCATGCTTACTGATTACCAGCTGAACGTTGGGAAAAGCGACGAAGAGAGAAAGAAACACACTTCGTTGCTTTTCCTAACGTTCAGCTGGTAATCAGTAAGCGTGGATAACCAACCGGCTCAGCTATAGGCCATCACCAGACACCCATCCACCTGTTTTGAGCCATGCTCAAAATATTAAAAGAGCACATCAAGCGCCAGGTGCTTTGGCGTCTTTGCCACAATGGCGCCGGTTGCAGAGCTGACAGACCCGTGACTGGCACAAGCCATGGCATGGCCTTTGGGACTAAGGGAATCGAGATTTAAAAAGTAGCACAGAAATTGGAAGCGGGTGGTGAAGGTGGGCAGAGTTAACAGAAAACAAGGATGAAGGAAGTTCGTCACATGAGGCATCTATGTCCCGTGCATATAATTTTGAGTGTGCTGTAGTTGGCTACTCAAAAAAATTGTTACTTGGACGTAACTAATCGCAAATCTCTTGCAGTTTCCACGGCCCACAAGCCAGCAGGCGCCAGTTCATTCTTGTTCAAAGGTGAGGATTCTAGATTTTCTAGATTGCTCTGAAGCAGCAATACTGAAGCCAGACAAGCGGTACGGCATATTTAATTGACGGAGCCCAGAACGACTGGGGACGCTTTCACTGAAGCTTGTTTCGCTGCAATACACGCTTGTATTGCAGCAAAACAAGCTTCAGTGAAAGCGTCCCCAGTCGTTCTGAGCTCCGTCAATTAAATATGCCGTATCGCTTGTCTGTCTGGCTTCAGTGTTGCTGTAGGCGACAAAACTTGTGCCAAGTTTTGTCACAAGAGGCATATTATGTCACGCACATGTAATTTTGATTTTATCCGGCTTAGTGTGCTGTAGGTGGCTGGTCAAAGAAATCGGTACTTGGACGCAACTAATCGCAAATCTTTCTGGCAATTTCCAAGGCCTAAGAGCAGCAGGTCCCAGTTTTCTTTTCCTCAGAGGTGAGAATCCCAGATTCCCGAAGCAGCAATACTGAAACCAGACGACTGGTACAGCATTTTTAATTGACGAAGCTCAGAACGACTGGGGGCTCCTTCATTGAAGCTTATTTTTCTGTAATACACGCGAGCGACATTGACGTATGCCTAGTTACGTCGCAAGAGGTTATCTATGTCCCGCGCATGTAATTTCTTTAATCTTTCCGACTTAGTGTACTTGAAGGTGACAGCGCAGGAAAAATCGAACTCACACCGCACACGCGCTGAACTTACAACTCTTGTGTATTCGACTGCTTCATTTTTCTCTTCAGCGTCTGGGTTGACTTTTCAGAACGTGATAAGTAGAAGAAGTAGCACGAAATACAAAAGAAAATTCTAAAGAGAAGGCAAAAGAACAGTAAAAGAGAAGACAAATGAAGAAACGGAAAAAATATCTATACGAAACACATTTACAAATCGTCCCTCTCCCTCATCGCTATCATTTAGATAGAAATTGCAGCTCTTTGATCGACAGCGCTATGGAAGGACTACTTACACACTTGTCCTTCAGCTGTGCTATCCTTTCCGCTTCCATTATTTCTCTAGTCAATGCGTCTCTACTCTTACCTATTACAGAACAATTTTCAAAATGTGCTATACAGCCACAATCGCGACAATGGATTCCCAAGTGTCCAGCTACGACTCGGTGGGTGTTACAAAAATGCTCTCTTAAACGATCATTCAAACACGTTCCAGTCTGGCCTACATACTCTCTAACACATAAGAGTGGGACAAAATATACAACTCCTTCAGTACAATTTACAAAGCTCTTTTGGTGCTTTTTCGAACAACCAACTTCCCGGTGTGCCGATCCGTTTACCTTCCGGCACAGGCTTAGAAGCTTATTTGGTGCTGAAAAAGCAACATTAATGTTAATGCAGTTACCTATCTTTTTTAGACCGTGCGAAACTTTATGTATATATGGAACAACGGCCGTCCTTTTCTTTTCTGTATTGCGTTTAGGTCGTTCACCCCATCTTATTCTCTTTAATAAATCCTCTGCCACGGCTGTAAGTAATGCACTAGGATATCCTGTTGACTTTAACCTGGCGATTTGAGCATCAAAGCTAACCTTAATTGAATGAATACATGACTTATTGCTTTTCAGACTGCGTCAGGATTTTTGCAAGGTGGTTTCCTTGAACTGCTCACCGTATATTTTAAATCTATGTTTGCGTGTTGGGAGGGTAACACCTTTCTCCAAAAAGCACGGGTATGCATTGGTTCATGCATAGTACCACGTTTGAGTAACCTTTACCTCGCGCATCGGGGCCGGATCCTTTCACGTAGCTTAGATGCTTCTTCTGTTGTGAAGGTGTTTCGCTTTGTAGATGATTTTTTGATTGTGCTAAATTGTGCAGCTAAGGACTTTCAAATATTAGTCTCTAATGTTCTTTCCTGTTGTAAATCCTGTATAGATCCACCAGAAATCACTCATGAGCTCTCCACAGAAGGTTCCTTGTGGTTCTTGGACCTCAGATTAATTTTTTCGGAGCATTATGTATGTTGGTCATACAAACCGAGAGGGAAGAAACCACTTAATTTTCAGTCAGCACACTCCAAGCTTGTTAAGCGAGGCATTGTTAAATTATGTCTCACCAGTGTGCTTAATAAGTCTTGTATTCATTCACTTAAGGTTAGCTTTGATGCTCGAATCGCCAGGTTAAAGTCAACAGGATATCCTAGTGCATTACTTACAGCCGTTGCAGAGGATTTATTAAAGAGAATAAGATGGGGTGAACGACCTAAACGCAATACAGAAAAGAAAAGGACAGCCATTGTTCCATATATACATAAAGTTTCGCACGGTCTAAAAAAGATAGGTAACCGCATTAACATTAATGTTGCTTTTTCAGCACCAAATAAGCTTCTAAGCCTGTGCAGGAAGGTAAATGACGGCACACCGGGAAGTTGGTTGTTTGAAAAAGCACCAAAAGAACTTTGTAAATTGTACTGAAGGAGTCGTATATTCTGTCCCACTCTCATGTGGTAGAGAGTATGTAGGCTAGACTGGAAGGTGTTTGAATGATCGTTTAAGAGAGCATTTTTATAACACCCACCGAGTCGTAGCTGGACACTTGGGAATCCATTGTCGCGATTGTGGCTAGATAGCACATTTTGAAAATTGTTCTGTAATAGGTAGGAGTAGAGACGCATTGACTAGAGAAATAATGGAAGCGGAAAGGATAGCACAGCTGAAGGACAAGTCTGTAAGTAGTCTTTCTATAGCGCTGTCGACCAAAGAGCTCCAATTTCTATCTAAATGATAGCGATGAGGGAGAGGGACAATTTGGAAAAGTGTTTCGTTTAGATATTTTTTCCGTTTCTTCATTTGTCTTCTCTTTTACTGTTCTTTTGCCTTCTCTTTAGAATTTTCCTTTGTATTTCGTGCTACTTCTTCTACTTATCACGTTCTAAAAAGTCAACCCAGACGTTGAAGAGAAAAATGAAGCAGTCGAATACACAAGAGTTGTAAGTTCAGCGCGCGTGCTTGTCTTCCTGAGTGTCTGGTGTGAGATTAATTTGGCTGCGCTGTCACCGTCAAGTATGGTTCACTAACTCGCCCAAGCTTCCATCCTATCGACTGAAGGCCCGTTCACACTCTTGCGACCGAGTACGACTGAGAGAGACGAGATCTCTTACAACTTCTTAAATGTTTCTAGAATGAGGGAACACACTGAGATTGTGGCGCCATCTATGCGGTGACCCTAGAACTGCATTTCACAAAAGCGAAGGTTTTGCGGGATTTCCGAGGTCAAATGTGCGTAATACCCATAGAAAGGCTCGTTTATAACATTGACAAAAGCTTTTCGAGCCAAAAAAGAAAGGATATTGCGCCAGAAATAAAAAAAAATATGCCGGACCGCCGAGTTTACACTGCTTCCCAATAGATGGCGCCAGTGTATTCTCTGGTTTAAGAAGTTTTAAGGAACCCAGGTTTAAGAGGTCGCAAGCAGTCGCAAGAGTGTGAACGGGCCTCGAGTGTACTTTACGGGGCTACTCAATGTAATTGCTACTTGAACGCAACTAATCGCAAATCTCTCTCCCAGTTTGTCCCAGTTTCCACGGCCTACAAGCAAGCAAGCACCAGTTCGTTTTTCCTCAAAGGTGAGCATTCCAGATACTTTAATTAGGTGCACGGTGTAAGATAATACTCTTCAGGTGAGGACAGCGCGCTCTTGGCCACGGCTTGATGAAGTTCGCTTTTTACACTCTCTCACTTTGGTTTCAAGCAACGCCAGCAGGTGACTCGTTGACCCGTGGGCACGTTCAAGACGGCTCGTGCCGCCTTATGTACCACACGCGCAGAGCTCCAGCGAGGTTGTCACACGTGCAGAAAGACCATGGTGTACCGGGGTGTCATGACAACGAGATAATGTTTTTTTGCTGTCACACAGTTCCGCCGTTTGGCCGCCGGTGACAGTGTCAGTCGCGGGCACGGTGGCAGCCGAATGATGCAGTCTTTCGGATGCCCATCGAACGAACACTATTTGATTCCTCGCGCCGCGCATTCAGCCCCGGCGTGTCCTCACCTAAAGAGTGTATCTTTCACCGTGGTTAGGTGCAAAGCAGGAACTGTGAAGCCAGACGAGCGGATAGGTGTATTTAATTGATTGAGCTCAGAATGACTCGTGGCAGTGGAATGGAAGCTTATCTTTCCGCAATCAAACACAGACATAATTTTGAATCTATCCAGCTTAGTGAAGGATTGCTACTTGTTGCAAACTAATCCCAAATTTTTATTTTGCAGCTTCTATATGGCTACAGCTAGCAGGTGCTGTTTTCATTGAAAGGTGAGGATTTCACGTTCTGTTTTCAAACAGCAAGTTTTTGAATGAGGGTCCTAAACAATTGACTTTCTTTTGCAGTAAATGCCAGATCCTCCAGTTCAGCAATATGTTAAATATATTTGCTATGAATAAGCCCAGTGTTTTACTTCTTTATTCATAATTTGACAACAGCAACATTTTTTATTTTATCACTCAGAAATACACACAAGAAGAGACTGCGTTGCGGAGAAATGCTGCGCTGAACGTGATTTTCCAACTCGTGTATAGTTTTATTGGTAGCCGATATAATATATTGGATTCCAATATCCATAATACGCTAAGTACACTGGAATTGTAAACCCTTATTGGATCCCCATCGACACATGGGGATCCAATAAGGGTTTATACGGTATTGGATTCCAATGTTTTCAGCGTATTATGGATATTGGAATCCCATAACAAACCCATATTGTAATACAATACAATAAATGTAATGTTTTCCAATACACTGTCCATATCGTATTGCAATACAATAAAAAGATATTGTTTACCAATATCCATAATACGCTGTTTATATTGGGGTTTTCCAATAGGGGTATTTTAACAAGAAAAATGAAATAAAAAAACTTCGAGCACAGAAATAACCAATCAGAACGTCACTCGCGGTCTATTAGAATAAAAAGCACTACAAATAGCGCTGTACAGGGCTTTTTGGGCCGATCGCTGTGGATTCCGCGTTGAACTCGTCGGACATCCCTGGCACAGAGTCCGACACGGTTCAAACTCATCGGAAAGTGACAAAACCGACATTGCGTAGCAAGAATACCCATCCCCAATGGTCAAGAGTACCTCTCCTTGTCACTCACATGGAAGAGAAAGCGGTCCGTCGTGTCTTCGGTCCGTCGAAGCTAGTGGTCACATTTATGCCCACAACAAAGGAAGATCACCGGTATGTAGGCGCTGCCGAAAGAATATCCATGGTCTTGGCAATCCGCATGTCGAAGATCGCACTTGGCACTAAGACGAAATGCGCTGCTGGTGATCGGAACTCTAGAACCACCGTTCTTGCCCATGGATGGCGGAGATGCCGAGCCGCTTCGCCCGATAAAAGCAGTCTGCTAAGCAATCAAATGCACTCGGACAACCTGGAAACGGACCCACGGTGTCCTGGTATCAGCATGATTATTTTGTCATTCTTGTTCCTTCGAGAAGAAAGCTATTTCTGCCAAAAAAAAACATGCATAATTTGCGCAGCGCACCTGCCCACTTGCAGTTCGCGGATGCGCGTGTTGGAAATTGAGGAGACCGTCCCCACTGCCTTCCAGTCGTTGCCTTATCCTGTGGCCTTGGTGCTCGCGATCCCACTTTCTGTGTGCTTGTGTGTGCGTATGTGCGTATGTGCGTGTGTTTTGCGGTCTGGACTCCATCACCCCTAAGCTGAGAGTGCAGAGGAAGCTAAGAAGCTCGGTGAACCAATCTCAGGTTTATTTTTGTTCACGTGATCACACTCTCTCCCGTAACCACGCGCAGAGAGTGGTGCAGGTGATTACTGGTTCGGCCGGCGCGTAGCTTCCCCGGCACTGTCAGCTTAGGAATGCGCAGTGTCCTCCTCCCTCAAGGTCGTCGGGTCCACTTCACCCACAAAGGAGAGATTAGTGACGGCGTGGGGAAAATGGGAGGGGAAGCCGTTCAGAAACGTTAGTTCCGAGGCCGTCGGCGCGACCCCTCCCCTGCATACTTCTCTCTCTTGAATTCTTTCGTTTCTCTCTACTGGTATTTTCTATCCGGGTTTCCAAAAACCAATGTAGAAATATTGCTTACACATGATAAACTCTACAGCAAGAGGACGGAGAAGGACTGACAGACACGAAGCTCTGAAATCAGCTAAGAGCCTAATGTCAAAATTGAAAAGAGACAGTGATAAATCAAATGCGGAAAAAAGGGGCTAGACTCTAAATCAAACCAGCATTGTCGTCTGCTATCAGTGCCTTGGCGCCATGAAGGAGGCATTAGGGCTCTTATTGTAGCCCCAGTAGTACTGTAAAGTCATAGAGCCGTCATTGTACAACCACATTTCAGAATAGTGTCTTGTTCCAGTCAATCGCAAAGAAGTTCTTCACCTGACACGAGGTGAAGCCCACAAGCCCGTAGTCAGAGTACGAAGCTTTTCTGTCGAGATCACAAAGTCAACATAATAATCTATTATGGCGACTATAACGCGCACATCGATTCTTCTTTTCTTTTTTTTTTTTCCAGTGGGTGGTCCTGATGAGCCCATATCGCTCTAGACTCCTTAGTATGTACAGTGAAGGAGCAAAACATCGCCATTAAATTGTGTACGTTGTTATTGTTTTGTTTACTTTGCAGAAAAGCACCTGAATCCCGTTTTGAAAAAATAACATTAAATTGACAATCGCTCGAGCAATTTCAACTTGTTGAGGTAAAACGAAATTTGCCAAAACCAGCCTATTTCAACATGCTTCCACTATTAAGCCAATGGTGTTGTGAGACTAACACACTTTGACCATTATATGGCACTGTGTTTTTTAAATGACGATGAGCGAATGGTACTAACAGGACAACAGTAACCTTTATAAGCTCGTGTTTATCCAACATTGGCAAGCCAATGCAGCAGACAAGCCAACACTGTCCATTTTCAGTCCCCATCAAATATTGGAATGCCAACGGCACGGACAGGCCAACGTTGTCCATTTTATTCCAGTGTTCATCCAATGTTAGCAAGCCAAGGGTACTCAAAGGGCAACATGGTCCGGTTTACGCCACTATTCATGCAATATTCACAAGCCAATGGAACTGACAGGCCAAGATTGCCCATTTTATACCAGTGTTCATCCAATATTCGCGACCCAATGGAACTGACAGAAAACAATGTCCATTTTATGCCAGTGTTCATCCAATATTCGTAAGCCAATAGAACTGTCAGGCCAACGTTGTCCATGTTTTGCCAGTGTTCATCCAATATTCGCAAGTGAATGGAACTGACAGGCCAAGATTGCCCATTTTATGCCAATCTGGTTCCAATATTGGTTGGTCATTGGAGAAGCTGGGCCATCACTGAAGATGCTATATAATGGCATAGACAATATTGGGTGCAGATTGGCTAAAGTGGATCATCGTTAGACCTTTTTTTGCCAATGCTCTACCAATATTGGCCCGACACCTTGTGCTGCCTGGGATGGCTCTACCATGCTGGTATCGCCTTTTCATTGTTGTAGAGGGCGATTTAGTTTTAAGCTTTACATATATGTTTAGAAAGGTCGTGATAGCTAAAATAATGTGGTTTGTGCAGGCGAGTTGTACGGCCAGGGGTACGTAGTATAGGGACCTAACCGTAACGATCAGTCGGATAATTAAATACAATTTGTTAATTAACTCTTTAATTAACAGTCCTATCTTTGTGCCTAGCAAGAACAGTAGACGAAGCAAATAATGGTTTGCACCCGCAGTCATGATCTGTCGTGTCACTGTCATGACTGCGGGTGCAAACCATTATTTGCTTCGTCTACTGTTCTTGCTAGGCACAAAGATAGGACTGTTAGCGAGGTTATGGAGGCTGACACTATAAATAGTTCCGGCACGTGTTCTGTCAGTGTCGCGTCAATTAACTTGGCGGATAAGGAGTTGGCGTACTTGCGGTCCGTGGCAGGGCCACGAATTGGTTGAGATGTGGTGCAGTGACGCAGTGTGTTTCTACGCTGAGGTTCTGGAATTAAATCAGTTGAAAGTTAGCGCTCTGTGGTGTCTGTCCTTCCTATGTCCCCGTCTTCAAAGCGCAAGCACGTTTTCTAAAGCACTTTTTAACACTAATACAAAAGCCTGTAGTGGGCCACAACTTAAGCAGTTTTCACTTCATTATGAAGAGCAATTACACATATGTCAACCATGATTATAGGCCTGCACCGAATTGTTTTCTTAAGTTGAACGTGCTATGCTCTGTTTACTATATGAATCTTTTCAGAGCTGACAGCGTGCAAGTTCCTGTTTTTTTATATTTCACATGTCCCGACTGCCGGGTGTGGTAGGTACAAAGGATTGATAACACCAACGTAACACAATGATTATTTTAAGAATTTGTTTGGGTATATAGCACGAGCAAAGCGATCTGCGGGAAGTTATTTCTGTGACGTCGTCGAACCTACATCCGCGGGCTTTAAGTTTACATGTTAATCACGTCTGCAGACTCCTTTTTGTAATTGGAACTCCATCCAACCCAAGATTTGAATATGTTTTTTGCATTTTAGGCTTAGTAGTGCTTTTGCTGTTCTATTAATAGGTAAGAAGAATGCTTATTTCAAGTGGCATACCTAACACCTGGTGGCACGAGGACTCCCCTGTCGTGACGCTGATCGAAAGTCAGAGGCATGAGATACTGCGATGATCCTGTTGCTGGGACTACCTCCCTCATGGTCCTGGCCAGATCACAGAAGAAGATTGAGTCCAAGCTTGCGGCCACTAGGATCTCCAGATCTTGAGGCACCCAAGTAGCTGAAAATAAAAACAAATCACAATCAAGCACTTGGCAGAGCTACATTAGAATGGCTGGCATATTCTTTCGTGATCAGCACATAGATTCTTTTATTCTAGTAATAGTCACCCCCCAGGACAAGGCCACGTAGGCGCAAAAATGATGGGTACCGAATTAAGGCGAATGATCAAATGCATTCATTTAACCCTCTTTCGCTCCAACCTGAGAGATTTCTGTCAAATATTCACATTCAACTGTAAAGACTATAAATAAAACTACTACTGCAATGCAGAGCCGTATAGTGGGAGAGTTTAGCCAGTGGGTGTGGCGGCGAAGGCGCCGGAGAGGAGAAAAGGGAGGAGAACGCCGAAGAAGGGAGAGAGAAGGCAGCAAAGAGGCAAAGAGGAGACGACCGCCATTTTGACGCAAAGCTGTCGGCACGGAGCACTGTTGAGGCTACGCGTCGTCTGCTACGGGCCTATTTCTTTTTTTTGCCTGAATAAAAGTTTGCATTCAAACATGGAGGAACTTTCTTTAGGTTTTTAAGCCACCGAGGAATTACACTATATCATTTTATTGCCAGAGCCTGCCAAATAAAAGGAAAGAGCCGAAATTTGGATATCGATCCCATGCCGGGCTAATGAATGAAAATGGCGGCCCTCCCCGCTCACCTGGGAGCAGCCTAGAGTTCACGCGCATGCGCTCACGCCTCTCGCTCTGTGCCGCGGGCTGATTAGCTCACTCGGAAGGAAGACGTTACGGCAGCGAAGTCATAGACTGCCAGACTCTCCCCACATATGGCTCTGCTGCAATGGAAAAATTTTCCTACCCTCGTGCTCAGCGAGTGTCGACTGGGGATACAACTCCAGTTCATACATTCGCTGAACATGAGGGTAGAGTGTACCAGCAGAGGGCAGGTGTCTGGATAGAAAGAGTTTAGTTGGCGCACCAAGAGGCTAACGAATAAAAATGGGTACTACTCTGAGCAAACTGCCTAAAAAGCGTGGATCTCGGCTTGACACGAACAGCGGCACACAGTATCTATTTTACTGACAAAGGGGTACTAAATCATTATTTTCAGCTACCTAATCAAACTAAATACTCTTCCCGGCTTGCTTTTTGGGAAAATCTCAAAATTTACAAGAACTATTAAGACAACAGCTAAAAAAAAACAATGGTAAAACCAACAATCGAATTCACCTGCTCTCCAGTAGCATGACATCTATGGCAGGCAGACCTGCAGAATGAGCAAGCAGTTTAAAAAACAGAGTATGTGCTATGTATATTATTTTTTTCATGCTGCAAAGCAAGCGCTGCAAGGAGGTTTCACGACATTAACGAAATTTCTTGCAATCAGTTGAGAACAAGTTAGAGCAGTGAACTTGTCCTTGCCTCTGGCATAACGTTTTAGTGTTGCGCATGGAAACTCACATAAATTTGTAAATACAAACAAAAAAAGACTAACCTTCATAAAAAAATTTATAAATCTGTCAAAGAAAAGTTACCTTGAACAAAATATGTGCGATACTGTTGTACAGCGTCCATTTGTGTGCTTAACCAATTTTGAGGCAAATCGGCGACAATGAAAACAAGACGTTTGAGTACAATTAAGGGAAAGACAGAAAGGATGCATACCAACAACAAAAAAAATTTAGAACGACCACGGGCAGGAAACTCAAATTCAGTGCACAAACTAAGCAATGTGACCTTCAAGTTGGATGCCACGGTACGTCGAGCTTATAATCATGTGTCATGCTGTTTTTGCTACAATGGCTTGTAGTGTCAAAAGTGGTCCAGCCTAAAGAGACGCAAAGTATAGACGTTTTTGTGAGTGGGGCCCTCACCTAGTCTGCAGCTACCTTGCGAAATAGGACGTTCCAACCGGGATGTTTGCTGCCTGTAACCACACGACCAGCTTGTGCCGAGCAATTGTTCGAGCTGAGTACATGTTCTCGAAAGTGCCATTATTTGACAAGCATTTTTAAGAATGTTAAACATAACTGACTTACAGAGAGACTCCACCTACACGACTAATCACTTGGGATACCTAACTGAATACTGAGATATCAACTAAATGTAAAACAATTACCTGGCAGGCATTACATTTTTCAAGAGGCTGGGTCGACTCCGCATTAATTTGAAAGAGTCGATCCGTAATAGGACAATACAAACAAAAATATGCCTTAGAATTCCTTTTGCACCCCCAAAATTATGTGTTTTTGAAGGTAAGGTAGACAATGTTCTTGATTCAGAAAGTGCCTCAGCTGTACAAATGCATATGCAATAAGGGCACTTGCCGAGGCCATTCTACTCAGCTCTGTGCAGGTTAAGCTAAGTTAGAGTAAAGAAGTACACGCTCACTGACACCATGAGAAAGGCTGGCTGGGAGAAGTCTCCGCTGTTCGACCTCCAGCCCGTCTGCTACCTTCGATGACGTTTTAGCGCCTGATGAGCCTGGAGTGAGCACATCTGTCCAAAGTGGGATGAAAAGCACAAGCACGTGCTCGAGGATGCCCAGCCCTTCTCTTTTTGTCATCTGCTATACTACATATTTTTAGTAAGACATATTTTTAAGTGAGAAAAAGTATTGCAAATATGCAGTCCACCTTAAAGATAACAACAGTTGCCATTCGCCATTTTCCAAATAAGTGCTCCTACCTATCGGAACATCTACACATGTGGTGCGTGAGTGGGTTCTGGACTGAGAGGCTCGAAAACGAAGCGCTCACAAGGCTTGTCTGGCCCTTCCAACCATGCGGGTAAATTTGTCGCAAATCCCCGATTTCTAGACAAAATGATTTAGAATGAGAAAATCTTGTCTACGCTTGAGGTAGAACATTGAATTGTGATTCCCCCATATTGTACGAACCATCCTTCAAACTGCGGTACTACCTGCAAATAAACTTTGTGCTGCGGCACGCGTCCATGCTGCCTGCTTCAGAGGAAAACCACTGCTCGTGTTGAAGACACCTTCCCACAATATACAGGCAACAATGTTTAACAAACTAAAATAAAATTTATAACATTCAATAGACACAGATAGGCTCACAAAGTGTCGACACCATGATTGTTGTTGGTTTTACACTTGCATACAAACAAAAGTGACTTTTTCTTTCCTCCGACGTACAGTAAAACCCCTTATCTTCGTGGCCCCTATTTCTTCTCGAATCGGTCACAGAGGACATAATCGCAACCACTGAATTCTGCAAAATTGAAGGCTGCGAAAATTAAAGGTTCTCGACATTAAGGGGTTTACTGTTCTTCCGTGTGTCACATGATGTTAATATTTCAAGGAGGCTTAAGGTATTGGTTTAAGAAAAAAGTGACCTATGAAAAAAATGCCCTTCTCCAGGTTAGGCACGCGAGGTTCTTTTGCACTACCTATATCTTGCCAAGTTTGTTTCGGCAGAGCTTTTGGTAAAACGGAGTCATAAAAGTAGCTATACTTGGCGTCAACTATTTTGTGCTGCATTATAAAGCTAGAGTAGATTCCACAGTGCTTCAGCACGGCACTGTTTGTTGCGAGAGCATATGTGGTTTAGTGCTGCATCCCAATTGCATGATCCAGAGAAACTAGCGCTGACAGTGTTGGAGCACTCCAAATAATAACAGCCGACTGTAGAACCATTGAGAGATGCACACACGTGAACTGTGCATTTCTTAAAAGTGGATTCGAGCAAAGGTAAAAACAATATGTATACTTACGACGGCCATACTTGCCTTTCTGAAGCACAGTGATGTGATTAGCCTAAGCCATTTTGGAGCACCTTTTGGAGCTGCCAAAACAGTGTTTTGGAGCAGCAAAATTGGCTTTTGGAGCGGCCAAGACACTGTCTTAGAGCAGCGAAGTGGCTTTTGGAGCAGATATTCTTAAAAAAAAATAATGTTCGTCTTCAATGCTGGACAAACCAAGGACACTTTGTGTTGTGTTGTGACGGAACTCCCTGCTTGTGTTTTTACTGCTCAGAAATCCCCCAAGTTCAATGATAGACGCCCGCGTCTATCATTGAAAATATTTAAAAAGGAACTGAGACGAAATTCCCCAGACCACGAGAGCGCAAAACGCGAGACGGCGGAAAATACCATGCAAAGCCGGATGGACGATTGATGCAGGGTACTTTGTGTCGGGCGGCCGCTTGCCACACCTAGCTCGAGCATGCTCAATTACGGTTCTCAGTTCAGTTTTGTTTTTGAAAGGTGGCCGAAATTTGTACTTTGGCGCAGGCTTGGCGCAAATTTCCCATATTTTCGCAAAATGTAGCAGGATGTAGCAGGGTTAGCCCCTTGGCGCAGTTTGGCGCATTTGGCGCAGCAATCACATCACTGGAAGCACGACCACTTTTCCCTCGGTAGCACCATCCAGTAAGAAGCACAAGCAACACGCCCATGAGACGCCGCCGCCTCCTGGATTGAATGACGACCCGGTTGAGGTCTTGGAAGAAGATCCGGAACACTGCTTTAGGCCAGATGTTGTATCTGGTGGGGCAGGGACTAAAAGTAAAGATTGACCAATTTATCTGAAGCGCTACATTCCTATATGATAGCAGTATTTTTTTAATCCAGTGATGCGTTTTAATTAAACACAAATGGTTGGTTTATATGATGAACCAGCAGCCCCTATTTTGCTTAAGTGTAACGCAGTGCCTAACGTTACGTCCAACGGAACCCGAAATAAAAATTTGTTACACCCAACGTATCTGTCAAGCATTCGAGTTACGTCCGACGTAACCCAAAATAAACATTAAAGTTACCGTGTTTGCTCGAAAATAGGTCAAACGCTATTTGTTGAACCCACCGAAAATAAAAAAAGAAATAAAAAAAATAATTCAAATATAGGTCGACCTTTTTTTTAATTTTTAAGAACAGGGGAAATTTCGGGCAAAAGAAACAAACCTTTATTTACATCACTCTCAGCTAAATCACGGGGCGATGCCAAAAACTTAATCACCGTCAGAACTTCTGGGCATGTCATCGTCGTCCGAAGCTTCGTCAGCTGGGTAGACATCCTCGCAAATTCGCAACAACACTTCACTGACGCCGTTGTAAAATGACGACGAGAAACGAAAGAAGGTGCGAAGCGACGAGACACAAACTACAAGGACGCCAGCAAAGCCGCCGTTTCGCCATGAGCAACACGCGAGCCGAGCCGCCTCAAGCAACTAACAAAAGTAACATTTTTTTTTCTTTTTTTGTGCGCGTTTGCGAGGATGGAGGGCAAAGTGCATGGCGCATCGCGTTCCCCTCCTTCCCCATTGCCCAGCACGGGGAACGCTAAAGGCGCGATGGCGAAATCCAACGCCCGAGGGGTGCGCGCGATAGCGGCACCGGCCACCGCGGTCGTTTTCGGTTGTTTACCAAAAGCTTTCTGAAACAAGAAGCGGCGCGGCTCTGCGGCAACGCCGGCTCGGTGACTCGATAGCTTCATGCCTCCGGTAGGGTCGCAAAATGTGGTCGCGAATGTAGGTCGAAATTCTTTAATCACAACTTCTAAAAAAAAAAAGAAAAAGGTCGACTTATATTTGAATAGACACGGTAGTCAGCCGCGCGAAGAGACACACATTATGAAAGCGATTGGTGCGAGCGACCGAGGCGATGAGCGACGTTTTCTAGAAGCCCAAGAACCGAGCGGCGCAAGCAGCGAGAGTGAGAAATCGTCGCTCGGCGCCGGCACTCGTAGCTTCTCGCCGTCGCTCGTCTCGTTGATCACTATTTTGCTTACATGCCGTTCAGAAAGGCGCTCTAAGTGCTTTACATTGCATTGGGACCAGCCTCGCATCCAACAGTAACCAGCCTTCACTTTTTTTTAAGCCGCCCAGGTAAAAGTTAACATCGTACATACATCGTTTTCAAGCATGGCTCCTCGTTCATTGCTCGATTTTCTTTTTCGTAAATGACAAACAGCGATGAAGCACATATATGCTAGTTCAAAATTGTCCCGAACACTTGGCACGCATGCTTACACTGTAGCGCACCTAACGTAATTGAAAAGTAGAACGAAAACAGGACGAGATTCGCTTACCGCTACACGGAGACAGAGGCCTTCGGACCCTAGGCCTAAAGGCCGAATTCGGAAGTCGCCTGCGGTCCGGCAATCGGACGAGTCGAGCCGGCCGCGCTGGGCTGACCCCGGCTGACCACGCCTGGTTTAACTACGAGAGGCGTCGTCGAGTTGAGAGCCAGAGACGCAGTAGAAACGGACCGCTCGCTGCGGGAGCGAGTGATCAGGGGACCTATGTTGGACTTTCGAGAAACTAGAAACAGAAGTGACGTAGTGGCAGGAGATGCGTAACCAAACAACGGCGCACACCGCGAAACCGCCCTCTTTGACGCCGTGACGACATGGCAAGATTGGCGTCTGTCACTCACTTGAGAGGCGTCAAGAGCCAACCACCGAAGAGCGGAAGTAGGTACGCCTGTCCCCCTGCCGTACCTATGCGTTCCCGGCGTTACCTATATGGAATCTAGTCCCTACGCAAGCGTCCGTTTTTCTGGCAACCGCAAGGGCACTTTCTGCTTTTAGTCAAGCGATGGCAGCCAATCCCTTGCGGCGGCGTCCTTCACATCGGCTCTTTTTTAAAGAAACTTATGAAACTAAAAAAATAGAAGTGTTCTATTGAAATGAACAACTGATTTTGTAGCGGTTACAGAAAATATTAGATGGAGTTTACTCGCATAAAAGGTTAGAACAACATGCGGGACGCGGATGAGCGCCTAGTTCAAATTCCTGGCGCTCCTGACTGCTCAAGAAACGGGAGGATGTGGCCTCTCTGGTACGCGGCGCAACTGAGCTGAGCGCGGCGCTGTCCAGAGACGACAAAGTTCGTCTCTGGAACGAGCTAACTTCCCGGCTCAACTTCCTCGGGCCTCCAAGGAAGGAGCCGGAAGGTTGGAAACGCTACTGGGCCATGCGAGTGTCGAAGGCGCGGGCGCGGGCTACGGAGCTGGCGAAACAGGCGAGGTGATTTGCGTAGTCTACTCATAGTGTGGACCAAGCTATTGAATTACTTCCTTTACCCGCAAGCAAACAGGGGGCGGAGGCGCCCGGGTGCGCTCACTGGCGTCATCATACTCACGTATTTTGACGCTGGTGTGCGAGGACTCGGCCCTGGGCGCTCCCGGGTTTTCTTTATTTGAAACCAAGAGGCCTGCACTCTAGCCACAAGTTGGCACCAGCCTGAAACTGGCCTCCAGGTTTGTCATTTTTCTTTAATCGCAATAAAGTGGAGATTTGGGCCAGTTCGTTCATTGCAAACAGAAAAAGCGACGAAAAAAAACAAAAAAACAGGGACGCGGCCGAAGGGAAACAGGACAAGGTGCACTCTCAACTGAAGTTGAATTACCAATAAACTTTAGTTTATTGGAAATTCAACTTCAGTTGAGTTTTTAAATTTCCAATAAACTTTGAACTTAAATTCAAACTGACACAAATCCAATATGCGATTATCGATACACCTGGCTCTGTGGTAGCCATAATAGATTGTAAAATGGAGCAGGGCAATGGAAGTGTAGAGAAAATGGATCAAAGTCCAAACCCGATACAAACAATATATTGCAGTAAAATAAGCAAAACGGGTCACACCAGTAGCCTCATTGAGTTCTCCGTTTCCTACAAGGGCGAGCCAGATGCCCCGTTGGCTAGCTAAATAACCCTACAAAACATTCTGTTATTGTCCCACGCATTTTATGCACCCTGCTTGCAAATTAAAAAAAAGGCTCTATCAACATCACCGTGATGCACCGAATAGCTTTTCGGAGACAGTTCTAGATGTCCGTAAAGGTAACACGGTGGTTGTGCGATGAACTGTGCAAAGCGTTGAAGTTGACACTGTGGAGCTTATGGACGGCCATGACTGTGGAGCAACAACTGAAGCACATACTGCCACGGGTGGGGGGCTTCTCTGGTGGCGAGGGTGTCAGTCCAGGTGAGGACGACGAGGGGTTCGCTGTCGCCGGTGGCGTCCCTGATGGGCGGGACCTCCGTTGTGGCGACGGACTCCTTGGCGCTGGTGGTGTCCCTGGTGGGAGCGATTGCCATCTTGGCTTGCGTGGGGCTCCAGGGAGGCACGGCTGTGGCGGTTTCGGAACTGGGCAACAAGGCGCTGCCGCAGAGCCCTGCCCCTGTCCGAGAGGCTGACCCGAGGGTGGGCAAGAGCCAGCCTCTCGTCATTTGCGACTGATCCCTCCGAGCTCGGCCCAGACTCCAACCCTGGCTCGTCAGGGTCACAGTCTGGCTCCGGTTCTAGCTCCTTCGATGAAAGGCAGATATTGTGGAGCACTGCACACGCCGATGTAATGACGGTGGCTGTTGTTGGATGATAATTCAGAGTCCGATGCCTTTGCAGACTCTGGAATCTGCTTTTCAACAGCCCAATGCAGCGCTCCACAACGGACCTTATCGAAGAATGTGCCTTAATAAAATGGCCGCAAGCGGTGGAGGTCGTGTGGAATTCAGGGACAGGGGTGATGAGCCAAGGCTCCAAGGCATAGCCGCTGTCACCTGCAGAGTCAGAGGAGAAAATGTATGATATTAACGCTGTGCTCTTCAAAAGAATACTTCAACGATAGTTGAAATATACCCGTCATGTTCAGAAATAGGCTGAATATGATGCACAATACCCGTAAATGACAACTGCACATTTGTATTTTGAGCCTGATGGCTTTATATTTCGTTATAAACAGCCCACACTGGGAAGCGCTCGCAGAGCAGCCAGCTGAGAGCACGTCACATCTGGTGCATTTGTGATGTAGTTTATCTCGGGATGAGCAAAGCTGCGGTGAGGAAGACGTCGTCAGGATGCCCTAGCTGTTCCAGCAAACAAAGCGGCCGAAGCACGCCAGCGATCGGGCCACCGCAACTAACCCCAAAGCTGCTTTGTGTGAATTTTGAGCGAAGGGTTAATCTTCTATCATCTTGGGACACACAAAAGAGAGTCCCGTTGAGTGTGGAGTTCCTCCCTTCACTTTTGTGCTGGCCGTACAGCTGTCCGTACGACGTCAGGTTCAAAGCATGTATGCACCTTCCTAAAAAAACGCTCCTAGGCCGCCGCCTTGTTGCTGATGCTGATGCGGCTGGTGCAACTCTCGCGCCCTCTATCAGCTAGAAATTTTCTGCCACTCTCTGGGACTGTGAAGACCCGCTCAGCGCGGTTCTCTACCTACATTTTTGCGGTTTTGCATTCGACGTTTTCTCGCCCCTCTTGAAAGTTTCCACTTATTTTTTTTATGCGTGCTGCGTACCCTTTTTGTGTTATCTTCCACTGTGAGAAATAAGGCTGGTAAGTGCCTGCCATTCATGCTTTTCTGCTCGACATTCACGGGAAACGACGGAGGTGAAGGACGTCGAACGACCATCGACGCGATTTTGCGAACATTGTTCTCCCCCTCCCGGAGATAATCCGCGTAGAATCCTCAATCATCTCTAAAAATATTTGTCCGGGTTGGGGTGAGAAACGGGTCAGTCGCGTTCGTTTCTCTGCCTTGGTGCGGTTGTGAAAAAAGGAAGCTCTCCCCGAAACGTGCCCCAAAACGAAGTCATCTGGGATTCCGTCTGATCGTCAAGATGTGACTGTCGTCGACTGTGACTGTGTTATTTGTGATCTTTCTCAAATAAATTCTTTCGGATAACGCTGCATCGTGTGGTACGTACGATTTATTGTTCGAATGTTAACACTTCCTCAATTGTATGTCCGTGTCCTGTCCATCGGTAAACACGTTATTTGTGAGCGTGAAAAATGCATGCCTTTCGGCCCTCTTCTATTGCAATTTATTTTTGACAGCAAAGCGCTTTGTGGTTTCACATGCGGCGAATCCCGCGGCGCCGTCAAAGCTTATCGTAAGAAAAAAAACAAATAACTAGAACTATACATTCCAGTCGCGTTCGTCCTGTCGCGCGCGTACCCGACAAAAATAGTTTACAGTTTTTTTGTGTTTTTTTTTTGTTGCTTTTTTTGTTTTTACAAATGTGGCACAATGCTTTCTCAATGTCCTCGGGAAAATACATGTACCATGAAACACAAAATAGAGCGGGAAAAGACGAGAATTTAGCCGCCAGCACCGTTTGAAATTGCGCCTACGCAGGCTGCCCCTATTGAAATCACAGTCCACTCGGTTAGGGTTAGGAGGGACGCCGGTGAGAGCCTAGCCTCAAACTCAGTGACTGGGCTCGAAAACGGTTTGTTGCCCCTGGGGTCGAGTGTTTTTTAGAAAGGTGTATAGTTCTAGGTAAGACAGTTATCATCACCACCTATCAAGGTTCCTATAGTCCGTTGCAACCTAAGAACGAAGGGCGAGGGTAAAACGGGCCGGGGAGGAGGAAGCGGACGGAACGCTGGAGAAGAGAGGGGGAAACCTTTATTTCTTTTTAGCCTTCCGTCTGCTTCCTCCTCCCCGGCCCGTCTCACCCTCGCCCTTCGTTCTTAGGTTGCATCGGACTATAGACGGGCATTACAAACGGCTTTAGCGACATCTAGAAATCGCTCTTTGCTAATTGCCTAATTTTTTTAAATGCCTTTTTGTGCCTTTTTTAACAAGATATGGATGTATCCAATGTGATACTGCTCTTTTGAACACGTGTAGACCAAAAAATAAGCACTGACATTTCGTTGTACTATTCCTTTAAAATTGTTGACAACTAAGCAGGTAAAACTGCTGTTTGCAACCTTTCCCCCCGTAGTTGACAGCTGCGTCAGAGTGTTTCTAAGGAGACGTGTCACAGGTATGGCCAGAGCGCATGCCAGTTATCCATGTTCGGAACAGTATATGTGATATTGTAGCTGATAAGTGGTGCAGAGCCATCATGTAAAGAACCTGTTAAATACGAGATGTAGACCTTCGATGGTTGTCTAATCGATTTATTCTGATGGAGCCTCCGATTGAGCCTGGCGCAACGTTCCTGGCCTGGCGTTGACTGCTCGTGCCCCGCGGCTCTCAAGCGCTAGGTGCGAGCGCAGTCGATGGTCACGAGCCGATGGGCGCCAGCTTGCCAGCCGCTACATAACACCCCCTCCAACTAGTCGTTGCTCCCGTAGCGTTGCGGTTGTCGTCGCGCTCGAGTGCCCCTCCGGGTACCAGTGAAAGGGCCAGCGTCTGCCGTCGAAGGAGCTGACGCTGGTTCGCGAGGAAACGCCGCCGGCCTGCTACTGTCTCGCTGGGGTGATGCGTCTACTCGAGCTGGAGTATCTTCGCCGGGAGATGGTGACCGTGGTGGAGTTGGACTCTGGTCAATCTTGAGGTCCCACACAGGAGACGGAGTCTTCGCTTCTTGTTCAGTGCTGGCTGCTGTACATCGCTGACGTATGTGGTTGGTATGCCGGCGTACCGAACCTTCATCTGTGTTCACCATCCATGAACGGAGGCCCAACTGACGTTCGATTACGCCAGGAACCCAGCCTTTGGCGTGTGGAAACTTCTTAGTCCAGACCGAATGTCCCATGCTCAGTTCCCGTGCTTTAGTGACGCTTTCCGTGCGGACTGGCTCTTCAGAAAGTACAGTTCTTAATCGTTCAAGAGCTGATGGAAGTTCCCTGCCATAAAGCAACCATGCTGGCGTTTTTCCCGTTACAACGTGAATGGTGGTGTGCTGTTTGAATAAAAACCTGGCCAACGCACAATTCAGCTCTTCCTTTCCCTTCTTCCCGAGTGCCAGTTTGAGCTCCTGTACCATGCGCTCCGCCTGGCCATTAGTGGCGGGATGGTACGGCGCACTAGTTACAGCGATGATCCCGTTGTTTCGGTAAAATCTTTTCATCTTCTCGGAAACTAGCGCCGCGCCATTGTCCGACACAATCTTCCTTGGTAGTCCAAACGTTGCAAAAATGGTCCGTAACTCTTTAATGATGGCGGCCCACGTCATGTTGCGGACCACGCGCACTTCCAGCCACTTCGTGAACGCGTCCACCACAACCAGAAAAACATGACCCTCGACGGGACCTGCAAAGTCCAGGTGAACAGTGTCCCACGGCTCGGTTGGCCTATTCCACACAGGGATCAGTTCCTTCGCTGGTGACTTCCGGTGTATCTGGCAGGTGCTACATGCAGCGACCCATGCTTCAATATCGGCGTCGATCCCGGGCCACCAAACGTAGCTGCGAGCGCAAGCTTTCATCGCCGCAATTCCGCGATGTCCCGAGTGAATTAGAGCCATCGTCTCTCTTCTCAAGTTGTTAGGAATCACGGCCCGTGTCCCCCAGCTTATGCATCCTCTGTGTGTCGACAACTCTGCCGCTTTACATCTGTACGGCGAGTACTCTGGGGACTGATACCGATGAATAGTGCCTTCTTGTACTGCCTGGTATACTGCTAACAGGACGGCGTCACGTGCTGTCTCCCTGGCTACTTGGTCTGCGGAGAGCGGTGGGCGGGTAAAAGCCTCAAACATCAGTATGTCTCCGGGTACTTCTGGCTCCTCCTCCGTGGTGGACATGGGAAGTCGGCTTAGAGCGTCCGCGTTCTTATGGCGGTTTCCTGGCCTGTACCTCAGTTCACACTTATAAGCGGCCAATTTTACGCACCACCTGGTCATCCGCGGTGACAGCACTTGCGGAACAGGCTTGTCCGCTCCTAGGATGCCACGAAGAGGTTGATGATCTGTGTAGATGGTCATGCTTCGCCCTGCGACATACTGATGAAAATGGCTGACTCCAAACACAATGGCTAGGCCCTCCCGGTCCAGTTGTGAGTAGTTGCGCTCAGCGGTTCCCAGGGTCCTGGACGCAAACACAATCGGAGCCTCACGGCCGTCGGAGTCCAACTGTGCTAGTACGGCGCCCACACCGTAAGGTGAAGCGTCGCAGGACGACAGTAGTGGTTTTCTTTCGTCATAGTGTGCCAGTACTGTATACTGCACCACCAGATCCTTCAACTTCTGGAAAGCCTCGCGGTGGTTTTGCTCCCACCGCCACTCTGTCTTCCGTTCCAGTAGGTGATAGAGCTCTTTCGCAATCGTTGCTTGATTCTGTAGAAATCTGTCATAAAAAGCTAACAGTCCCAGAAAGGACTGCAGCTCTGTCTTGTTCCTTGGCTCGGGCGCCTGTACTACGGCCTGAATTGTGTCCTGCGTGGGATGTATGCCGTCCGCATTGATGAGGTGGCCAAGAAATTTTACTTCACTCACCCCGAAGCGGCACTTGGTTTCCTTTAGTCTTAGTCCTGCACCTTCTAGTCTCGTCAGTACTTGATCTAGTCGATAGTTATGTTCTTCCGTAGTCTCCCCGCTGATGATGATGTCGTCTAGGTACGCACTGACTCCTGAGATGCCTGCTAATGTTGTGTCCATGACTTTCTGGAAGATTGCAGGAGCTGCCGCCACTCCGAAGGCAAGTCTCTTCACTCGATACAGGCCCTTGATGGTGTTGATCGTCAGTACCTCGGCCGTGTCGTCTGTCACGCGTAGCTGTTGATAAGCCTGCGCAAGGTCCAGCGTCGAGAAGACTGTGCCACCCCGGAGGCTAGATAAGGCTTCAGTGGGTGTCGGTAGCGGATAAGCCACCGGTTTCGCTGTCTTGTTCACCGTGCTGCGGTAGTTTCCGCAGAGCCTTACCGAACCATCCGTCTTTCTAACCACCACCACGGGCGTGGCCCATGTTGAATGTTGGACCTGCTCCAGGATGCCCTGCTTTTGCAGTGTCGTCAGTTCGCATTCCACGACAGCACGCAGGGCGAAAGGTACCTGGCGTGCCTTGAGGAATCTTGGCGTTGCTGACTCCTTCATTTCCAATTGGACAGGTGGGCCGTTGTATCCTGTGATGTCGGACTTAAACACCGTTTTGTGTGCACTGAGAACCTTCTGGACTTCTTTGTGTGGCGAAAGATGGTGTATCCCGCTGACCTGGATCTTTAGCGCTGGGAACCAATTTCTGCCCATCAAGTTGCACCCGGTTCCACTTGTTACAACCAGCGGTAGAACGTAGTCCTTGGACTTATGTCTCACGCGCACTTCAGCTGAACCAAGGACACTCAAGCCTTCGCCGGTCCATGTCCGAAGGGTGACGTTCTCTTTCCGCAGGTGCGGAGGTCTGGTCGGCCACACCTTCCGGTATGTGGCCTCACTGATTACCGTAAATGCTGCTCCTGAGTCTACCTGGAATTCTAGTAACTTTCCCTCGACCTTGAGGGCCACCAGGTACTTGGGAACGAAACTGGTTGCACGTTGTGCATTCAGCTCTTGCATGTCCATCCCGTAGCTTTTAACAGACGCTCCACTTTGTGATTCTAGGGCGTCCTCTTCTGCGCCGCAGTCCATTTGATGGGTTGAATGACGTGTGCCAGTCCTCATCTTGTTTCGACAAGCTTTTTCGATGTGTCCTACTTTTTACAGCAACGGCACGGTACCCTGCTGAATGGGCAACTGTCTTGTCTGTGCCGTCCATGGCAGCGGTAACATCGTAGATCCGGTTGCGTTTGATCTCGATCCGAGGTCTGTTTCGTAGCCTGTAGTTGTGTGACCCTAAGCAGTTCCGTCTTGGGAGTTTTAAGCTCCTGCTGCTGTTTTACCGCACTTTCCAGTCTTGTTGCCATGTCGTATGCTTGCTTGAACGTGAGCGTTTGCTCTGCGAAAAGCCGTTGCTGCAAACGCTCATCTTGCACACCGCACTCCAGACGGTCTCTCAGCATTACATCCAGCGGCAGCATGGTTGGATTCAATGTCAAAGGGGCGGCGGCCGCTCGTCCTTCAGCGCTAGTTGAAGCGGTCGATGCTCCGGCGCTAGTTGTGGCCACCGAGAGAGGTGTCAGCACGCCGAAATTGCAGTTGGCGGCTAATTTCTTTAATTCCGCCACATAGGTAGCGATGGACTCACCCGGTTGTTGGTCACGGCGTTGAAATTGGTTTCGGCTGAATAGTTCCGAAGGCCGTGGATCGTAATGTTGTTGGAGCATGGACATGATACTTTCAAAGGCAACTTCGCCGGGCTTCCTCGGGGCCGTCAGCGCTTGCACAGTCTCGTAGGTTTCAGCGCCACAAAGGGTCAGCAGCAGGGCTCTCTTCTTCCCGTGGTCCGTTATGTCGTTTGCCTGGAAGAAGAATTCCAATCGCACCGCCCAGGCCGACCATCCTGTCCCTTGGAATTCTTCGAGCTTGCCTTGTGTCGCAGTCATCCTTGAACCGCTGCTGGAGTTCTCTTCCGCCCTCGTCGCCAATGTTAAATACGAGATGTAGACCTTCGATGGTTGTCTAAACGATTTATTCTGATGGAGCCTCCGATTGAGCCTGGCGCAACATTCCTGGCCTGGCGTTGACTGCTCGTGCCCCGCGGCTCTCAAGCACTAGGTGCGAGCGCAGCCAATGGTCACGAGCCGATGGGCGCCAGCTTGCCAGCCGCTACATAACAGAACCAACAAATAAAGTATGCTTACCGAGCAGGAGCCTGCTATCGTCTATCAGCCGGCCTTGCTCGAAGTTGCTCCGGAGCCACGGGTAGCGCCACGCGAAGGAGTCGTGCAACGATCCAGGATACCGTGGGTCGATGCTCATCACCCGGCAGTGGGCGTCACACCTGCAATAGTGAGACATATGTCAACATTAATTCAACTGAATCCACAAACAGTTGATTGCACTCATTGTCATGGGGCCCTGTCAAACACTATTTACATCCTGACCAACAAACCACCATAAATTATGTGGTTTACAAATTTAAACTATGAAAACAGCGCAAACAAAAAACAAACAAAAAAACGACGGACTGAATGAAGGAGGACACAGACAGAGCGCTGTCTGTGTTACAAAGATTAAAATTATATGATAAATAACCACTACCTTTGATCCACGTAATAGTGTAGGCAAATTTGTTTTTTTCTTCAATGGAGAGTTCACACTTTATCATGCAGGATAGGGACTAATGCTTAAAAGCTTGACACGACATGAAAACAAACAGAGGTAGAAAGCTTTTCAGCAAACAAACCCTCCCTTCCTTCGTCGAACAAACGCTTGTACGGAGGATGAACGAGTACTAACAATTCACAACTCTCATTTATAAAACGGCATATCCAGACCGTATTAGCGTTACGCTCTTTTTAAACCCATTCAGAACGGACATTGACCTATAGCTAAAAGCGCGAGCTAGCTGCTTTGGTTAAAGCCTCGACGGCTGCACGAGCGCTCGTGCAGCGGGTGCTCCAGTCAAGCCGTTCGCGCTTGCACTCATGCTAAGGTGAGATGTAGTATATATGTGATCGTACATACCTCCATCACGTTCAGAGCGTAGAATTGTTTGCGGCACCAATACGCCGCCTTCGTGACGGTGGGGTCGTTCTTTGACGGGCCGACGATGGCGATCATCGTCCCGTCGACGCAACCGATGACGCCGGGTATCCTGCCGAGCCGTTGGAAGCCCCTCTCGACGTCGTCCCTCTTGCCGGTTGTCTGGGGAAAGTCGATCCAGCCGCGCCGGATCCCCAGACGCTGCACAATAGCGAGAGACACAGCACGCACAACGATGCCGACTGTAGCCTGATTCCTCGATATATGCTCGTTGCTCACCACCGTGCCCTGAAAGCTCCCCGCACAGTTTGCTCCCCGTGGCGTAAAAGCGAAGTGCGCACAACACTTGCTGTTCCACAGACACCACCGTCCACGAACCTCGCAGCCTCAACTCTGGCTCCTCGCGCAGTTCGTCGCACAATCAACGGACCACATTCTTGGTGAGACGGTACTGCCTCCGAAAAGCTTCCTCCGGTAGTTCAAAGGCATCGCGGTGTTGCGGTGCAGCCGGTGGAGCCTTTCCGGAGGGGAAAAAAAAGTTGAATAATAGAAAGACTGTCGCTCTGCCTCCGAGACGCCGTGTTTCCAATTTTGCTACCGCGAAGAGACCATCGACAGACTCGTTCCCTTTTCAGACGAAACACCGAGGAAACGATACGTCAAAGTGTTGTCACTTCCGGTGGGGGCGATTCGCCGTCTCCGCCCACATTTTCGTAGGGAACTTTCGTCATTCAAGCCTCAACCAATCAGACGCGATGTCGTCACTTCCGTTTCTTTTAGGAGAAACGAAACATTTGTCCAACATAGGTCCCCAGATCAGAACATGGCGGCGGCCAACCTCGTCGGCGGCGCGGAGAGCGGTCCCGCAATTGTTTTCCCGAGAACAAACGCAAGCTTTTATTGCGATCATAAGTAACCGGAATATAGCGGAGCTGCTCGGTGAGGGCGGCCCCGTCCAAACCTTAGCGAAGTACGACTTGCGCGTCCGAAGGGGTCACAAAGGCTTCGGTGCAAGCACGAATGACACCGAGAGCTCCGAGCACGGTAGAGCACTGCATGGTAGCGCAGAACGAGCAGCTCCTACCTCGGTGCCGTTCCTGGCTGCGCAAGAGCCTCTCGGACTCGGGGTCCGGTTGGTCCGCTCGCGATCGGCGAGGTCTGGCGCGGCAAAACGAGGAGGCTTCTTCAAAAGCGTGCACACACACGTCGCCTCTCGTTCAGAGTGGACCGGCGGCCCGGACTGGAGTCCTAAACGCCTTGGTTTTGATGCTTCTTCCGTCTCCCAACTTCTAACACAGCACGGAAGACAGAGGGCACGATCTTTACGTTGTGGGGATTGAAAAGGACGACAATAAAGATGCCTCGTGAGGCGGGTCAAGCTAGCGCGCGCTCAGGACGAGCACGGGTTAGAACAGGTGTGGACACCAGCGAAACGGTTGTCTGTTCTTGAGTCTCCACATTGGCGCCACAGCGTGGGGCCCGAACCCAGGTTCCAGTACAGTCAGGTACGTTTGGCTGGCCTTCGCAGTCGCTGAGCCTATCCGGACATTGGATTACTTCACTGCCGAGGTTGTTATTGTGACCGTTAGAATGTCAACTTCGCCCCCGCTTACGCGATCCCATAGCCGCTCCAATGCAGCGAACAGAGCTTGGGGTAGAGCGGAGGACTCGCGACCGGGCTCTGATATACCGACGGCAGACTTGGAGGTTTCGTTGCCCGCTGAGGGCCCTTTCCCACCGGTGCCGCTTGCACCTCTCACCGCGTTGTTCCTGGCATTGTTCCTGGCGGAGATGTCGCGGCTCCTGCAGGAACAACGCCGTCCGCTACCACCCCCCGTTCCAACACCTCGGACGGGGACATTGCGTTTAGATGCCGAGATTCCGAAATATTCAGGCTACGCGGATAGAAAATCGGTTGCCGATTTTCTTGACGAATTGCGTGAATACCAGGCGGTGTCTGAAATGTCTGAGGTTGAACTTCTATCACGCGTACTACCGATCGCCCTCACGGGAAGCGCCGCGACAAGGCGTCGGAGACAACCACCCTTCTCGACGCTACAAGACTTTTCGGAGCAGTTCAAAAATGAATTTCTGCCTCCCGATTACGGCGCGCAAATGCTCGAGGAGCTTAGGGCGCGCACTGAGCACCGCGAGGAGTCCCTAGTCGAGTTTGTTCGGGCGCTCCAAACTCTGTATGACAGGGCTGACCCTAGCGCGTCCGACTCAGACAAGGTGTCGCGGGCTATCCGGCAAAGCCACCCGCAGTTTCACCCCTACCTGCGTGGGCGGGTGTTCCGGAGTTTGGACGAGTTGGCCCAAGCAGCCCACCAGATGCAGGCGGACATCCTGTCCGAACAAAGATATCGGCCTCCTCCACCGCCGGAGGCATGCCTGGAACCGTCCTGCGCCTGGATAGGCACGACGCTCCCTCAGTGTCCGTCGCCACAAGGGACTGCACCAGATTACGTTCCCCATCCCTTCCGGCGACGGACACTGACGGAGCGCTGTGCTGCAGATCTGCCCGCCGCCTACGACGAGGAAGAATACGCCGACATCTGTGAACTTTGCCGCGTCCCACTCATTTCATGCGAACGACATCACCAAGGAGCACTTCACCACGACCGGGAAGACCACCAGCGGGCGCTGGCGCGGGCTGGATCACGGGCCCTCACACCGGCCGACATCGAGGCCGCCCTCCTTATTGTTGGCCGTGCCTGCCCCGAACGCCTACGCCCAACACTAACCTTACCACCAGAACTGGGGAACGTCAGACTTAGCGACGAGGAAATGTAACCACCACATCAAACTCTATACCCTCACAAGCAAAAGAATAGCTAAACCGTCCCGCTACGTCCACATACAAGCCATCTTTCGCCACATAGAAGCCATCTTTTGAGGCGGCCACCGCCCATCACCACGACCTCACCAACCACCCCCACCGACGAGTCGTGACCAGGAAAGCACGTCTGCCCTGGCCACCCTGGCATCACTTGCCGAGGCACAGCTCCCAACGCAACCCTATCGTCGACGGAGGCTATGCAGTGACTGGAATCACGGCATCACTATGCCCCCTGCCAAAAACTCCCCAATCATGGCGTGTGCTCGGGGAGGGGACCAACGAAAAGCACCTGATGAAGAAACTCTCCGCCCCCCCCCCCCCCCCCCCCCCGAGAGGGGGAATGATGTGGGGATCGAAAAGGACGACAATAAAGATGGCTCGTGAGGCGGGTCAAGCTAGCGCGCGCTCAGGACGAGCACGGGTTAGAACGGGTGGGGACACCAGCGAAACGGTTGTTTGTTCTTGAGTCTCCACAACGTTCACTGAATGCGTCGAAAGGCCTCCACGTGCGATGCACCGGAAAAAGTGGTGCGGCTGGTGCCGCAACGGAACTGGCGGAAATGCATAACTTCGAGCTTTGAGTCAACGTGCACGGCAACAAACCGATCGCGACACTAAGCCGCGGATACCGCATCGGCGGTCGACAGCGGCAAACGGCCCGTTGCTCGTATCGTGGGCCGTGACTCGTACTCGGCCAACTCGGCGTCTTTTCGTGGCCCCTCGCGTCGTCGCAAACAGCCGCAAACCCACCAGCCCCTGACCGTGGCCGGCGTCGGAGAAAAGCGAAACCGAAACGTAAAGCTTCCGCCCAGTGGCTTCCGCTGCCGCGCCTTTTCTAAACTTCCCGGCCTGTCCCGGCTTCCACGCAGTGTTGCCAACCGTAGGGTGATTACCCTACCTGTAGGGTATTTTAGGCATTTTTGGTACATTGTAGGGTTGTAGGGCCGTCCGGCCATTTCCCTTGCGAAAGTAGGGTATTTTCAGACGTTGCTTCGTCAACGGCAAGCATAATACAAAAAAGTAAAAAAAGGCTGATGTGCAAGCTTTGCACAACTTTACAACCCGTGTGCTCCACACCACGACATCATGCAAAACGAAAGTATCCAAGTTACAAGACGTCCTAACAGAATGCACCACACGCCAAGTTGGAGCAGAGTTGTAGTGAAGTCCCTCGATGTTTTTTCTGGAGAGTTTTGGAAAGCTGGAGCAGGTGGGAGGAGGTGGAGTTGCGCATATGGAGTTTGGAGCCAGAGGAGGTATCTTCCCAGTGGAAATGTTGCCGCCAATTTTTTTCTGATGACTCTGGTCCATCCGGCGGCCCTTGTTACACCTGCGAAACACGTGGCATCGCGGGCGGAACCCGGCCGAGCCCACCAGAACCGGCAGCCACCTGTTCAACAGGACTTTTCTACGCTCTGGCGTAAGGTGCGCATGCTGCAAATAACCATAGCGGGAACTACCACTCGTACTGGGCGCTTTTTTTTTTTTTATGGCGCATTGCAATTAACTTTCCTTACCACGCCTATAGAGCGCTGATCTCGGATGATCGACGAGTTCGGAAACCGATTTCCAAGCTCCCGCGGAGCTTCCCGGCACTTTGTGCAGTCGGTAGGCAGTTTGAAGACTGTCTACCGACTGCGCAAGTAGTTGGGACTGGAGGCGTTCACTTGAATGGACGACGTTTTACCGGACAAAGTCGATTTGATATCCTCGCTCTGTGTAATAGCCTAGTTTGTCGACATAGTACCTTAATTTGACGAATCCCTAGGCGGTTCACCCAAAATATAACCTAATATACCGTTCCTATTAGCTTCCTTTTGTAATGAGCCGCCTTGTCTGTCGCCGCGGGTGCTAGTCCCACGTAGCCCAGTTCTTAATTTGATGACAAATCAGCCAAACATGTTGGTTGGGGATGTCTGTGCGCTCGAAGCAACACTGTTGTGCTGATGCTACACAGCACGCATGCAAGCATGACGTTCTAGAATAACCCTGGTATGCGCGTGCATGCGTTCCCTGTCGCTTTGTACTGTATTAATACTAAGCTATATCAGCATAATCCATGCAACAGCATTATTTGAACAAAGATTTGCCTCGGAGGGCAGAATGTAGGGTAATAAGAAATATTCGTAGGGTAACGTAGGATTTTCTGGACGCTGGCGTGGGGTATTTTCAAAAAATAGGTTGGCAACACTGCTTCCACGCTTCCGGTCGTCGCGGAGATGGTGATGTAGCGGTTTTGGCGTCGCTGGCTCCTTCTGCGTTTTACAGGACAGATGTTTTAGGGTCCGTTTCTACTGCGTCTCTGGCTCTCAACTCGACGACGCCTCTCGTAGTTCAACCAGGCATGGTCAGCCGGGGTCAGCCCAGCGCGGCCGGCTCGACTCGTCCGATCGCCGGACCGCAGACGACTTCCAAATTCGGTCGTTAGGCCTAGGATCCGAAGGCCTCTCTCTGTCTCCGTGAAGCGGCAAGCGAATCTCGTCCTCTTTTCGTTCTACTTTTCAATTACGTTAGGTGCGCTACAGTGTAAGCATGCGTGCCAAGTGATCGTGACAATTTTAAACTAGAATAATTGTGCTTCATCGCTGTTTGTCATTTACGGAAAAGTAAATCGAGCAATGAACGAGGAGCCATGCTTGAAAACGATGTATGTACAGTCGGGGACAAAAGCCTCTGGGACGTGCGAGCTGCGACTGAAACGCATTGCTCTGCCATCTGCCGGCGGGTCGCCTGGTTTCGAGATCACGGAAAAGCGCATGCGCGTCCTTCTGTGCATGCCAACATCTGCGCTTTCCCGCTCTTCTATGGCGCGGCGCCTAACTCGGAATCGGGCGCGTGGTACCGCCTCGGTCGCTCGCACCAATCGCTTTCATAATGTGTGTCTCTTCCCGCGGCTGACTACCGTGTTTATTCAAATATAAGTCGACCTTTTTTTTTTTTAGAAATTGTTATTAAAGCATTTCGACCTACATTCGCGACCAAATTTTGCTGCCCTACCGGAGGCATGAAGCTATCGAGTCTCCGAGCCGGCGTTACCGTAGAGCCGCGCCGCTTCTTGTTTCAAAAAGCTTTGGGTAAACAACCGAAAACAACCGCGGTGGCCGGTGCCGCTATCGCGCGCACCCGTCGAGCGTTGGATTTCGCCATCGCGCCTCTAGCGTTCCCATTGCTGGGCAACGGAGAAGGAGAGGACCGCGATGCGCCATGCACTTTGCCCTCCATCCTCGCAAACGCGCACAAAAAAAAGAGAAAAAAAAATGTTACTTTTGTTAGTTGCTTGAGGCGGCTCGGCTCGCGTGTTGCTCATGGCGAAACGGCGGCTTTGCTGGCGTCCTTGTAGTTTGTGTTTCGTCGCTTCGCACCTTCTTTCGTTTCTTGTCGTCATTTTACAACGGTGTCAGTGAAGTATTGTTGCGAATTTGCGAGGATGTCTGCCCAGCTGACGAAGCTTCGGACGACGATGACATGCCCAGAAGTTCTGACGGTGATTAAGTTTTTGGCATCGCCCCGTGATTTAGCTGAGAGTGATGTAAATAAAGGTTTGTTTCTTTTGCAAAAATTTCCCCTGTTCTTAAAAATAAAAAAAAGGTCGACCTATATTTGAATTATTTTTTTTTATTTTTTTTTTATTTTCGGTGGGTCCAACAAATAGCGTCCGACCTATTTTCGAGGAATACGGTAACTTTAATTTTTATTTCGGGTAACGTCGGACGTAACTCCAATGCTTGACAGTTACGTTGGGTGTAACAAATTTTTATTTCGGGTTCCGTCGGCCGTAACGTTAGACACTGCGTTACACTTAAGCAAAATAGGGGCTGCTGGTTCATCATAAAAAAAAAACCATTTGTGTTACTTTAAAACGCATCACTGGCCTAAAAAAATACTGCTATCATATAGGAATGTAGCGCTTCAGATAAACTTGACAATTTTTACTTTTAGTACCTGCCCCACCAGATACAACATCTGGCCTAAAGCAGTGTTTCGGATCTCCTTCCAAGACCTCAGGCGGGTCGTCATTCAATCCAGGAGGCGGCGGCGTCTCATGGGTGTGTTGCTTGTGCTTCTTACTGAATGGTGCTACCGAGGGAAAAGTGGTCGTGCTTCCAGTGATGTGATTGCTGTGCCAAATGCGCCAAACTGCGCCAAGGGGCTAACCCTGCTACATCCTGTTACATTTTGCGAAAATATGGGAAATTTGCGCCAAGCCTGCGCCAAAGTACAAATTTCGGCCACCTTTCAAAAACAAAACTGAACTGAGAACCGTAATTGAGCATGCTCGAGCTAGGTGTGGCAAGCGGCCGCCCGACACAAACTACCCTGCATCAATCGTCCATCCGGCTTTGCATGGTATTTTCCGCCGTCTCGCGTTTCGCGCTCTCGTTGTCTGGGGAATTTCGTCTCAGTTCCTTTTTAAATATTTTCAATGATAGACGCGGGCGTCTATCATTGAACTAGGGGGATTTCTGAGCAGTAAAAACACAAGCAGGGAGTTCCGTCACAACACAACACAAAGTGTCCTTCGTTTGTCCAGCACTGAAGACGAATATTATTTTTTTTTTTTTTTTTTCTAAGAATATCTGTTCCAAAATCCACTTTTGCTGCCCCAACACAGTGTGTTGGCCGCTCCAAAAGCCAATTTTGCTGCTCCAAAAAAACACCGTTTTGGCAGCTCCAAAAGGTGCTCCAAAATGGCTTAGGCCAATCACATCACTGTGCTTCAGAAAGGCAAGTATAGCCGTCGTAACTATACATATTGTTTTTACCTTTGCTCGAATCCACTTTTAAGAAATGCACAGTTCGCGTGTGTGCATCTCTCAATGCTTCTACAGTCGGCTGTTATTATTTGGAGTGCTCCAACACTGTCAGCGCTAGTTTCTCTGGATCATGCACTTGGGATGCAACACTAAACCACATATGCGCTCGCAACAAACAGTGCTGTGCTGAAGCACTGTGCAATCTACTCTAGCTTTATAATGCAGCACAAAATAGCTAACGCCAAGTATAGCTACTTTTGTGACTCCGTTTTACCAAAAGCTCTGCCGAAACAAACTTGCCACCTTATAGTTAGTGCAAAAGAACCTCGCGTGCCTAACCTGGAGAAGGGCATTTTTTTCATAGGTCAGTTTTATCTTAAACCAATATAATGTTGGCGAACCTTTCATTTTTGCAGTCTTTAATTTTGCAGAATTCAGTGGCTGGGATTATGTCCTCTGTGACCGATTCGAGAAGAAATAGGGGCCACGAAGATAAGGGGGTTTTGCTGTACATCGGAGGAAAGAGGAAGTCACTTTTGTTTGTATGCAAGAGTAAAACCAACAACAACAATCATGGTGTCGACCCTTTGTGAGCCTATCTGTGTCTATTGAATGTTATAAATTTTATTTTAGTTTGTTAAACATTGTTGCCTGTACATTGTGGGAAGGCGTCTTCAACACGAGCAGTGGTTTTCCTCTGAAGCAGGCAGCATGGACGCGTGCCGCAGCACAAAGTTTATTTGCAGGTGGTACCGCAGTTTGAAGGATGGTTCGCACAATATGGGGGAATCACAATTCAATGTTCTACCTCAAGCGTAGACAAGATTTCCTCATTTTAAAATATTTTGTCTAGAAATCGGGGATTTGCGACGAATTTACCCGCATGGTTGGAAGGGCCAGACAAGCCTTGTGAGCGCTTCGTTTTCGAGCCTCTCAGTCCTGAACCCACTCACGCACAACATGTGTAGATGTTCCGTTAGGTGGAAGCACTTATTTCGAAAATGGTGAATGGCAACAGTTGTTATCTTTAAGGTGGACTGCATATTTGCAATACTTTTTCTCACTTAAAAATATGTCTTACTAAAAATATGTAGTATAGCCGATGACAAAAAGAGAAGGGCTGGGCATCCTCGAGCACGTGCTTGTGCTTTTCACCCCGCTTTGGAAAGATGTGCTCACTACAGGCTCATCAGGCGCTGAAACGTCATCGAAGGTAGCAGACGGGCTGGAGATCGAACAACGGAGACTTCTCCCAGCCAGCCTTTCTCATGGTGTCAGTGAGCGTGTACTTCTATACTCTAACTTAGCTTAACCTGCACAGAGCTGAGTAGAATAGCCTTGTCAAGTGCTCTTATTGCATATGCATTTGTACAGCTGAGGCACTTTCTGAATCAAGAACATTGTCTACCTTACCTTCAAAAACACATCATTTTGGGGGTGCAAAAGGAATTCTAAGGCATATTTTTGTTTGTATTGTAATTATTACGGATCGAGTCTTTCAAGTTAATGCGGAGTCGACCCAGCCTCTTGAAATATTTGATGCCTGCCAGGTAATTGTTTTGCATTTAGTTGATATCTCAGTATTCAGTTAGGTATCCCAAGTGATTAGTCGTGTAGGTGGACTCTCTCTGTAAGTCACTTATGTTTAACATTCTTAAAAATGCTTGTCAAATAATGGCACTTTCGAGGACATGTACTAAGCTGGAACAATTGCTCGGCACAAGCTGGTCGTGTGGTTACAGGCAGCAAACATCCCAGTTGGAACGTCCTATTTCGCAATGTAGCTGCAGTCTAGGTGAGGGCCCCACTCACAAAAACATCTATACTTTGCGTCTCTTTAGGCTGGATCACTTTTGACACTAGAAGCCATTGTAGCAAAAACAGGATGACACATGATTATAAGCTCGACGTACCATGGCGTCCAACTTGAAGGTCACATTGCTTGCTTTGTGCACTGAATTTGCAAGGATGGCTTGAAGCTTCTGTCGTGGTTAACTTTAAGCTGAGATAGTTTGGAATAATGCTCTCGGCTTTTAGTGTTGCCCTGCATGGTTAACAAGTTGGTGATACAGTGCTGCATTGAAAAGTCTGTGCATTCATGACTCTATCATCTTATGAATGCACACTAGCTATTAAACTTCGTTCTGCAGAGAAATGAAATGCACTTTGCTTCCAATTGCACCCGCTTCTGGAACTTCATGGTATGAAGCACCTTATGGCTGCAAGCTCTGATCGATCTTGTTCTTTGGTCTGCGCAGGCCCATTGCAGGGAGTCTCTCCGAGAGCCTCACCAGAGTTTCCTGCCCGTGGTCATTCTAAAATTTTTTTTGTTGTAGGTATGCATCCTTTCTGTCTTTCCCTTACTTGTACTCAAACGTCTTGTTTTCATTGTCGCCGATTTGCTTCAAAATTGGTTAAGCACACAAATGGACGCTGTACAACTGTATCGCACATATTTCGTTCAAGGTAACTTTTCTTTGACAAAGTTACAGATTTTTTTATGAAGGTTAGTCTTTTTTGTTTTTATTTATAAATTTATGTGAGTGTCCATGGGGAACAGTAAAACGTTATGCCAGGGGCAAGGACAAGTTCACTGCTCTAACTTGTTCTCAACTGATTGCAAGAAATTTCGTTAATGTCGTGAAACCTCCTTCCAGCGCTTGCTTTGCAGCATGAAAAAAAATACATAGGACATACTCTGTTTTTTTAAACTGCTTGCTCATTCTGGAGGTCTGCCTGCCATAGATGTCATGCTACTGGAGAGCAGGTGAATTCAATTGTTGGTTTTATCATTGTTTGTTTTTTTTAGCTGTTGTCTTAATGGTTCTTGTAAATGTAGAGATTTTCCCAAAAAGCAAGCCGGGAAGAGTATTTAGTTTGATTAGGTAGCTGAAAATAATTATTTAGTACCCCTGAAGTGAAAACTGCTTTAGTTGTGGCCCACTACAGGCTTTCTATTAGTGTTAAAAAAGTGCGTTAGAAAACGTGATTGCGCTTTGAAGACGGGGACATAGGAAGGACAGACAACACAGAGCGCTAACTTTCAACTGATTTAATTCCAGAACCTTAGCGTAGAAACACACTGCGTCACCGCACCACATCTCGCCCAATCCGTGGCCCTGCCACGGATCGCAAGTACGCCAACTCCTTATCCGCCAAGTCCATTGACGCCACACTGACGGAACACGTGCCGGAACTATTTATAGCATCAGCCTCCATAATCTCGCTAACAGTCCTATCTTTGTGCCTAGCAAGAACAGTAGACGAAGCAAATAATGGTTTGCACCCGCAGTCATAACAGTGATACGACAGATCATGACTGCGGGTGCAAACCATTATTTACTTCGTCTACTGTTCTTGCTAGGCACAAAGATAGGACTGTTAGAGAGATTATGGAGGTTGACACTATAAATAGTTCCGGCACTTGTTGTGTCAGTGTGGAGTCAATTGACTTGGCGGATAAGGAGTTGGCGTACTTGCGGCCCGTTGCAGCGCCACGGATTGGTTGAGATGTGGTGCGGTGACGCAGTGTGTTTCTACGCTGAGGTTCTTGAATTAAATCAGTTGCAAGTTAGCACTCTGTGGTGTCTATCCTTCCTATGTCCCCGTCTTCAAAGCGCAATCATGTTTTCTAATGTACCATACCAACTTTCCCAACAACAGCACTTGTTAAAAAGTGCTTTTGTGTTTTAAGCGGCTCGCACCAAATATTTTCTGGAAATACATAGGTTCATGGAAATTATTATGTAGATGTTGGCAGACAGTCATGGTGAGGCCAATCTTTAATGCCAAGTGGTCCACTTATTCAGAGTTGGTTGAGTCTGTAAATATTGTAGGTCGCAAATTAAATTTCTATGGTACGCAATGGGCACAATCATTCGTAATGACTAGCTCTACCTAGGGGAACCTTATACGTTTACTACGGCAAGATGGTTTCGCAAAACGAAGAATTTAGTTTATTCAACTCCTGCACTAACCTGGTCTTTAGAAACTTTTTATATTCTTTACGATGCTGAGATAAAATTCTGGAAATAGTTTTTCTAGAACTACTCTAGATATTTCCAGTTCATCATTTTTCTCGCAAAGCATTCGAGAGGGCCAAACCCTGTAATGTACGGAGGGAACTCACATAATGATGCGACTGACAGTTTGAAGTAGAGCACTGCACGGGCCCGGGCCGGCCCGCGGGCCGGGCTCGGGTCGGGTAGCACGTATTTACTCGGGCCCGGGCCGGGGCTCGGGCTTGGACGAAAAAGTTCTGGGGCCGCGCCGGCCCGGGCCGGCCCGGGCCGTGCCTGGGCAACCTTGTGCTGTATATCATAAATTGCTGTTAATAGCAAGAAGTTTGCTCATTAATCTTTTAGGTTCATTGAATACAAAAAAAGCGAAGTGCAAATTCACTACAGCGTCGTTAAAAATAATAACTAAAAGACGTCTTGAAGCTAGAAAGCCTTCAAGCTTTTTCCGTGTGAGCAAGGGTTCAATGTTATAAGTTGTAAACAAAATAAATTCCCAGTCATATGCTTGTCAACCTGTCTGATTCATCGCTCTCAAAAACATCTAGTTCACTATTAGGAAGATTTAGAAAAACGTACGCAAGCACTTTGGGTACCGTAAAAATAGCGTTGCGATGTAAAACCTATGGCGATGCTAATTTTAGCTTGCCCAAAGTGCTTCAGTACTTTATTCCAAGACTCCCTTATATCCCAGAGCGCGACACTTTATTAGCGCGAAGAAGCGATCGCCGTGTTTTTATGTTTATCTCATAGAATCAAAACGCTGTTTTTAAAACTATTAGTGCCTTTAGAACTGCTCATCTGGGCCACAGACCTAAGCGGTATACTTTGGTGCCTACTAACACCATTTCGAAGTAAAATTCGAAAAAAGAGCCAACGTCGTGTTCACGGTATCATTGTCGCGCAGTGTACATAGTCCGTTCCGCGCTTGCACGTTTTGGGAACCATCTTGAAAAAAACATTTTAAGGGGTTAAGTAGGAATATATTAAACTTAAGCTTGCCTGAAAGGGTTGTATATTTTAAGGACGCGTTGACATGTAAAGCTACTTCAGAACATATTCTTAAACAGAAAAGGTGCTCAGACCAGACTTAGAACGATGGAGACTTTTTGCGAAGAGGTTGCGATGTGCATGGCCTTAAAAAGTAGTTTGAAACGGGACGCGTTTAAATGCAAAGGGTGTTTTGGAAACTGGTTCAGATAAGAAGGGCGTTTAGGGAATGGGTCGAAACAGGACAAATTCAAACGAGAAGGGCGTTTAGTGAACTGGTCGAAACGGGACGGGTTCATATAGGAAGGGCGTTTAAAGAATGGGTCGAAACAGGACGGGTTTAAATGGGGAGCTCGTTTCGGGAACGGGTCGAAACGGGACGGGTTCAAACGGGAATGGGTTGTTTCGGGCTAAAGCCATGGGGCGGGGTCGGGCGGGGCCTAGAAATTATAAATATTGTCGGGCTCGGTCCGGGCCCGGGCCGTGTCTCTTCCGGGCCGGGTCGGGCCGGGCCTAGAAATTAAAAATTCTGTCGGGCTCGGGCCGGGCCCGGGCCGTGTCTCTATCGGGCCGGGTCGGGCCGGGCCTAGAAATTCCGGCCCGTGCAGTGCTCTAGTTTGAAGCATTCGGCACTGTAGCAGTAATAATGACATGTCACTTATGTAATGCTCATTGTCGCAGATCAAACTGCTCTTTCCGTCTACACTCATTTTCGGCAGACTTATTCAGCGAACTCCCACCGGAGGCTACAGCGCTGGGTTCTGCGAAGTAATTTGAATAAATATAGATGCAACAGGTTTCTTTGAGCGTGCGTCTAACACATATTCTTCATATTGAATCTGCTAACTGTACTCATGACCATATCCATAATTGTATCCACATTCTACCTAATTTTTATTTTGACATTTGAGTTTTCGACAGTACTTTTTTTCAAACATCTGTGCTTGTTCATCCGTACTTAAGCTCATACATCTTGTCTTTCGCTATTACATCTATGTATAAAACTGTTGATGCCGAGTGACAATTCAAGGTACCGAATCTGTTGTGCGAGTTAAGTAAGAACCAATAAAAAGTTCTACAAAGGAATTTTTTTTTAAATGGGGGTGTATGGGTATTAGAATAGCACATGCCATGCTAAAAAAATGCAAATTCTTGTTAGGTATGCAAGGATGAGAATGCTGTACCGTTTCTGATCTGTCACCAAAAAAATCTGCCATACAGTGTCGCTTGTGGAAGTTCAAACTGTTGAATTCGAAGGCTAGAAGTTTTATTCAAGAATGTTCCTCACTACAAATGTATTTAGAGATCTCAGCCACCGACTCATGCCTGACTATGTGGCATACATTCATTTTTATGCCCATTATAGTTCACACGGTCTAGTCTGCATTGATTTATTGCATTCATGCTGAAACTGGGAGGGGTTCTCTGGGTATGAATAAAGAGATAAACATACCTTGAAATCAAAACATTTGAGAACGGACAAAAGAAAGGATCTGAGAGCGGCATCTTAGATTCTCTTTTCTTTGTCTTGTCTCTAATTTTCGCTTTATTTCACCTGAGGGATTTAGTTTTTTTGAGCGCAGCTCTTAGGCAGCTGTTTCCGCATTTCGCGGCGTCGCTGTCGGTGTAACCGCCCGCCCCACTAAACTTGGCAGGAGATTTAATTAATGTTGAGGTCAGGTGACGTTAATATTGCCGCTAAGTCTAACTGAAAAACTGAATTTTTGTATGGACGACGTGACCCGGTCATGCGACGTCATTTTCCCCGCTACTTTTAGCGGGAAAACTACATTGGTGTTGAGGTCACGTAACATCAATTTCCGCGCTAAATTTAGTGGGAAACTTAACCCGCTAAATTTAGTGGGGAAATTTTCCCGCTAAATGGGAGGGAGCAGAAGAGCTGGAGGAGAGGGCGAGGAGGGGCCATACCCTCCCATCTTCCTTTTCAAGATCTGTGCTCTAATTGCACACTTTCTCATTTCTCATCTCATGTTTATTGAACTTTTATATTGCAGGTGCGCTCGCAGCACAAATCTGGGTTGTGCTGATCTTCTACGCGCAAGTTAGGAACTCCTGAGTGGCAAGAGTGAGAGTTCGGTTTGACAGCTCAAGGGACACCATTGTTCAGTAGTGAATTTATAATTATCTTTTTTTGAGCAAACTTAAACTTTGCTGCATGCAATTCTTCTAAAAATAAATACCTTCAACCAAATTTACCAGGTCACTACATTTCGCCTCTCCCTTTAGTGCTCCTGGAGGGCCTCGGATAAGAGCTTACTGGTGTGCAAACATCATGCTTGCTTGAAACCACTCACCGGTGTAGATACTCGCTGACATCCAGCATTCCAATAAAAGGCTGGATGTCTGCAAGTCCTTCTTGAACGATACAAGCGGGGAAGGAACCATACAATCGTATCGTATTGGGGGACATTCTACAGGGTGTTTTGTTTTGTATGTTTTACAGATTTTTTTTTAAAAAAGCCATAAAAGCTACATTTACGCGATCTCTGCACGTGGGTTAAATGGCCAGGGCAGCATAGCATAAAAGGCTAATTCGTAATGATCAGTCGGCTTATTACAGAAAAGTGCCAAACTTCTTGCAGAGAACTAGATGGAGGTTCATTCTAGCGTAGTTTTATCCCGCGAATCTGAATATGCCGTTTGTTTTCCACAAAGATATAACTAAACATGAGAAAACACAAAAAACATCCTACCAATGGTGACATCGTAAGAAGACCTTTCAGCCGCCAAGTGTGTGTCGTTTAAGGGCCGCGCGTCCAGTCGCAAGCTTTCTAGGTATATTCTCCCGCACTGGCGCCAGTCGTGACATAATTTTCTGCCCTTTTAAAAAATAGCATGTGCGTGCATAGCTTTGACAGGCGCTGAAGATGCGTGAGCAAAGATTTCGGAAGCTGCTTTTGTGACGTCGCTCTCCACGGAAGTGCCTCCAGCAGTACTTTAAAAATGATTCTATGCAGCCTCGATTAACCAAATTGAGAAATAATTTTGATATTTGATATCCTGGAGGTCAAAAGGAATATTTTAATGTGTTTCCTCAAATGAAAACCGCTTCGTTTCTCTTTAAGTATATTATGTTTCTTAAAATTTCAATTTGTGAAGATAGATCCATGGTTTCAATTAGAAACTTGCTAAGTATCATCAAAACACACAAAATTAACTTTATTTGTGAATATATAAGACAAGAGCAGCATTTTACGGCGTTCTAATAAAATAGTCAATTTGGACTCGTTTCCAGATTTCGATTTCCTATCAGAGCGCATCTTTGCGCCTGCGATCCTGCTGCCCGGTGGCCGCAGTGCAAAGCCACCCCCTCGCCTCCCTCGTAGGATAGAGGGAAGCAAGGCGCACGTGTGTTGCACAATTAAACTCTTGGGGAACAGGACCGTGGGCGCAGAAATGCCTTCTGATAAGAAACGGAAACCTAGAAACGGATTCCAATAATGCGTTTTTACAGAACGCATAAAATGCTACCCCTGCGTTATATCCTTCTAAAAAGAGTTGATTTAGTGGTTTTCGATGACTCTCGGCAAGTTTCTAATTCAAACAATCTGTTTGTTTTTAGTAATTAAAGAGTTAATTAACAAATTGTATTTAATTATCCGACTGATCATTACGGTTAGGTCCCTATACTACGTACCCCTGGCCGTACAACACGCCTGCACAAACCACATTAATTTAGCGTTCACGACCTTTCTAAAGATATATGTAAAGCTTAAAACTAAATCGCCCTCTACAACAATGAAAAGGCGATACCAGCATGGTAGAGCCATATGGCTCCACCACGCTGGTATCGCCTTTTCGCTGGTTTAGGATGTCCCATATTACGTTATGCATGTTTGGTTCCGTCCGCCACATGGTTCCGCCGTAATCTACTTCGCTGGTATAGGATGTCCCATAATACGACATGCTTGTATGGTTCCGCCCCTTCTGTATTGTTCCGCCGTAATCCACTATACTGGAGCCGCCTTTCGCTTGTATAGGATGTCCCATATTACGGTTACGCTTGTATGAGCCTTTTCCGTCGTCTTTCCATCATCGATATTTTCCAACAGGGTTATAAAGTGCAATTAACTTTTGGTGCAATGTAGGCATAAATTCATCACATTTTGGTCAAATGTAGCAGGGTAAGCACTTTGGCAGAGCATGCACGTCAATGCTTTTCCAATTGGAAGGCATTCTTGTTCATTCCGATTCAAATTTCCCATCTTCAAGTTTGTTCCTTAGGTAGCATGCAACAGGACTTCAAGGGTCAACTTGCTGGTTGGGAAGCAACTTTGTGGCTAACTTAAAAGACCCCTGAAAAGAAAAAAAACAAGTGTCTTTTTTTTCTTTTCAGGGGTCCTTTAATTTTACGGAAAAAAAGTTTTTTGGAGCAATATTGATTGCGAGAGATTTAATTGAAATTGTGCCCCAAGACCGTGACGTCACGGGTCATTCCAAAATGACCATCTCGGTCGTGAAGGCGAAGGCGATCGACCTCTCCTCCACGCGCCTGAAATGCCAAGAGATAAAACAAGTGGTGAGGGACGTGACTGCCGACTAAATCGCGTCTTGCACCGTCAATATTGCTCTAAAAAATATTTGTTTCACGTAAATTGTTTTTTGACACGTGTGTTTCAATTAGACAGTTAAAATTTTTTTTTTCTTCTCAGGGTCTCTTTAATAAGGCGAGTCTCCCACTCCCACTCAATGGATTGATAGGGACGCACCTAGAACAGGCGTAGCGACCTACCATCTGGCTTGCATACAGCATGTTTTACATCTCCATGTTTGAATTTCCTTTTCTGCACATTGGTTCCAAAGTGGCTTGGATTGACTGCTTGGTCCTTCTTTCCCTATCAGGCAGGCAGTCTACAGTCTACTTCAAGCATCTGCAATGCTGCACAGTAGAGGGAACATGCCAAAGGCCTGGTTGAAGGGCAGGATCGGGCTGCACCATAGAGTTCTTTGTAATCGACCTCTGGGAAGCAAGCGTCTGCATGATCAAGTGCGGTTTGTTGGCAGATGATTGCCTGCAACACTGGTGTTCATCAACATATCTGGTGACTGTCGAGCAATATTTCTCGGATACAAGACCCCGAACAGCACCTGGAACTCTGATGTAGCATGTGCATGCACATTTGATTACCTTCTGAAGAGTGTGCCTAGAAGAACTACTGGAGAATGGCAATTGAGATGAAGGCGTTACAAGATGCGTCATAGGAGCCACCATGTACTTCTGCAGATTGTCTCGATCCCGGTGTGGCCCATTTTAGAAGTTCAAGCAAAGATACCTAGCAGAGGGGAGAAAATGTTGCTTTCGTCGCAACGTCCCAACTTGGAGTTCTTTGAGTCTCCCTCGACTGACATGCTAGTGCGTCGAAGCAGAACAGGCATCTGCGGTGCCCGCGTTCCACTGCTGCAGCACTGCCAGGATTGAGACCACGGGTTCATCCATGATTGTCAATCTGGGAAGGTGTTGCTAATTCTGGGAAAGGCCTCGCGAGGGGTGTATAGCATAGATTCGTGTGCTTTGAGTAGAAACTTCTTATAGCGTCGTCCCACTGGACCGACAAACGCCGATTTTTGTCAGGCAACATCACAAAGTTTTGTGTCGCTGATGCTGTTCCACTGCAACGACCAACATCTGCTACAAGCGTCGACAAACCATTGATAACGGACGAGTTGTTGTCTGTCGTTGAACTTGAAGCGCAGCAAGCAGTCGCACCGAGGAACATCTCTCAGAGACAAACTTAATTTTTTCACCAGCTTGTGCCTTCAGTTGCTGTCTTCCCCAACCTTTTTCTACCCTTCCTCCCATTCCTCCCGTGACTCAGTCGTTGGCGGCCACCGTTGTTCCCACTCCCGCAGTTTCGATTCCTAGATTGCTCGTGGGCGCGGCTTGCGTGCTAGTGGTTGTGTTGCGAAACGGTATTTGCTGTGGCTGGTATGCTTGCAAAAACTTGGTGCGCGAGGTGGTGCTTCAGAATGCTGAGGTCTACGCCCCTGCATCAGGATTGATTCACTCATGTGCGAAGACACACCAAAGTAAGACTGCTCATCACAAAGTAGGACACGTTTCGTCAGTTCCGCGGCAAGCCATTCCGGCAAAACGAGAGACTTGTCATCCGTTCAGTGATTGCACCCCATAAAACTACCCCCGTATTGTCCCCCATAAATTGCCTGCCCTCGGTCATTCGGATATGAAGTTAAAAACGTCCCCAAATCGACGTGAAATTCTGTGGCACTCACCTGGAATGCTTCGAACGACCCAAAAAAGGAACGATTCAGGGATTCTAGTTCGGAAAAAGTTGGGCGTCGATTGTCACGACTGTTTTCGGAAAGTCGCCAACGGCAAATGAAGACAAGCGGAAGCTTTAAAGAAGGAAAAAAGTAATTGTCTCCACTTTCACCGTGTTTGTCGGCGTGTTTGATGCCCAAAGAGCAAAACAAGAAAACCGTGTCGCCATACTCTGTTTGTCTCTGTATTTTTAAGTGTTTTGTTGACAACTCCAGTCCCACTAGGAAACAAGTTTCCTTGTCCCCGTGTTCTGCGTCGTGTCAGCCAGGTGGGACAGTGGACTCCGCCAGACAGGCTGTTTGTCGGTGTCGTATGTCGCTCATTGTAGTCTGTCGCTGTCGTTTGTTGCTGTTGCTCTAATGGGACACTGCTATTAGGGACTCGGCCTGGGGCATGTTAGGGGTGTGTGCGTCACTGCTCGATTGAGTCGCTGGTCGCTGGTCGCAAGAACCAGCAGCATTGCATTCGTTGTGCTCAGTGTCCTGGATCTTGTCTGGATCTGCCTGTAATTTATGGGGCCTTTAGAACTTCAGCATTACACAGTGATAACATCAGTAGCTGGAAATTGATGGGACCAAAATAAAGATGACAAAACTAGACTGTAGCTGAAGTCTATCACTAGCATGGAGAAGCTATCAATAGCATGGACTTCAGATTCACACAAGAATGTCTCGTGGGTAACAGGATTTGATGCACAAGTAATTCTGAAGATGGCTTTAATGCTTCCGTTCTAATCCCCATGGACCTCAACAGGCTGAAAGGGCAGGTGACATTTCATGTAACTGAACAGGTCACATACCTATGTATCAAGTGCAGAGAAGGGAACAGTGAACAAAAAGGCACCAGGACAAGGTCCCTATATTTTGAAACCAAGTTCTGCATGGGTTTTTATATCGTACTTCATTCTCTGCTCCTTGGGGTTAAAGAGACATAATGGAGCAGTCCTAGCTCACCTCCAGTGCTGATCAAAGAAACACGATGTGAAAATATGATAGGCGTAAGAAACAAACAGCTTGAAACAAATTCGCGTCCTTTTAATTTCACAAAACTTGGTATGCGCAAAATAGCCTAAAACTGGTACAAATCAAAGCAGTCTGTACAATAAAACGGGAAAATACGGCAGAAAAAGTAAACACTTGCGGGGCGTAAAACCGCGGAAGAAAATCCGTTCATGGCAATCTTGTTCAGCGACAAACAAGTGTTTATTCAGCTGCGAAGCATTGCAGTGGATTTAAAGTCTGCATTGCGTTTCAGAGCAAGAAAAACAGCCATTTGATTTAGCATGAGCAGTACGATTGACAGCATTGTAGACGGTACGCGGGCGCGTAGGAAGGCGACAAGGCTTACTTTGACAAGAGCCACACGGAAACCGTAGACACAATCCACACACGTGTGCAGGGCTCTACTTCATGATTCTTGAAATATGGTTAAAAAGCACTGCGCATTAGCGCTGCAAGCAATCCACGTCTACACGGTTTCAATTACGGAACAGAGCAGCGAGGCCTACTTCCTTCGAGCTTGGGCAGAGAATCGCCGAGGTTGGAGCAGTTGAACATTGAACTGTGGACATCTGCATGCTGCATAACTTCTGCTACCGACTTTTATCCGCGTGATATGCGGAATAACTCAGTGGGTATGCACTGACAGATGAAACAACGCGTAATCTACAAAACAACGCGTAATCTACAAAACAGCGCGTCCACCAAGTCACCACGGCACCGAAGCATCCGCCGGACTGTAGCAGACGCTCCTGCCGGCGACCGGCACCGCGTGTGCGTCGCCGTCAAAATTTTGTGCGGAGGTAATCTGGCCAATCAGAGCACGCCGCTCCGAGACAGATCTGGAACGGCCAGGTTTTGGAAATACGCCCCCGGGGCACGAGTTGTCGAGTCAATGCCGTCGTACACCGCATCCGAACCAACCGCGCCATGATGCCGGTGCGGCTCCGCTGTTTTTTTTTTTTGTTTTTTTTTTTTTGTTTGCCGCGACGTTGAAACGCCAACCGACGCTGCCCGAACTGCGGGGAACGGACAGATATGGCGCACCTCCTCCTCGTCTGCACGGAGCACGACGGTGCTAGGGCGGCCATGACAGCATCCCCTGCAGCGCTGGGCCTTCCCTGCGGAACGAAAGACGAGATTTTGCTGCCACAAGGCGACAGACGCACCAAGGAAAGAGCTCTAAAGATCATGTTCACCTTTCTCGAGGATACCAGCCTCATCAAATCGCCGTAAGCCCGTGGGGGAGCGGATGGCACGGCCGGTCAAATAGACCACCGGGTGCGCGCATCAAACCGGAGAACTTGCCAGGCGACAAAAAAGGGACAAATGACTTCCGCGGCTTTCCCGAGCTTCCCTCCCCCAGCGCAACCGGTGCGGCGACTCGTCCTCGCCCAACGGGGATCTTTTTCCCCCGCTGGATTCCTGTTTTACCCCTCTCTACCTCCCGGCTTTCTTCTTCGGCCATTCCCCACCCCTTCCTCGCCTCTATTTTCAACTGTTATCTTCCCATACCTCCCTGCTTCTCTCTCTCCCCCCCCCCCCAGAGCCAGTGAGAAATGCGCCCTGCGCACATACACAATTGGTTCTCATTTTCCCTCCTAATTTTAAATTACAAGGCTCGCAAACACAGACCGAGCGGACGGGATTGCGTTCGCTTGCAAAAGCCGCTAGGCCGGCGCCTCGTCAATTCTCTAAATGGGGTGGTCATCCCCAGTGGCCTCCTTGGAGACCGAACACCTGGGCAGTGACAGACGGGTCCAGGAGGCGACTCGTCTTTGATGGAAGGGCAGTAATAAAAATTTGACCGGACACACATACGATAGGCATTCTCCAAACGCCTATTTTTTCCCCATCGCAAACAATAATAACTAACTTACTAAACTTACTAATACTAAAAACAATAATTAAACTTGTGGAAGAAAACCAGAAGGACGGACAACCATGAAAGTTTGCTGTTGTACGCGTTCTTCTCGTTTTCTTCCTCAAGCTTAATTATTCCTATCATCCCGCTCGTTCTGTCCTTAAAAAAAGTAGCTATGTTCTGATTCCGCGAAATGTGTTTGCTCCACCTCGGCCGTGGCCGCACAGACATCTCAAGAAGCCTAAAAGTTTTCCCGACCCCATTACAAAAGTTATTGACAGGCTTTCAGACATTTCAAGCCATTGTAAAGGAGACTTCAGACATTTCAGGAGAGCCTCTGACGGGGCCAACGAACCCACCCGGAAATATCGGTGCCCGCTTCAAACATATCGGAAATTCCTGAAGTCGCCTTTACACCCTTTAAAAAAACTCCTGAAGTCCCATCAGAGCGATTTTCAATAGGGCGCCCTCATTCTCTAGGCGATCTGGAGCACGACTGGATTTAAAATGCTACCGAAAAAGGCGGTGTGATCCGTGATGCGGTGGCTACCAGTCTTGGAGGCGACCTCCGGAACCTACAGTCAGCAGACGCACTCGCGGGCCGTCGGCATTAGCTGGGAGCGACCGCAGCGGCACCTGTTTGCATGTAATATCGCAAGAGTCAATAGCAACAAAACACTAACTTTCTTTATTCATTTTTGATAAATTGAGGCAGTAGAGCAACACCCAAGCCATTCAGTGGCGACTTCGTCGAAGCATGCGACGTCTCGCGTGAGAAGGTAGCAGAGACGCAGTCCTTTGTCCCGCCTAACAAAGAACAGCTAGAGTTCAATTACCAGCGGGCGTCGTCCAACCGCCCCGCAGGCTCGGAAGGCTCAGGCGGTGCGCCGTCTTCGTTGCTAGCAGCCGGCCTCAGCGGCGTGTCTTAGACAAGACGCACAGGAAATCGAGACGCTGTGTACATCGTTCAACTCCGCAGCCAAGTCAATCCAAGAGCAAATCTAAGAGCGAGGGGCGGCGCGTACTTCTCCGCGCGGGTCGAAACTGCGGGAGTTTCAAATCTGAAGAGGTTGCGAGTCCGTCTAAATTACGTCCTGTGACGTTAAAGGAGCGATGCAACAATTTTTGTACTTTGCACAAATACCGCTTAAAACGGATCCCTAACGTTAATGACCTATGAAACACGCATTCCTTCTTCACCCCACGCAATAGAAGTCCCAGAAAAAAATTTAAGAACAACGACAAGCGTTCACCCCCTCAACTCACAGACAGAACAAGCGGCCACGTGATCCGGAGCCGATTATATACCGCCAGTGTTGATCATAGCCACGCGCTGGGGTTGGCAAAGCGCAGGACACGCGCTGAGTTCCAGACATTGTTATGGCTCGGCTGTTGTCGTTGCAGCGATTGGACACGGGTCACTACCCGAATGGCTCTCAAGCTAGCAATTATCACGAGCCCAAGTCGAGTGCCCACGCAATGCTCGGGTCCAATCTACGAACCGGATTCAAATATCGTCATTTGGGTGTACTGCGATCCCCACGTTTCGTCATAAAATTTTGCAAAGGAGAGATTGAATGAAAATAATCGCTTTTTTCCATGAAATTACACCCCAACAAAGGAGTTTCTTGGCCAGTGGCGTTGCGTGTGGGTACCCTTGAGTCCCAGGTGTGCCAGTAAGCTCATGTAGAGTGAAGAACATTCCAATTGAATATCGTTGCACTGGTCCTTTAATATTGCAAGAGAATTTTTTTTTTCGAGCAAGATTTGTTTTGTGACTTCCTTGTCCCAATTAGGCTGCTTAAGGATTTTCTTTGCACTTACCATTTAATAGAAACAAAAACAAAAAAGAAGCGAGAGAAACGAGGCAGCATATGCACCATTGCAGCAACTTAGGAAGTCTCATTATCACTTCGTTTTAAAGCATACCAACTTGGCTTCCTTAATCCCTGCAGTGGGTAATGCTTAAAATCTTCCGTTCAGCATGTGAGTCATGAAAGTAATGAGTTCAATAACCAAGCTGTCGCTTGACGCTTTCTTCAAGAATGATTATTGACCTAGAGCTTCAAGCGTGCCACCAAGGGCTCCAACAAAGACGGCTCATTCATGTCTGGCAGCATCGGCCTTTCTAGGCGCAAGCGACGTTGTCGCCAACGACGTCGGTCTCTATGACGCAAGCCTCGACTAAGAGCAAATATCCAGCTTGTGCGGAGAATTCGTTTCGTTAAATAAACTGTCTGGGGAAGTTCTGGTTTGCACACAGATGTGTACGGACCGCACCGCTTAGCGCGTCTCAGCAGTACAAGCAACTTGTCTTTGCCCGGATGGCGTGTATCCTAACGTAAGCCGCCTGCTGCAAATCCTGGCCACGATATCCGTTAGCACTGCTAAAACGGGACGTCCGTTCTCGATGGTGCGAAGACTCAAGGCATACCTGAGAGCTTCAACGTCGCAGGAGCGTTTGCTAGGGGCTGCGTTTCTGAATATTCACCGGAACATCTAAGTCAGCACCGAAAGTGTCCCTTCGCTTCTTTCTATCGACCGACGGTGGCTTCCACTACATGCTTATACCCAACAAAATGATAGAAACTTGTATTTTTCTCTGCCCCTTTCTCGTAAAACGAGTCACGGCATCGAAGAACGAAAAAAACCTGAAGCGTGACCATAGCACGATCATTTCTGAAAAAATATGATCTGCGCAGGAACAATGAGCGTGACGCATTATTTTCTCATTGCCCTAGTGCGCATTGCAGCTTTTGTGCTTAATCGTATTCTAAACCTCACTATTCTCTGGCACTCTTCCGTAATTTTTTTAATCACTGCATACCCGAGTGTACCGGAGAGAAATATTCGTACCAAAATATTTTGTAGGCCTGTCTGGACTTTTTTGTTGAAAGTGCATTATTATATTTTATGATTGCGTGTTTTCATAGTTCACAATTAAAGTTTCCATCTTTAAAGATTTAACGAACGGGATTTAGCAAAAAAGGTTTATCTTCTAAGAAACAGGAAAATCGTAACTACAATTATGTTTGTAAAATATCTTTTCCTCTTTTTGTTTGCATTTTCGACGGTTTGAGCAAAGCAAAACACCACCTGAAAAACATATCTGGGTACGACATTAGCTGTAACGACAAGGTTTCCTCAGACATTGCAATGACCACGGCTGCGCTTGAAGATCCTCGACGTGGCCCACGCTGGTACCCTCGGTTAGGTGCTTCGACACCTCTCGAATGTTCTTCACGAGAACAGTTGTACGTCCTCCATGGAGATTCGTTACGCCGCGTGCGACGCCAATTCCATTTTCAAGGCTCAGTTGGACACTGGCTTCCAGAAGAGCTTTACCGCACATGGCTGCGTCGGTTATGATGTTTATGAAAAGACTCGACCGCGGGGGGAGGTTCACATGGTCAGCAGTAACTCGGATCGCGGTTGACGCCGTGCTGGGCTCCACTGGCGGCAGAGCATGGAGTATGTGCCAAGATTGGCACTAAATCTAAGCGATTATGCACGACCGTACCCGGCGAGCCTCAGGGGCGGCATCCTTGCCTTCAACAAGATGGAGGCTTGCTTCTGGCTCCACATCTGCAAAATAAAATGACCGTATCTCGACTTTGTATCTTGACGCTTATCGTTCAAACAATAAGCTCGGCAGTAGGTAGACTGCAAGTGTTCTTGACTAAAAATATCACTGTGTTGAAGGATGTACAGGCTCACTCTGCCGATATCTGGCAAGAGCTAAGTTTGCTGCAGGATGAAGAACGTCCTGCAGCTAATCATTCGGACGCCGATGCTGGCTAATGTCAATGAGATATTGAGAGATGAAACTTCATTATGCCTAAGAATATGAGCAGGGGACCTCAGTTCAGGCTCCCTCTGGTGGCGTCCTCCATTCGCAGCCAGGTAAACTGATCATATAATGTGGTGGCCGTAGTCAGCCGCTCAAGCCTGGGGTAAGGACAGGGAGGTGGGGTTAGGGCGGAGTGGGGGATGGTGAAGGGAGGGGGGGGGAGACTCGACGGGCTTGTCTATGTGACTGGAGGGAAAGTAAAGCCACGGGAAACGTCTGGGCACACCTGGGGATGTCGGGTCCCCGGTGGAGATTTTCGCGGGCGAGCAGGTGTGCTTTTTCGTTGCACGGCGTGCCCCTATGACCTGGGATCCAGACGACCTCAACGGGTGATAGCAGGTCGCGTTTTATTTGCTCTGCGATGGCAAGTGGAAGCGAGTTCTGTATGAGTCGCCGGCAGGTGGCCATAAAGTCGGTGAAGATGATGGGAATACACGAGGTAAAAGAGCCTGAGGAGGTATATGTGATAGCCGCTGCAATGGCCTGTAGTACCGCCAAGCATGGGTCCATGGAAGGAAGAACGGCGATGTATATTGTACTGAAAGGATGATCTGTGACCGTTTTGACCGTGCCGGTATCAGTCGTGCTGGCTTCTGTATAGAGGTATGTGGGATGAGGAGTGTAGGCGGTGTAACGTGTGAAAAAGGCAATACGTTGAACGCGTCGTGCTAAATTTAGCATCGGGAGCATGCCTCGAGCGAGTGGTGCTATGATAAGATGTGAACGGGTCGTCATGGGGAGAGCTGCTGCTTTCGGGGAGGTGAGGATGGGACCTTATGGCCCAGTTAAGGGAGTATGTGTCTTCCCTGGGGGATGAGAAGGAGGTGGATTTCCTGACGGCGTTTGTGGATAGCAACGAGCTCATCTATGGTGTTGTGATAGCCCATATCGAGGAGGCGGTTGGTGCTAGTAGTGATGGGTAGGCCCATGGCCAGGTTTACGAATGAGAGCACTCAGTTTCATTTTTTTAACTTTGTGTGAGTTTCATGTACGGGAGGTGGTAACGGAGGCGGGATATCTGTAAGGCGTCGCAGAGCCTCATCATGCTCCTTTCTTAAGTCCGCGAGAGGTAGTGGAGACGCGGCGGAGCATGTAAAGAACATGTTCGCCTCGTTTGATGAAATGATTACCCGTGGTTGAGCTACCGCCATCACGCTGGATGGGGAGTCCTAAAAGGCGGATGCTACTAAGCTGTGGGATAGGAGTACCGTTTTGTTCAAGGTAGATCTGTGGTGGTTCCCAGCGCGGATTCTGAACCAGAGGAGTTCCGGTTTATTAGGAGCACACTGTAGGCCTATGTGGTTTGCGGCTTGTTGGATGCTGTTGAGAGCGTGCAGTAGTGTATCCTGTATGTGTCCTATTGAGCCTCGATTTATCCCGAGGGTGATATCGTTGGCGTATATAGTGTAGTGTATGTCTGGTATGCGAGCTAGCGCTCGATGTATATGGCACATGGCGAGATTGAAATGTGTAGGCGAGAGTGCTGAACCTTATGAAATGCCGCGTTGGGGGTGGTCGAAGGTAGTGGATTTGATTCCACTAAACTTATGGAGTATGTATGTCCGCGAAGGAAGCATCATAGATAATTCTAGAACCTTTTCCACAATTGGTTGCCTGGAGCTCCCTTAGCACGCTGTCGTGATGAACGTTATCGAAAGCCTTGTTGAGGTCATTTGCGAAAATTGCCTTCAATTGAGCAGTGCTGGGAGTGGAGAATACTTCCACCTGGAGTTGGAGGCGCCTGTCCTGAGTCGAAATGTGTTTCCGGTAGCCAATGAGAGATGTGGAAGGTGTTGTGTATTGTCTTAGAGAGAGTGTGGAAGGTGTTGTATATTGTCTGGTATGCGAGCTAGCGCTCGATGTATATGGCACATGGCGAGATTGAAATGTGTAGGCGAGAGTGCTGAACCTTATGAAATGCCGCGTTGGGAATGGTCGAAGGTAGTGGATTTTATTCCACTAAACCTATGGAGTATGTACGTCCGCGAAGGAAGTATCAGGCATAATTCTATAACCTTTCCCACAATTTGGTTGCCTGGAGCTCTTCTAGCACACTGTCGTGATGAACGTTATCGAAAGCCTTGTTGAGGTCAATTGCAAAAATTGCCTTCAATTGAGCAGTGCTGGGGGTGGAGAATACTTCCACCTGGAGTTGGAGGAGCGTGTCCTGAGTCGAGATGTGTTTCCGGTTGCCAATGAGAGAGCGTGGAATGTGTTGTGTATTGTCTAAGTAAGTGTTGAGTCGGCGAAGGATGACTCACTCCATAAGTTTTCCCGCACATGAGGAGAGTGAAATGGGGCGAAGGTTTTCAATATCATGTGGTTTGCCCGATTTGGGCATGAAGGTGATCATTGCCGTGTTCCACTTGTTTGGGAGTAATCCAGAGCACCAGGACTCAATCATGAGTTTAAGTAGGTGCTTGTAATCCTGGTCTGTGAGGTTGAGCAGCTGCTGCGGTGTTATTTTGTCTTGTCCCGGAGCCTTGTTGACTCGGGTTTCCGCTACTGCCTGTTTGAGTTCGGCGACTGTGATGTCCTCCGACAAGGAGTGGTCGTCAGGTTTGCGCCCGGGGTAGTGGTTGTATGCGGGCTGCATGGGAGTGGTGATGTACGTGTCACGGAGAGCCTGAACAAGCTGATGAGGTGCTGTATATTGTTCGAAGAGCTTGTTTAGGGAGGTGCGTGCGGCTGTCTTGGACTGAGATTGATTAACGAGACTGCGGACGAGACGCCACGCTGTGGCTAGATGGGGGGTATTGCTCAGTTTGTCAAAGGTGCAGTACCAGTGCTCTTGCGTAAGAGTGTCCGAGTAGGTGGCTATTTCGTCATTGAGGAAGGAGATGCGCTTGCGTAGGCGGCGGTTGCACTTGTTGCGCTTCCATTTGCGGATGAGGTTTTGACTAGCTTTCCACAGATGGAGAAGATGAGCGTCCTTCGCCGGTGCATCGTCTAGTTGCTGCAATTTCTGAGAGTGAAGCTGGGTGCGATAGTGAATATGTCGGATCCACTTGTGGTAGTCGGCGAAGGGGGAGGAATCGGGCGGGTCGGTGTCCTCACGAAATTTTCTCCAGTCAGGGATTGCATAATAATAAATATTTTTATTTTCATCGTTTGTAGTTGGCTGCGTGAAGGTATGATCTTGATGAGGGTGCAATCACTAGTGAGCGTGTTGTGGGTGTTGGTCCACGTGGCCTTCGTCGGACTTTTCAGGAGGGTGAGGTCGCGAGTAGTGTCCCGTTCCACTGAATTACCGTGACGGGGTTTCTTGCATTGTACCCTGCGAACAGGATGCCTGCGCGCAGCTGCAGATTAAGGAGCTGCGGCTGATTCACTACATCCTGGTTAATCTAATAGAAGATGTGCTTTGAAGGGCACTCCGAGAAGACCTCCACCACTGTCCTCTTGCACTCGAAAAAAAACATGGCAGCTTGCGTAGCGGTTCGCGCACATTGCGGAGAGCTGTTGAAGTCGGTCCTTCGGCACCAAGAGCACCCTTTTCCTGCCACGGCTTTGTTTATGAAATTAGTAATTGGAAAACATTCAATCGTTTAGTCCGTTCGTCTGAGTGTGCAGGAGTGGGAGACAGTGTTATATATATTTACAAAAGGGTGCATGCGGTAATAAGCATTCCTGCATGGAAAAGTAAGTTTCAGTTTTATGCTGATTTTAAAGTCAGATGTAACAAAGACAGAGTGTGGCACAAATTCTTCCCCTGACATTTTAAAACCCATCCCGCAAGGCGCGCCTCCATCTGAGGTGTTAGGTGTTCGGTGACTGGCGTCACCACGAACCCCGAGCAATGAAGCGTTCATTCACCCACGTATGGCTGTGTGTGGCTCAGCCCGTGTCCGGGGAAAGGGGATTCTGGTGGTTGAGCTGATGTCGGGGTGCATTTAGACCCCTCGGGTCCCCCGGGAGAGGCGACACTTGCCTTCGTTTGTTAAGACGGTGTAACGATCTATCCTTACGGACAACGAAAAATGGTGAAATCCACTCTAAAATACTTGCAGACCTGTTACCTAATATCAATGCATCTAGTGGATCAAGAACGTTCCCATAGCGACCCCTTGGATGAGCATGAGTAGTTTGCGGTGGGCTTCAAAATGATGCTGCCGCATCTCAAGGGAATCCGGAGCCCGAAGCAAGGTCAAAAATATATCAAAATTTTAAAATATAAATGCAATGATCAGTTTACCGAGGACCTCTCCTATCTACTGAATGATTTATTCTATCAGCTCAAATATCATTATGGTTCCAACGTCTTCATGATGAAATATTCCTTGTACAAGTACCCAGACAGTCTTGTCGAATATGCCGCGGAAAGTGCAGGTTATGTATTGGGACGCTGTCCGATCACCACGGTAGATAATTAGCTGAACTATTTAGACAGCTTTATTCCAGATCAATAGACCATTATGAGCCCCCTGCGGTGGCTCTTATTGCGAATTAATTGTGTGTCTCGAAACGATTGTAAATATTTCATTTTATTTGAAGTGAGCGTTGCTACATGTCTTGTAATGTTTTTATATAGTTGATTTGTTAATAGGCATTTCTATGTTATCAAGCGAGAACCAAACTTTTTCTTGACCCTGTATGGTGGCTTTTATTTCTAGTGTTACAGTTGTACACCGAACGTGTGTCTTCCAAAGTTTTTTTTTAAATATTTAATTTTATTTTAAAGTCTGTGTTGCTAAATGTCTTCTCTTCTTATGTTTGTAAATAGTTGCTTCGTTAATATGCAGTTCTATGTTAGCAAGCGTGATCTCAGCTTTTTTCTTACCCTGCTTGGCGACTCCTTATATCTATTGTTCCATGTTCTGCACCGAAATATTCACCAATTTGCAGAGTCTTTGAAATTGGTATGTCTTGAAATATGTGCTTTGACATATTTGGTTTATAAGTATTAAGAGCGCATAAAAGCACCTGGAATGTACAAAATAAAAAAATGAAGTTCTATTTTTGTTTTCCTATGAGTAGCGTATAGATGCCTCCCCTCTCCATACCTGAAACTGTTTCTCACCATGTCAGCTCCAGGCTTTCATCTTTTAGTCATCTAAGGACAAACAGCTCTATGCGAATACTTGAAATTTTTATCCAGGAATTGCACCAGGCTCGATTTTTTAAACACCGCCCCAAGCTTATCCCTTTTAGTAAACCAAGGAAAATAATCCCTGGGCGGATATTGGAACTTTTACCTACAGATGGTGACGCCCATAGCAACAGGGGCACGTCCGTGCTAAGGGATCACCAGATGACGCCCAAATTTAGTGGGTCGCAGCTTTTACCTCCAGATGTCACAAATTTAGTGAGGAGCACTTCAAAGTTTTAAGACTAGATGGCGCCTATTCCAAAATTGTTTGGTCCAGCACGATTTCAGAGCTTCAAAATTTTGCAGTGGGCCCCAATATTTAGCAGGACCACTTAAAGCCTTCGCGCTGGGCCAAAATTTAGCATGGCATGTGAGCTTCAAAGTTTTACCTCACCCCAGTAAAACTTTAGCAGTACCCAGCTGGAGCTAAGGGACCGTCTGATGACCCCCAAATTTAGAGGGTCAAAGATTTTACCACTAGATGTCAGCGGATTTAGCAATTAAGGAGCACTTCAAAGCTGTAACACTAGATGGCCCCTATCCGAAAATTCACTGGGTCTAAAACGGTCTTTGAGCTGCAAATCTATGCGCTGGGCCCTTAAATTTAGCAGGGCCATTTCAAAGCTTTACTGTGGGCCAAGATTTAGCACGGTCCGCTAGCTTCAAAGTTTTACCGTCATTCCATCTCTGATTTAGGGAAACGGGCTGTTGCTAAGGGACCGTCTCATGACGCCAAACTTTATTGGGTGAAAGCGTTTACCACCAGATGAGCGCCGCTTAGAAACCCAGAGTCTTCAGCTCGACCGCGTACTTCCTAAGGGACCAGAGTGCCAAATCCTGTGGCGTTCTCAGGAGGATGTCACACGAGTCATGTGAACTGAGCCTTCAAGTCAACACATTACTAAGGGGATGGCAACAGATTGATGGCGTTTAATGATTGACGTACACCAACGATTTAGGCCTTGATTTGTTGAACCAGGTTACAAAAACCAAGTAGCTGGACAGCTTTAACACGATTCGAATTACGCCCGCGCGCGAGAAATGAATAACTAGCACGAGTCAAGATGTCGAGGAAACGCTGTGCTGTTGGCTCAAGCAGTAGTGTCGGACTACTGTGTACGAGGCACCTGGGTCAGTTCCTAGACGACGCAGAACCTTTTTTAGCGAACAATACATTTCCCGCGCAGCGATTAAAAAAATATCACATGACCTTCGTCACGTGACCGCAGCAATGACGCCCCGCAAATCCCCCTTCCCGTGCCGCAATTCAAATCACATAGCTTCAGCGCCCTGTGTGGGTACAGCTCCAACGCCGTGAAATCGCGTGGTGTTTACAACCGCTGTGATTGATAGGCCCTAATACGCGCCTTTCCCACACGCCTGGGACGCGTCGCGGACATTACTCCACACCTGAGGACGTTACTCCGATTTGTCACTGTCAAATACCCTTTGGGTGGGGCCATCGATGACCGCGGCCTGCCGTTGGTCACTGGGATGGGAGAGGGGGAAGAAGCCATGCCCTCCTGAGCTGTGATTTGTTCGTGGGTAAATTTGTACACACTGGGATAGAAGAAAGGGAAAAATCCCCGCCCTCGTAAGCTTTGATTAACCAAGGGCTAGGGTTGGCTCCGCCCTTCTGCGCTGTGATTGGAAAGTGGCCGAGTTCGTACACGTTTTCTACTACTGCGGAGCATTCGTTTTGTTATATAAACTGCCTGGAGAAGTTCTGGATTGGACACAGATCTGAAGGGACCGCACCTCTTAGAGCGTCTCAGCGGTACAGGCAACTTGTATTTGCCTGGAGGCCTTGTATCCTAATGGAAACTGCCTCCTGCAAATCCTGTCCACCATGCCCCTTAGCACCGGTGAAGGGGAATGTTCGTTCTCTAGACTCTGAAGACTGAAGTCATGCCTGAGAGCTTCAACGTCCCTGGAGGCCTTGCTACTTTGCTCCAAGCTGAGACTAAAAGCTCCGCCTTCTCGCGCGAGCTCGCTGGCTTCCGCAGCGATTTGATTGCGATCGCCTGCGTGTTCAGACTTTTATCAGGGGCAGAAATCTCGCGCTAAAGGCGGAGCTTCTAGTATAAGCATAAAGGGGCCCTGCAAGCACTTTTTTACTAATTTTTAATTTGCACCAAACCTGAGCGCACTGAACGTAGTAACTCAGTGCAACTTTTATTTTCTTGAAATTCGCTTTATTTTAAAAGTTATAGGCAAATCAAAATTACAAAAACAAGCAAAAAATAACCTCCCTCAAGACGTCCTTGGTTGCTCGAGCGGCCGTGAACTAGAGGAGGGGTAGTGAGCTCATCGCGAGCATTCACAGCTGCCGCATTCCGTGTCGACGGCGCGAGAGGGCGCCACTAAAGCGTGTTCTGGACAGGCTGTATGCAGCGGGCAGCCAGAGCGGCTCTCATTGCCTTTGCTGCGTGATTAAACACTAATTCGGTATGACACTTCATTGGCCATAAACGACAGCAAACACGGGGTAAAGATCAGTTCAGAGTGGGAGCCACTTCGCGCTGCCATACCGCGAAACGGCCAAACCGCAAGACAAAGCATTTTGCCGACGGCCTTCGGAAGGCTCGGAGCCGGTCGGATCCTCCTGCCCATACGACCGCAGCGCTGCCGCGTACATCCGGGACCTTTCGGTGTCAGCGCCTGATCCCACTACTTCTTTCTAGTATGCGCCGCCTTTTCCACCGCTTGGTGGCGGATATGTCGACGGGTCATTTCTTGTTTTCGTATTTTATAAACTGCATTTGTTTCTTTTCTCATCTAAAATAGTGAACAAAAACTACTTTTATAAGTAGTTGAAACGGTTCGCGACATTTATATTTTGTATTTCGACTAAAAAGAAGCTTTTAGCGGGTCTGACGAGTAGTGAGCCCAGGACCAAAAAAGTCACATTTTGCGCGCTTTCGGTACCGCGGATCGCCCTCGTAGGTCGAGGAGGTTTCTGCGTCGTCCGGTTAAAATATGACGCACTGATATTTAGTTACTCTCTCCGTGCCCGCTGGCTTGCCCGAACTTCAAGAGACGTGGAAACCGCAAAAAAGGTAGACGCTTAAATATGATTGCAGGGTCCCTTTAATGGTGAACGCAGTATAGGGGTTCCGCTTTTGAACATTCACCGGAACATTCAAGTCAGGCACAAAAGGGTCCTCTCGCTTCTTTTTATCAACCGACGGCAGCTTCTACTAAATATTTAGACCGCACAAAGTGATAGAAACCGGTTTTTTACTGGGCCACTTTCTTGTAAGACGACAACGAAGACGAAAATAACCGAAACATAACCATAGAATGATAATTACTAAAAAATCTGATCCTCACAGGAACAATACCCGTGACACTTCACTTGCTTATTGATCTGGGCGCATTGCACTTTTTATGCTAAATCGATTTCTAAACATCGCTAGTCTATGGCACTCTTCTGTAGTTTTTAACCATCGGGTACTCGAGTGTTCCGCTGAGAAGTGCACGTACCGAAATATTTGTGAACCTTTCTGGACTTTTTTGTTCAAAGCCCATCATTCTATTTCATGGTTGCATGGTTTCGTGGATTTCCATTAAAGTTTTTCCATTTAAAGACTGAACAAACGGAATGTGATTAAAAACGTTGACTTTATGTCTGTTAAGGAACAGGAAAATAGAAACTAAAATTGTGTTCGTGAAATTTCTCTTCCTCTTTTTTCTGTCTTTTGACCGGCTTGAGCAAGGAAAGAGACTCCTGAAGATATCTGCCGGATGCGACACTGAACCGGGTCCACCCTCTTTCATAACCCCCCCCCCCCCCCCCGACACTCCCGGACACTTGACAAATTGAGACACTTACTCCCCTCTCACTCTCTTTCTTTGTGTCTCTCTCTCTCTCTCTCGCCTTTCACTATTCCGTAATTCATTTCGAATTGGTTTAGCCTTTCAGCATTGGTATTTTAGGTCCCAGGTTAACATGTTTTCTGTTCGATTATCTGCTCAAATCTAGCATTGTTACTTTGGTCACCTGTACATCGGCTGAGTGAAGAACTGCGGAACATGTTTGTGAAAGCCCCTCGGCGCTTGTGAACCTTTTATTTAGTTTTCTAGTATTCAAATCCCGATTAATAATTAAATCGCTTGTTTTAGAATTGTGTATAGCGTCACATTCACTGGCAGGATTCTACCAGGGCGTAAACCAATCGCCCCGTCGGCCGTCCTTTTTTTATAGAAAGTGAAAATGATATACGAACTTGTGACACGGATCATCACTGCGAAGGACGGGGGGGGGGGGGGGGGGCGCTACTTGTGAAATGCATTGTACCAGTCCATCGATCTTCAAGCGCAGTTCATCGAGCGGAAGGGACACAAGTTCGAAACAAACGCACCACAAACAGTCCACGCAACCTCTACATCGCCTAATTCCAACGAAGTAGAGGGACTTAGAATGATAAACCGGAAGTTTGAAAGTGGTGGCTCCCGGTTGCCTCCATGTTGTACGAAAAGGTGACTACTCGTCACGTGACCTCACGAGAGCCGTGTCTCCACCGGATAGATAGCAGCGCCCAGAGCTGGTGGATGCGGGTTTGTTCGTTGCGCGGTAGTCGTGACGGTCGTAATATGCCACTGCCTTCCGACAATTTGGGGCTTCTACGTGCTTTCTGACGCAGATATAACATGAAGATATGTAAAAAAAAGGAGACTATATACCCCTTTGGCGCAAGAGCGCTTTCAATCATCTGAATATTAACACACGTGAGACAGCATCAGTCGTATGGCCGTAGTGGTGCTCGGATTTTCGGATGTGCCCAAGAGTTATTAGCACTTTTAGTTCTTTTAGCATGACGTTTTTGCATTTTCTTAGCTTAGTTTGAACGTTAGAATGTCTTAGAATTGATGCGAAACGTATGCGTCCGACGTAGTGTATATGGGTAGTTGTAACGGCACAATCACAGCAACGTTTGGCGAGGTAGCTCCTGTGATATTTGGGCTATTTAGTAATCAACGATTTTACGATATAACTTTTAGCACACAAATTCAAATTTTTCTAGTTTCGCTCGAGCGTGGTAATGTTTGAAAATGTAAGAGAAAGGTATACATATTGTGTAGGGCCTAGGGTTAGTTGTTTTAGCCTGGGGTCAGCGCACATCAATAGCAACTTTTAGCGAGGAAGCTCCTGCGATCGTTAACCTTTTGGGCTAATCGACGATTTTACAAATTCGCAGTTGCCCAGTTGTCAGGATTTCAATAAAACATGCTTTCCTTAGTAGCTCGCATTCGATCGCAGTACTTTTTTTAACTGAAAATCTGGCGTTTATTTATGTGACGTGCACGCGAACACTCATAAAGCATTGTAACCAATTTTTTTTAAAGGTAATTACTAACGTTCATAAAACAGTTCTTTCTTGACCTTGCCGATCAGTATCAATAGCCCACTGTGACCTCCATGTGTATTATCAGACTTGCTTTAATAATAATGATAATGATTATAATAATAGCAGCTTTATTTACCATTTATAAGCATGGCGGGGGCTGAGGAAAAAAGCTGTCCAAGCAGCTTGACTGGTCCTCAGCCTCCCTCAGGTACATACATATATATATATATATATATATATACATACACATATACATACAAACGCATACACGCATACATAAACACACATATATATGCACATACGCATACATACAAACACATACACGTACATACACATAACCATAGACGCATATATATATACACACATACACAAAGACATACATATGTGTGTTTTTATGCTTCGTTAATTGCGCGAAGTTCACTATATCTGCAAGTGTACAGATCAAAATGAACGTGGTGATAGTTGTTTAAAAGGGATGGTAAAAGATAACGGAGACATTCTTTTCCGGAGTTTAGTGGAGTTGTAGGGACCACCCAGCTCTCTTTGTGTCTTGTACAGTAACTAGAGGTTTTTATTTGCAGTTGGGAAAGATTGCCTATATTACTTACATTTCTCTGTGTTTCTAATTTATAGCGAGCACTCAAACGATATCTGTATAGGTTGTGTGCCTTGATAACGCGAGAACGACGAAAGAAAATTGAACTTGGTGTTCAATAAGGGTCGTTATAGATGTGGCGAACATATTTCTATTGTAATAAATGAATACACTGTAGGTTTGAAGATGTAGTTGTCCCCCACACTAGTTGACAATAGTTTAAGTGTAAGTAAAACAGTGAATTATAAAGAAGCAATTTAACATGTGCGGGAAGGAGGTATCGAATGCGTCCAATTATGCCAGTAATTTGCGCTTTTTTTGTTTGGATGTAGTTTACATGAGCGTCCCATAGCATGTCGGCGGAAAATATGATACCGAGACACCTGAAATTATCTACCTCTTCTGTACGACGTGAATAAGGAAGATTTCTGGATGTGTAAGAACGGGCTTGTTTTTGTGTCTGAATATAACCGCCTTTGTTTTTCTTTCATTTACTTGCATAGCATTAGCTGCCGACCAGTTCTCGAGTGTTTTCATTGTATTATTTCATCGGTCTATAAGTTCATGAATGTCATGGCCAGAGAAAAATATGCTAGTGTCATCCGCATATACTATAAATTTGGCTCTGGGGCTAATATTGACAATGTCGTTAAGATGAACGTTGAAGAGCAGTGGCCCTAATATGCTGCCCTGTGGCACACCACAAAGTACTGGTTGCGCCTTTGAGCGCATATTGTTAATCTGGACAATCTGTTTTCGACTAGATAAATAGCATTTTAGAAGCAATAAAACCCGTCCTCGAATACTGTAGCAGTGCAGCTTTTTAACCAAAATTTCAAGATTTACTAAGTCAAAAGCCTTTGAAAAATCTACAAATACACCAAGAACGATGGCTTTGTTTTCAAATTGTGTCAGTATATATTATTTTTGTTCAAGTAATGCTAATTCACTTGATTTGTTTTTACAAAAGCCGAATCGGTGTGGCGTCAACAAGTTATACTTATCAATAAATCCCGAAAGTCTCGAGTGCAAAAGTTTTTCAAATGCCTTTGAAAAAACTGGCAAGATGGAAATTGGCGTATAATTTCCCATATCATTTCTATCTCCCTTTTTGTAAAGTACTGTAATCTTTGCTTTTTGCATATTTGATGGGAAGACAGCTGCCTCTAAACAGGTGTTAAATATATCAGTGAGGATAGGTGCGATTATATCAGCTACATGCTTTACAGGCCGTATCTGGAGACCATCAATATCACAGCTACTGCTTTATTTATACTTTTGATTACTGATATCACCTCAGGAGCGGTGACCGGTTGTAGAAACATTGATTTGTCATTTCGAATGCTCACATATTCGAGAGCAGCCGACAAGTTACCACGCACGTGTAGTCAGGCTTGCGAAGAAATCATTAAAAGCTTCAGCTAATTCGGCTCCAGACGATTCCGCTTCATTCACTCGTAGTTCCGAGATAGGAGCATGCGAAGAACCACGATTTAATAGTTCGTTTAGTCTGGACCATAACACGTCATGGCGATTGTTTTTATCGCTTAAGGGAGAGGAGTGGTATTCTGTGCGCGCAGATCGCAGTTTCTTTGTCAATTTATTTCGGTACTGTTTAAACGTCGTCAAATCATGAGGTGCACGAGTATTCAGGAAGCATCTATATAGCCTGTCTCTAATTTTTATTTCTTTACGCCGCTCTGATGTAATCCACGACTTCCTTATTTTTCAACTGCGTTTACGTTCTTCAATAGGGACGTCGTCGGTATATAGCTTTTTGAAAATGTCAATAAACTTAACGTAAGCATCATTCGCCTCACTGAATGTATCTGTTCTGTTCCAATTTTCCCGCAGCAATGCAACGCAGAAAGAATCAAGGGCTTCCTCCGTAATTGATTGGTATAGAATTTTAGGGCCATTGTTAGCTGCTAGTTGAGTTCTTTCCACACAAAGGAACACAGGGAGATGGTCACTAACGCTGCAGGTTAAAACTCCAGCCTTAGCGTACGACTGCAATGAATTTGTAATAAACAGATCAAGGACGGATTGGCATTCGGCTGTGACTCTAGTCGGAACATTAATCATGTTGACAACACCATTAGATGTTATTGTAGTGTTAAAATACCTGGCAGATTGGTTATTGTTACTCATGTCGATGTTGAAATCTCCTCCAGCAATTCAGGTCTTTTTGTTTTCACCAACGAAGGCCAGAAATTGATCGTAGAATTTTAAAAATATCGAGATATCTCCATCAGGTGGCCGGTAACAAACAGAATATACTGTCTTATTTAAACAGAAAGAGAGTATCTCATAGTCAGGCGTAATCAAACTGTAACAATCAAGTAACTGACATTCAGCATTGTCGCAGAGCAGTAACGCAACTTCACCACCTCGTCTATTGGATCGGTTTAAGCGGTAAGTCGTACACTGTTAGCAAGTCCCGTGTATTTGGCGAATATTTGGGGTGAAAAACACGCTATTTACACAAATTACCATAAATTTACACGATGGGTAACGGATAATTCGTTCAGAAATCATGCGAGGTTGTAAAAAACGTGTTTTGGTTCGGTCATACACGCATAACCGTGTAGCCGACCTCGATAACACGCATCGCCCCCGGCGACGACCACGGCATTGCCGGCTATCGAAGCACCGGAATGCATGGGGACACACTTAGAAAGGACCGTCGAGACAAATGCCGCGGAAAGAAACATGTCTCGGAGACAGATATGCACCAAAAGCAATTGCGCCATGTCGCAGGACGTTGGCGAAACCCGCCCTTACCATGCTCGCCGCCATCTTCTGGTCGATGGCAATGCGGCTTCCCTCATGTCGCCCATGTTTGTATTTAGTTTAGGGGTCCTGATAACAGTTTCTTAGACACCACAAATAAAGTTATGGGTCTAATTATTCGTTTCAAACAGTTAAAATGGATATAAAAAGCGCGTCCTCGATGTGAACACGTGACATTGCAGTTGGTTTCGTTTTTGCTTCAACCTTCAACTGCAAGCGACCTGGCCACGGCGCAAGCGCAACGCCGATGTACGCTGGAAGCAAGCGCCGGTTGGCTTTCGTTGTTTTTGTTTGACCGGAGAAAATCTGGCAAGTACGCATGGCGCCGCTATTTTTTCGGTTTGTCGGGACGCGAGAAGCTTCGCATAGAGCTTCGGAGTTTGCGAGCACATAGTGAAGACGTGACCGGAGAAGTGCCCCTGTGATGTTCCTGGAAAACGGAGAGTAGCATTCGTAATCGTCGTGTGTGCTTTGAAAGCAAAGGGAGTCACAGGGTCCACGAGTTCGCAACCACAAGCCAAGGTTCACGACAGCGCGGCGTTGACTTCGGCGATCTCGTTCTGTTTGGTGCAACCCGGCGATGCGAAAAAGAGCTGAAACATTCGTCGTGTGTGGTGCGGTGCTTTGTATTCCGGGTCTGTTTGAACCACGTTTTTAACACGGAGCGCAAATTGTTTGTTGCGTGGTGGAGGTTCAACGGGTACAGTCCCGTCGTCGTCAGCTGATCCGGTCCAGCTGGTCCGGGAGGACGCAGCGAGCGTTTTTAAATGTAAATCTTCCTTCGTTCCGTTTCAAACTGTGGAACTATCCCAACATATACCGTGAGTAAGAAGCAGCGGGCGTTTTCAACAAAATTACGTTGTTTTAATTGAATAATGGACTCCGGATTGTTGACTTAAATCTGCCGTTTTTTATGCTTCGTGTTGGACTGCGTTTGCATAGCGACGCACACCGCTCGAGTAGATGATTCGGTCCTGCAACGAGTTTGTTGCGCCAATCATGCGGCGTGAATAAATTAGGGCAAGGTTTCCTACCTGCCCACAGATGCATGTATTGCGACCATTTTTGATGTTGTGAACGAAGTGCTCTTTCTTTATTTTGGAAGACGCGTTGGTGCATTTATTATAGTACAATCACTTGAGAGTTGAGAAATTGGAGAGCCAGCAAATTTTCTCAACTTTGTCTCTTTCTCTCTGGCACAGCCCTGCTTCAGTTTCAGTGGGCATATCTACTAGCAGGTACAAACTGCTCTAAAGCAGGCAAAAAACGGGAAGCTTAGGACGGTGCGGACTCCGTGTTTCGCGCTTTTCGCAAGGTGACAGGGTAAATGCTTTTGTGAGATATGCGGAATATGCAAGCGATTTTGTTATGCCCGTCGTTTGCGTCCCTCCAGCAAAACGAATAAGATGATCTACTACAAAGGCGCAATCACAAGCCAAGATTTAAGATAGCAGTCGTTTGCTTCGGTGATCCGTGTAGCTGTATTTTACCCTGCTCTCTGCAACATCGTGTCATGACGAAGAGCTGGAATGGTCACGGTTTGTGCTGGCCTCCCGGTTGACAGAAACCCGCGTCGCCCGCATCGGCACCGAGTGCGCTTGGGCTGTTGATGCTCAAGCCTTTCATCCGCGGCTTGTCGCCAGCTCATCCCGCTGCTCAACGGTGAGTAAGCGGCGAGAGTAACCTCAGTAGTGAATGTAAATTCTCGTTAATTCAGTTATCCGGTGTAAAAGTGTGGAAGATGTCCAACGTGTACTGAGGGCGGGAACTACGAGCGTTTTGCTTTGCTTTTATAACCGAAACCAGACCGACGAGATAACTGCCTTGCGTACTCTAAAATGACGGAAGCAATAAGTTTCAACAGGTCGAGTACGTCACCGGGGATGTAGGCGAGACGGTGCACACTGTTTAAAGGCTTGCAGTATCCACGAGTGGTACCAGGAAAGCGACGTCAACAGAGAAGGAGCTCGCGATTCAGCATAATGCACTGCTATGGGCCCGTGTATCTTCAAAGTTCGGGGAGGTGGCAGTATAAAAAAAAGACGCATCAGCGCCCCACACAAGTGTTCATGAATAACACCGGTCCCAAACTCCCAAGCCCCACCGCTCTTCTCGACACCGACACGACATACGACAACAAACTGCATCAAAACGCCATAAAAGTGAAGGCGTCTGCTCCCGTACTGCAACTGCTGCAACTAGCGGAAGTGAAGTGTTGGGCGGATGTCCGGATGTCCTTCACAAAAATATGTAAAAAATGCTTTGCGCAAGGATCATTTTCATTTATTATTGTATACGTAATGACAAAATCCCAATAATTTGTTTTCCTATCTGATTCGAGCTAGTCTGACTGCTCATAACACTGGTCAAGCAAAAAAATAACAAAAATTTCAACTTTTTCATGACCGGTTTTAAGATTTATTGTTAACATATCGTTATTTATTGCAACGGACTAACATTATAAATTTTGCCTCCATACTTTTTAAATGCAAACAGTTCTAATACACGGCTGTCCATTGCGCCGTGTTTTGTGTATTCTTCTATATATCTGTAATGGCCAGCGACCAAAAAGCTCACCCGCACATGTCAAGCTTATATGCGCCGCGGGGAGAAATGGATATCGAGTAGGAAGTGTCGGGCGTAGTGTCGGTTGTTGTGTTTGTGTACATGTCGGTGCTGTGTAGTTGTGTGCTGTGTTGACTGCGTTGTATGTAGGGTTGCTGTCAGGGTGTCGAACCGGAACCGAACCGAACCGAAAACCGGAACAGAACCGTTATTTTTAGCCGAACCGGAACTGAACCGAACCGAAATCGTCGCCGCCATCTTGGAACTGAACCGGAACCGAACCGAAAAAAATATAACGGTAACCGGTTGAAAACGGTTCAAGGTAATTTATTATTTTATTTTTTGTTAGTATCACAAAATGAACATATGGGAATAAAAAATTTGCGGCTGTATTTCTAATGATCACATTGGTCCTATACAGAATTGCAACGTATGGTAAATTGTGGGTTTTGGTGGCGCTTTTGTATTGGCACTATGATTAACGATGTGTCACGTTGTCACGTGACGTCATGGTGTCAATACAAGTTGTCAAGTAATGTCACGTGACCTCGTGGCGTCACGTGACTCACTGCGTCAACTCGATTTAGTTTGAGGAAGTCACTACATGCATTAGCCTTGTTGACAGCGTGACGTAACATGACGACACGATTTTGCACCGTGTCACATGACACCGTGACGTAAGCGGTTTTCATAACACCTAGTCGAGTGCACCGGTTCTTGACAGTCAGCATCGTCAAACATTCGGGTAACGGCTCATGGCAATTAAATATGATAATAGCCCAACTCTAAAAATATCTGAAGCTCAGCCCAAGCTTTTGCTTTCCAAACCCTAGCCACCTAGGGCATGACTATGATGAACACTGACGGTATATAATTAGCGTCAGATCACGTGGCAGCTTGTTCAAATTGCGAGTTGAGGAGGGGATCGACAGCTGTCTTTCCTTTATTTTTTTCTGCATCTGCTATTGCCCGGAGAGTAAAACTAATGCATATTTTCGCAAGCTATGAACGTCAGGGGTTACTTCTTAGCAGTATTTATTGAAAGTACAAAAAAAAAATGTTGCAAGACCAATTTTACATCATTGAGGCACCCAAACATTTTTTCGTTGCTGCTGAACTGCATCCGAAAGATGTCGCCGAGAATAGAAGTATTGAAATGACTAAATTCGACTTATTAATATGACGTTCGATAGAACTACATGTGTGTACGGAAGGAATACTTTAAAAAAAATATTTTAGTGACCTCAGAGGGACAGCCGCACCATGGCGGTCGCTGTAAGTCTCACACGAGCGTCGTTCTCAAGTTATTGCCCAAGTTTCGACCCCCTCTGTATTTCTCTTAAAGAAGCTATAAAAAGATTCCTATACATCACTAAATTCTACTCAGGATCACTCCCTAACGTTAATAACTGATTAAACTTGGCTTTGCTTTTTTTTTTTTATCTAGGCAATGGCAGTTGCCAAAAAGTTAGAGAAATATGAGCATCGTTCATCCCCTCAACTCGGAGCCAGAAGCGGCCACGTGACCTGGTGCCTGTCTTATTCCGCCAACGTTAATCATACCCCCGCGCTGGGGTTGGAAAGGAAGAAAACGCGTGCTGGGGGGGAGCTCCAGTCATTGTTAGAGTTCGGCTATTCTCATTACCGCAGTGGTTGGACACGAGCCACTACCCAAGTGTCCACCGAGGCATTGCTTGTTACGAGCCGATGTACAGTGTTCACGCAATTCTCCTGCCCAATCCACGAGCCGCGCTCGACTGTCGTGAGGCGGGTGGGTTTGATCCCACAATTACGTCATCAATCTTTGCGAAGGCAAGACTAAAAGAAATAGTCTCATTTTTGGCCTCGCAATTTCACCGCGACAAAGAAGCTTCTGAATCAGTGGCGGCCTTTGCGAGTATACTTGGGTCAGACTCGGACCAGTACTCCTCTGCAAAGTCATGAGCATTCCAACCCGATATCGTTTTATGACCCCTTTGAACTTCACGGGGTGCAAAATAAAAGCAGTGAAGGGTTACTGTTAACAAGTGAAAACTAAAATTGTCGAATTAGCACACACGAACAGAGGAGACGATTTCTGAGGAATACCATCAGCCTTTCCACTCCGGTGGAGAAGGAAGACCAGCGAAGCTGTACTATGGTGGAAATGAAGTAACTGCCGGCCGCAAGTCGGCAAGCCAGAGTGGAAAGGCTGGAAAGGTTGCCGCCATCTATGCGCGACGGCGGCTACCAGATAACCGGCAAGCCGGTTGTCTGGTTGCTGTCGTCACTTATAGATGTCGGTAGCTGTCCAGAGTTTAGTGTCGTCATTTGTTTGCTGACCTACACGATAGTGGGGCAACTATCCCTTAATGGCTCCGCTGTAAAAAGAAGTGTGTGTGTGTGTGTGTGTGTGTGTGTGTGTGCGCGCGCGTGCGTGTGTGTGGGGGAGTGGGGGGTTAATTTAAAAACCTACTGTGTTGTAAAGGTTCCTCTTCCCCGCATCTTTGGCGCAGACCAAAAAGCTCTAGCCCGGAAACTACTTTGTGTGCAAAAGGCTCTTGCCAAATAGCACGTTTTTGTCTTTCCAGACGCTCGCGCCGTTCCTCACGACGATCCACTTAGAATAGTAATACGTGATATTAAAACACTTGGCTTTCACTGAGCTTGAACGTTATGCAGCATGCATTTTGCGCCATCGAATTCGATTTTCTCAGCAGGAAGAAATCGCAATGACTACCAGCCTATAGTGTGATGACGTCACTTGCATACCATGCTAAACAGTTAAGCTTTCTGGTGAAATGTAATGTTTGCAAAACTAGCAATACATGTCCTAATTGTAAACTTGTGCAATTTTTATAGCAGTCTCGCGATGATATATGGCAGCCTAGAGAAATGTTAGCGCGCGTGGCTATTCAAGCATAGGGTTCTAAAGTGAGGGCCAAAACAAGTGCAGGTAAAACCGAATATAACATTAGCCTCCCGAGGCACTATTTGGCGAAGTTTCGAGCTCATGGAAGCTAATAAAATGTGACTTTTACTAAGATTTTAAGAATCTTTGTCTGTCCTTCGCCCTATTTATATAAAATTATAAATTTCATTGCGTCCATTTTTACGCATATATTTTTGCAGGAGGGCGTTAAGTAAGGGATTGTTTAGAAAAATTACATTAATTATCTCTCTATTTTTGAACATTTCATGTATTTGACTTCCAATCTTTTATGTGAGCACAGAGCCCTTTTTGGCGTACCCTGCAACCCGATGTTTCACACTGCCAATCAGCAAACAGAAAAACACTTTTGTGCAGACTCTACAGCTCGCGTAGTTTCGAGTATCGTCCTTCCGCGTCGGTCTCAAGCGGTTATGGGAACTTTATAAAGTAAAATCTATTGATCGTTATAAAAATATATTTAATTACTAACGGAATATTTGACAACATAAATAAGTGGCCGACCACCCTAAAGCAATGCCCCCCAAATGATCTGAAAATTGTTCTGCCAATCTTTTCCGTCGTTTCTATCCTCGACAGCCACTTTGTAAGTTATATGGGACAGCCTTACACACATTCCTGATTTTGAAGCAAACTTAAATAACTATGTGTTCCTCACACATATAACATCTCAAGCATATAGAAGTCTGTTATTGCTCTTTTATGTGGGGAACATTACTTTTATGTGTCTGTGGGCTGGACAAAAACAAAGTAAACAATGGCGCGCGGCAAAACTATGACGATTACGCACGCAAACCGTCAGAAAGTGTACAATTAAGTAGCTTCCATGTCGAGTAGACTGTGAAATACTATTTCGTTTTACTTAACAAAAAAAAAATCTTGGAGGACGCTTAAGCTTCGCCTTTAAAAGTGGAACGCGATAGCCTTAACAGGTCTCGTTTGCATCGCACTCTCATTTGCCACGAAAGCGTGACTCGCGTGGCCTAGTCAAAAGCGTCTGACTCGCAACCGAAAGGGTCGTTGGTTCATATCCCAACTAAAATTCTTAATTTTTTTCTTTAAGGAAAAAGAATTACTTTAAAAAGTAAAATCATTTGAAACATACGGCGAACTTTAATTCGCGTTACATGTCATGTTTTAATCACTCTCCTTACACGCGTGATGTTACGTTTCACATGAGCATTGTGGGTTGTTTGAAATCCTTGCGTGAGGGCATGTAGCTCTGACGTTATCACCCTATCGACCAACCAAGATTTTCTAGTCACGCCACCGACATCGGCTTTCCTGCGACATGAGCTCCTTAACACTGCCGCGTTAAAGTCATCAATTAGCAAGGGTGATGCTCATTCGCAAATTAAATTGAGCGGCATCTTGTCAAGAACAAACCTCAACAGCCAGGCTATGCCAGCTTCTCCTGTAAAAGAAAATGTTCATTTGGACAAGCGCTATTTTGGGCCAGATTAGATGGGAATGCGAAGGTGCGTATAGATTAGGGTGAACAATTGCGATTGCTCCTTGCTGCATGATTAGTCGCATGCATACGGTACTGAGTGTAAACAATGTTTGGTTAGAACAACAAGCAGTTTGATTGCCGCTCGGTGTTCCTATAAAAAATTGTCCGAAAGGAATTATTCTAAAACTGTTGTGACATTTTGAAAATTTCATTGCTTTTAGCTAAGTTGTGTCGTCATATTATACATATATATTGTGAAGCGTATTTCGTAAACAATATATGGTAATATATATGACCACGAGGTGCTCATTTTATAATTTTATGTGAAATATTTAATTCCTTGGTTCAAAGACACAATCACAATTCCACTTTTCATACTGCGACATAAAATTGTAACAATCACGGGTATTTTAGGCGACCTACCACACTTCGCGACAATATTTTATACCGTGTAAATAAATCCGCTTGAACTTTAGAATTTTACTTAAACACGAAAAAAGAACAAAAAAATGCAGTATAGTTCTAAATTTCAAGCCGATCTATTTCCAGATGTACCAACAAGCTCACCTCTTCACTCTTGTACTTAAGCATTTTGATTCAGGTAAAGTATGTGTTACTGGTAAACAAAGGGATGTCGAGTCGTATGAACACGACGTTATGTTCGTCAATGTAGATTTTCTTCTACTCTTGCGTCAAAATTAAATAACTGAATTTTATATTTTGGTACCTAAAACAAAAGTAAATTGCACGGACGATCGAAGAAGCTCAAGAGTTTATCGTTTTACGGCGTAAATAGTGTATATGGCCAGAACAACGCGGAAAATATATTCTCAGTTTTGCGGTTCAAACCGGTTCGAACCGGTTCGAACCGGTTTGAACCGTTATTTTTGGCTCCCCGGAACTGAACCGGAACCGAACCGAAAGCCGTGAACCCGAACCGGAACCGAACCGATAAAAATTTCGGTTCGACACTCTGGTTGCTGTGTAGTTGTGGTCGTTCGCAGTGTTAACAGACTGGTCTTTTTTTTTTAAACAAGCTGCTAGAAATCTCGATAGGTGGCGCAAGTTACCGCCCGATTCTAAATAGTTTGCTCAAGTTATTTATCCATGTAAGTTCGGCATTCGTTTTTTTATTTTTTGTCTAGCGGCTTGTTGAAGCTACCGACGCCGCCGACAACGCACGTACGTACCTTTGCAAGTAGCTACGTCCGCCGCTTGGAGACTTTACTGTGTATAAAAGACATCGAACGAGAACTAACGCGCCCTGTGTGCTTTCAATTCGGCTGAAAGGCGCGCGGCTCGCTGGGCTCGTCTCTCGCCTGTTCTCGGCCGCTGACCGCCATGTTTCATAAGGAACACGCTCGAAACGGTTTTGCGGAAGGCAGACACGGTGTAGCGTGTTACGTTTACACAGCACCTCATGTGTAGACGAAAAACACAGATGGCCTCGTGTAAAACGAACACGTTTCGACGTGTCCGCTATGGGACAACGGTTTACACGTCTGGGCGTGTTATTTTTGCTAACAGTGTATAGTTTGGTAACCTGAGCACATCATGTTCACTCGTGCTCCAAGTCTCAGTTAACATAATGGCAGAAAGTTTAAATAAAAATTCAGTAAAGAATTCTTCCAAACAAATTACCTTGTTCTTTACAGACCTCGTATTTATATGAATACATTTCAAAAAACCAGGTGGGAGCCCAGACACAAGCTGGTCAACAACACTTTGCAAATAATAGCTGTGGTCGTGGTTCATAGCACATTATTTTCTAAAAAGTTAATCTGCAGCGTACTTGCGTTTTCTCCCCCTTACCACCCCCCCCCCCCCCCAAGAAAAAAAAAAGCGTTGCATTCTTGAAAGGTTTCAGAGGAGGCATTGAGAGAAGATTCCTACCTCAAATAACGGCGGCGCTAATCAGTCAAGCTGGCGCCGAAACGGCTCCCGGAATGCTCTCCTAATCCCCGTTCACGGGGACGGCGTTCTCCGATGATTCACCCCTTACCCCCGGAATGTGCATCTAGCGGGGGAAACTGCTCGGCCGTTTTTGGCTTTTGCCGCGCACTTTGGCGTGTGACCTTGCTTGTCCCCTTGGAACTTGCCCCTTGTTCTGGAGGGCGCGTTTTCCCCGGAGCGGCTGCCGGCGCTGGCGGGTTGGCCAGCCGCTGCTGTGGGGCTGCTTCCTTTGGGGCGCGTGCAACGTCCATGGCCTGTTCTTCCTCTACGGGCTCCGATTCCTCTTCACTGCTTTCTTTGGGTGTTGCCGCCTCCGTTTGGTTAGAGACGGGTGCATCCGCTCGTCCCACCTCGTCCGTGCCGTTCGATCCGCTTCCGGTACATTCCCCGTCATCCAGGAGGTCGCTTTCTAGCGGCATGCTCGCCTGGCACTTGGTCTTGGCGGCGTACTTGGGCACACACTCCGATTCCAAGTGGCCGTAACTTCTGCAATGACGGCACCACGACGCCCGGCATTGCCTTCCCATGCGCCCCAGTTGGCCGCAGCGGAGACACATCGGCGGTCAGCCTCAGACATATAAAAGGATAGGATATCCAGCCACTTTCCCCTGATGTGGTAGGTCTTCCTTTCCTTTCCCCTCCTTGATCGTGATTGTGACAAAGCTTGTTGACGTTTCGACTTCGTATTCTTTACTTGGAGATTTCCATTTTTCCCTGCAAATTCTCGTCACGTTTCCATACTCCACGAGGGCCTTGCACACATCTTCATCGGTTACGAACGTGGGGAGCCAGTTGACTCGTACCACAGCTTCTTTTAAGCTGCGGTCAATAACAATGCATCGTTTTCCTTTCACCGTAATGTCCTTCAGAGCGACGAGGCGTTCCTTATTGTCAGTGGAGTCCAGCGTGCAGACCCACACGTGGTTGAACTGGAAAGCTCCCAGTCCAACCGCGTGCTTCATGCCGACAGTTTCCTCAAGCGCTTCGGCGAAGTCCTGCGTGCGATAGGGCCTACCTTGAGGGTCTCCGTGTAGAAACACCGTCTCCGCCAGCCTCTTTCCACCCGGTAGCATAGGCATGATCATTCGGTAGTCCGCGGAGGCCTGGTCGGCCGCCGTGGCAGGGCAGCCACTCCGTTGAACATCGCTCCTGTCCCGGGGAAGACGGAAGCGCACGTCCGTTCCCCTCGCGCGCTGCAGGTTGTCTAACCCATGATTCTACCATTTAGAATCTTTAAAAAAAATGCAGCCTCACTCTTTATAGCTCCAGAGATACCACCCCACATATCAACGATCATTAAATGCAATGCAACTCGGAAATAGAAGATTAACTGCAAATTGTTGCACGTCCTCATCATTTATTGCAGCCATATTTTTTTCTCATCAAGAGTAGATCGTATCAGTCGGTCAATCATTTATTTGTTCTAATTATCTGGTCAGTGTGACTTGTATTTGTGTTTGTCTCTTGCCCGACCAAGCAGCTGTGTTGCAAAATGTTGACAACGATTCATTTCTGTCTTTTCAATAGACTTCCCTATTGAAAAAAAAAAAAAAAAAAACATTTGGCGCCTTTATGAAAATAAACGGGTCCATACCGGTAGCAGTTTAACCGTACCGGTCACCAGTTTGTCAAAGGGGTCACCCGTATGGCTCAAAGGGGTCCCAAGTAGAAGCCATAACGGTCACCTATTTGGACAAACAGGTCACTCCTCTGGCAAACGGGTCTCTCGTCTCGGCAAATCCGTCGCTCGTCTGGGCGAATGGGCGACTCGTTTGGGCAAAGTTGTCGCACGTTTGCTCAACCCGGTGACCATGTTGCAAACTGTACCGGTTTAATCAAACGGCTCTCCGGAGCCCGTTTGATACTGAACGTACAGAACAGCGGCGTGGGCACGCCTAGCGTTTCAGCCGTGGCAGCCAATGTTTCCGGAAGGCTGGGAGCGCGGGTTCATCGATTTCAGATCGTCCGCGTAATGCAAGTAATTATATTTATATTTCAATTGCGCTGATGTTCGCTTATACTGCAATTAAAACTAACACTTTTTTGCTGTTGTTTTACGTAAACGCGCGACGTTGGTGAGCCGATATTTTTGACAGAACTTTAAAACTTTGTCCATCTTGGTTGCCTCAATTTACTTATTCAGCTCGAATCTCTCTCGCAGAAGACACGACCGCGTGAAAGAATGTACAAATACTTTACTGGGGGAATACATTCCACTCCTCTCAAATACAATAGCTTCGGCGCGGACAGGTTTTCTGGCTTGGCGAGAGTCATATATATATATACATATATACGCGTATAAATAAAAAACACAACGAGCACCTTATGTGCGAGCGAAGGCAAAGCTGGAAGCGCGAGCACGAAAGCTCCGTGCGTTCAGGTTTTGCTCGAGCGCGCGAGTTGGGGAGAAACGCAAAAAGCGCTGGTCCCGTGCTTTTAGCTTTGGCTTCGCTCGCAGATATGGAGGTGAAACGAAGTGTAGCTCAGTGCTGCGCCAAATACTGTGCTGCGCTGTGCCGCCATAACCTTCCCAATCGACGCACCTTGCGGAGACGACACCGCCGCGGCCGCCGCGAACGGCTCTGGCCGCGAAGATCCACGTGCACATGCGCGTGGACTGACGCGGACCTCCACACCGTCAGGCCTGGATTGGGAGCTGTAGGCGTTCTGTCTAATGCAAATGAGCGGAGCGGAATGTATTCCCCCTAGTAAAGTATTTTGAATGTGCGTCTAGACTCCGTTTCACTTTAATTCAAGAAGCAGCGAAGGTAGCAGGCGTACACGCGGCTGCATGAACATCGAGCATTGCGAGAGGACGCCCGCCGTTGCAGCAGTCAAACTACGAGCTCGCGCTGAGTACTTTCTTCGCTCGGGCGCAAGCCGAGCTTCTGGCCGCCCCGCCGCCATTTCCAAGGTTCAAGCATGCTAAATTGCGAGCGCGCGCGTGATTTTTTTTTTTTTTTCAGGTTACAAAAACACATTGCACTGGAATGCCTGGGGAGAGGGAGAGGGGCTGTCCCTGTGGTCTTCGCTCTCCCTCCTCTCTTGTCACCCGTCACGTGACCCGCAGCCGCGCGCCAGCTTCACGCTGATAATATCCGGAAGGGTGCGCCTAGCAGCCGCTTTTTTCTTTGTCTGCTTGTTGTCAGTTCCAGCTCGAACTTCGCGCGTGCACATGCTTCGATCTGTCGCCTAACCCTGCGGTCTTATTAGGATGTCTCTCGACAACGTATTGGATGTGCACCAAAACTATCAGTGTTCGAAAAGTCCAACGTCTATATCGGCAACAAGCGATTCTTCAAAGAAGTCAGGAATTCTTGCGGTTTGGTTGGGTTCGGCAACTGACAGCTTGTGTGCCACATCGTGTTGAAACTTTCAAGAAGCCGTTTCCTCTCATTCGTGTTTGTGTGGTTGTCCTGATTTGACCGTGTCGACAAATATTACGGATTACATCTTTCAAGTCCGGTATTTGTATGGTAAGTGCACTGCAACCTACTTCTTGGCAACATTTGACCGTTCTTCTACTCGTACTCTTCCAGATTATCTATATAATTATGCAGCCACTATTCTCGCGGCAGCCGGGCGAATAATTTCCCGAAAGTCTACCTTCATAGTCTAGAATTTATTCGGTTCTTGTTTGGTTTGCTATCTTCTCAGTTGTATAAAAGCTTAGAGTGCCTCTCACATTTCACAGATCGCTTGCACGTTTCTACTTGTCTACAGAAGACGTAATAAACTTTGAGGAGAATTGAAAAGAATCTTTTGTGTCTGTTTTCCTGTCCATTTGCAAGCACCTACGTGAGCACATTTGTTCTACGTGTTTCCTGCATGTTATAAATAAGTTTATGAGTTTCGGAACGTCTTAAATAAGTTTAAGATAACCAACCTACCAGACGATCCCCGTTTAGGGCTAGCGCATAATTTCCCGATTCGAATGGCACGTTCAAACGTGTGGTCACGTGCGAGGTCGAATGGGCACCTGTATCAAACGGGCACCCGTATCAAACGGGCACCTGTATCAAATGGGTACCGTTCGAGCGGGTACCGTTTCAAACGGCTACCCGTATCCCATAATCACGTTTGATCCAAAAGGGTCGACAAGTTTCCACCCGTTTGATTTACCAGTTTGCCACCCGTTTGAATTTCAAATGTTTTTTTTTTTTCAGTAGGGTTCTTTCAAAAGTGTGTGCTTCCTATACTTCGTTTCACCATAACTTGGCAACAGGCAACCGCCAGAGCCCCCTCGAGCCAGTCAGAGAGACGGACTGAAGGCATGCGACAAAACTCTGGAGAAGTAGGGCACTCTAATGATGTGCTGTCACGTGCCATTCTCTAACGTGCATATTGGCTCAGTTATGTGAGCCATCACTGTGAACTCGGCTCAGCACCAATTGGATTCGAGTGTTGCATTTCCGTTCGACGTGATCTGGAGCCGATTCGTGTGCTTTACGCTTAAGGGAATTGGTAACAGTCGAGTGAAGGGCTAAGCTTAAAGTACCCAGCACCTCGACCAGAACATACGATGACAGCCAAGCATGGCCCTGAACCTTCAAGAATAGTAAAGATTGATAAAAGAAAGGACTGGATCATGCATCCGCGACAATATTACAAGTCTGTCTAAAAAGAGTTTATCCTGACCAGTAAAGAAGCTGCATTACTTTAATAGAATTTGCGGGCATCATCTAACTCCGATTCCCACAGACCCTGTCTCCGGATGAATATGACACTGCAATACTTCGCTCTCGGCAAAAGGGTTTATTCACTCACTCATTGCCTTGGGGGGTTTCGGGATCGGGGAACGGTCATCAGCGAGGCCGGGGGAGAGCCCGCTGCCACAGCAGCTTCTCCGAGTCCCAGCGGTGGTCGTCCACACCGCGTCATGGGAACATCGTCGTCCAGGGTCGCTGTCCGGTCCGCTTGTCGAGTCCGCCACTCGACGTAGTGCCCGCACTCCCTGCGCCAGCGTCCGGCGCCGTCCGAGCTCGCCTCCGTGACCGGTCCCTTGTGAAGTCGCCAGCCCAAGCCCAAGACCCCTTCCTTTGTCTCCGTTCCCCTTTTAAGACCTTCCCAAGTCCTTGTCCCGCCGACCGTCCAATCGGGAACCTTGCTGCGAGCCGACCCTCCGACGTCAGCGCTGGGTGAGGGGGCGCTTGCCCCATCCCTCCCGGAGAGCTCGGACGTTCCGCGACTGGGCGGCGACGTGAAACGGGAAGGTCACGGGGAACGAAGGAGCGCCCGGCAGCACGGCGACAGGGACCGGCGAGGTCACGGAGCGCGGAGGAGCCAGGGAGAGGGTCCCCACACCTCCCCTCCCTCAAGGCTCGGACCCCGGGGGGCCTGAGTCGGCGAAGGGTGGACGGTCCCCGGCCAGGAACTCCTCCAGCTCCGCCATCACCGTGTCCTCGGCGGGCGGAGGCGGAGGCGGGAGGGGTTTGGCCGGGCAGGGAGCTCGTTCAGCTGAGTGTCGCCGATGACGACGAGCACCCTCGATGATGATGATGATGGCATCAAACCAAGCAGGTCAGCGGTGAACGTCCATTCACTGGGAAGCTCGTCACCGACGGAGCACGGTCCACGAACTGGTCCGGAGCACCACAGCTCACAACACGGACGGGCACTCAGGCACACACAACACGCCGGCACTTAAAGTTCGCTTCCGTCCCTAATGTAACAGACAGCGAATCGCGCAAAAACGAATAGCGGCACGCTATATCAGACAGCGCGACGAAACCAAAATCTTTCGATCGTTGGACATGCCACGAATTAATAACAAAACTTTTCATTTCAATACTAACGGGCAGGCAATCATCAAGAACGTCAAGCTACACGTTCAAGAGGTACATAAGAGGAAATCTATTCCTTATCTAAAAAGTATGAGCACTCATTGTATACTCAAATCATACATACGCCCACTATACAACATTTGCTCCTATCAAACTCAACCGCATTCTTTTAAAACAGTAAGCAATCTACCAGAGCGTCAGAACCGCACGCCTCTGACAACATTATTAATCTCCAACACATTCGCGAAGAAGTACAAAACCTCAAGAGCTAACAATAACCTTCCGTAAAACAGAAACGGTAACAAATCCAGTCCCGTTCGCGAGGTGCGACTCGCAAGGAACACGCTGCCAACAACCCATGACGGGCACTCATGCACTCGGCGTTCACGCTACCCGAGCTACAAACACGCTACAGCAAAGCTACGCAGCACGCCTTCATCAGAAGGGGTAATCACCTTACTGAGAGGCCGTCGTTCCGTGGTACCGGTTACTTACACCAGTACAAAGGGAACAGTACCTGGATCGTGCGAACAGCAGATCTCATTGGACAGCCTATTTACAAAGCTATGTCCGTAACGTCTGGGCATCTACCAGACGTTACCGCTTCACTGCTCGGAGGCGACCACCCAACAGGAGCGACGAGCGCGTAACGGCGGTCCGCACCGAACCCCGCACGGGCTCGACAACCGCGACAACCGCATCGACGCACGTTAGAGTTCTCCCCCGGCCAAACCCCGACACCGCATAACTAAAAAGTCTTCCAGCTGATGTCAAGGCCGGCCGGGATCGAGCAATAAAGGTACGCCGTCAACGCGTCTCGCGACTCTTCAACGTTCTCGAATCGAGCAACGTGTCCAGATACAAACGCAGTAGGTTACGCACAAAGCTCGCCCCCAGCCAAGTCAACACGCTGCATGACTGAAAAGTCTTCTTGCGACTGTGAGGACAGGCAGGATTCGAACAATGTAAGTATCCCACACACGCACCTCTCAACTTCCGCGCAACGAACGCGATACCAAAATGCCAAATTATCTAACCGGCCGGTCTTGGAAATGGACGAGCTAATAAACTATATTGGCTCTGCATAAACAGTTTCCGCAGCGTCGAAGTGTCTACAGCATTTACCGCCGCATTCCAACACCCGCTACCCATTCATGCAAAGGCTGCAGTTAGTACAGCGACGGGCTGACCCAACGCACAACAGTTATAGGCCGCCGACGGCCATGCCGCTGCCATAATTTCTAGGCTTCCCGGGCACGTACCCGCCGACGTGAACCGTACGTTTTCCCGGGCCAACCGCGCATCTGTACAGGATAAAACTATGAACAACTCGTCACATCTTCGCAAGACCGCCACTCCCCTCGTGCAGGTTTTCACTGCACGAGCCCAGCTCTTTCCCCACCTAGCTGTCTTTTCTCCCCTAAATTTATAATTTCACTCCAGCCCAGGTCTCTGCACGACCAATTACGCTCTCTACGCCCTCGCGTCCCAACGCGAACCTAACCGCGGCCGAGAGCCGTATCCGGCGGCAGCGCAAAGCGCGCGCTGGCCGCCGCTCCTCCGGAAACGGACAAAACGAAATAAAAGAGTAACTCCCGCCGCGAGGCTCAACCATCGATATGGCGGTGTGAGGATCCGGAACCAACTGTGCGCACAATTAAACGGAATCAACCTCACGACTCTACAACCAGAAACGCACGGGTCATGCCCATCGCGTCAGACTGGACTCCACGGAGCATTACACACACACAGCCACTGATAAAGTGAAAACGGAAACTCTGTGGTTTTCGGGATTCCAATGTCTACGCACCAGACATCGCGTATCCGGCACAATTTAGTGGGCTTAGCCCCTAAATGTAGCCTCTGGCCACAAGGTACTCGTTCAAAGCGATCTTGGTCGGAACCACAAGAGCGCATCCGTACCTTAAAACGCTGTCAACTAACGACGCTCAAAACCGCGCCGACAGCTCAAGCAAGGCCAACTGGGATCTAGCATGCGGTCAAACCGAGACGCTAGTCTCCTCCCGGACAAAATGCAATGCGGGAATAATTTCCAAACACAGTCCGTGCAACCGCCATCCGCAATGGGTGCGTTCTCCACCCGCAGCGATGCCTCTCTGACGTGTCCGATCAGTAACAAGCGTTCCAAAACATTACATCGATACGCGAGCAAAGGCGGTTAGGCGCGTCACATCTCCCAAACCGTGAGCCGGCATCTTTCCCAGCAGACGTGGACTGCCGGAGGCGTAGGTGGGGGGACGCCCGACGCTACATGCCTCGAGGGGTGCGGTAACTTCGACGCACACAGCGCTCTTGCGTAGCAGGATCAACCTGCCAGGGCATCGAACGGTGCGCTGAACAGCAAACACTCAAAGCGCTTCTCGTAACGGGGGATAGGCGAATTACTGACAGGCTGGGGAAAAGGGTTAATCCCTTAAAACAGCGGTCAAAATCCGCGCCTCCTAGTCAGACAGGCGATAATGTCAGGACCTCCGAGCGGCGCTCCCGCAACGAAACTTCGTGCGGCGCTCCCGCGACAAAGATGACCCCCAAAAAGAGCGCGAAACAGTGCCCTAACTCAACCGGAAACAGGTTAGAAATCGGAATGCCTGCCTGATCAAGAATCAGGCTCCACGTTGGGCGCCAGTTTATGCGGGCATCATCTAACTCCGATTCCCACAGACCCTGTCTCCGGATGAATATGACACTGCAATACTTCGCTCTCGGCAAAAGGGTTTATTCACTCACTCATTGCCTTGGGGGGTTTCGGGATCGGGGGACGGTCATCAGCGAGGCCGGGGGAGAGCCCGCTGCCACAGCAGCTTCTCCGAGTCCCAGCGGTGGTCGTCCACACCGCGTCATGGGAACATCGTCGTCCAGGGTCGCTGTCCGGTCCGCTTGTCGAGTCCGCCACTCGACGTAGTGCCCGCACTCCCTGCGCCAGCGTCCGGCGCCGTCCGAGCTCGCCTCCGTGACCGGTCCCTTGTGAAGTCGCCAGCCCAAGCCCAAGACCCCTTCCTTTGTCTCCGTTCCCCTTTTAAGACCTTTCCAAGTCCTTGTCCCGCCGACCGTCCAATCGGGAACCTTGCTGCGAGCCGACCCTCCGACGTCAGCGCTGGGTGAGGGGGCGCTTGCCCCATCCCTCCCGGAGAGCTCGGACGTTCCGCGACTGGGCGGCGACGTGAAACGGGAAGGTCACGGGGAACGAAGGAGCGCCCGGCAGCACGGCGACAGGGACCGGCGAGGTCACGGAGCGCGGAGGAGCCAGGGAGAGGGTCCCCACAAATTTTGTTTAATAATTCCTCTTCTCTGGTGTTTTGATGACTGCCGTGGAAGAACGGAACTGAAATTGACGTGGGACCATTTTTTTTGGTAATGAGCTGCTGCACACTGTCACCGCAAAGCAGCGTGAACATGTGGGATGGGTAGGAAAACACGCACTCCGGTGAGATACGCGCCGTGAAATGTCCATACTGCTTGCAATTCATGCAATGAGTGTTGATAAAATCTTTGTGTCGACGAAACGTGCGGCATACCAGGGGATTCAATACCAACTGGAAGAACAGTGCTCCGTGAAAGTGCGCATCTATATTTTGGAAGCAGCAGAGCATTATCTAGCACGGCACGGCAACTACCAGCTTCAAGGCAGCCCTTCGGTGCGGCGCACAACCGAAGTGAGCTTTCGAACATTTGAACGCAGCGTCTAAAGCATGGCACATTGCCAATCACAACTGGTGCAATTTCTGTGGCTAAACTGTTTATAAAATACATTGCACATACTTTACTGGAGACCTCGAAAATTCCGATGGTCAACGAGAGCACAAAAACTTAATGTCCTCTCCTAGCGATATCCAAATCAATCCGAGGTCCGAGCAACGTCACATGACTTGGTGTCACGTCACCTACGAACAAATTCAGTTTCTCCGCTAGATTTAGCGGGAAAATTGACGTCACGTGACCTCAACACCAATTCCTTTCCTGGCTAAATTTAGCGGAAATTGAATTGGTATTGAGGTCCCGCTAAATTGAGCGGAAGATAGAATTTCTGCTGAGGTCACCGACGTCACTTTTCTCGCTAAATTTAGCGCGCTTACGCCGACACTGACGCTCCGACACACGGAAACGGGCGCTTAAGAGCTGCGCTCTAAAATACAAAAGGAAAGCATGCAACTCCAGAAAGTCACTGTAAACCGAATACCCACATGACGCTAATATCCATGCAAAGGAAAACTAAGGTTCATTATCATATATGCTAAGCAGGACAAAACATTCAAACAATTGCATGAAAAATAAATAATGAGATTGAATATTTTGAGCAAGTAATAAACACGTACTCCACCTCGGTGAGACAGAAAGCTATTGTAGCCCCCGAGCTACAAGGACAACAGGAACGACAGCGAGAGCGGTGTGTTTCGGCACCACGCGATTGGTGACGGGTACCACGAGACACTGAGATTCGGGGTGACGTGGTGCACGGACGTTCTACGATGGCCGGCTTCTGCACTGCAACTAACAACCATTTGTAAATATTCTAAATATAAATGTAGTGACAAAAAACATGCTCGCTGCATTTCTGGTGACCCGGACATCCACCGCTATGGCTACAGGAGATTGACCAAGACCCCTCCCTCGCCACTAGAGCTACCACTGTGCTGACTCTTCCTAAGTTCTGGGCAGAAGATCCAGCACTCTGGTTCGTGCAGGTGGAGAACAAGTTCCGCCTGCACCGAATAAGCTCCCAGATAAGGCAGTACGAGCTCCTCATCGACGCCCTCCCACCCCAAGCCGCCACCGAGGTTAGAGACATCCTCCACTCGCCGCTCGGCGACACTCCGTATGACACACTCAAGGAGGCTCTAGTCAGACGCCTCGTCGCTTCAGAGCATCGACGCCTCCAGCAGCTCCTTAGCGCTGAAGAACTGGGTGACCGTCGGCCATCTCAGTTCTTGCGTCACTTACAACACTTGCTAGGCGACAAGGCGGCCTCCATCGACGCAGCCATCCTTCGAGAGCTTTTCTTACAGCGCCTCCCGCCCCCCGTTCGTGTCGGTTTAGGTGCGGCCCACAGGCTTCCACTCCTGGAACTCGCCGAGCTAGCTGACCGAATCATGGAGGTCAACAGCCCTACCATCGGCGCAACACAGCGAACTTCCGACCTTACTTCGGACATCGCCAAACTCCGGAAGGCTATGGAGAAACTGACGGCAGAAATGTCCGAGCTTTGAAGGGAATCCTCCCAGCGTGCTCGGTCGACGGGATGGCGCTCGCGAGACCGTGCAGGCCAACGCTTTGCTCGCGACAGCTCTCGTTGACCCTCACCATCTCCCCCGCCTTCAACAATGTCGCTGTGCCGATACCACCGACAGTTTGGCTCTGAGGCCCGCCACTGTCGGGCTCCTTGTTCCTGGGACCAGGGAAGCGGGATGGGCGGTCGCTAGTGGCGGCCAGCGACCCATACCAGCCTATTAGCCGCCTTTTCCACGTTCGCGACAGACAAGATCAGCGGCACATGTTTCCTGGTCGACACAGGTGCAGAAGTAAGTGTCATCCCTGCCTCTACTTTCGATCGCAAAAATAGCACCAAAACACCTTCGCTGCAAGCCGTCAACGCTTCCCTCATCGCTACCTATGGACAAAAATCACTGACCCTGGACCTCGGTCTCAGACGTCGGTTTCAGTGGTTGTTCTGGGTAGCTGACGTAGAGTACGCGATCGTCGGTGCCGATTTCTTGCGAAACTTCAATCTCCTCGTTGACATGAAGAACAAGCGACTGATCGATTCAAGCACAAACATGCATGTGTCGGGAGTCCCATCGCGGGCTCCAACGCTTAGCCCAACTTTCGTGAAGCCGCCTCCAAACGATTTCACCGAAATCCTGCAGAAGTATCCCGATCTAACCAAGCCAAGAAACTTTGAGGAGACGCCAAAGCACGATGTAACGCATCACATTCTCACGCCTGGCCCGCCAGTTCACTGCCGACCACGTCGTCTTGGACCAGGCAAGCTGCGTGTCGCTCGTGACGAATTCGAGCATATGCTTCAACTAGGTATTGTGCGACCCTCATCCAGTCCCTGGTCATCCGCCGTTCACATGGTGCCCGAAAAGTATGGCGACTGGCGCCCCTGTGGCGACCACCGCGCCCTAAACGACGCAACAGTGCTGGACCGCTACAACATCCCGAATGTCCAGGACTGTACATCGTTTCTGACGGGCACGACAATCTACTCCAAAATCGACCTCATCCAGGCATACCATCAGATCCCCGTTGAGCCATCTGACATACGGAAGACCGCCAAAACAACACCTTTTGGCCTCTTTGAATACGTTCGGATGCCATTTGGGCTTTGTAATGCGGCCCAAACGTCCCAACGTTTCATCACCGAAGTCATCCGTGGTCTCACTTTGCTTACCTGGGCGGCCTCCTCATTGCCAGTGCGAACCCGGATGAGCACAAGGTCCACTTGGAGCAACTCTCCGGTAGGCTCCACGATCATGGAATCGTAATCAACACGGACAAGTGCCAGTTCGGAGCAACCCAACTTGAATTTCTTGGTCACAAAATTAACAGTCTAGGAATCAAAACGCTTCCAGAAAAAGTTCAGGTTATTTTGGACTGTCATCCTCCAACAACAAAACGCGCTCTACGACGATTCCTTGGCCTTGTCAATTTTTACAGGCGTTTTGTGCCACATTGCGCAGTGTTGCTACACCCCTTGGAAGTCCTACGCTGCAGTTCCACTGCAGAGAAGTCACACCTGGCTTGGCCCCCTGAGGCAGTAGTTGCTTTCGAGAAGGTCAAGAAAGAACTCGCGAACGCCACCTTGATTGTACATCCTGCACCTGAAGCACTGACTTGCCTGATGGTAGACGCTTCCAGCGCTGCCGTTGGCGCCGTCTTGCAGCAGAAGATTGACAACATTTGGTCTCCCATCTCTTTCTTCTCACGAAAGCTGCAATATACTGAAAAGCGCTACAGCACTTTTGGTAGAGAATTGCTGGCTACCTGCTTGGCTGTAAAGCATTTCAGACATTTCCTAGATGGACGCAATTTTTTCATCGCGACAGATCATAAGCCGCTCATTCATGCTATTCAGTCGCCCAGCCAGAACCACTCCCCGCGAGAGAGCCGTCATCTCTCCTTTATCGCAGGGTTCACCACCGACTTGGGCCACGTGAAGGGAAAAGACAACACTGCTGCCGATACACGGTCTCGTTTGGACCTCAACGCTATTGCTACAGAGAAGACGCAGTTTACCTATTCTGAGCTTGCAGAGGCCCATCCCGTTTCCCTGGTCCCAGGAACAGGGAGCCCGACAGCGGCGGGCCTCAGAGCCAAACTGTCGGTGGTATCGGCACAGCGACATTGTAAAAGGCGGGGGAGATGGTGAGGGTCGACGAGAGCTGTCGCGACCAAAGCGTTGGCCTGCACGGTCTCGCGAGCGACATCCCGTCGACCGAGCACGCTGGGAGGATTCCCGTCAAAGCTGGCCCTACTGAAAAAATCCATTTGGCGCCTAATGAAAATAAACGGGTCCATACCGGTAACAGTTTAACCATACCGGTCACCAGTTTGTCAAAGGGGTCGCCCGTATGGCTCAAAGGGGTCCCCCGTATGAGCCATAACGGTCACCTATTTGGACAAACAGGTCACTCCTTTGGCAAACGGGTCGCTCGTCTGGGCAAATGGGTCGCTCGTCAGGGCAAATGGGCGATTCGTTTGGGCAAAGTTGTCGCACGTTTGCTCAAACCGGTGACCATGTTGCAAACTGTACCGGTTTAATCAAACGGCTCTCAGGAGCCCGTTTGATA